>NC_135168.1:40671869-41390202 GCF_041146795.1 Maylandia zebra | reverse complement strand
TAAAGATGTAACATACCAAGAACCCACACTGGCAGAGGAAATTTATTAAAAGCTTGAAAGACATTCACACAGGAATGCTTTGCTGCTGCTTTCCTGGGACTTTAACCGGCTGCTTTTTTAGATATTTATTCATTCTTAGACATCCCTTTTTCCCAATGCATCTAAATTTGGGTTTTCCACTTTAACCAAAGGATCAGTGTTGGCCACTTGTGTGTGCCTGGGTAGCATATTTTTAATATTTGAAATATCGTTTTTAGTTATAGTCATCTTCTTTGTGTGCTAATAAAACAAACAAAACAAAACCCACATTTTATAAACTACATACATCACATCATTGATGTATCCTGCAGTCATTGAATGTTTAACGATCATACAGCCTGTTCCAGGCGTGGTGAGTCAGGCCTTGGCTGAAACTATGTCCTTCAGCTGTATACCTTTGTTATTGCAGATGCACATTTTGGATGAGAGGATTTTCATGAGTGGGACTTATAACTAGATAACTAGAGCTACTGAGATTACAAGGGGTCCATCCCAGTAGATTCATGTCTAAAGTTGGAGAAAAATATTCAAGGTTTGTTTCTGGTTTAAATTAAAGACGACCTGCCTTAATGTAAAACTTCTATACTTCTATTCGGCCTGACTATGTAAGCAGCTTTTTGTCATATGAAGCTAGTGTGAGTTGTTCCTTGAAAATCCTGGCATCACTAGCTGTTTGCTTTTAGCACCACTCGCCCTTTCCTGTTTGTCTTTCTCATCCTTTAACCATCCTTGCCCTGTACCCAAACTGTGTCATCTTCCTTCGTTCTCCACTGATTTAAGTTTCTTGTTTATTTTCTTCTGTTTCAGTTCGTTGCTCATCCGAACTGCCAGCAGCAACTGCTGACTATCTGGTATGAGAATCTGCCTGGCCTGAGGCAGCAGTCCATTGGTGTGAAGTGCTGGACAGTCCTGGGAGTAACTGTAGGCCTCCCATTCCTGGCTATTGCCTACTGGATAATGCCATGTAGCAAGGTATGGACAGATAGCTACATGCGCAAACACAATTGCAAACTACAGTTAAAATACACACACATATAGTTTAGGGAACTTATTATTGCTGTATCTATGCACTATTGCTTCTCAGTAAAATATTATTTTCTATTCTTGTTCCACCTATTATTTGCAGCCAACTATAGTATTTCAAATTGCACTTGAAGTCTCATCATGCAGCTTATAGGCTCATTACCCATCAGGAAACACAATTCCCAATGTTGTTCTTTGTTGCTCATATGACCTTACCACAAGTTGGGGAGAATCTAAAGTTTGCCCTGAGGTTGGAACGACAGCAAAGGCCTTAATATTAACTTAGGATTAGTTCATTTCAGGACATCTCAGACTCGCTTCTCAGCTCAACATTTAGGCTCAGCTTTTATTATTCTAATCTTAGCTTCATCATCATCATCTACTCTCAGACTGAGCAGAACTTGAAGTGTGACACAAAACACGTGACAGACTAGACAGGAAACAAGACACATAACCAAAGAGACATAGCTGAAACAAAAACTAGAATAAACCTCAACTAAATCTTAGCGAACAATAACACAAGAACTTACTATCATCAACTTAACACAAAAAAACATAAATAAACTCAAAACGCTGGGTCACAGACCCAGCCCCTGATAGAGTCATGTGAAAAAGAACGTACCTCTTTTAATTCTAAATGTTTTTAGGTATCAGAACTTTTAAAATCGTCCGGTGCCCAGCAAGTCTTAAAATCAAGGAAATTTTGGAAGTTTGTTTCATCTTGAGCATTGTTGTGTTTACACAGTGCCAAGGGGTAAAGACATCACCACTGATCTTAGAGATGCAATTGTTACTACCCATGAAGCTAGGACCCCAAGCATGTTATAAGCTCATGCAGTATAAAAAAGGTTTTCTTAAATTGTGTATAACATTACAGACAGATTTTTTTATATTCCCTAATTATTAACTAACAACCTGTATTCTATACAATTATCCTGAATATAAAAATACAATCCTAGGTTATACAGAATTATCACAAATAAACAATAAGCACTTAATATAGGTTTTTCCAATTTCTTAAGCTGTAGTCATCTTGATTCCACCTCATCTCTGCAGTTGTACCCTTTTTACAGACATTGTTGCTACAGACAATAATCCACTTTTTCCCTAAAATACTAAATATGGTTCTACTATAAATGACACAAACCTTATAACCTTGTTAGGGTATTTAGAGGAATATATATGCACTAGACTCTAAAGATATGGCCAAATGAAATGTCAAAACTTACAGATTTACAGTTTCAGAACACAATATAGTAACTGTTTGATTATAGGGCATGTGGGACATTTTCTGACATTTTCTTCATTCTCATCAAGCAGATTGTATTTTCTAAAGTGACACAATATGACATCGGCCACACTCAGACACAGGAGCTGAGTAAGCGGTTATGCAAATCTTCTCATCAACCTGAATAATCCTGCACCTCATCATCACCAAGTGGTGTGTGTGTGTGTGTGTGTGTGTGTGTGCGTGCGTGCGTGCGTGCGTGTGTGTGTGTGTGTGTGTGTCTACACTCAGATTTGAGGACCTTTGAGCAGTTCATGGTAGGCGTGACTGATGAATTAGTCATTTTGTAGACTAGAGAGCGAGAGCACCGGATGTTAGCCGTGCATGAGAAGCTGGAGAACCATAAAACTTAGAGGTTATGTCACGGTTCTGGGTCAGTTTGACCCAGTATTTTGAGTTGTCATGTTAGGTGTGTTTTTTGCATTATGGATTGTTTTCTTATTCTCTTGTAGTTCGTGTTCTGGTTCATGTTCAGTAGTTAGTTGTTCCCAGTAGAGTTTAGTTCATTCTCCGGTTGCCGTTTGTCTATTTATATTTCGTGTTCAATAAACCACCTTCACACCTTCGCTACTTCCTGCAATTGGATCCTCCTTTATTATTTCCACACGGCTCATCTCACTCGCCGTGACAGGTTATCCACCAATGAAGCACTTGTCGCAAAAAACACTTGTGTTATGTTAATGTGTGTGTTTCTGTGTGCGTATTCACATGTGTGCATATGTGTGGATGTATGATTACATCTAATTATGAATCAATCAAATCATGACACTGCATGTGACTGCCTGACGTTTCGTGTCATGTGAGAGACAGCTGAGAAAAAGAAGCAGGGCAGAGAAGCAAATATGGGACGTACAGCTTATAGTTGTGCTGTTACTGTGTCTGTTGCTGTGTCACGTTTATTTAATTTTTTTAATGTGCATGTTGTTTTAACAGACCAGGGACATGTGTGATGTTGATAAAGCAAAACTACAGAGGGTAGAATAATAAAAGCAGCCTAATCAAAAAAAATAGCCAAGAGACAAAACAGATGTTTATGCATGCTTTGTGACCATGTGACCGCAGCTCATCAGAAACAAAAAGTAGAATGGATTTGATAATGAAATAGATAAAGACAGTGTAAATCAGAACAAAAATACAGTTCGACAGACAAACGCAGAGAGAAAGCTTTGATGTGTTCTGGTTGATTGTGTTTAGTGTAGCCTCCTGCACCTGCAGCTAATCATCTAGTTCTTCTCATCTCATCTTATCAATTGCTTGTTTTTTACAGCCCATAATATGCCCCATTTTACAACACTACAACACACAATTATTAAAATCCCACATCATATTACATTTCATATCAGCCTGGGGCGATAAAGACAGTGTTTTTGTTCCTGTAACAGAAGTAGTAAGTCATTGAGAGCAGGCAGAAAAAACATGGATACTGTAATTGCTTTGAAAATCCTCTTTGGGTGAAAAATAGCAGCGATATGCTTCAGAAGTGATGAAAAGCAGATGTGCGATCAGAGATAGAATGCTTCTTATTGACTGAAGAGGTTAAAATATGGTGAGTGACGTGAAATTTTTCAGCCTTCCGCGAGTAACTGAAAATAGATAAAAAGTCAGAAAAAGAGAACAAGTGATGAAGAGGAAAATTGCCTTGGAGACTTGATGAACCAAGTTTCACATGTTAGTCAAGGATTCATTTGTATCACTAACTTTGCAGATTTATAGTGAAAAGGTAAGAGTACGTGTAAGGAAAGCTTATGATTCTGAAACTATGGTAAACCTCGTCCTTATTTTCACAGAGTATTTCAGGCATGACGAGGCTCTTTATTAATGATAATTATACCAACGATGACAATCAATTTGGCAATGATACGCTGACATTTCCAAATGCTACATGTTGCGCCGATATTAAGTAATTATTTTTTCATTAATTACTTTTCTGCAGTCCATCATCTACTTAATTGGTTGAAATATATTTTTGCATGCTATCTCTGACACGGCTGCCTGCGGTTTTAAAATTTTGGACACACTTTGAGATTTTTTGTTTCCGTCCTAGCTTTTCTTGGCCTCCTTTTGTCTCATGGGAGATTCAAATTCGAAGCCAGTACCAAAAAAAATCCTTATCAGTATACAAAGGACTGGTTTCTTTTTTTTTTTACAGCTAATGTAGGTCAGGGTAAAGCAAGCAACATAGCAGACTTCATTTATTTTACCTCCAAGCACTGAGCAAATTCTTTCAAATATTTACTTCAGTCCAATATAAAATGAGGAAGCTATTTGATTAATATTGTATATATTAAGGCTCACTAACCAGAATGCAGTGTAGTTTGCATTGCTGGAAATATCTCTTTAGTTTGAATTAAAGAGATAGCTGCAAAGAGAAACAGAGTATAGACGTGAAAATGTACACATTAGTAAAGGTCCTCTATATGATTATATAGTTAACCCAAAGTATGCAGTGTATTTAATATATTTTAGGAAAAAATAAGATCTTTTCATGTGGCTGTGGGTTCACTCTGGGCACTCCAGCTTCCTCCCACAGTCCAAAGACATGCAGTTAGTAAGGTTAGGTTAATTAGAGATTCTGAAGTGCCCATAGGTGTGAATGTGAGTGTGAATGGTTGTCTGTCTCTCTCTGTTAGCTCTGCGACAGGCTGATGACCTGTCCAGGGTGTAACCTTCCCTCTTTTCCTTTGGTTGCTGGGATAGGCTCTAGTCTATCTAGTGACCCTGAATTGATTAGATGGGTGTAAATTTATAAATTATTCATAGTCTTTCTTTACAAAAATTTCAAAAAGTTCCAGGAAATGTCCAGAAAAAAAACACAAAAGCATTGCCATTTTTGCTTCAAGATCGTTTTCTCTTACACCTCTAAGTGGATGCCATGGTGCTGTGAAAAAGGGTTAGGTGTTTTACAGAAGGTGTTTGCCCCCTTCCTGGTGTCTTTGTTTCTGTATATTACTGATATATAAATGTTTCAAATCATCAAATAATTTTGATGTTGGATAAAGAGACCCCAAATAAATAAAAAATGTAGTTTGTAAATAGTCATTTCATTTATTAGGCAAAAAAAAAAATCTGTCCTTTTTAAATTATGAATTAACTGTGATTAACCATATTTTTTTGAAAGCTGAGTTCAATTTCACCAGTCTGTGCCTGATTACTGATTACTTAAGTGCTTTCTATCTAACATTCACACTCCAGTGAGTGCATCAGAGAGCAACTGTATTTTGCCTATGGATACTTTAACACACAGACTGGTGCAGCCAATCCTCTGATCATCTTCTGCTCTACCTCCTGAGCTACTGCGACCTCTGTCTGACAAAGTAAAACCGGACCAAAGATCTCAAAAAGCAACACATCATGCCACGATCTAAAAAAACTCAAAAACTGATGAGAAGCAAAGTCATTGACATCTAGCAGTCTGGAAAGGGTTACAAAGCCACTTTTTAAAGCTTTGAGACTCCAGTGAATCACCATCTCCACAAATAGAGACTTCATCTGTGACGCATCCAGGAGGTCAAAAAAGAATCCAGAACAGGACTTAAAGAACTGTTGACAGTGAGTAAAGATTATGTGGCTGTGGCCAAAAATCGTATTTGCATTTTCAGTGTGTTTTTAGTAGACGTTACAGTAAAGCTCCACATTGACAGCATCTCCCTGAGGGATCAGTTCACGGTGCAGAACCCTGTGAATGTTTGGGGGAGAAAAGCATCCTTCAGATCTCTTTCCTCATCTAAAGCACTGAACCTTCAGCTAAAAACTGCTCTCAGCTGCTTGGTCGTGGTAAGAGGTCCAGCTATCAACACCAGCAGTGGACCTTCATGGGTAATACACATCAGTTTTAAAAAGAAGTTCTAGTTTGCTGTCTGTGCAGGTTTGAGATGAAATCCCAAGTGATCTTTATTGACATCTTGGGAGCTTCTGCAGCACTGGAAGCTGTCTGGGTATGCCCGAAATGATTATCTTGAACAGGAAATTAGCCAAACTTAAATTGGGTAAGGTTTTTATGGGCTAAATTTTAGAACATTTTGATCACACTTAAGAAACATTATATATTCTCCCAGGTAAAAAGACCTTATAATAAGAGAAAAAGAAGATCCATCCTGGCTTTAGATGATTTTCACACCAGGCTTTTACTTATTTAATATGCACATACCTCCTGCTAGCAGCTGCCATTTTGTTGGAGGAGACAAGCTCTTATCACCATCACACTAAAGAAACCCATGGAGTCTGCAGTCGCCACACAGCAGAAGGTCTGATCTGAGATGACCATCTTATTTAACCTGAGGAGTGAAATGGATCGGCACAGATGCTGGGAGGGATGAAGGTGTCATGAGGAGGTTTAAAGGAGGTTTTGCAAGGTTAAAAATTACCAGACAACCTCTTCCCCCATGATTTAGCAGTGTGTGTGTGGCATGGGAAGAGCTACTGAATCTGATGTATTATTGTTCATGCAGAGAGTAGAGATATCCTGTGGGTAGTTAATATTGAACACAGCAGGTTCAGAGAGTAGCAAATGTTGGGATCTCAAATGCCCGTATGGGGTTAGAAGTGTGCGTGTGTCTAAGTGTGTAAGTGCATTTGTGTGACTTGGCACACTTATGTGCAATTACAAAAATGCCCCTCTGTGTGGTGGCTTGTTAAATGCTATTTGTGCTGTACCGTCTTGCATTACTTTTGCTTGATGCAGTGCATTTCCACAGGCTCTGCTAATGGTTTGGCATCTAGTTACTCTGGCATAATGTGTGTGTGAGAGTGATCGGTGGTTACGCACATTCATGAATTACAACAGCTGCTGTTTGTCTGCTAAAATGGTGGTGTAGTGGTGCTTTGCAGCATTTTTTGCTCTCTCTGAGGACCAAAGTCTCAGGAACTCTGCAGAAAGCATGATTCATCTCAGTAAATAAAAGCAGATGTTGAGCTTGGCTGCAATATTGTCTGTCCAAAAAGCACTCAAACATGTTTCTTTACTGTAAAACAGAATTTGTTGGCTATTGTAATCACAGATAGACAGTGAAATTTTGCTTAATGTGTCAATACCCCGCTGTTTTTGTTTTTTACAATTTGTTTTCTGATCAGTAAATGCAAATTTAAATTGATATTGTTAATCTATATCTATATTACCATAATTGATTCTTAATATTTGACGCATTGGAATAGTAAACACATTGGAAGTTCCTAAATTTTTTCACTTCCAGCTTGGTCAGATCCTGCGAAGCCCCTTCATGAAGTTTGTGGCTCACGCTGTCTCCTTCACCATCTTCCTGGGTCTCCTGGTTGTCAATGCTTCCGACCGCTTTGAAGGAGTAAAGAACCTTCCCAACGAGACCATCACAGACCATCCTCGACAGGTGTTCAGGGTCAAAACCACCCAGTTTTCCTGGACAGAGATGTTGATAATGAAGTGGGTATTGGGTAAGTCACCCTTTCAATCAAATCATACACACACACACAGTGTGGCTGTGCACAGTTACAGCCAATTAAAATGCACATCAGTTGATTAGATTAGAATAGATTGTCCCTGTCAAAGCAGATTGTCCAACGTGATAAAAAATAACCTTGATGTGCCAAGTAAGCAAGGCACAGCTGAGCGTGTTCTTTTTTTGCAATGCGTGCACTTTATTATGTTATTAACCATGAATATACTTTGTCCTAGGTTTGCACATTTTTCTATGCTAATCCAAAGTTTCTTTTCAAGTTTTTTTCTACATACACCTTCACCATAAATCAGTAAACAGTCTGGAAATAGTCAGAAAACTTTTTGCCCACCTTTGATATGAGGTGTAATTCAAGTTTAATATAGTGCCCTACCAGGCAAGTGAATGAAAGCCAAGGTTACAGCAACACAACAAATCATGCTCTTTTATCCTCCGAAGATCAAAAAGAAATTTTCTGGTTGGTACAGCGCAGACAGTAGCCCCGCTGAGTCCTAACGATAACCTGGAGGGAAATTGGGAGGTTGACCTGGGAGGCTGTGCAGAGGAAATATAAGAGGGAGGAACGGAATGAAAGAAAAATGGAAGGAAAGTTGGGAGTAGTTGAGGGCGACAAAAGAAAGCAGAGTAGGGTGTGTGCGTGGAATACAGGAAGGCAGGCGTGAGGAATCGAAGGAGATAGAAGAGGGTGACAGACAGGCAGACAAAGACAAACTTGGTGGATAAATAGCCCACAGCAGTATCTGTCAGAGCTCAGCTGCTTCCCATCTGCTTCCGCTCATGCACACACTCTAACAATATTATGTGTGTGGTCTGTGTATGTTGGTGCACATGTGCCTCTGTTTTTATTTGTTTATATGTAATGGCAACATTTTTTTCCCCATCTACAGTAAATTTTTAGCAGCCGCTGCACATGTGACTGTTTATCTACATGAATCTGTGAGTGTATGTGTGTGCATTGAGTGGTGGCTTAGTTAGATGTGGTAATTGTAATTCCGGTAGCATGCTTTGAAGGCCCAGTAATTGTTAGAGAGATGATACTGATCAGGGCGCCTTCTCTCTAGGCAATTTTAACTGTGTTTTGGCTCCAAATAGAGAATGGAGTGTGTATGTGTTTGCATCCACCTGATCTGTAAGTGCCACACGTCTGAGTGGTTCATTTTCAATTACAAGCTATGTTGTCGACATCTGTTTGTACGTGCTTCATTTATGCATCCCTATATAAGTGCTGGCAACGGCCTCCTTATTTTTGTGTTATTTTTGTCTATATGTGTCTTTTATGTTCAGGCATGATTTGGTCAGAGTGCAAGGAGATCTGGAGTGACGGACCCAGGGAGTATGTCATGCACCTTTGGAATGTTCTGGACTTTGGTATGTTATCCATCTTCGTGGCATCCTTCACGGCACGCTTCATGGCATTCCTGAAGGCATCCAAGGCCCAGCAATATGTCGACATGCATGTACCAGATGACGACCTCAGCAACGCCTCACTGCCTGATGAAGTGGCTTATTTCACTTACGGTGAGTAGTCAATAAAAAGAATCATGTAAGTTAAATATAAGCTACATTTATATTATAGATATTGTTATCAATATTATATAGAGGTGCTTGAATCAGTGTTGGGCTACATCAGTCACTGATAAGGAATAGCAAATTAGATGAGTGCAAAAACGCCATTAATTACAGAAACCCGGACTGCACATGATACTTGAAGCTGAAAATGTATTTCTTTAGATCCGCAACCGTTTTCCAAAATATATTGGCTCATTTTGAATTTGATGGCACCAATCAAAAGAAGATTTGACAGGGGGTAACAAAAAGGCTGAAAAGGGAAGTGGTTGTAAAAAGAAACAGCTTGAGGAGCATTTTGCATCTAATTAGGGTAACTGGCGACAGGTCAGCAACATGAGTGGGTATAAACAGAGCATCTTAGAAAGGCAGAGTTTCTCAGAAGATGAGCAGAGGTTCACCAATCTGCAAAAAAAAAAACAAACGCATCTACAAATTGTAGAACAATATCAGAATAATGCTCCCCTGTGGAAAATTGTGAAGATGTCGAATATCTAATCAAAGGAGTCAGAGAATCTGGAAAAATCAGAGATGAGGCTGAAAATCAATATTGGAATGCCTGTGATCTTCAGCCCCTCAGGCAGCACTGCATTCAAACAAGGTGTGATTCTGCCATGGAAATCATGACATGCGTGAGCTCAATAGCCAACTACAATACAGGTTAAAGGTCTGTCATGCAAAGAAGAAACAATATGTGAATAAATGTGCCATCATGTCTGGACCAAAGTGAACTTAAAATGAACATCTCTGATGGTATGAGGTTGCTTTAGTTGTGGTACTGGCAACCTGCACATCTGGAAAGGCACCATCAGTCCTAAAAGGTATATACAGGTTTTAAATCAACATATGCTGCCACCCAGATGACATCTTTTTTCAGGGAAGGCTTTACATATTTATGAGAGAGAATATTAAAGCTATTACAACTTCATAGTAGACGAATCCAGATGCTAAACTCGACCCTCTGTAGTACAGACCTTTCAGGAACTGAAAAAACTTGGCACATCATGGAACAGAAAACTGGTCTTTTCAGTTACCAGATGTTTACTTGTTAAAAGAAGAGTGGTTGCATCCACTCTTCTTTTAATAAGTAAACATCTGGTGGTAAACATCATCCTGTCTCAGCTTTTTTGAGCCATGTTTGTTGGCATCAAATTCAAAATGAGCTAATATTTTTTCTAAAACACTGCATTTTCTCTCTCTAAAATTTGATATGTTTTGTTTGTTCCGTTGTGAATAAAATCTGGGTTAGTTCTCTTTTTAATTACGTTTTATGCAGCATCACTACTCCTTCAGAATTGGGGTTGTCACCTGGAGATCTTCACAGTAATAAAACAATCCCTGCAATGGTTGATTTGCTGCTACACACATGCTACTGCAGTCAGATGACCAGAATGAGTAAAAAAAGAATGACAACATTATCTTTAATCCCTGAATGATAAGCATGCATTCAGTTAAACACCAGAACAAAAACATGCCTCCACCATAGCAAACCCTGCCACAGGCTGCAGCCCACTGCACTGTGCACTTAGCGGTCCACTAATAGAACCTTCATCAGTGCTGTCATCTGGTGGCCTGACTCTGTCATGACATATCAATAAATCGATAAAGGTTCTATTACTGCACTCTCACATATAATCCTCATAAACCTTCCCCTAAATGTCCCAATATCTGTAAAGGTGTGAAAATGTTATACTAATAAACTATGATTTTGATAAAATAGTGAAATGGAAGCTCTTTTTCTTTTATTTGACTCATCTCTCTTGTATCTTACATTGCCACCTAGCCACATCAGTCTCCTTTGATATCTCAGTTATTTCCTGATCTCCCTCTCTCTAGCTGTCCTTACTTCTCCTTGGACACACTATCCCTTTATCCCTTCCCTTTGCCGTCCACACAGCTCAGACTAATTTCTTTCCCTCCTCTTGCTCCACTCGCTCTTCTCTTCAAACTTTTACTCTGACTTTCGTTTTTCCATTCCTCACTTAATCCATCTTCTTACTGCACCGTCTCCTTCGTCGAAATCCGTGCTTCTTAAAGCTGAGATTATTCTTCATAGAAACATATCTTACAAACATTTGGATCGCACTACAACCAGAGGTTTACTCAGTGCGTTGTAACCAGAAAGACTTTGAATAGCAAGCAATGGGACGATGAGTGACAAACTGCATGTGCACAGTAGAGTTTAAGGTAACACCGCTTTAACCCCTTCTTATGTAACGTTTAATATTTGGTTTATAAAGTGCTAGTACATATTCAGCATCAGCAACAGTTTGAAACAGTTATTAGCAGATATTTAAATCTTGAATCCCTCCAAGCTGGCTTCTGAATTAAAATATGGTAAATGGCCTGTATTTATATAGCACTTTACCAGTCCCTAAGGACCCCAAAGCGCTTTACATATCCAGTCATCCACCCATTCGCACACACATTCACACACTGGTGATGGCAAGCTACATTGTAGCCACAGCCACACTGGGGCACACTGACAGAGGCGAGGCTGCCGGACACTGGCACCACCGGGCCCTCTGACCACCACCAGTAGGCAACGGGTGAAGTGTCTTGCCCAAGGACACAACGACCAAGACTGTCCAAGCCGGGGCTCGAACCGAATATGAATATCATTTCAGCACTAATTACAGAGTTTGTTTAACATATCAGATTTTATTTAGTGTAGTTAATTAGGTGAAAAAAAATGGCCAAAGATCCCTTTTAATGTCTGATTTGCTAATAAAATTATAATATTACAAAGCAACCATTCTGTGGCTTATTCTCCCTTCAGCCAGAAACAAGTGGCGCCCATCAGATCCTCAGATCATCTCAGAAGGCCTGTACGCCATCGCCGTCGTTCTGAGCTTCTCTCGCATCGCCTACATACTGCCAGCCAATGAGAGCTTTGGACCCCTGCAGATTTCACTGGGGCGCACAGTCAAGGACATCTTCAAGTTTATGGTCATTTTCATCATGGTGTTTGTGGCCTTCATGATCGGCATGTTCAACCTGTACTCATATTACCTCGGAGCAAAGTACAACCCTGCCTTCACCACGTGAGTTATACCTGGCTGTCGGAGTGGAGTAGTATATGCTGGGAGAATGTGTGTGACTATGTGTGGTCTGACCATCTCTCTCCATTTCTGAAACTTTGTCCCTTTCACTTCTCCAAAACTTTTCAGAAATATGGTGCAGCATTTTAAAACACAACCCCGCACTGATCATTTTACATAAGACGGCAAAAGGGAAAAAACAAATCTGTTAAAGTATTAAAGTTAAAGCACCCCAAGGACAGTATAAGACATGCCCTTTTGACTGAGGTCGTTCATTAAATCTGTGGCGTCTTATCAGAAGCAGAGATCGAACTTTAATCTACCCTCAGGCAATCGGTCTATTTGGTTAAATATAATATTGAGAAAGTGAATTGGATACACTGTTACTAAAACCTCAAGACACTGGTGAACTGTGATTTGATTTCATAGCTTTAACAAAATTGTGGATATGACACCAGTCATTTCCCTATCACCATTTTGTGTTTACTGAGCAAACCACTCTGCTACCGTGACCAAAAGAAAAATGAAATGAAACTGACATCACAGTAAGAGATATCAATGTCAGATTCAATCTGAGCTCTGGGAATTGCATCAATATTGATATCATTTCAAGGCCAGTACTGTCTGGAAGGAAAATGATACGGCAACTGGTTAATTATGAGGCCAAGCATTTCGACCTACTACTAAGATTTGAGCATATCAAAGCAACAAAAGCAGCGAGGAGAGCCTGCTCCATATTTGTGCCAGGCAAGACGCAGTGGGCTCTAATAACCAGAAAGTAGACAGTGTTCTGTCTTTATCCTTGTTCTTTATACTATATTCTTCATGCAAAGTAAAATATTTTAAGCTTTTTTGTTTTCATTTTGATGATTATGGCTTATAGCTTCCTGTAAATCATAAATCCAGTATCTCAGATTATTAGAATATTTACTATGATTAATTAAAACTGGATTTACAGTACAAGAATATCCAACTTCTGTATACAGTCAATGCTCTGTTAGGGCTTCTTTACTAAGAGTTCTTGCATTAATGCAGCATGGCATGGAGGTGATCAGCTTGTGGCACTGTTACTGATGTCCAGGCTGCTTTGATACTGGTTTTCAGCTTCACTGTATTTGTAATTCAGCTGTTTCTCATCTTCCTCTTAATAGTGCCCAACAGATTATCTATGTGATGCCGGTCAGGTGAGATAGTTAGCCAAACAAGCATAGTAATAATATGGTCAGGAAACCATGTGGAAATAGCACCTGCCCAGTGTGCTAAACCTAAGTCCCGCTGAAAACGTTAACGTGCATCTCCATACAGCTTGAAGGATGAAATGCTCTAAAATCTCCTGGTAGCTGCATTGTCTTTGGACTTAAAACACAGCGGACCAACCACCACTAGCACCGGCAGATGACAGGCATCGCAAATCATCACAGACTGTGGAAAATTCACTCTAAACTTAAAACACATTGGATTCTGTGCCTCTCTAATCACCAGACTTTAGGACCTTGATTTCTGAATGAAATGCAAAATTGACTTTCATCTGAATAGAGGACTTCGCCAGCAATTCAGTTGTTTTCATCCTTAATCGACAGACATTTCTGGCTCAGGCTCTCATTCAGGACTGGCTTGATATGAATGCAACAGTTGTTGCCCCTCTCCTGAAGATGTCTGTGTATGGTGGCTCTTGTTGCACTGACACCAGCCTCATCCATCCCAATGAAGCTCTCCAGATTATAGGCTTTTTTTTTTCAACATTAATATTCTTCGACTGGGCACTCTCTGAACAGCCAGCCTTTTTTCAGCAATTACCCTCACACGGAGGGTGTCGATGATGATCATCATCATCTGGACAGGTATCAAATCAGCAGTCATCCCGATGATTGTGATATGTGGCGTCTACTGAACAAGACCAAGAGAAGTATAGTACTTACACCATCTGAATGAGTTGTAATCATTTAGAAATGAACCCTTTTTTAAATATGTACAGTATGTACATATCCTCTTGCACCCTCTTGCTATTAGTCCTCATTCTGCACACACAAACTAACCAGGATGAACTCTGATGTTCCATAATTAAAAATCATGCAGTTGAAATTCTGCTTTTTGAATGCACTTCACTTCCTTAAGTGCTGCATTCATGGTATTATCAGGGTCATTCATTTTAAATATGGAAATGCACCATTTAGCTGAACAACTTGTACTAACCATCTGGTGCCATAAACCACCCATACAATTTTTAAAATATGTTTTCACTTCACTTTTTCAGTATCAGCCACCCCTGTTAATTCACTTTCATACAAATCATTTGTTTTGCAGTATAAATCTGCTTATAAAGCAACTGGATGCTTCAACAAATCAGTCTCAATCTTAGTTATTCTGCCTTTTTTTCTTCATTTTAGCTTCTCCGTGTCTCTGCTCACCCATCCTTTCCTATCAGCTGCGATCAAAGTGGCAGCGGATGTTTCACTGTCATTGTCGGATATTTGGAGGAAAGTTATCTGTCTTAGATTGCTGACAGAATCATTCTGTTTATCATCACTCATCTGAGAAAGAAAACACTCTCTGAGGTCTCGCTCTGTCACCTATCATTACTCATTTTCTGAGAGAAAGACATCTACAGATTTAAATAGCTCACATTACAATATATCTGCTCAATCCAGTAAAGCAAATCATGTGTTACAAGTTGGTTTGTAATTACTCTGGTATATACTGTTCTCTTATTTACTGAAAATACAGGAAAATTCTTTCATTGCTTTTTTTGTCTTGCTTTATTCACCCTCCTAGTTTAAAGAGAGCCTGGGATATTTGTTGAGTTTTGCTAACGAGCCCAAATCTAATTTGTAGATTTAGTGCAGCATGATTTTTGCCAGCTTGTGCTGTGATCTTATTTGCTGTTGCTTGTACAGCAGTTTATCACCGCAACACAACCACAGATGAAAAATTAGACTGCATATTGTTAGGATAACCTTAGCAGAGTATTATTACCGTTTTCGTTTTGGCCAGCTGTGCAGTGATTATAATTCAGTGTCCCTGGCAGAATCAACCATGTCAGACTGTTTGATATTCATCTGCCTGCCTGCCGTCTAATCTGCTTGTACACCTGTCAGTCCACCACCGTGCTTTTAGGTCTACATGTCCATTTGGTTCAAAAGTATCAGTCTACAAAATCCAGAATGAACACTGCTAAGTGCCAAAAGCAGGTAAAAAATCTGTTCAGGGAGTAAATCTCAATAGGCTACCCTCCTGCCTCCTAAATGTTTTTACCCAAATTGTAATGTAATAAAAGCTACGCTAAGAGCACAGTTCTGCCTTATTTTGAAGTCATTTACTGACACTGTTTTCATCCTCATTTTTCATTTTTTCCCTGTTTTGTTTTTTTTGACATCTTTTAGTGGCCAGAGCTGCTGACCACTGGAAAGAAAACTATTAAATTCTTCTCAACAAAGTTACACAGTGTGATTAGTAATCACAGCTTAAAGCAACATACCATACAATTTCATCTTTATTTATAGAGAACTTTAAAACAACCACAGCTGACACAAAGTGCTGTACACTGGAACTAAATAATAAAAATGTATAAGCTATAGATAAAACCAAATAAAAACAGTCAAATATCTAAAAGAAAGACTAAAACTAGCTGGGGTCGAAACATAAAAACAGATGATATCAAATACCAGAAGCAGTGATAGGAATTCCCTGTTATTTGTTTACACCCTGTCCTCATATGTCCCTATCAGCCGTGATGTATGTGTACCCGGGAGTAATCACCAACTTTATGGCCAATGAGCATTTGCCTTAAATGCCTTACCTTAGAATCCCTGATGATGAAAGGTGTGTGTCCAGACTTCTAGTGTGCGGGCTCTGCCTCTCCATACTGACTCACTTTACACTTCTATGCTGTGCATATACAGTAACCCCTCTGCTGAGCCTCAGCATAGGGTCTCATAAGGCTGTGGGTTCTGCTTGGCTGCATGCATGGAGCCAGAGATTCAGGCAACATGATGAGCAGGCAGACAGAGCAAAGAGTTAGCTGACAGAAAGGCGATTTCACCTGTAGAAACAGAGTCTAATGGGGTTGAAATGGTGAAAGATGGCCACAACCCGACATGCCGACATAATGTAGACTTCTCAAAAACCCAGGAACAAGTACAAAAAAAGACACAGTCATTTCCTTTGCGAGTGTGTGATCCAGCTCTGTCCATTGTCCTCTTATCACTTCACTCCTCTGCTTTAGAGATCAACATCAAGGCTGATTTTTTTTTAAAAATCTCTCAACTTCTGCTCATTTTATCAACCTCTGACTGCATTTGGGTGGGTGGGTGGCTGGAAGGGAGCAAGGGGGAGGTTGTCCATGAATTCTGGACTCTTGATTGCATACTCTGGCTGGGGGAGCTGTATAAAGATGCTTTTCAAATGGCAAAAATCTTAAATTCTGTTGTTGTCAGTTCAGCCACCAGAGGTCAGTCTCACATTCTCACCTAGTCCAAAGAGCGCTTGTCAGAGCAATGCCAGGACTAAACTGTGCAGAGAGACACTATTTGTTTTTGTTATTATTATTATTTTTATATATATATATAAATGCCATCTATCTGTGCATTATGTATTTTCTATGCCTTTCTCTCCCTTCAAAAGACACTGCCCCATCCATGTCTTTTGTTCCTCGCCATCCAGCAGAGCACTTGCTGTTTGCAGCAGCTTGTGGGTAGTTTAACTAAATTCATAACCTTTTTTTGGACTTTTTTGCTGTTTAGTGTGTGAGCACTCTTGCTTAGTGCTCACACACTAAACATCGTCATGGATTAACAGTAGCTTGATTATAGTATGACCACCTAAAAGTAACTTAAAACTTTGCAGGGAATAGCATATGATCACCATACGACCAATAGGTGTGGGAAACATTTTAAGAACACAAACAAAACAAGTGTCTTGTGTCATATACTCCCACCATGTTATCTAATATCTATAATGATCATGTCAGTAGTATGGACCCAAATGCAGGAGGCGAAATCGCTTAAACAAAAGCAACCTTCAGTCGCTTATAAGCCCTAAATAAGCAAAGATCCAAAAAACACAAGGGTGTAAAAAGGGCGTCAAAAGGAACACCTCTTAGCAGCACACAAGGGAGTGCACGCAGACACTTTGACAAAGAATAAAGGGGAAGATGGGGCTATTTATACAACAAGGGCTGATTTGAAACAAGAAACATGAGTGGGGCGAGGCACGGGTGAAAACAAAGGAGGGACTAAAACTAATGCAAGGCATGAAAGAAAACCGAGCTTCAAAGTAAAACAGGAAATAACTAAAAACCCCATTCTAGGCATGGTAACAGAGCCAGGAAAAAGAGCCACTAACAGACAGAGAAGACAATGGGAGCCACCAAATTTACCACTAATAAAAATCAAGACGAGAACCAAAACATGAACCAAAACAGCCATTGCTAGAATAACCATACAGTAAAATCAGGAATCAAAGACTCAGTTATATCACAAGAAAAAAGCTCACAATCTGCTAGAATAAATATCAAAATAGGAATCACAAATATGACTAAAAATCCAAAACCCCAATTAACAGAACCCAAGACTTGTAACATTTTTTAAAATACAGTCACCGGCCACTTCTTATATACAGCTTGTTTGTAGGGGTTGAGCCCTGTTTTGCTTCAGAACTGCCTTATTTCTTCATGGCACAGATTCAACAAGGTGCCGGAAACATTCCTCAGAGATTTTGTAACATATTGACATGATAGCATTACATAGTTGCTGCAGATTTGGCAACTGTACTTTGAGAATGTAAATCTCTCATTAGACTCAAATCTGGTGACCTTGTCTAAAAGAGCCATTTCAGTGTATTGAGCTCATTCAAGGATTCAAGGAGCTTTATTGTCATTCGCATCACATGAGGTGGAACGAAATGATGTACACACGGTCCCAGAGGGAAAAGAAACAGAATAACGAAGAAACAGAACTTTTAAAAAGTGATAAAAAATAGTTTTTTTTAAATGGATGGTCATGATTAGCAACAATGCTCAGGTGGGATGTGGTATTTAAATTCTTCAAATGTACTAAGGGCCCATAGTATGCCAAAAAAGCCCCCACATAGTTACACCACCACTGCCAGCCTGAATTGTTGATAAAAGCCAGAATCCATGCGTCCAGGGTCCTTGCAACCAGGCAACATTTTTTCAATCTTCTGTTGCTGAATTTTAGTGAGTCAGTACAAATTGTAGCCTCAGTTTCCTGGTTTAGCTGGCAGAAGTGGCATGCAATGTGTTCTACTTATGTAGCCCATCTGCTTCAAGATTCAACATGCTGTGCACTCAATGCTCTTGTGCATATCTTGGTTGTAATAAGTAGTTATCTGAGTTATTATCTTATCAGCTCGAAGCAGTCTTTCCATCCTCCTCTGACCTCTAGCATCAACAAGGATGCCAAGAGAACTGTCACCCACTGGATATTTCTTTTTCAGACCATTCTGTAAACCATAGAAATGGTTGTGCAGGAAAAATCCCAGTAGATCCGCAGTTTCTGAAATAGTCAGATTAAAAGTCACCTTTCTTCCCCTTTTAGATGCTCGGTTTGAACTTCAGCAGATTGTCCTGATCTTGTCTACATGCCTAAGCGGATTGAGTCACTGCCACATGGATGATAGACATTTGCATTGATGAGCAGCTAAGCAGGTATACCTGGTAAATGAATTTCTGAGGGCATCTCAGCATTTAGATAGTAGCAAGAAAACACTTAATCTATGTTCATATTATTAAGAGATCTTTGGCAAAAATCTTCTCTCCTGTAACTCTACACTACTAAATGGCGAGTTGACAATGGCAGCATCTTCTCCACCACGTGATGAGTGACAAGGATCTCAATTGCCCTCAAAGTAACAGCATTAGCTTTCTAAAAGGGAGCTGTTATACTCAATGGGCCTCTCTGCTTGTGTTGTGAAGCTGTACTTAGTTTACTGGTGCTTCTTAAAAATTAGAAATGGTTCTCTTTCAGCTCTCTCAGCTGGCAGACACTTGTCACCTCGAGATAATTTACATTTCACTGTAAAGTTTCCACTCAAAAACTCTAAAATGAAGCTAATACTTCAACTACATAAATGCTTTTATCTGTCCCATATCACTGGCTGAAGTACACATGTGCGCTGACACAAGAGCAAAATTGGATATCTTCTGCTTATATGGCACTATCTGCCACAAAAGAGACAGGAAAATGGGGGCAAATATTAACAGTAACAGATTTCTTTTTTGAAAAAGTATAAAACTGCTCACTTGAATTGTAAAACTATTGTGTTAGTCGTTACGACGAAAAGGTAATTTAAGTACTCTGCTAGTCTCTGCAGCAAAAGGTGTACTACTCAAGCTGGGACACAGTGGGAGGGATGTGAAAGGAAGAAGCAGCATATGAGAGAGGAGTGAAGCTGAGGATATCGTTTTTCCTCACACATATATACTCAGTGACACTAGAGCAAAAACTGACTCATAAACACACAGCTTGATAAGGCTTAATGGGGACTGAGCTGTAATAGCCACACACCGGACCCTATCTCCTGAGGTGTGAAGACACTTCTGACTCACACATTTAAAAAAAAAAAAAACCCAAAAAGCTCTTTGTTAAGAGCCCACACAGTTATTTTTTCACAAGTGCAAATACACTGTAACACACACACACACACATCCTTGCTGTGTTTGTGTTTACATACTAGGTGCTTATACAGACATTACAAACATTTATGTACAAATCAGTTTACACACACACACACACACACACACGCTTTTGATTTGGGCAGTGGTGATAGAGCCCTGGACCTGCCTCTATTTTCCAGTTAGTCATGCATGACAACACTGCACAGACATGGAAGAAAACAGAGGCGAGAAGGACAGGGAAGGTAAAAGCTGAATAAAATGAGATGGATGGAGATGGGATTAAATCTTACGGGAAAACTAAAACAGAAAGACATAGCGGTGTGTCAAGGACCTTGAAAATCAAAATCAAAATGTCGATTACAGTATACAAATGGTGAAGTAAAACAGTGGAATAAATGTAGCAGAATCACAGGGACGGCTAACAGCAGTGCAACAAAGTAAGTGAATGTAGAAGAGGAGGACAGAGGAAGATGGCAGGGATGAGGGATGAGAAGAGAACCATAGGGAACGTTGCAGAGGAGGGTGTTTTTGGCTTGGCTCGTTGTTCAGGCAAAACGCGGGAGACCAGCCAGAATACGTAGACAAAGGAGGAAGAAGAAGAAGGGAGAGAGACAACAGGAGAGAATGAGAGAAGGTCACGCAGACTGAGCAACCACACAGGCTTAGCAGAGACTCAGCATTATCGTTTGACAAGGTGGGAAGAAATCAGAATGCAAGTACTGTGAAATAAATCCTGTTACCTACATTTTTTTCAGCATTTGATCATTATTGCCAATTCACTTAAATTTTATATACCATAATGACCTTTAAAGGCATGTCACCATATTGAAGTTGCTTTTATAAGAGTGTGTATTTCATTTGTAATGCCACACATAAATACAAGATGAGAGGCATCCGAGACTAAACGTGTATATAAAGTGATAATGCATAAGGTATAATGCAGCGTGAACAGAGAAGAACCAGCAGTGATGAGAATCAGGCCAAAGAGGAGAGTAAAAAATAGCACTTAGATTTACATGCCTGAAGATGCAGGCAGGAGTTTGAAAACAAAGTGCAGACTGGGGGGATTTTTGGAGAGGAAGAGGAAAAAACAAAGGAACCATGAAAGAAGGTCTGAGGTGATGTACGGGAGTGGAGGGGTAGAGAGGAGAGAGGGATCTTTGTGGAAGAAAGGGGATGTGTGTATAGTAGATAAGAGGTTGTGTGAGAGACGTCAGAGTCAAAGTGAGAGCAAAAGGGAGAATTTATTAGCTCTGAAGGCGAGGCAGATGTGTCATGTTCAGCCTTTACCAGTCAAGCACATCTGAATGTCAAAATAAGAAGGGGAGACACAATTATAATTAAGGCAAGCCCGACAGAAAGAAGAGAGGCACAAAAGTAACAGAGAAAGAATTCATTCATGTGCTGTGACCAGTAAGGGATTTGAAATGTCAGTGGCAATGCTTTAGACTTTCTGGCAGTATTCAGTGTTTTTCAGTAACGTCTTCCATTATCATGACAAATTATGTCAAGCATTCAATTTCCCTCTGGTGAGATTTAGTCCATCTGAAATTTTGCTGTCTGACAATAATTGTTTGCAATGAAATTCATTTAATTTCAGCTACATTAAGAAGCTTCATTTCATTAGGCTAACGCTCCAGTATAATTTCCAGACATTTGCTATTGATTTTTAAAGAAGAAGCCCTTTTGAATGATGATGTTTCAGGCTGATTTTTTTAAACAAAGGATGTAATGATAGCAGAAATTGAATGGCCTATATCAATACCAGTAAATACTTGATTCTTTGTTATGACTTTTAAACCCCTAATTTAAAACAACACAACCAAAAGGATTATTTCACATACTTGTACATGTAGGGTTTATACCTTACTACATAAAGTGCTTTGAGGTGACTGATGTTGTGATTTGGTGCATTATAAAAAATATTCAATTGAATTTGAACAGAAAATTGGACATAAACTCATTGATTTTAAAATAATTTTAAATCAGGTTGTTTATTTAAAATATTAACATTATATTTTATTTAGAAAACACAGACTAAAATGCTGGGATGGTTGCTGAGTAGCCTCCTAATGTTACAATAGGATTTAACATTGGTACTATTATTAGTACAAAGTACTTCCTTTCTCAACTCCACTACTGATTTTTTTGATCAGTGAGTTGTGTAGGTGCTGTCGTGGCAGTTGCATTGGTCTCCATCTTCATTCTGTAGCTTTTGTTGTGCTGGTGGGTTCTCTTCTTCGTCAACAAGGACACATATTTTAATATATACAAATGTCCATACTGACTATGCTACTTAAACAAAAAGAAAGTACTGACCAACAAAAATGGCAGGCTATTTTTTCTTATGAAGGTAATTAATTTGCTAGAGTTGTGATCATAATAAATAAAATTCTTTCTCCTAGACCTTTGTCTAATACACACTTCTATAACATGTGGAGAAACTCAAAGCTTGCCTTCTTTGCTAAGCTATGACGAGATATTTGCAGCTTCAGGGAAAGAATTAACAAACGACCAGTTCACATTTTTACTGGTAAATGAAAAGTGCAAAGAAAGAACGTAACCGATATCACACATTTTCATAACCAAACAGTGCCAATGCTTATGAAATAGTATAAACCGTACACTGACACAGAGGCAGAAAAACAGACAGACAGTGAGGGAACAAGCAAATTAAAAAAGTTGATCTTGTGCTTGATTCACTAGCAAAAGCCTCTTAATTGCTCATCTTGTGGTCTTGTATTCCCTGCTTAATAAGATTTCTATCACAGCTTGCCTGAAGATACACACCAGCACATCCCTGTTTTGCGTTGCTCACTTTCTGCCTCATTTTGTATCTCACTGTCTGTCACACCAGTGTGAACACACTCATAAACAGACACACAGATTCAGTCTGTGTTTTTGTTTTTGTTCACTTCCCCATGCTTTTTTCCCCACTGCTTTGTTGTTTGTGTATCAGAAACAGCAACAAGCACACGTACACACATGCAGGAATCTCTTAGGAGTGGCATTCGTTCAGTCATTAAAACCTGAGGTGGGAAGTGTCCCACCCTTTTGTCACCATAGTGACAGCTCTTTTGGTGTAATAGGTAGAAAGTTAAACAGAATTTTCTATTTAAAGATGTTTAATCTGTATTTGTCTGAGCACTTATCTGTTTGCAGAACAAGAGAGGATAGGAGAGAAGAAGAGAGGAGAACTGAGGAGGGGAAAGAAGAGGAGAACTGAGGAGAGTAGAGGAGTAGTGATTGGGAAGGAGAATTTAATATATTACTAATGACTGAAGGGCAGACAGAGAGAGAGAGTCAGAAAGATTCAGAGACACAGAAAGGGGAACAGTTGGCTACATTTACATTTATTCATTTGGCCAGTGAAAGTATTGCTGCAGGTTAAACAACGATGAGAAATACACGAGGAGAAAAATATTGAAAAAAGAAACGTATACATCAAAAGAATAGATTGAGTGACAGAAATAGCTAAAAGCTGTAGGGATGAAAGATGGAAATAGCAAGTGGGAGGGAGAGAGGACGATGTGGAGAAAGATATAAAAGCAATGGCAATGGCAATATAATGAGAAAATAGGGGAGAGTGATAGAGCAGCTAAACAAGAGACAAAGATGATAGCAGGAGAGGAGGAGCAAAGACAACGAGAGTTCCAAGCATAACGCAAGAGAGACAGAGAGAGAGACTGAGAGCATGTCTCTGGGGCAGAGAGGTTGATTTGGGCCTGCTGGTGATTGGGTTTGGGGCTGCTCCTGCAGAGCCGAGGTGACTCACCAGTCTCCCACACACATATCCAGGCAGCATGAGTGTGGTAAGGAGGGAGAGAGAAAGAGCGAGATTGTGTGTGTGTGTGTGTGTGTGTGTGTGTGTGTGTGTGTGTGTGTGTGTGTGTGTGTGTGTGTGTGTGTGTGTGTGTACTTTCACTGCTGATGTTGTGGGGACATAAATCTGATTACATAGTCACACTGCGGCAAATGAGCGTCTTTCTGGGGACAAAAACTCCCGAATTTTTAGATTGAAGACTTAATTTAAGGTTAGAGCACCTCTCCAGGATATGAATGAGGTTAAATGTTAATGTAATGTCTTTTAAAGTGATGGATACAAGTCAGAGAAGAGTGTTGGCTTGATGGAAACACTGTTGTGTGTGAGTATCTGTACATGTGTGGTGTAGTCGTCATGCTGCATGCAGCCTACAGGGAGCTGCCACTCTTAATAACAGATAATAACACACAATTCATAGCCGTTTCAAGATGCCAACTGTCCCTGCTGATTCACTGCCTATTGTACAACCCTATTGTAAAACACACGCACACACACACACACATACAGACACACTGGTTTGAAATGAAATAATCTGATTCTTAGGTTGCTAAAAAATGTTCCATTATCCAGAGCACCAAGCATCTCATCCATCTCCGTAACAGGGTATTAAATAATACACACATGACCGGAACCTTAGCTGACATTAGCGAAACACAAATTCAAATTTATCAGTCCCGTTGATCTCCAAGGATACATTTAAATTCTCCATAATTGCACTTTCTCCCTGAGAGGCATCTCACACAGATTTGAGTGAATTAAATAAGCTGAAAACAAAGCAAGCAAAACAAATGAGGATGCACAGCGACACTGGCTGCCCATGCATCAGTATAATCCAGTATAAAAGAAATGCAGCTCGCTTAAATACTCTACATGTGACTCCATGTTCAATTCACATAAGGGTTGATAGACGTGAGGGGCATGTATGTAGCCTTATATTTTTACATAGTTGACATGACAAGAAGGGGTTCACTTTCACTGACACTGTCCACTTGTAAATATCACCCACATTTTTGGATGTTATGTTAAACTCACAATCTGCCTAGGCAAACAGATGGACATGGAATATAAATAGTCTACTGTGTAACGAGTGCTAGATTTTAATTGTGTGTGTGTTCCTGTGAATGTCTGGTATAATGGGGCCTTAATGTTAGCTGGAACAATGCCCTTCATCATTATCTGTACTTGAATTTTAGGGACATGAAAATCTAAATCGAGTGAGCATTTCACAGTGCCAGAAAGGAGACCTGGAAGAATAATTGGAAGAATAATTTGATTTCAAAGATAATTGGGATACAATATGATCTAGAGAAGATAATTGTCCTCCTTTTTGTTTTCTTTCAAATTTCAAAGACAGGAAAGTCTGTGTGTGTGTGTGTGTGTTTTTTAATCTTGAAAGAGAGGCTTCAGATAAGTGACAAGCCATTATTAAAAGAGAGAAGGATCAAAATAACAGGTTTTCAAGGGAAGTCCACCAAAATCACCTTCCTCTCCTCTCCTGATTGCACGATTGGCTTCTGGATGTGTGTGACGTGAATAGTGAGTGAGGAGATGATACTGTTGAAAAGAGCCTTCCCCTCAGAGCAATTGCCTGTCTGATGCCTGGAGCCTCTATCGTAACAACACAAAGAAGAAAACCACCTAAGAACTGCTGTAAATGCTTTTCAATGTGTTTCTCTTTACAGACACCTTCAGTCATTGATGCCACTGCAATATGTTGATGCTTATGCCAGTAATTTGTACCCCTCTGTACGATGCACATTTTCCCAAGTACTTATTAAGTATCCTGATGAGATGGGGGCAGATATTTGCATGCTTCCACGTTGTTCCTGATATGTATATTTACATTGAGAGTACAGAGGAAATTGCTTACTTGATGCATAGTGATATGTTCCTGAACCTGTTAAAATTTCCATTTGCTTGAATCATGACAACTCTAAAGTGCCTCATGTAGCTTACTAAAAAGGGTATAATGTTAAATAAATGAGCCATAACAATAACACAGAAAATTGTCAGCAAACTGTAGCTTTAGGGTTTGTGATGAGTGCTCCGTGATAAACAGATGCATACATCAAAAGATCGGTACATGGCTATGACATCAGCATAACAGTGAAAATGAGCATTTATAACACTGAGTCAGACGGTTGATATATAAAATAAATAGGAAGGGGTTAACCCTGGGTACACTCTTGGCCACAATTTTTTGTTCTTAGCTGTCAAGAGTAGCAGGTGGTGTGGTCTGATTCAAGGTTTGACGTGTTGTGTGCTCAGAGACCCTCTTCTGCATACCTTGGTATGCAGAGTGGTTATCTGAGTTATTGTTGCCCTCCTATCAGGTCGAAGCAGTCTGGTGATTCTCCTCCAACCTCTGACATCAACAAAGCATTTTAACCCAAAGCTTTACTGCTCATATTTACTCTTTTTTTTTGGATCATTCATGGTAAAGCCTAGAGATGGTTTTGTGGAAAAATCACAGTAGATCAGCAGTTTCTGAAATACTCACAGCAGCCATTCAGACACCAATAACCATGCCACATTCAACGTCACTTAAATCACTTTTCTTCCCATCATTCCCATGCCCAGTTTGAACCTAAATATGGCATCTTGACCATGTCTACATGCCTAAATGCATTAAGCTGTTGCCATGTGGTTAGCTGCTCATATATACACTATTCAGCTATCATCAGAGCAGCACAAAACAATAGTGACTGCATGCCAATATTTAGAGGCCAGCATGAAAAAACGAGTCATTAAAGAGGAGCATTTCTAATCAGCAGCAACAATGTGCAAGGTTGATCGACGCAAAACATGATGCAACAATGAGACTGTAACAGTTTCTCGTAGTATTTAAGTAATTCCAGAATGGTTTTCAGGTTATTTTTGCGCACTGGTTAATGTTTTCTGGAAGTAAGTATGGAGGGCAATGATAGAAGATATTCTTAGATATCTTCTATCTGAGTTTAAGAGATAGAGCACACAGACAAATTCACTGATCTGGTGTTGAAGGTTAAAGAGTATGTTTGGTTTTCTTCTTGAAAGGTTATTCCTGAGGTACCCAAAGGAGTCTGTTTTTTACGTGTGATAGAGAGGAGGAAAAAGTCTGTCTGTGTGTGTTTCTGTCTGCTTCTATCTTGGTATGCATGCGAGTGTCTTGTTTGCCACCAGCAGGTGCCATCACCTACCTTTCTGTGTGCCAATGAAACACTGTCTCTTTGAAAGAAGATAATTTGGATGACACCCATAGCTCTCAACCAGGAACCTACAGATCTTCTATTCCACAGCTTCCTCCCACCACCAACCCCTCCAGCAATCCAACCAGGCGTCTCCCTCCTTCCCACTGAGCCCCCCTCTGCCATCTCAAGCCCATGCATACCACTCGTGGAATATTTAACAGCAGACATATTCATGAATGTCAATGTTCAGAGATCTCACAGCTTTGTGCTTTTTTTTTTTTTTTTTTTTTTTTTTTACACCTTGTTTTCCTTTCTCAGCCCTCTGGCCCTTAAACACATATTGGGTCAGTGTGAGAGAATGATCCTCCAGGCAGAACTGAGAGTTTGAGTGTGGATCTCAGTAGAAACAGCAAAGCACTATACGCTTTAAATGAAACATTAGCCATGCTTCAGTTATCATACTTAAATGTCAGAGGTAGAGTCAAGTGGAGTTAAGAATTATACATCAACCACAAGAGTGAGAAGTATAATTCAGTATGACATTTAACATGAAAAAACTTATTTCACTTCCATTATTCCTAAAAACGTTGAATGCATTTGAGTTTAAATGTTTTCTTTCTAGATATAACCTTGACACCCCCGAAAGGATCACATGCACATTCATCTTAAATCTTTTTTTTTTTATATTAAGTGCAGCGACGTTTCTATTTTGAATAAAGGTCGATGAAGGACTAGGCTGAGAATTTAATGAACAGAGATTTATAAACCAATCTTTCAAACTGTGGAGCTGAACTTTTCCCTGCTTTTTCGATGTGTTGCTTTGTGTGGTACATACAGTGCTATATGGTTGTATTTATAGATAAGTGTGTTTGTGTGTGTGAGAGAGATCTAAATGGGGTAGCAATGTGTTCAAATTGGACATGACTCACCAGGTATTTCATCAGTGCCACCTCACAAATCCTACAACATTAAAATGCATTTCATGTGTTTGCATGTGTGTGACTGAAACAGCAATTAGCTGGTAACGCGTTGGGCTTTGTATGTGTAGTCACTGGCATGTGCTGATTTCCTGACTGCTACAACATCTCTCTCTGTTCCTGCAGGGTAGAGGAGAGTTTCAAGACTCTTTTCTGGTCAATCTTCGGGCTGTCTGAAGTGATTTCGGTGGTGCTGAAGTATGACCATAAGTTCATAGAGAACATTGGCTACGTGCTGTACGGAGTCTATAATGTCACTATGGTGGTAGTTCTTCTCAACATGCTCATTGCCATGATCAACAGCTCTTACCAGGAGATAGAGGTACAAAAACAGGATAGTTGATCAATGGAAAAAGGGTGTAATATTGTAAACAAGTCAATAAGGTTCATTTGTATGAGTGTCTGATTGTGCCTGCAGGAGAATTGCACCATTACTTAAAAAAACAAAGAGATCAATACAGTGGCAACAAGTAAAAACATCAAACGCATAATAAAATGAGTATCCCAGAAAAACCCAAAAGGTTTTAAAATAATTTTTACATTTCTGATTTTTGTCACGCTTGTTCTAAAAATGAATACTTACTTTCTTACCTGAGATATTTAAGATGAAAAAAATCATTCTTCACCTTCAATAAACATTAAGCAATAATTTTGAGTGAAATGCAACTGGAATATATGAAATCAAAGTTTTATTTATTCAAATAATCATCATTCAGACAATTTGGGTTGTCTTTTTACAGTTAAACATTTCATCTGTTCTTGGAGAAAAAAGATTATTGGAATCCACTCGGATGCTTCATAACTTAAAGCCTTGTCGGAAGTTCTAGGATAGGATAGGATAGGATAGGATAGGATAGGATAGGTTCTAGGATTATTATTCATCTGTTTATTGCTAAACTTAGTCTCCTTTTGAGCATTTGGTCTTTTTGATGTTCCCTGCCTTTACTGTAGACCAGCTTGTTGCATGTGTTCGCACTTCAGTTTATACCCTTTATTTTTTTTACACTGCAGTGTTGAAGTGACACACATGCTACAAAGCAAGGTCATAGACATGAAAGGCACTTAGGAGTGAGTTAATAAAGATTCTTTGTAGCAAGGGTATGCAGTCAACTCTCTTTGCCTTCTCTTTTAAAACATCTCAACTGCAGATATTAATAAACACTAAGCCCTAGCCTTTCTTTTATTGCCGTCTTTCTTACCTGAGATAGTTAAGCTGAAAAAATCATTCTTCACCCTCAATAAACATTAAGCAATAATTTTGAGTGAAATGCAACTGGAATATATGAAATCAAAGTTTTATTTATTCAAATAATCATTAACAAAAATGTGCTTGGTATATATTCCCATCGAAAATATTTCATTTGACACATTACAAAAAAAATTAAATAACAGTTATGTAAGTTACATAGTTAAAGTCAACATTTTGGGCAAATTTGATATTTAGGGGTATAACCAAACAAATTTTGATATTTAAAGGTTTTAAAGGTTTCTAATAATTTGAGATACTGGATACCTGATTTCTTTCTGTCTGCCTCTGCAGGAGGATGCCGATGTGGAGTGGAAGTTTGCTCGAGCTAAGCTTTGGCTCTCCTACTTTGATGAGGGCCGCACCTTACCCGCCCCCTTTAACCTCGTTCCCAGCCCTAAGTCCTTCTATTACTTGGCCCTAAGGATCAAGTCCTGTCTGATTCACCTCTGCAAGGCCAACGGCCATCACCGTAATGAGGTGGAGATGGGCATGCTCAACTCCCAGACCAAGGTCAGTGTTTTTACTATATTTGATTATTTTACACATGTTTGGCAAACTGCTAATGACATTGTGATTCATGGTTAATTAATGATTTTCCAAACCTAGCTGCCAAAGCCATTTAATAATAGACTATTTCTTTTAAACTGATTGTTAGTGATATGTCTGTGAAGGTTCTCAGTCATCCAGGTCATCGTAGTCAAAGGAGCTTGCAAAGGATCATCAGGGGGTCCTTTTGTCCCTCTGTGGGGGGATACTCCCACTAGGTTTATATCTGGGACTCTCCACCATTTGATCGTAGAACTGAAGAAGCCTCTCGGATGAGAGGTGAAACGTCTTCAAGTAACTTAAAGAAGTCCAGACGCTTTTCTTTGCAAGCTCCTTTGATTGTTAGTGATACATTTTGTAAGCAACTTGTTTCAGCTTTTTTAACAACTGTAGTCAAGTTTTGGTTTGGTTTGGTTTCTAGCACTAAATTTAATATTTACTGCTACAAATGCAGTGCTTTTTTTATCCATTTTTCTGCTGACAGGATCCTTTCTGGCTAAAGCGCAATTGTTATTTTCCTACATGGAAGTAGTTAAACTGCTAAAAATCAATGAAGGGGCAATAAACGCTGATTACACCCACCACAATCCTCAGTGGAGTTGCCCATATGGGTCAGTTATTTGTATAATGATCATCAAATACTGAATCTTTAGCAACTGTAATTGGAGAATGCACACAGGCAAACCAGGAACCCCAGAGGAAATGTAGGATATTCCCACTGCAAGTCTAGAAATTACATCTAGTTCCGTTTCACACTTTGTTCCTCTTATGATTTGCGCTTCTAAATAAAAATCACTGCAATGACAAAAATGCCTCGTGTGACAAAAATATTATAGACCATTTAATGCGCAATCAGTCTTGGTGCTGGTGTTTTCTGCAGGCATTTCTGCTGCCTGATCCCTAAACTCAAATGGCTCACCTCAGCACCTCAGCTAGGCTATTAGGCAGGCTATTAGCTTTACCCGCGTCTGCTCAAATGCTCAGGCAGGACAAGATGGGTTACACCCCGGTGCTTCTGTGAGCGCCTAAAGTTTTCTGACAGTTTCACAGCCGAGCCGAGGAAGTACAGCAAGCGATCGATACACGAGCTTGCACCAGTCTACAGTACTGTGTAAAATGTCAGCTGAGATTAGGAAAAGGCAGCCTGCTCTTTCTGTGTCTGTATCTTCGTAGTGGATGGTGTATGTTTTGGTGCCGTTTAAGAAACGTGAAGCTAATCACTTTAGATTCAAAAAGCATATGCTCATAAATTGTGTGTACTTGTGTTCATTCGGTAAGTGTTTGTTTTGTGGTGGTGTTCATGTTCGTTCTTGTGCTCTTTGGTTAACTGCCTTTCACAGCAGTAGGGATAATTAATTTCAATATGAGGTAGCTGGAGGCAGCAAAAACCCACAAAGCAGGTTACTGCATGGGGACTAGATCACAGAAAACACACCAAAGAGATTTCAGCTCTGTCAGTTGGCCTTTGTAAAACCTCTGCATAAGATATGTGTTTCTCACACTCACTGAGTCTGAAACAATAGTAGATGTCTGGGTGTATGGTACAATAAAGAAATGATAAAAAAATACATTAAAAAGATATTTATTTGCCTCACAATAGCGCGCAAAAATGCTATAATAATAATAATAATAATGGATTGGATTTATATAGCACTTTTCAAGGCACCCAAAGTGCTTTACAATACCACTATTCATTCACTCTCGCATTCATACACTGGTGGAGGCAAGCTACGGTTGTAGCCACAGCTGCCCTGGGGCAGACTGACAGAAGCGAGGCTGCCATTTCGCGCCATCGGCCCCTCTGGCCAACACCAGTAGGCAGTGTTGGGAAGGTTACTTTTAAAATGTATTCCACTACAGATTACAGAATACATGCCCCAAAATGTATTCTGTAATGTATTCCGTTACGTTACTCAATGACAGTAACGTATTCTGAATACTTTGGATTACTTAATATATTATCATGCTTTTTACAACAACGTGAATGTACTATTGCTGTGTGATTTATTACTATTACTGAAGGTCCGCGACTCCGAACTGTAGTAAAGGGACCTCTGACTAATACGGCGGGTCCGTAGCCGAAAAATAGCTTTACTTTGTTGTGTGGGTCAACTTTTCTTGACAGAGAGAGGCGTTGAAAGGCTGCTCCAACGGAACTTATTGTTTTCGGAGGAAAACACGAACACGGTGTACAGTCGAGTCTTAATAGCTTACTTACAACTGGGCTCGTCAGGCTCTCTTCTTGGCTGCAGTGGTTACCGTATTATTATATTTACATTAGGGTAGGGTAAAGTGTCTTGCCCAAGGACACAACGACCAGGACAGAGAGCCCAGGGATCGAACCGGCAACCTTCCGGTTACAGATATGCTTCCCAACCCCCTGAGCCACGGTTGCTGTTCCTCCAGTTCACAAGATGAACTTCCCTGCAAAAAAAAAAAAAACATAAAGTCACTGAGAGCTCAAACTGACAACTGAAGTACCAAGCTTTTCATCTTGATAAATGCTCTCTCATAACGAACATTAGCTAAGGGGTTCTTCTGGTTTGATTTTAAAGGGAACCCATTTTTATTAAGTTACAGTAGTTATTTGCATGGTCTTATTTTTATTCAAACAATTTGGGTTGTCTTTTTACAGTTAAACATTTCATCTGTTCTTGGAGAAAAAAGATTATTGGAATCCACTCGGATGCTTCATAACTTAAAGCCTTGTCGGAAGTTCTAGGATAGGATAGGATAGGTTATTCATCTGTTTATTGCTAAACTTAGTCTCCTTTTGAGCATTTGGTCTTTTTGATGTTTCCTGCTTTTACTATAGACCAGCTTGTTGCATGTGTTCGCACTTCAGTTTATACCCTTTATTTTTTTTACACTGCAGTGTTGAAGTGACACACATGCTATAAAGCAAGGTCATAGACATGAAAGGCACTTAGGAGTGAGTTAATAAAGATTCTTTCTGGCAAGGTTATGCAGTCAACTCTCTTTGCCTTCTCTTTTAAAACATCTCAACTGCAGATATTAATAAACACTAAGCCCTAGCCTTTCTTTTATTGCCGTCTTGCCACTATGATGCCTCCGTTAACACCCTTTTCAAATGCTTCCGTCTGACATGATCCATAGAACCTGAAATATGACATTAACACTCGACTTCTTCTATCTGTTTCTTGCTCTTGTAGGATGAACGCTTCAAGTCTTATCCACGGCCTGGAGAAGAGTTCACCCAGAGAAAAGCTAGAAAACACCCCACCAGATACCAGGTAAGATGGAGACCGAACTGGATACAGAGAGCACAGGATGTGTGGAGTGATAAGGAGACAAGACTTAAAATTTTGATGGAGGCAAGAAAGGAATCAAATGGGAGACAAACAGACAGCATAAGGAATATGTAAGAGAATAGTATTAGATGGGAGGGCAAGGTTTGCTGCAGGGTGATGACAGCGAAGGAGAAAGGAGAGGGAAGCAATGAGGAAATTCTGACACAGAAGAAAGAAGAAAGAAGGTGTGAGGAAGACACAGAGATAAGGTAGAGATGGTGGAGAGGAAGAAATCTCTCAAGTTTCAATGGAAGGGCACTGACTGAAAGGAAGAGGTAAAAAGAGAAGAGAGAGAAACAGGGTAAGGCTGAAAATTCCTCTAATGAGCTGTTTGAAAGAGATCGAAGGTAGGCACTCAGTAAATGAGCTCAAAGTATAACACTGAGAAGGGGAAAGATGCTTTCCACCTTAGTCTGTTCTTCACCTCTCCCCTGAGGGAAATCTAGCTTCCTTGATAGGCTGACTCCACTTTTGTCTTAAGCCTCCTATTTTGTGTGTTTTTTACTAGACTACACTACACACACCCACACACAAAAGTGAGATGTCAATTGGTGTGGTGTGCATGTATGCTACATGTGGGGTGACCAGTACTGACCCATGTTCACAGTGCCTACATGCAGAAATTGACAGCTTGAAGCTTGGAAACAGTTGCAGCAGATCCCTGTTGGCCACAGATTTATTCTCAGTGTCTCACTTACTATCTCAAAGGCACAGTACTCACTCACTGTCCTCACAGCTTTGTGCTTATGTTTACACACAAGCGTGGATGAGTTTTGAAATATGCAATCAGAGAAGTTTACTGGGTAAATATAGCATCCGTCGTCACATCCCCTTGACACGTCCTCTTTGTCTAATCTTCTTTTTCTTCTCTTTCTCATAGAAGATCATGAAGCGCCTGATTAAGCGTTATGTGCTTAAGGCTCAAGTGGACAGAGAGAGTGATGAAGTTAATGAAGGTAAAAATTCCCTCTTCATTAAAGCCCACTTTCATTGTGTCATTATGTGCTTAAGGAACACTGGGTTCGGAAAGTTTTCAGACGCTTTCAACTTTTCTGCATATTGGTACAGTATGTATAAAAATGTCTTAATAGATTCAGTTCACTTAAAAAATATAAATGGAGTTGTAACACTTTAAAAAGACAGAGTAAAAATGCTTGTGCGTGTGTGTGTGTGTATAAATTAAAAAATAAAAGGTTAAAATATGCTTTTAACATAAGTATTCGGAGTGTGGAGAGGTTTGCACAAGGTTGGCATACCATTATTTTGGAAAATTTCCAACAAGGTTGGATGGGGGAGCCACTTTCAGGTGTCTCTGTACTCCTAAGTCTTTGTTGAAGTAGAGCATCCCCACAGTATGATGCTCCCCCATCATGTTTGGCTGTAGGGATGGTATTAATGAGGGAACACTCAGTGCCTGGTTTCCTATACACACTCCACTGGGAATTTCAGCCAGTAGTTTAATCATCCTGTCATTAGACCAGAGGAGTTTGCTTTGCATGGTCAGAAATACATCCAGGTGCCTTTTGGCAAACTCCTCGCGGGCTGCTACGTGCCTTTTAGTGAGGAATGGCTTCTGTTTGGCCAATCTACAACAAAAGCCTAATTGGTGGCTGCTGCATTGAATTTGTCTTGTAAAGTTATCCCATCTTTGCAAAGGAGCTCTGGAACTCATTAATAGTGATCACCTGATTTCTGGTTACGTGTTGCATCGGGGCCCTTTCATCTCTCATTACTCTGTTTGGCTAAGTGGGCAGATCTAAAGAGACTGTTCATACGTTTTCAACTTTTCTCCATTAGAGAACAATGAACACTTTGAATGCTGCAGAAAATTTCTTGGATCCTCCCCCAATTGTTACTTTAGACAGGCTTTTGTGATGATTGTGCAGACAGTTCTGTGAACATAGTGGGTTGGCTTTCACTTTGACACACCATTAACTGTGAGACCTTATGTACTAATTATTTCAGGTGAATTAGGCGCAACTGTCTTCGTTTTAGTTGCAGCAACATTTGAAGCCTAAAAAAAATTCAAAATTTAATATTCACCTCTTAGTTTTATTAGATTGAAAAATGGCTTTGTCACTGTGGAGTATTGTGTGTTTACTGAAGAAAGAAAAACGAGCCTAATAACTTTTTAGATGAAACTGAAGCTTTGAAAAGGTTTTTAAATTTTCTAAATGGACTGGGAGGGACAAGAGTTATGCGTTACTGCGTTTGAGACTGCACTGTGTGTACTTCAGTGTAAAATGATGTCATTGCTCACATGGATCAACAGTTTTTGTGTGATCCTGTAGGTTACTGCCTACCTGCATGCATGTCTTTGATCATTCGTACTAATGTGCCCTAATTCCTGTGCCATACCTCAGCTCTTCTTTTGTACCTGTGTCCGTGTGTGACTGTGTTGTAGGCGAGCTGAAGGAGATCAAGCAAGACATTTCCAGCCTCCGCTATGAACTCCTGGAGGAGAAGTCCCAGGCCGCAGGCGAGCTGGCTCTGCTTATCCAGCAACTTGGCGACAAGTTTGGCAAGAACACCATGAGACACTGACAGGACTTGCAAGAAGAGATGGGGAGAATGTGAGAAAGGGTGAAATCAGGAAGAGGTTGGGGGTGGGGGGGTTGGGAGCAGAAAGCTGGGTGAGCACAGGTATTTTTAAGGCCTTGATAGTACAAGAGGGAGAGAAAAGAGACAGGGGAAGTAGGATGTTTATGAGATAGACAGGATGAATGGAGGATAGTGGAAGAAAAACATGACATAAAGAAACTGGGCAGAGTGAAACAGCTGATTTAGTTATGCAAGGACACAATTAGGGAGGAATGTGAAAAGCAGATTGTGAACACAAGAGGGTCAGAGGTGAAGTAAAGCGAGTCAGAGGGGTTTTGTGCTGACAGTTCAATTCTAATTAAAGGCAAAGTCTTTCACGAGGCGCGAGAAAGAAGAGGAAGAAAGAGCCTCGCAGGCTGGGTGGGAGGCAGAGGGAGACGAATGAGGAGGAAAACACAACTTCCATGAGATATGACGAGGCACCACGGGGCATAAGACTGAGGCAGTAAAAGCCCCCACACCCACTGCCAAGATATATCAATGTATCACCAACTCGGAGAGGGAAACCCAGAAACGGGATGACACAGAGAGAGGGCTGGAGGGGGAGAGGAACAAGTGAGAAAAATATCTTTAAAAAAAAAACCTGCCACTGTTATTTACACCGGAGAGGCTGGCATTGCTTCTGAGTCCTCACTTTGTTGGGGCAAGCATAGATGCCTGTGAGAATACTGCACACACCTTTATACAGCAGGCTGTCTAATTAATGCATATCCATTCATAGTGCACAACCTATGATCAGGACTCTATGGATTCAGGAAAAATGCACCTATTTAAAAGTCATTAAATAAACCACTGAAATATTAAACATTATCTTATTATCTTAATGTCATTTAGAATTCTGTCCTCATAGCACAGACAGTATTAGGTCCTGCAGATCCAGAAGATCCATGCTAGAACAAAATGACTGTAATTTAAGAAAAAAAAATCCACTCAGACAGTTTCTTCTTTACCTCATTCATGCTGCCAGAAAAGAAAATGACAGTTAGGATAAACAGAAACTAATCTGAGGCTTTCACAATACCTCTCTTCCATTCTTTAAAATCGAGAGGGCCATTCTTGTTTCAACAACTTTAAACCAGCGTGTTGAAGTATGGCCGAGATAATTGCTTTAGATATTCCCCTCTCCACTGTGTGTTTGGAGCACTAAGTGTCTCGAGTTTTCTAAAATGGTAACAAAAAAATGACAGGTCCACGATGTTTACAACTCTAAATCCAGAAGGTCAGCACTGAGGTTAAGCCCATGAAGGTAGCAAAACTGAGTCTGCTCCAGGGCAGCCAGACATTTGTGAGGAGAGAAAATCTCCGAGATGCAGAGATATATTTATGTATGCAGTGATCTGGCAGTAAAACTGGAATTCAGCTGCAGAAGCTGTGCAGAGTTATTTTATGGTCTTTATTTTATTTTGGAGACATATTTGACATACAACAGCATAAACTAAAGTGTTGTGTTAGACATTGGTTGTAGCTGAACAATAGTTTAAACAAACAAAATAAAAAAAAGTATAAAACAGTTTGAGAAGTTATTAAATCTGGACATTATTGTAGTATATTATATAAATGGGGTGCTAAAATCGATGATGACCTGTGGGATCAGATACATCATCGTTCCCGTTTGTGACTGAGGCCCAGATTTTGATTTAAAGCAAATATGAACATACTAGGCATCCCAAAGCTGAAAGACACACCAGTAGCTCTAGTTAAGAAGCTCCTGTCCTTAAATTCAAGGTTCTTTCTTGAATCCTTGAAAATTATACTTCATTCAAAACATCAACATCCAGTGCTGGCAGTCACACCAATCTGCACATTTTTCCACATTTAAGTTTAGAGACGCCATGTCATAATCAGTGGGTTAGACTGGTTCCTCCAAGGCTTTTTCTATGAATTCAGAAAATTAGAATATACCGTTCACTTTCATCAATCCTTCTTGAAATTAATCAGATAAAATGTAAATATATTTAAGCTAACGCAGAACTATATTACCATTCTTTTATTGTGTGGCTGGTTACAGTAGTTATTTGCCCTCAGATGGAAGAGTCAAGATGGGCCTATTGCAGCCATCAGCAACAGTGTCATTAGGAATTTTTTTCATGGTTCTAGTAATTGTCCTAGCTAGTATGCACTATTTCTCCTGCAAGTAGACATTGCAGGAGTTAGAGGGCTTTTTTAAGGATATTTTCTAATCTCCTGCTACAGAGTAAGTGTTTTTCCTGCTTAAGAACTATAATTGGTTCAGCAGTGTTTATTCACTAGTTCAACACATGAACGCAGCAACTGGCATTAAGAAAAAGAAAGTAAACACTGGTAAATATTAGCCTAGAAAATGTTTCTAGCCTCTATACGAGAGAGGGAATACAGCATGTTTTTAAATTGTCAAAGAAAATCTTTTGTTAGCAGGTCCTCTTAAATTTCTACTTTGCATCCACCACAGAACAAAAGCCACGTAGACAGAAAAGAGGCTGAAACAGGATTGCAGGAAAATAAAAGACCGCAGCAAGAGCTGATGATAAATTACCGACTTGCTGTTGCATCACTTTAGAGTTCCTAATAGTGGTCCAAGTTAAACAAATGCTTGAACAAACATCTTTGAAAGTGGGTGTTTGCCAGGCAGAGCCCAGGTAGTTCCCAAAACCATCAAGTCATCTTTGACAGTAAAACCTAAAACCTGCATATATATGTATAATTAAAATGTACAGTAGTGTATGTATATATACATACACTACTGTATAATTTCATTCTTACAGATAGGACTTCATTCTTATAGATAGGGCTTAAACTCGCTAGTAGGAAAATACGACCAAGTATATTTCTAATTCAAATAGATAGTAAGTATTTAATCAGAAGGTTTTAAACATAATTAAAATGCTGTTTTTACAGATATGATTTTTTAATTTGTTTCAGATACATAAAGGCTTTTCAGACAGATTTTCATTTCAATTAAATGGACTCGACCTTATTTCTTTATTTATTTGTATTAGGTGTTAAAGCTGTTAATTAGTTTCCTTTTTGTAGAACCATGCAAATGATGAAAAGACCCACCACCAGGAAGAGAACATTTCCTCAAATACTGTATTTTTAACTTCTACACAAGAATTAATAATTAAATCAAAATCTTGTATGGTATATTGTCATATTTTTGATCCTTAAATTAAACAGAGTAAGCTCTATATTGACTGTTGTTGTTGTTGTTTTTTATTTATTTACCTTGTATGTTTCTGCTTCTGGAATTTAATTATTCAGCATTTGTCTTTACCTTTACCCACTAGTGGATGAGAGGTGCTGGAGCAAGAAAATAAACATGTGGCTGCTGAATTGTTTTGTGCTCCAACAACATTGTTCACAACACATTGAACAGCTGGGAGTTCCCCAGACAGAATGTACACTTTCACACAGTGTGACAAATGTATAATACACATAATATTTTTAATAAAACATATGTATAATGAAATATATCCATATATTTTGTGTTGTGTTGTACACATATATATGAGCACCTCAACATGATAGTCTGCTTTACATCCATCCATCATCCATTGTGTTGACCACTTATCCAACCAGGGTCATACTGAAGCTGGAGCCTTCCCAGCTGACACTGGGTGAAAGGCGGGACAAGTGATGGACAGGTTGCCACTCTTTCACAGGGATAACATGGAGAGACAGACAACTACTGGCTCCTGGACAGTGGTAGGAAGGGGTGACAGTGATGAGCACTAACAGTGTGCCACCCTTCTGTTTCCACAATTTTTTGTATTTTATGCAGCTTAGCATGCAAACTCATCTAATACGTATTTAATAGTCTTTGCCCACAATTATAGTTAATTATAATGTGATGTCATGGAAACACTAATAACTTAACTCAAAGTCCCTCTGTCAGGTATTAGAGCTTAGCTATAGTGCCAGATTGAGGACATCTTAGTCAGATTTCCACCCTCATGGTCCTACTGCCCTCAAACCTCTATAAACACCCACCTTGCTGTAATGTTTCTTTTGTGATAATGAGCTGCGCTTCAGGAACAGTTTCTTAAAACCACAGCAAAGTCTTACTACTGTAAAAGCGTTACATCAAGCTAATGCTGCCTTGATATAGACCATTTTAGACTGACTTTGAAGAGGGTTTAAAAGCCAAGGAGCCCCACTGTGACTGGGAAATTGGCTTTGCTCTAAGCCGGAGTGTGTGTGTGCTTGTGTTCCTGCACCTGTGTGCTGACCTCGCCAGCGCCTCCTGAAAGCTGCCCTCTAAAACGGCACAGCAAACACTCGGTTCCTACGTACGTGCAGATGTTTATTAGGCTCTAGTCTTTCCATGATATTCAGTCAACGCTTTCTCTGCACTGTTTCAGGCTGTCACTTTTTTTTAAAAAAAAACTTTTACTGCCTCTACTGCAATAATAAAAACGCCAACAAACACCTTTAGTTTTCACTAAAACCTGCCTTAAATGGTCTTCTTTTAGATGACAAACAGCAGATTTTGGTGTCCTTGTTTCCACTGAAATTTATTTTTGTGACTATTGAGACACGACAGGGTTATACAGAAGATGTCATTTCAGGAGAAGAAATATTTTGATTAAAAAGTCTTCCATTCATTTTGCCTTTTTCTGCCTGTCAGGATCCTTGTAAAGATTTGTCCTAGACTTCCTTTGTTTTGGGTGATTTTTTTTGTTTGGTTTTTTGCTTCCTTTGTGATTTTGAAGGTTTTGCTCATTTTATGGGACTCCTGTGTTCCCTCTGTGTGTCTGCTTTACTCGGCTTTATTCTGAAGATTAGCTCCTTAAGAGACCTTCTGTGTTTTTACTTCCCTCCTTTTGTTTTTCCCATCCTCATTAGTGTCTGAGTTTTTGTGTACATGTGTTTTTCCTTCAGTCTTATGTCAGGCTGTCGTTACTAACTTTTGTTGTTAAGTGTTCCCCGTTTTAATTTTCTCCAGCTGGCTCTCTGCATTTAGATGGCTTGTATCGTTTTTACTTTTACCACACCAAGTTTTTCCACAATCTGATTGCCTGCACACTGGGTCCTTTGCTGTCTTGACTACTGGCATTGATACCTTGGATTTTTCCTCGTCTTTGGGAGTCATGATGGTGTAGGCAGTGAAGGAAGTCTGTTATGTGCTCACGCTGGCTATGCTACAGTCCAAAAGAAAGTTTCTGACCGTGACAATGCCCACTACTAAAAATCCCACCTCGTGTAATAGGATTTAATCATTTGGGCAAAATCTTTCTAGTAACAATTTTAAACATGCAGAAAAGAAGTAGTTACATAGGAGAATCCATTACCTTGAATTATAACCTCTGACAACTCCTCGCTTTGTTTTTTCTGGTCTTTCTGCCTCTTTATGCAGACCAATAAAGCCAAAATTCTTTAAAAAAAAAAAAGAAAAAAAGACTTCCTTTAATCCTGCACAGAAATGCTGTAAAGCACACAAAAACACAAACAGCAGCCCAGACCCTTACTGGACTATCTCCATAGCAACAAAGTCAGTTCAGAGGGATATGTGCTTTTGGACATTCACTGGAAATTCTATTATCTGATTTCCTTCAGTGCTCTCCCTGAGACTTTTGATATGTTTTGGGCCTTAAGGGTATTACTCAATAACACACCCTGTCAGGCTAGGTGTGTATTTATGTGTATCCATGTTTGTGTTTAAACCTGGAGGTAACATTTTATGGAAGTGCGTATGTTGATGCTTGTTTGTGTATGATCTGTAAGCTATCACTGGCCTATCAGCTGGCGTTAATGACAATGAGGACATTTGTGTGTGTGTGTGTGTGTGTGTGTGTGTGTGTGTGTGTGTGTGTGTGTGTGTGTGTGTGTGTGTGTGTGTGTGTGTGTGTGTGTGTGCACACATGTGTGTCTTAGAGCAACGCAGTATAACTGACATCCCCTCTGTGGTGTAATTTGTCCCAGAAGCCCAGGGCCAGGAAGTGTTTGTTGTCTGTTTCCCTCTTAACTCCTTTTCTCCCTCACCCTCCATCCTTCTCACCTCCTTCATCAGTCCTTCTCTCTCTCCCGGCAAAGCAGTGAACAATGTGACCTCCTGCCTCCGAAAGACAGAGATTCCAGGGATTTTGGAGGAAACATTACACTCTCTCCCATGTTCCCCATCCTACTGCCTAGAAGCCGTTTTAGAAGACAGACTTAGCAGCATGCACACACACACACAATGCTTGTATAAATACAAGCTTATGTAGAAGCTTACTCTTCCTCATATGATATAATATTAGAAGCTTGAATACATACGTAGGCGGGCACTAACGCCATCTTTGCCAGAAATCTGCACACATTACACACACTGAAGTATGAATACTCTCACATGCATACACACCAGACTGTCTGTTACAAACACTCACGTTTAAACAGTAAATGCTAGCTTGCTTGTACACAAACAAAAGCTTGCACAAATATATTAATGGGACACCGAAGTGTTGTTGAACTCAAAAGTCACTCTTGCTTTCAAAGACAAGCATGTGTTTGTGGCGGGGTGTGGCGGATGCACCTGCACGGCATCCGCAAGCCACACCCTGCCACAGTGTTGCTCATCATTTTTGCACGATAACGCACAAAGACAGCTCCTGTCCAAGGCACCATTCACACCCATAGGCCCTCTCACTTTCCCATCACAATCCTCATTAGGGGAAAGCCCTCTGGAGAGAAGCTCATCAAGAAAAACCTTTTAAACAAACCAAAGGTCAGCTGTACAGCATGTAACCACAGCCTTAGAATCATACTCACTTCTCAGATAAAAGACAGCATAGAATGTTCTGTGCTTTTTCTCCTGTTTGCTGACATGAGAGTCTGTAAAAATCTGCAGTTTTTTGGGGGGGACCTTATTACAAATTCTCATCATTGGTGAAATCCAAATGTGCAATTTCTAGATAAGTTGAGAGGTCTGACGCTGTGGGGGTGGGCGTGGTGTGTGGGGGTTTCAAAAGGAAAGATTCGCCAAGTCTTTACCAATTCTCTAAAGCAATGTTGCGCTGGTTCAAGATGGATGAGGGGACTCGTTTGACAACTCCGAGGAGCTCTCCAGGTGGCTCAACAGGGCCTTAAGGCGCGTGAGCTGCTGCACTGAGGAATGAGAGTGTCTGCAGCCATGAGTGCACTCATAATTGCAAAGTGAGAAGCATGAAATGCTCTCACACAAGATAAATGTGTCAGGTGTGCATCTCTGTAATAAGAAGATCTTTCCCCCAGAAAGAGCTCTTTCTGTCGACCACATTTGAGGCTCGGGATAGAAATGGGTAGCGAGGGCTTTATTGGTCTGCTATTTAAAATAATCTGAAGGACAATTAAACTAATTTACCGTTCCTGCCCTGACCATCTGACAGAATTTCTCTTTAAGTGCCTACAGACAGATACTTTACTGGGATTTTAATTATTCTGCCTCTTAGTTCAACTAAAGCACTAAATACCATTTAATTGCACCATTTTCAAAGTTTTTGTAGCATTAAAGCTAGAAATCAGTCCGTTTTCTAGGTTTATTATTAAAAATCAAAAGCTACATGTTTGAGAAGAGCCACGGTTTCTGTCCTGAAAAAAGTATTGATCCTGAGAGATTAGCTTAATTCCTGAACACTAGTCACCGCCACCTGTTACCACCACCTTATAACAAATGCTCAACAATATTGTGTAGTTTCAAAATCTACAAGATTTTCCAGCGATCAGAGCGTTTGTTAACTTACAGGGTAAACATTCAACTATCAGAGTCAGCAAAAGGATGCAAAAATATCACTCGACAGTCCACCTGACTTGTATAAATGCTGAAAATCTAACAGCAGTCATATACAGCACTGAACAGTACTTTTCATGCATGACTCTGTATTTCATTATCAACATCATCAGCATCAACAACTTAGTAGTAGTCGGCTCTCATCATTTATCCACTTTGGAATCGTGACAGTGAACAACACCTGTGGAATGACCACTAAGGAGTCTAGTGGACCCGGTGCTACATTTTCTGCAGTGCAAACATTCTCCCATTCACTTTTCTATAAGACTCATTTTCCGTAAGAAAAATGAGTCTTCTGCAAGACTCATTTGTGAGTAAGAAAAGAGTCGTAGAGAGGAAGTTATGTTTATAAAAATCCCAGAGCTGCTGCAGCAACATTTCCCCTCAGTTTATTTATGTACCTACAGCATAGTTTCCCTTTTATGGGCTGGTCATAGCTTTTGCTCTATCATTCATCTTCTGACTCACTTTTCCTCTCCTTCCCTTTTGTCATTTTTTTGTTTGGATCCAGTTTTGTTTTTTTGTTCTTGTTTTCTGTACTTACTCACCCACCCTCGTGTTTTTACTTGTTTGCATTTTTCAATCTCCCGTTTATTTCGTCTGTTTCAGCATCTCTTTGTTTGTTCTCCATACAGAGGCTGTATTCCCAGAATGTGACTGTAAACAGCAGGAGTAATACTCAGCTACACAAACACGCTGATGGTGGGATCAAAGTTTATGTCCAGTAAGGAGCACTGGTTCTGTTATTTTCCACTTGATCTGTTTGTTTCTTTTCCTGCTCCCTGTGACACTCTTCTCCACACCTTCATCCTTTTCCTCCGTCCAGATTATTTGTGTTTCAAGTGTGAGGAAGGTGAAACTCTGTTCTGTTGCACAGATATCAGACCAGGGAATAGCTTACCTCAGGTGCTCCCGCTCTTCTGTCCTAAAAGGATTTTTCACTGATCCTAAACACAACTTCCTGAAAATTACTCACATTTGAAATGAAAATTAAAAAGAATGAAACAGCGAGGCTATCTCCAAGTCAGCATCTTTGCATTCTTACATTTCCTAAGATTACACTTTGAAATGACCCGTAAAGGCTGAGTCTGCTTTCTTAGTGCAGCCCACTTGCCCTGGATTAGAATCTGAGTCCACATATAAAATGTTATTGTAATTTCACTGTGGACTTTTATTTTATTTCCTTCAGGCGATGCTCTTCAGGATTGAACTATATTTTGACCTCAAAAAGAGGACTGAATGCTAATGTGCTGGTTTTTAATGTATATATAGTTTAAAATGTTGCGATGTGAGAGCCTCTGCTCATGTTGAGTATTTTTGCCCTTTTACTGTAAGACAAGTTAAAACCATCTCTTATAAATTCTCCCTGAAATGAGAAGCAGCATTTGGTGTGCTGGTGAGATAATCAAGTGACTAATTGTGCAGCATCTGATTTCTGCCAAAGGGGGGGCATTTTATCCGCTGGCAAGGAGAAATCCTATTTTGCCTGATGATTTTTCCCTCAGAGGATAAAGAGAAGATAGTTGGAAGAAAATGAATACAATTAGAGCAAATAAAAGTGGGGAGATGTCTGTCATGTCATCTTTTTAGCTTGTTTTAGGTTCTTGTTGGCAATCAGTCCCACTGATAATGGAAGTGCATTGACATAAGAGAATAAAGACCCCTAACTACACATGCACCCATCAGTGATCATCTCGTCTGTGCTGTGTTTTCCTTTCTCTGTCTGTGTTTATGTAAGTGTGTAGCTGCGTGTGTATTTTCCTCTTTGTGGTTTACACATGCCAGATGTCTCCTACACGTGTGTTTCAGTGTTCTTGTAATCCGTCTCGCTCTGTCATTTCTGTCTTGTAGTCTAGAGAGTGTGTCTGGGAACATCGCCGCTGTCAGGTGTCATGTGGATCTGCCTGTGCCTGTCTTAACTCACAAACGGATGGGGTTTTATTGTTCGGAAATATTGATTATTGATGATTTGGGGGCTTTGCTAACATTGTTTTTATGTGTTAGTGTAGCAGAGATGGATGGCCTCTGCAGACAGTATATGTTTGTGTGGCTATTGGACTCCTGCCATTGCAGCAAATGACTGCACTGCAAATTGAAGCTCCTGCTGTGAAAGCAAGAAAACAATATTACTCTTTCATGAAGCAAAAAATAAACAAAACTCAGCGGAGTCTATTTAGCTGTTTAGCCTCAAAGGAATTAGCAGTAACAGTTGAGTAACGCATCATCAGGAGTACAGATTACCACCTCATTTGTTAGTGCCCTTTTCTTCACAATCGCTTGACATGGCAATAATTAATAGTGAGTGAGACTTACTGATGTAAAACAGTGGCAGAAAGCTTTGAGGAAGGACTTTATAGAAGTTCATCTTTCCCGCTGAAAATCCAAAAAATAATAACAGCCCGTGAGCAGACCCAATTCTCCAGTTAGCTGACAGCGCAGAGACGTGTGTATCATTGCGTGTTTTATCTGCGTGTGTTAATGAGAAAGAGAGAGTGGTGTGGCTGGACTGTGTAGGCTACACATACATAATCCCTGTTGACTTGATTGACTTGCCATTTGCCTTTGGTTAGGTTCCCATCAATAGGAACATTAAGTTTCTCTCTTTTTTTCTTCTTCTTCTTGTAAAACAACATTATTAAAGTCAGAAAAATCCCCAAACTCTTAGTTTTCTTGTTTATCTCCATTCTGAGTTCACAGTGCTTCATGGATGAGTCGTCTTTCCTCTCTTTTTTGTGGATTAAAAGGATTAAGAAATAGAAAAAGATGGAGAAAGAGGGTGTAGAGAGGAAAGAAGTTGGACCACACAACAGAGAAATGGAAAAGAGACACGGGGGAATTAGTGAGGCAAAGATAACTCAAAGTGTGGGATGTAAAAATATGATGCATAGGGGCAGTGGTGTGTTATTTAGTGTTTGCGTGTGCATACATGGCTTAAAGGAGCACATGAACAAACACAAAGAAAAAGTTTCATATGCAAAGACACTTAATGAAGTTGGTGGAGGCTTACAATTCAACATTCCTAATGAAAACTCTTTGTGACTCGGAGACTGATAATTATTATATTAGCCACAGAGTGAGACATAATTCAACATATATATTAGAGGATGTCACAACCTTTTTCTCCCCTTTCTTATCCTCCTTTCAATTAAACCACACCACCTGATTAAGTGGTGTTAGTAGGTCACTTGTCAACCTGATGCCCACTTGAAGAGACTCACGCAAAATGGGTCAAATTTCCTTTGTGCTTGCAGATTCACATGTGCATTTGTGTTTGAATCTGTGATGGAGATGAGGTGGCTCATGGAGAGAAAATACAGCATGGATGCAGACTGCCATATATATTTAAAATGTGAAAAATAAACAGGAGTCTTCTGACATAATTACTGCTATCCCTCCACTATGTAAACAAGACTTTAGGCTGTATTTAGATTTCCCATATGACACTAACATTCCATCAAACTGTGGTTCACTGTAATCCGCTTTATCCATGAATACAAAGTTGATGTGGGGCACCAGGACACCTCTGGGTGTTTGTCTTTTATTTGTAGTTTGCCTCAAATGTATGAGTGTGGGTGTGCATGCAAGTTTGTGTCAATGCGGCATCAAAGTCATTTTCTAATTTGCTGTTTGCATACAGTGTGTATGTGCATGTGTGTGTGCCCCTCTGTCCTTGCTCTCGATGCCTGCCAGCCATTCTGTTGTGACGGAACAGGTGCGGATGAATATGAAACAGGTCGGCACAGCTTTTAGGGGACTTTCGCTTTGTATGCACACCCATTTCAGAAACATCACGTAAGAGCAAACTGTCCTTCGATCACCATCTTTAGAACATCTTTTTAGTGTCGAGTACTAATGTCAAACATATTTCATAGACACACACAGGTTTCAAAACAAATAAATCACATTTGAATAAATAGATCTTCGTTTTTTTTAAAACTGTAATAGACCAGCAGTGTTATTTAAATGCATTTAATGTTTACCATTATGGGTAACTCAGGCACTAAGACTGTAAGACAATTGTAGAATAGATGGACCCATCCTACGATTAAATAACCCCGTTAGTTCTTACAGGCACTCTCCAACCTCACACCTTTTCCCTGTTCTCTCATCACCAGTGTGAGACATTCCCCACGCCGGGCCAGAAATGGCACTGAGTCAGATTTGTCTCACCACCGACTAAAATTATACGGAGGGACACTGACGATAGATAGATAGACAAATAGATAGATTTTTACAACACACGTCCTTGTCCGGTGACGTGTCTCTAGCTTTGTCCCTGCCCTCTCCTAATCTCTCTCACACACGCGCGCGAGCGCACGTACACACACACTTTCACAAACACACACACTTGCAACCGAGGGAGGAGATGGGAAGCTGTGTGCTGTTGCATTTTGTCTCCCATTAATATCTCCTTTCATCTCATTTTAGTAGCACTGGATCGGAGCACCCGTAAGAGCAGACAGTTTGTAGTGTGAATTCAGCAAATATCGATCCTTTACTGGATAAAAGGAGAGAGAAATAGTTCGACAGCGGGCATCGCTGATTCCTTTGCGCGTTGTACAAGCACAGGCTAAGTAGTTCTAGCCGACTGCGCACAGCGACGCACAAGCACACGTGTGCGCACCAGCGATCGTCGTTGAAGTTCAGCACCTCTGACAGAACCCAGAGTCACTTGGATACTGCTACAGTAGCCAGTCTGTGCGCAACTACATGCGTAGCGAGTCGATTTGGATTTAAAAGCCAACAAGTGGAAACTCGCGTGTGTCGCTTTGCTGTAGATGTCTGATCCACGCTCATACGGATTTAAAAAGTTCGATTCGATGTGACAGGAGACCCTGCGCTATAATCATACCCGGCGACATATGGTCTGGGTATATCTGAAACTATCGACCCACCGCTTTTTCACGGCGCGTCCTCGGTGGCGCTGGAGCAGACAGAGCTGGGGACGCTGAGGAATGCGGAGCCGAGATTTTGTCTTCTTCAGTTCACCTGCGGAACTCTTCGCAGCTCACACCAAAGTAAGTAACGTCGCTGTGGGATTCCGCAAAGAGCGAAATCACAATGTCAAGCAGTATTTCGAGAAATCTACAGTGTCACTCCGGGCTACTTTGTAGTGCTTTCGTGATGGCATCACCGTGTACTGATCCTGTGTCCTGCATTTTGTATCCGTGACCTTGTCAGACTAACAGAAGCGCACGTTGATATTCTTATCCTAAAACACTATTTTCAAATTGGCCGCAAAGTGACATCTGCTGATTCTTTGTATCGCTTTGTTGTATCATAAATAGAAAACTGGGCAGGCTGAATAAAGAAAGGGTCAGTAGACTCCATAACCTTATCCACATGTTTTCATTCACCAGAAGACCAACGCTGTCGGTGAGCTCGCAAGGCGCCATGCTGAGACAGATCCTCCTCAACTCCACCGACACCCCAGACTTCGACCTGGTGCTCGTGGCACAATCCACCACACACGCCCCCTCCTCCCTGAATGCCTCCCACGGTGGCTCTGTAAGCGTGGATGCACTCCTGAGACCCACCACGGGAAGAGGGGGAGGAGGACTCCGGGAGGGCGAGCTCCACAAACCGGACCTGATCACCTACATAGTCATGTGCCTGCTGCTTTTCCTGTTGGTGCTGCTTATTGTGTTCTTCATCAACTGTCAGCTCCGGAACTCTTTCTTCGCCTCCATGCCATATGACAGATCACTGAGAGAGGCTCGGACCTCCTACAAGTAGGCCAGATCCCAAAGGTCCAATTTCTTGGATTACTGGTATTTAGAGAGACTCGTGTCAGGGGGGTTAAGGACGACCCATGAACTGCTGCTGCTGCACATACAGTATTGGACAAATGAAGTTGTTGCCTTTGTTAGCTGTCTTGGACAACCTAAGGCCTCAGTAACCTGGAATCTGTTCAGTCAAATACTTGTTTATGTTATATGATGCCACGTGCTTAGTTATAAGACTCATGATACCAAATCAAAAAGATGGCAAAGAGGAGTGCAGGTCTACGGCTGGTGGAAGGATAAGTGGCCAATCATTCCTGTTCTAATTAGAGACCCACAACCTTGTAGTTACTGATAAATAATTGCTGAAACCTTCTTGTGCACAAAGCGTAATCAATACTATTCCTTTACAGCTATGCTCCCAAGCTTGTGTTACCTCATTTTATTGGCTTCACATTTTGGCACTGACTATGTGGAAGTGAACCTCTCTCTTTCTCTCCCCATCTCTCTCTCTCTCTTGATTTGATTTGTCTAATTAAAATATGTTTCACTTTGCCAACATAGAAATGATCTATACAGTAGTCTGTATGTGAAATACTTTGTAAGACTGTAACTTAACTGTCTTGTCTTGTGAAACGAAACAGTCACCAGACGATTTCCAACCTTTTGTCCATTGTAAAATTATCAAATGCCAGATCGTTGACCTATAGCGTCGCATAAAGATATTCAAATGTATTCTGAAGTGGCAATATTCTCGTCTGTACGCCTGTAAATGAATAGCAAAGCTGAAAACGATGCTGCAGCGGCCGATGTGAAGGGCCAACTGTTTATCATCCAAAGCGTCCGTAGAGGGGCTTTTACGAGTGCCACAGGGCTGCTATTCTTATCGTGCACCTTCACTTTTAATTAACCTTTCTCTCGCAATTTATAGCTCTAATATTCTGAAGAATGAAGACTCGAGGCTGAAAAGTATGGCGAGTCCTTTGCGATAAACCAAACTGTTGTCTGCTTCAGTGCCACTGGTAATGCGCAAATCCTCACCAATCCTGTTGTTGGAAAACATCTCTCACATACCAGGACAGCTAAAACGAGCCTATCTCTGTAATCCTGTGCCCGCGCGCGTGTGAGTGTAGGACTTGTGCGCGTGTAATGTGCGCGCAGGTTTGTGCAAGTCCGAGTGCTGAATTTCAAGTGTTGGGCTTTATATCTCAAAATAACCTAAGCCAGGGAAACTTAAATGTTTATCTTTAGGATATTCAGTCAGTGTTTACTGAATGCTTCGTTTGAGATGCGAAACTGCGCTGGAGAGCTAAACGTGGTGACTATTTTTGTCTGTAGTGCAGCCCTGAAATCACACCATGTAAGTGGGAGACAGAAGGCCAAATTTGCTCGGCGTTGTGCTTATTTGGAAGATTCTGTGGAAAAAAAAAAAAAAAGAATAGGGCAATTATTTAGCACACTCAGAAAATTGGTTATATTCCTTCCTTATGCAGTGATTCCCTGCACATGCATTGTGTATCTATTTTCTAATCATTGCCCTGTGTCAATTGCATTTGTGTATGAAAAGAAATCAAAAATCAAAAACAGTACAGGGCAGGAAACACCACAATTGCTTTCTACTAGTCAATTAACTTTCTCTGACTAGCCGTAGCCTATTGACTCTGGTCACACACTACAGCGCCTGAAGTTGACATTTTGTACCGCTAGGTGGAGCTCCTAGTCTGGGTAGTTGTATGCACAATGTGGTTACGAAGCAAAAGAAAAAAAGAAAAAAAAAAGCAACAAGCAGAGGACCAAAAACGACGTCATTAACCAAATTCTGTTTTAGATCCAGCCTGTGGGACTAAGATGAGCTACCTGCGATTAACAAAGAATGTGCATCAATAAAAGAGTAAGTAACAGTTTTTAGGTCAGTCCTACACATAGATTTTCAAAGACTTAGAATTATGATATAAATATAACCCCCTAAAAGAACACTGAGTTTTCAGGATACATGAAATTCAGTAGATTTTACTGGAGAAAAAAAAGTTCTTTCATACCTCTCTTGAACCGATTTAGTGCTCGACTGTAACGCTACTTACACTTACAAGACACTTCATTCAGAACACCTTGTTAGTGCTGGTTTACATCCCCCTTTTGCTTTTAGAACTGACTGAGCCGTTGGTACAAGGCACGATGGTTTAATTTCCTGTACACCAAACTGGGACTCGACCATCTTCTATAGCCTCGGTTGCCTAAAGCTTCAGTGTGGTACACAGTGTGGTCTTCTGTGCAGGTGTTTAAAGGTCCAGTGTGCTGTGCATTCAGAAATGTTCTTTTGAATACTTTGTAACAAGTGATTATTTGAATTACTGTTTCCTTCCTATCAGCTTCAAGCAGCATGACCATCCTCTGACCTCTAGCATCAACAAGACATTTTCACCCAGAGAACTACCACTCTGACCATTCTCTGGCAATCATGGCACATTCAAACTTCCTTAAATTACCTTTCTTCCAAATTCTGATGCTCAGTTTGAACTTCAGCAGGTCGTCTTTAATATAAATGCATTGAGCTACATTGTGTCACACGCACATACACACAAACACTAATATATATAATTCCAAATGTAATATATAATAATTCCATTATATATATCTTGTTCATATTCTGAGGTAGGCTTGGGTAGCATGGGGGCCTAGTGTTAGTGCTCATACAAGAGGGCCTCAGAGTATTAACTACTCCACCACATCGAAAGGAGCCAGTTGATGTGGTTCAGGCATCGGAGTAGCCCGCCTCTTGGATACCTTCCCCAGATGAAATGGAGAATAGGGTCTTGGCTTCTCTGCTTAGGTTTCTCCCCCCTGTGACACGGCAACAGATAAGCATAAGAAAATATATGTATAATGTCTTTATAGTTTGTTTCCAATAATTGAGGCTTTCTTGTAATGTTTTTTAAAATGGTCATAAGCAATAATTCACCAGACATTTTTAATTTCTTTCAAAGATTTCCTTTCGACTTTTTGTATTTTATTTATTTATTTTATTAATTTTTAGTCCACATCATCACCAGACAACTTTTAAGCCACTTAAAGCTGACCTGTGAATCATTCAAGGGTAACAGGCAGCTAATCCAAGGGGTGAAACTGTGTTGTCTACACATAACAGAGAACAGAGAAAATAACTAAAAATTGTATTGTTAGGCACTTTGTTACTTGCAGCCTACTGAAAGAATCTATAAGTTTGTTTTTAGCAACAAGGTGATTTTACCAAGAGCTATTAGTCAAAAACTTGCCGTGTCTAAGAATGGTGTGCAGTGTGTGCTTAAAAAATTTGAGGTAACTGAACAAGTGGAGAAAGAAGTTGCAAAAAAAGAAGTCATCAAAATGATCTCAGTGGAAAGGTATCATTTTTAAGTAAGAAAACACACATAAAAGGCTGAGGAATGTCAAATGTAGAAGTGGAAGAGTGAGTGTCCACATCCAAGTGTAAAAGTCAGTGAAGGCTGTCATGGTTGGGGGATGCATTTCTGCCAGTGGTATTGGAAAATTTTGTCAAAACATTTGTAATTTTAAATGCTTGATTGTGTGATTGCTTCATTACTTCAACATTGTTGAAGCAGTGTGGGATCATCTTGACAGACAATTGAACAAAAGGCAGCCAATCCAAACACAAGCTTTGGATAGCATCCTTTAACAAGCCTGGACAGAGACTAAATTTAATTTTAAAGAAATTACATAAAGAAAATAACTGTATAAAAGTTAAAGCTGTGTTGAAATATAAAGGTGGTCATACTAAGCATTGATTGTCAAGCTTGTTAGAATTGTACACATGATCGTGTTGCCTTATATACTGTACTTCCATCTACATTTGCACATATTTTAATAGATTTCTGCACATATTTTCCATTTTCCTAGCAAAACATTAAGAACTGACGGTTGGCTAAAGACTTTCGCACAACACTGTATAGAAAAGCCTGAACTTTCTTGCATTCTACAGTATACATAAAAAAGCTAATTAAAGTAATTAGATAAAAGTAAGGTTCCATTTATGACACAAACACAGCTGTGTCTGTTTCTCCCGTCTTTGTCATGTAAATATTTCACCGGTTATTTGTCTCAACTTGCACGGCATGCCTGGAAACTGTCTAGCCGATCAGCTGCATGCGGTGGAGTTAGAGCTGTCAGATAAATCCTCTCAGGTGAAGCGGCAGAACACAGGCTCCTCCCCCCCTCCAACTACTGCAGAGCGGACTGTCAGAAGAACAGGAAGACGCCTTTATTGCTAAAGACGTACTTGCTTCCCCTCTGTCAACCAGGGGTTAAAAAGTTACTAACTTCTAACAGCCATGGAAACAAATTGAGGACACACCGTCGACCTAGGTCATTGATAACACCAATTTAGCGCTCGCGCTGTGGTCGTCGAAACAACTCGTGGATAGCGGAAAGAGTTTTTTTGTTTTGTGTTTTCCTTTACCTAACTGTTACAAGCTAGCCTAGCTGAAGCTAAGGTTAGCTCAGATAGTACCGCATACATTCAGGACCTAAAATCCACGTTTCTAAAAACTTGGACTTGTGTTGCATGTGGGAAATAATAGAGTGGCGTCCTCACTTTGTATTTTATTAACGCAACAGGTTGTTTTCGTACTTTTCGTCTCGAGGAGTTGTGTTGGGCTGTGCTTTGAATTTCCCTCCTCCAGTGATACCGAGAGGCGGCTTAAACAGGGGCTCGTTTTGTCTGTTGGCTTTCTACCAAATTATTAGCAGCACTGCGCTAATTGTAGCTAGTTAGCCTGGGCACTAGCCTAGGCCCCTGGGAATTAGGAGTTGGCATTTTCCATTGACGTTTAAAATCTAAAAAAAGGATTACTGTTCCACTTGTTTATTTTGACATCCAATTCAAGGAAACGGATTAAAAGGTAGAAATATGGATCACCAGACGGGGAGTTCTGCCTCAGCTGCTGGTCCCAAGAAGGACAAGAAATCAAAGAAGAGCTACGATGATGGAGATGGAAAAAAGAAATTTGTGAGTATCCCACTGGTTCAACTTCCTGCACCTTTATCATGTAACCATCAGTGGGGGTGGGCACCAAACTGCTGCAGTAAACCACTGATTGTCTTCCTCTAAAGTTTTAAGTAAAGCTACAAAGCGGCGAGCTGACACCGTACCTGTAATTACTTTCGCCCCTTGGAGCTGGCTTCTCACCAGCTGTCAGTGCAGCTTGAAATGGTGCTCAATAGGATTCACGACTGAGGTCAAAGTACTAGAAAGTCAGCATATGAGGAAGTAACTGGCACTTTAACTCCGAAGACATAAACTCTCCCATAAACCTTATATTTTGCAATCCCGACGAGCTCCCGGCAGCTCAAGCACCAAACCTTTCATTTGCACATGTGCAGTTAATAATTAGTGTTTTCTTCTGCAGTGGGTTTTATATATGGAGTTGCTATGTAAAGCAAAAGTATTTAAATAGAACTGTATAAGCGAATGAAATAACTTTCTGTGATAAGGTGGGGCTAAAATCTTCCCAAGGTGACTTAATCTAAATTACTTTAGGTGGTTTCTATTTGGCTTTGTCAGCATGTATGATTCAGCGTGGTGCGTGCCTGCCAGAGTTACCAGTAGTGATGTCTGTCATCAGCAAACTGTTTTGTAATAGAACACTTGGTCATGTCTAGCAACAGGTGAAACCCGATAAGGTGAAAAACGGTAACCATAGAGAATGCAGAGACCAAGTAAACGGTTAGTTTCAAAGAGTTTTCAGTCCATATTAGAGCCCACGTAATTAAATATTTGGTGTTTTAGAGCCAGGTGAAAGGAAAATGTTTCATAGAGCAGGTGTTCTTCCCCCCCCCCCCCCCTGTCTTTTCTTTAAGACGCGCGCGCGCGTGTGTGTGTGTGGGTGTGGAACCAGTTGGATATGTGCCCAGAGGTACAAACGGCAAGCATTTGAACTTTGAGGCCCAGTTTTTTGTGACAAAGACCAGCGTATTAGGGTGTTTTACATTTCCTTGCAAAGTTGCATGCTCAAATAGGTGGTGTAGTGACAAGCTGAATATAATATAGAGCAAATGTTTGGTTTTGTGCCTATGCAGCTTTGGGAAAATATGTTTCTGTTTGAAAGACAAATCAAATTAAGAAAACTGTTGTGGTCATTAACACCTAGTATTATAGCAGTGTTCATCTATACACAGGGTTAGGTAGGCTAGGCCTACCTAAAGTAAATATGAGTCACAGACAGAAACCAATTGTGCAATCACCTGAGATAACAGTACATAACTGAGTCTATTTTTTACTGAGTATGCCTGAAAGTGTAAGTTAGCTTCTGCATGCCTAGAATAATTTATGTCCTTGACTACAATGCACTTCTGTTTGTGAAATAGGAACCCTTTTTTGGAGAGGCAGAGAATTTGATTACACCGCTGTGAGAGTTTAGAATTCTTTGGTCTACCTGATCTACAGTGTGACATCAGCTTTCTCAACTCTTCCATCATTCGCTTTGACTTGTCTATGACTTCATCATGTTCCGGTTTCTTCTCATTTTAGACATACCAGTGATACATGATGGAGTACGTTAGACTTATGACTAGGAATGCCACCAAACCTTTCAACTCTGTTTAGGAATGCTGGCTTGTTTTACTGGTATTTGGACTTTGAAAATTAAAATCTGACCTACAAAATAGTCAGCTGCATTTGTTTAAGTAAAATAATAGATCCTTTCTGGCCACTTTGTTAGGTACACCTTGCTAGTACCTTTCTGGCAACCTGCTGAAGTTCAGGTTCCTCTGACTAGGAAACTGTTTTTCAATCTGTTGTCCAATTTTTGTGAGCCCATGTGAATTGTAGCCTTAGTCTCCTATTCTTAGCTGACAGTTGCAGGAGTGGAACCATGGTGTGTTATTCTGCTGCTGTAGCAATTTGCTTCAAGGTTTGATTTCCCATGTATTCCTATCAGGTTGAATCGGCTGGCCATTTTCCTTTGGCATCAAGAATGCATTTTCACCCAGAGAATGGACACTCACTTGATAGATTTCTTTTTTTTCTTTTTTTTTTTTTTTAACCATTTTCCCTAAATACTTGAGATGGTTGTGTGTGGTAATCTCAGTAGATCAGCAGTTTCAACCATGCCAGTTGCAAAGTCATTAAAAATCACTCTCCTTTCCCATTGTGACGTTTGGGTTGAACTTCAGCAGGTCATCTTGACCATGGCCTGTCCTTCGAGCTTGTTTTTTGGTATTCTTATAAATACTTATCTGTTTGTGAATATTTTTTTTGTGTGTCTTCTGGGACGCGATCTCTCAGTTTAATCATGATATAGTTTGCTAGACAGTGTCATGGTTTTTGGAAGAGTCTATATGAACTTTACAAACAACAGCGCCTGTCAAGTGACATCACAACAACAGACACCCACCACACTTTGTTGTCATTTCCACTTGATGTGTGCCTCTTGATCTTTTTGTAACCCAGTGCAACTGGTTTGGAGACAAAATTGTAAAAGAAGTTATGCCTTTACTATCAAGTCAGTGATATATTATTGCAGGACCGTGCAGATTACAGAGAGGGAGAAACTTTGAAAACAACTTCATTATCATATGATAATAATAATACTGATAATGACAATAACAACTAGTAGTAGTAGTAGTAGTATCATTTGGCTCAGTAGTAATGCAAAGGTTTTCTTCTGAGATTTCAGGAGACTGCACCGTGTCTATCATGCTTCGGGTGTCAATATGAATGGTTATGGGGCCGTGGTGATGTCACAGGCATCCACAATAACCAGAGCAGTGACTATAAATGAGGCATTAGATATTTATTTATTTATTTATTTATTTTTCATGCAGTATGTTATTGGAATAGCTTCAGCTATATTTCACATCTATTCAAGTATACTAAAGTAGTAACAGATGGTTATTTTTTTCATATCTTCAAAATAGAGATCTTTCTATTGTACTCATCACAATAATTTTATTATTTAGATGTTTACTAACCTAGAGCTCAACTTGTGTAATGTTTACTATGGCTTGGCCCACAGATGCATACTGTAGTGATATAAGGCTTGTGTAGGCATGTCTGTAAGCTGAAACATGTGCGTGTGTTTCAGTGGATTTCACTTCACACAGACTGTGTTAGCCATATGTAGCCTGCAGTTAGGTTTATCATTAGTGTTAAAAATATGAGTCAGTGTGCCTACAGTGAACTTATCCAAGGTGTTTTGTTTATAAAGCAGATCATTTTAGCTGTGCTCCCTAAAGAGCTATCTCTGTTCTTCAGGCCCAGAGAGACAGAAAAGAGCAGCATCCTTGCTGTTGACATAAACATGCTTACTCAACCCAGCAGGAAGGTACGGTGAGGATTAGCCAGGGATCACTGCCTTTGGACAGCTGTTTGGAATACAAGGTGAATTCTAGATCAGAGTCTAGCTCTGGCCATTGAGTTTGGCAGTAACTTGCATTTTTTTCTGGGGCTCCAGAGATAGCTCTCTGATTTTTTTATTTTTTTTTCTTCATAAATTGTTTGTAGATAACTCGATGTTGGCATTTTGTAGGATCATTTTAGCTAGTTTGATGTTGCAGTGTGTAAAGTGTTAAGACAGAATAATAGTGTTTCAAGTTTCTGAAATTTGAAACTATGTGAGAGGATGTCTTATGCTATAATTTAAATGATTGCTTCCTATTGTGACTTTAATCATCATTGCAAACTATGTAATGTTTTATTAGGTTTCTTTAGTAATTTATAGCATAAAAGAGATGTAGATTTTATATTTTTCCTGAAAGTGAAAAAAGACAGACTTGTTGAATTTAAAACAAAAACGTACTATACTACCAAAATGTACATTCACATCCAATTATTATGTCTACCTCATTTAAAGTGGTGTGGGCCTCTTTTGCCTTCGGAATTGCCTTAAGTCTTTACGGTATAGCTTTAACAAGGTGCTGGAAAATGTCTGTGAAGGTTCTCAGTCATCCAGGTCATCGTAATCTAAGGAGCTTGGTAAGAAAAGCGTCTGGACTTCTTTAAGTTGCTTGAAGATGTTTCACCTCTCAGCCGAGAAGCTTCTTCAGTTCTAGGGTCAAAAGGTGGAGAGTCCCAGATTTAAACCCAGTGGGAGTATCCCCCCCACTGGGTTTAAATGGGTTTAAAATCTGGGACTCTCCACCTTTTCCAGACGCTTTTCTTTCCAAGCTCCTTAGATCAAGGTGCTTAGATATTTTTGTCCTTATTGGCATGATGCTATCATACCTTCCTGCAGGTTTGTTAGCTACAAGTCTCAAGACCCTTTCTTTCAAATCAGATAGCTTTGTTCAAGTATTTTATTATCCAATTTAGATAAGCTCATATGATTGGTAGCTCAGTTTCCTACTCTTAGCTGACAGGATTGACATCAGCTGTGGTCTTCTGCTGCTGTAGTTTATCTGCTTCAGTCGGACAGAGATGTGTTCAGAGATGCTCTTCTGCATACCTTGGTTGTATCATGTAGTTATTTGAATTACCTTCCTATCAGTTCAAAGCAGTTTTACTATTTTTCCCTAAACTCTGGCATAAACAAGGCCTTTTCATCTACGGCCTGTCACTGGACACTTTCACTTTTTCTGATGATTCTCTGTAAACCCTTGAGGTAGTTATGTGGGATAATCCCACATAACCACCTCAGTAGATCAGCAGTTTCCAAAATCCTTAGACCAGTCCATCTGCTACAATCAACCATGCCATGTTCAAAGTTATTAAAACACCTTTCTTGCTTTAATGAATTGAGTCATTTCCACGCGATTAGACATCTGTGTTAATGAGCAGGTGTATCTAAGAATTTGGCTAGTTGGCTTGTATTTCTCTCTTGAGTTGAGGAAGTTGGAGTTTTCCAACCTCAATTGGCCAGCTGATTTACTTGTCATGTAAATATTTATAAATTTTGTTTAAGCTTTAGATATTAGTAGTCATTAAACGTTTCACTTATGAGGAGAAATGTATAGCAATAATGCCCTTAGTCTCTTATTACAAAAATCTATAGCCTCTTACTGATTATTCTGTCCCTTTAACTATATTAACACACTTGTTTCCTATTCTGAGGACAACTGCAATACACTCAACCACTATAACAATAAAGGACTATTCTCTTCTATTCTAGCAATAGAAAAGAATAGAACAATAGAATAGAACAACAAGGTAGTTGTTTGCCACACTGGACATGGGTTTGAAGAGTTGAATGCAAGTTATTATGTTGTTGTTGTTTTTTTTTGTTTGTTTTTTTTTAATTATTAAAAGTCTGATTAATAGCAAAGATAAGTGGATCTTTCTTTTAAGCATAACATCTCATGTCTGCTGGTGCCTTTGTGCACCAGTGCACCAACTTCCTGGGGAAACCACCTCAGCAAATGTGTAATTTACCATAACTGCACAAATTAAGCAAGTCAGGTCATGACTCTTTAGTCTCACACAAAGTCTGGCTCAGTGTCAAGTACAGTAGTTAAGACTGCTTTGGTTTACAGTGGGTCTGCTTTGCCCACACTTTCTTTCAGACATGTAGGTTTTTTTTTTTTGTTTGTTTTTTTATATTCATCTCTCTGCATTTAAATGTGATGGATTCAGGTCTGAATGAATATCATGGTCAATTCAATGCAAAAGTCATGACCGCAATCTTAATAGGTTGATTCTATATTTGCATTATCCTATTCACCAGAAAACAGTGTCAACTGTCTGCAGCTGATAAGCTGGCATGCACACGATTACATGTGTGGCTGTAGCTCAGGAGGTAGAGCAGGTCACCTACTGATCGGAAGGTTGGTGGTTCGATCCCTGGCTCCTCCAGTCTGCATGGAGTCAAGTATCCTTGGATACTAACCGCAAGTTGCTCTCCGATGCATCCATCGGAGTATGAATGTGTCTGAATGTAGTTAGAAAGCACTACGTATAGAGAAAGTTGTATAGACAATGGGTGTGATTGGGTGAATGTGGCATGTTGTATACAGCGCTTTGAGTACTCCGGGAGAATAGAAAAGCGCTATGTAAGAATCAGTCCATTTACCATTTCCATGTGAATGTCTCCTTGTAAGTAATTTGGTTTACTAAAACCTTTCTTTTATGGAAGCTGCCCTTAACAGCAATAACATGTCGGGGGGGAAAAACAGTTGATTGGAACATGCTCACATTTATTCAGCACATTGTAGGATATGTTTGACCTCATGCATGTTTCCCCATGTTCCTATTGTCTAAAATCATACTTATAGCAAATAATTGTGTGTAATACGAAGTGCTCTCATCACTGACCTTGGGCTCTAAATGATTCTCCCACTTTAATGAATAAATTAAGCCATCAGTGTTGCTTGTCCTATGTCTTAACCCTTTAAGACCTACCATAGAACCAAGTCCGCCAGAGCTTACTTTATATTTTTACATGCTGTAGTGCCATTTTTGGGAGCATTTCAAGTTGCTATACATCAATACAACCATTGTATTTTAATAATAAACTTTAATAATATGTCTGCATTAGGTGCATAGTAATTACATAAATTGCAAAAAAGTGCAATACACTACAAAAAAATTGAAAATCGTTTTTGTTTTTTTAACATATATTTCTAGTTAGAGAAATTTAAGAGGCTTATCCCTCAAAACTGTAAATACAAAAAAGTTGCACAAACTAGTTTCCCACCACAGGAAATTTATTTTAAGTGTCTTCATAGTTTTATTTTTGAAATACACCAATTTCTATACACTGCAGGAAAAACGAAAATAAATATTATAATGCAAATTTGCAAAAAAGCAGCATATGCATCAAAATAAACTATTTCCAGCAGTGCAATATGAGTCCTAAGCATCCCAGAAACGACACAGAAAGTCATAAACTCAAACATAACTTTTAAAAACACAAGTATAGGCTCATAAGGCCCCGATCGTAAAAAACTACATTTCCGCAAAATGATATCACTTCCGGTTTCGGGCAGGTAATGGCGGACATGCGACAGTTCACGCTGATGGACGTAGGAAGTGTTATGAACAGCTGATCGGATCGGCGAAGCGCGTTTCTGGAATATTATGTTTTTGTTGCTGCAAGTGCTTTTTATGCAGTTTTTGCAAAGCTATATGTGGAAGGAAACTGTGACTTAGGACAAGCTGATGGCATAAGATGTAAGTACAACTCCTCCGGTTTCATATGCAAAAAAAATTATTGCGCTAGCTTACGTGGTTGCAGTGCTACCGGGATTTAAAAATAGTTACGCAAAACAGAGCGTGCCTGCTCTGACCGGCTCTAAAGGGTTAAAAGGGCTATAGGTAAACCCAGACACATGGGTTCCTGTTCCATGCATCTCGGGGGAAGAAGAGCCTACTGTGAGATGAAGAATAGGATGACTGAGTGCCAGCATGAAACTGGAGTGGTTAATGGACTGGTAGTGGCAGGGGCCTCTTGGCTCAGCGTGAACAGCAGTATTTTACAGAGTAAGGCTGAGGAGGGAAAGCAAGTGAGCCATCAGTGAGTGGAGACTGGGGGAGGCAGAAGGAGGGAGAGAGAGAGAGAGAGACACACACAAACTGAGAAGGAATGAAGGGAGGAGTGACAAAAACCAAAAGGAAGAAGCCAGAAAGGTGAATATATAGATAAGGAGATTAAGTAGGGCAGAAAATGTGCACTGGGTGTGCAGTCAGCGATAATAAGTTACAGGTGGTGTGAAGCTTAAATGAGTCAGTTGATTCTACAAACACAGTTGCAAGGTAAATGGGTGCTGAAAAACTAGGAGCAGAAAAATCTCTGCAGCTCCTCTTTATGTGGTCTGATCAACTCAACACAACTCGGCTCACCCAGACAGACACCTCACGATACAATATAGAAATACTTCAAGCACATTATGATATTTTTGTGATTTTTAAACACTAAACAATTTTTTGTGACATGCTTAGTTTTGGAATAATATGGTGCAATTTATCGCCTGTTTCAACTGCAAATTAAGTCCTCAAAGTTGTCGATATCTGTTTTATCCAATAAGATAATAAATTTTTTTTAAGTGCAGAATGAGATTGTCAAGCATACTAACACTATCACTAAAACTTGATATAAATGTTGCCATGAGACAGTCAGTTTCCTATTAGTGTGATAATCAGTATGCTTTTGAATGTATTTACTTGGTCATCAGATGCAATAGGTTTCTGATAATACAGCAGTTAATTGTATTTGAATGATTGAAAATAACATATCTGTTGCTGATAAATTCACATCTGGAAGCCAGTTAATTCAAGTCCCCTCACTCTTGTGACTTGTGATAGGAATAGGTAATCTGTATACATTCATAAATTAGACAGCAATTATTTGCAAACCTTGGACAATCTCAGAGTGATCGCAGACAGTCAGACTGCAACTGCTTGCAGAAAGTTTACCTCCTATCAGCAGCGATGAGCCATCTTGTTTGTAGTATTCCCAAGTACTTTCATTTATTTGCTAAAATACAGATATTTGGTGTCCCTGTATTGATACAATATCACCAGACAAAATAGTGCGATACTATGTTCTAGCCATTTTTTCACCTCACCCCTAGTATTTATTGGAACAATTAACCCAGTGAAAAGTATAATATTAAGTTAGATTAAAAAAAAAAAAAAAAAGAACAAAAACAAAGAAGAAGAATACAGAAAGGATAGTTTCTTCTAGAGCAAGCGTGTATATACCAAATACAAACGAAATTGTTAGCACTTTCTCTGATGATTTGGACAAATGCAGAATCTTTGTTTTTAGGCCTACAACTGAGGAACAGCAATGACACTACCTTCTGTCAAAATGCATAGTTTTTTATGCTTAAGAAGCTCAAGTTGACCACAGACAGGTGAGAAACTGAAAGTCTGCCTGCTGTTTACACTGTTTTGTTGACATCAGCCTGGCTATAGGAAGCTTGTTAACTGGTTTAAGCCACACAAAACAGTGAATGAGGTAGAATCTATACAACTCTGGATCAACTACAAGAGAGTGAAATTCCTGTTAACTAACAGATATCCACTCGACGCTGATAAAGAATAAATCTTGTACAACCAAAACTTGACAGATTATTTGCATAATACTAAGAATAAATATTGAATTGTATGTCTGGGTTTGTGGTTATTGGATAACTGCTAATACATAAGCAGCTATGATAATTGTTTAATATTATTAGTTTTAAAGTGTTGTTCAGAGTTGTGAACGTCAACTACTGCTAGTGAAGAGAGAGGTTGTGTGCTTGCCTGGCTGCAACAGTGCTGTGTGCAGTTGTGTGTGCATTCGAGGCAGGGAATGCCTAGTCTGGACATGCCAGACTAGGGTTGTCAGAAAAAAACATTCTAAGGTACTAATCAATACTAAAAATTACTCTATCAATACAAGCAGTGCTGTCTTCCCTGCCTCGAATGCACACACAACTGCACACACAACTGCACACAGCACTGTTGCAGCCAGGCAAGTACACAACCTCTCTCTTCACTAGCAGTAGTTGATGTTCACAACTCTGAACAACACTTTAAAACTAATAATATTAAACAATTATCATAGCTGCTTATCTATTAGCAGTTATCCAATAACCACAAACCTAGCCACAGGTGGTCATAAGATGGTGTACTCCTGGTGTTCCAAGTCTGGATAATTGGGAAGGCTGCATCCGACATGAAGTCTTTGCCAAATAAAACGTGCTGGTCCATCCTCTGGAGCAAAACCCGTGGAAATAAGGGAGCAGCCGAATGTACCTTTTATCTAACATCCACATTAGCCACATCACTAGAATGATTCTAAAGGGGTGAGCATATATACTGTAGTCCCTTTTTGCTTTGTTGCTGTTGCACTGCACAGATCAGAAAGCAGCTGCTTTCTCTGAAGCCTGTTCCGACTGGATGTGAGAGCTGAGTTGTGTAATAAAAATTCTTTGAAACGCACACACTGGAATGCAAAGCAGGTACACCACTGAAATACAAATACTTAGAACGTAATCTCATCTGGGTTGTTGGGTGTGTGTATTTTTTATTTTTTTATTTATTTTTATTTATTTATTTATTTTTTTATAAGTCTCAGTCTTCCACTATCTTTGTTAGACTTTTTTGATTAAAGGTTACTTTTGCAAAAGAGACTTTTCCTGTTAACATGTCTTTTGCCTTAGAAAATATAGGACATAATTAGAGCATGTTAACATAAAACTGCAAAGTAGAAGTGTTACGGATGCATGACCGAATGAGTTTGGTTCAGCATGAAGTGTCTGTCGCGTATGCCCTGTGATAGTTGCTGTCAGAATGAATGCATGTTTATCTCAGTTTTCTGTTTGCATTTTTCAAACAAAATAATATAAAAATTACATGAGCTGGAAAAAAAATTAAACCAACTGCCAAGATATATGTTATATTACACAAATGTCTTATTATCAAAGTGTTTGTGTTGCTCCTCTGAAGACACATGAACATTAGATTACTTTATCTTATTTTCAAAGTTTCTGTGGCTTTGTGTGGCTTTGTCTTATTTTTATGATTTAAGAGTTACAATCACTTCAGACAATGAATACATAATGACAGTAATCTTAAGATGCAGCTTTAAAACAACATGTAGTGGGAGACTTGATCTATATTGGCCACTCATACTGCAACTAAAGATTATTTTGGTAATCGACTAAAAATAAAAATAAGGGGACAATGTAGCTACTCCTGTTTAATTGTTTACTTTTGCATTTTCACGCGGTGTTTGCTTAGTAAGCATCATCAGTAAGAAGTTTTTGACATGTAAGCTAACATTTCTTTTTAAATTTTATTTTATTTGTTTATTGGCCACAAAACTGCAAGGAGAGAATGGTGGTTGTCATCAAGTATTCTTTTGTATTCCATATAGATGTACTAGTTGTTAATCATAAGAGAGAGTGGGGGGAAATGAAGAACGGTCAACTGTCAGTCACAAGAAACAGAAACTGTCATCACAACTCCATCTTGATCTTGTCAGATGGAGTAGGTTTCATTTTTGGGTGTCAGTAGTGTGCATTGTCTGTACAGGAACACGCCTTCCGGTCTGCAGTAGCTTAGAGGTGTGTCTGCTGGTTGCTTGTGTTTTGTAGTATGATCGAAAGAGCCAGTAGGACAAACTGAGCATTCTGTTTCTGTGTCATTCTTTGTCATGCTCATTTTTCCTCACTTATATCACTTCACCAAATGCCGATGTGCACATGCTGCTTACATCTGTTGAATATTTCCAACACTTTAATCCACTGCAACTTGAAGGCTGTTTAGTTGAAACTTATTAAACAGGCTCCACTGTTGCAAGCTACTTAAATAGCCTCATCACAGTTGGTGTTCACGCTTATTTTGTCAGTTGTTACTTCTTACTTCTCCTATTTTTTTTTTTTATTTGATTATTTTTGCATGCATGCTCAGTCATATACACGCCACGGAAATGTCAGTGTTTCCACCCTGCTGTATTATTTCTCAAATTCTAAGGGCTGTGGCAGGAAGTTGTGCAAAATAGCGAACAGGATGCTTCCTTATTCGTCCCCATTATAACTTAACCTTATCTCTCTCTTTCCTCCCTTTCCATCAATTGTGCCAGGAGCTACCAGTGGGTTAGCACATATGTTAATGGTCTCTCTCAAAGGCTCTACTGATTTTAAAAAAAAAAAAAAAAATGCAGGAAAGGGATTTATCTATGGAACCAAATTGACATGTTTTACAGGTTTGAGATGGACGAGTAACTGTATGTCCTGAGAAAATTGGGATGCTTTTCTACTGTTGAGTTTCAAGGTCCAGACATTTTTAATATTCTGGTCTCTACAAAATATAATCCAGTTGAATTTGTTATGGTGTTTTGACTGAAGACTACCCCAAAATGTGCCACATACATAGGAAGTGGCAGTCCCTAACCTTTAACAAAATCTTAAATAGATTTTCAGCTAATAACTACTTTAAAAAGGTGTTATAGTAATACAATAAATTTTCTATTCATTTTTTAATGATGAAGTTCCTGACACATTTTGTTTTGCACTTTGTATATGTGGCGTGTCTAATTAGCTGTTTCCTCTAGTGTTAGTGAAAGACAGAAGTGTGAAAATAGCATACTGTAGAGTTCTTAGATGCTACCACTTCTCATAATGCCTTTTTAAAGCTTGACACATGTTGCTCTTGGCTTTCTGATGGTGTGAATTAGAGCCTTTTCCTTACTTTCTCTCTTTTAATAAGCTTTTAAAAACTTGTTACTATATTAATGTTTAATTGATTTTAAATCTTAAAATATTTCTGGCTGTAGTTGTATTATTATCAGTCAGTCAAAAGCTTATTGTTCTAGTTGTATGATAGGGTTAGGATTGGGACTGGGAAAGATCTAGCTTCTTAAGCTGCCACTATACTTCTTCTGAATTGCCTGTTGGATTGTTGAATAGCTTGCCAGAATTTTTAGAAGGTGTCACTAGATGGTCTTTTCTGGCATTTGTGACACATTGTGAACTACTACTACTGCTTCTCACTAGACAAATTTATTGGCAGTATGTCTCTTAGGATTTTTATTTTTTTTCCCCTTTGTACTATAGTAGGATGCTTTTTGAGTTTGTTGAGCTGAGGATATTGGGGTTGAAAACTCAGATCTCACTAGGACAGTTGTTGTTCTAGTGATCCTGATGAAAATAAAGACGATCCTCTTGAAATATAAGAAGAAATGTGTTTGCCTGATCACAGTACTGTTGTCTGTTAGGCTATGTTCGCACTGCAGGTCTTAACCTCCTAAGACCCGAACTTGTCCACGGCATGCATTTTTAATTTCCCTTTGATATTTGGCCACACTGGGGCCCGATGAATGTAAAAACAAAGAATTACCAGATTTTTTTATTTTTATTTTTTGGGTTTTTAAGAAAAATAAGAGCCACATATGAGGATACTCGTTTAAAATTTTGATGGAACAGCAGCAGTGTAATATCTTGTAAATAACCCAAAATGTGATGTCCACATATGTGGACGCCAGGTCCCAGGTCCTATCAAATACGCTCCCCCCCCCCCCCCCCCCCCCCCCCCCCCCCCCGCCTGGTTGTTCACACTACAAATAAAATGTGACAGCAAACGCACTCTAGTGTGAATGGTTCACGGCCCTCAAAGCGGCCCGCATGCGCAAAAGAAGACGTCACACATAATGCGCTCTGTTTACGGAAGTAAAAATGGTGGCTACAGAGCTAGTAGGTGTTGTTGCAGCAGTCTATCAATTTCTGCACAGTAGTAACTGACCGAATTTTGACAAATTAATTAGTGTAAGAAGGACACTGAGGGGAAAAATAAAAAAGAGCCCGTGCTTTAACAATGGCCACAATGATTTCTCGTTTGTCATCTCCGGCGCTGATAATTGGCATCTGTCTTGTGTCATTGACGTAAAAGACGGATTTAATACGACTTGACCATTCAAACAGCAGTCGCTTTCTAAAACATCAGATATGTATCGGATTCAGTACTACATACCAAAGTGGCCTAGGTCGGATTTGAAAATATCGGATTTGTGCTGTTTAAACTGTCATACCATGATCAGATATGGGTCGCATAGGGTCAAAAAAGTCGGATTTGATGCGCTTTTACCTGCAGTGTGAATGTAGCCTTAGTCATACAATGGTAAACATGATCTATGGATAATGGCCTGCATTTGTATAGCGCTTTACTCAGTCGCTAAGGACCCCAAAGCGCTTTATACTACATTCAGTCATTCACCCATTCACACACACTGGCAATGGCAAGCTACGTTGTAGCCACAGCTGCCCTGGGGCGCACTGACAGAGGCGAGGCTGCCGAACACTGGCACCACCGGGCCCTCATGTCATACACAGATATGAATCCTCCCAACTCGTGTCATACCTATCTTATGTACGGGGGGCTTAGTCAGGATTACCATGTCAGTCCTCCTTGACTCTCCCCAGTCTTCACCTAGAGATTATAGCTAATCTCAGACTGCTCTGTGCATCACCATGACTGTAAACAGCATGGGCCTACATGTTGTTCTGACAAATGTTTGTGGAGGAAAAAAATGTATGCTAGTTTGAAGACACTGACCAAATAGAGATGATCTGTAAAAGCAGTTTTTCTTCTTGACACTCTGCCTCAGCACCAAGTCAGTGTTTTGCACTCATTGCCTTATTGGGTCGGGGGGCACACCTGCCTCACCTGCCTCACCTTTTTATAAAACCCCAGTGCATACAAAGTTCCCGTCTCTTTGAAACATCAGCAGCATGGGCCAAGGAGTGAGCCAGATGGGCTGCTTACTAGGGCTGCAATGATTCATCGCCATAATCAATGACGCAAATATTATTGTTGACGCGTCATTTGTTACTGCAGTAGACTAATGGAAGCTATGGGGGGAGTATTGCTGTTTATCGTCTGCAAAGACCGCACCCGGTATGGAGTGCTGAAGAATGTTGAATCGTAAAACAGGATGACAGAAGAAAATGGAAAGGGAGATTTAAAAAAGAAAAAGAAAAAAAAAAAAGTGAAAGCATTTTCACAAAGTTGAATGCAGACTGTGCAAAGTGGCATTTTCCTTCAATGGCGCTACTGCAGTGCACAAGCATTTAAAACACTGGCACCCTGGAGCAGTGATGTCAACTCTGAAAGGGTTAGTTTTTGAGAGTAAAGTTATTGCGTTGCATTGTTTGAGTTATTGTTTGTACAGTAATGTTTATGTTAATTTACCTAATGATGGTTACGAAGCGAATACTAGGGTTGTGCGATATGACCAAAATCTCATATCCTGATATAAAACATCTATCGTCCCGATAATGATATAAATCACAAAAATGTAACATTTTCTGTGAATCTCGGGCAGCTCGACTTGCGGGAAGTGTTTCCAGCTGGGCGTCGTGTACCTGGAGTCGAGTTTTTTTTAACCGATGCATTAAACTATACATTTTTAGACCTAAGTTGTAACAGCCGCCGTTTTCTTTGTGAGCATTTATTACACGGCGTGCTGCGGGGAAAAGCCTGTTCTAACGTTTGAGTCTAAGGGTTATTTTTTTAGCACCTGGCAGTAGGGCTGCTCAATTAATCGAATTTTAATCACGATTACGATCTGGGCTTTCAACGATCATTAAAAATGACTGAGCCGATTATTAGCCCCTCCCTCATGCTTTACTCTCGCGCTGCTCCATGTGGCAAATCAAGCGCACTGCTCTGCATTTCGAACACGCGTCACAACAGTTAAGAGGACCCGAGGGAAGCTCGGAAAGCTAAGCAGAAGTTATTTGGAGAGGAGTGGACTGCCGTTGGTTGAAAAGAGAGGTAAAAAAAAAAAAAAAAACTTAAGTGGTGTGGAAACATTATGGCTTCGCGGAGTCAGACGTGGATCAAGTAGACACAGTGTGTAAACTTTGCTATGGTGTTGTAGCTGCACCACAGAGCAACACTGCAAAGTTCACATTTTTCATTTATTTCTTATATTGCAAACATTTGCACTGTTATCAGTATTTGCACACTATTTTATATTATTTTTTAAAGTCATTATTCAATACATTGTTATTGTTAAACCTTTAAAGCCGGTCAGAGCAGCATGCTCGTTTTGTGTAACTATTTTTAAATCCCTGTAGAACCTGAACGCTAAGCTAGCACAATACATTTTTTTCCATATGAAACCAGAGGAGTTGTACTTACATCTTATGCCATCAGCTTGTCCTCGGTCACGGTTTCCTTCCACATATAGCTTTGCAAAAATTGCATAAAAAGAGCTTGCAGGAACAAAAACATAATATTCCAGAAACACGCTTTGCCGATCCGATCAGCTGTTCTTAACACTTCCCATATTGAAAAAGACGTCAACGTGAACTATCGCAAGTGACGTCATTTTTGCGGAAAATGTAGTTTTTTACTTGTAGGCCTTAGAACTCGAATTGCACTGCTGGAGATAGTTTATTTTGATGCACATGCACATTCTTTGCAAATTTGCATCATAGGATTGTTTTTTTGTTTTTCCTGCAGTATATAAAAATTGCTGTATCTCCAAAAATAAAACTATGAAGACACTCAAAATAAATTTCCTGTTGTTGTAAACTATTTTTTGCAACTTTTTTGTATTTAAAGTTTTGAGGGATAAACCTCTTAAATTTCTCCAAGTAGAAATATATGTAAAAACAAAAACGATTTTCAATTTTTTTGTAGTTTATTGCACTTTTTTGCAATTAATGTAGTTACTATGGACTTAATGCATACACATTTTTAAAATATGGGCTATAACAGTTGTATTGATGTATAGCAACTTGAAATGCTCCCACAAATGGCACTACAGCATGTAAAAAAAATTATATAAGCTCTGGCGGACGAAATAAATATCGTCAAATAATCGTGATCTCAATTTCAGTGAAAATAATCGTGATTATCATTTTTGCCATAATCGAGCAGCCCTACCTGGCGGCTCTTTTTTACTTCTCATCCGTAAATACTCTGCATATTCTTTCACGTGATTCAGTTTATTTTGAAAAGTGTAAACAGGATCTTGAGCTTTATTTTGAGAGTTTTATGTGGAAAATAAACAAGCGGACATGCTATGGTTTTACCGTCGTTGTTGCTAACGACAACACATAAAAGCAGGCGCTTGTCCGTCCGTAGTGTGGTTATATTAAATATAAGAGAAAGAGAGAACTTTAAGAAATTAATATAGCCACTACAGTGACTATCAAAACGACGAAAAAATATTGCCATAAACAGTTTATTTTGTGACACCACGAAACAAACGATAGCGTAAAATGAAACTATAGATGTTTTTATATCGTCATCCGATATAAATCGTTATATCGAACAGCCCTAGTGAAACACTATTTCAGTTTTTTTTTTTGTTTTTTTTTTTTTTTTTTAGCTAGTGAGTGAATGTGATAGTAAACCAGTAAACAGGAGTAGGTATGTCTGTGAAGGGTATCAGTCATCCAGGTCATCATAGTCTAAAGAGCTTGGAAATAAAAGCGTCTGGACTTCTTTAAGTTCAGTTCTTTAAGTTAACTTAAACTTAAAGAACTGAACTTAAAGAAGACCAGACGCTTTGCTTTCTAAGCTCTTTAGATTAAACAGAAGTAGCTACTCTGTCTCCTAGCTTTTGTTTTTTTTCTCTCACATTAATGTTAGCAGTTATTCAGAATAATAAACCTCTTCCACTTAATGTTAGGTAGTTAATCTGTGGGTTGGACCATCTGATATACAACCAAATTTAGTAATGGACTCTTCTAATTCAGTTTTGTTCTTTTTTTTTTTTTTTTTTTTTTTTTTTTTTTGTAGTATCAAGTAAAGACATATAGAGGAGTTTGTCTTGAAAAGGGGTCATGCAAGTCTCAAATGTCATGTCATGACAGTGAGCATCTTTAACATGGTTATCAGCAGTTGGAACATCTCAGTGATAAGCTCAGGCAAACTTTCATGGTCAACATCCTACAGATCTTGAAGATGAGGTCTTGGGATCCGTTTTTAGTGGCTAAGCAAGCAAGGGAGCTAATGTATTGGGGATTGCAGTGTGTGGTTGAGAACCCACTGATTATCACGGTGCTGAGGTTTACCAATAGAGAAACTAAACTAACAGGAGACAAGCTAAAAATGAAAAAAAAAAAAATATATTTTTGTCATACATGAAGAATGAAGTTTAATGAACCACAGTCTTGCAGAAATCAGAGAACGTGAACATTACATGTCTGATAACACAGCACCCTGGGAAGCCAGGGGAACTGGAGTCCGAAGAACTACAGATAAGGCGAATGAGAATTACCTCTTTTTAGCCTCTGTTCTCCTCATCAGAGAGCTTACAGCTACCTGCCAACTGGTGATAACAGACAAATAACAGTTTCACAAGTTAACTTTATTCATTTTGTCTCTGAGCTTAATTATACTTGGGAAGAAAACGTATCACCTGTTGAGAATTCTGAATGTTTATTGGCTGTGTTTACATGTCCTGTAGTGTTGTGGTTACCAGGTGCCTTACACCCATACTTTATTAATCCAATATACAACAATATGTGCTAGTGATGCTCCTGGTGACTAATTTGTTAGTGGACAACATGGGGGGGAAAAAATATTTTTTACACTAGCCGACAAGTCTAAAACTAAGACACGCTCCCATTAAATTTGAGAATGTGTAATGTCAAAAGCTCATTAAACAAAAGTATTTTAAAGCATTAGTCACATTTTCAACAATGAATCATGTTATTTAACTGTGTGGCAGCTTGCATCATCAACATTGCAATTGGCAACAAAGAAGAAAATCACTTAAAATAAACTGATATAACCAGTTTTTTTAATACCATATTTAAACTATAAAAGATGTTAAATTATTATTAAAATGTGACAAATTAACATCCGAAAAAGGAATAAGCTGTCACTGAAAAGTATGGTGCAGCATGCCGTGCATTATGAATGATGCATGCTGGTGGAAAATTCATGACAGCCACTTAAATAAAAGTTGAAATCTAAAATAAAACAAATGGTAAATCATCCATCCATTCATTTTCTTCTGCTTATCTGAAGTCAAGTCACAGGGGCAGAAGCAGGGAAGGCCAGACCTCCCTCTCGCAAGCCACCGCCTCCGGCTTATCCGGGGAAACTTTGACACATTCCCTGGCTGGCTGAATGAAATAATCACACCAGCGGTCTGGGGCTTCCTCCCAGTAGGACATACCCAGTTGGAACAAGTTATACAGGAGGTGTCTGTCTCAGCTAGCTCCTTTCAATATGGAGAAACGGTATTCTACTTTGAGCCCAACCAGAGTGACTGAGCTCCTTACCCTATTGCCAGGTGAAAAGCCCATCCACTTTTTAGAGAAAGCTAATTTCTCCCGCTTGGATCTGTAATCTTATTCTTATTATTATCCATCCATCCATCCATTTGCTTCCGCTTATCCTTTTCAGGGTCGCGGGGGGCGCTGGAGCCTATTCCAGCTGTCATAGGGCGAAAGGCGGGGTACACCCTGGACAGGTCGCCAGTCTGTCGCAGGGCTAACACATAGGGACAGACAACCATTCACACTCACTCGCACATTCACACCTAGTGGCAATTTGGATTATCCAATTAACCTATCCCCACAAGCTGCATGTCTTTGGACGGTGGGAGGAAGCCGGAGTACCTGGAGAGAACCCACGCAAACACGGGGAGAACATGCAAACTCCACACAGAAAGACTGTGGAATTGGTGGAATTGAACTCAGGACCTTCTTGCTGTGAGGCAACAGTGCTAACCACCGTGCCACCATGCTATTATTAATTAATTAATTAATTAATTAATTAATTAATTAATTTTAATTTTTTTGTCTTTAAGAGAACTAGCAATAATGGAGTTAACAAAAAAAATCAGGCTGAGAATAACAGATTTATGGCTTTTTCTCACCAATGATGCTCCATCTGGTGGCAGATAACTGCATAACATTAGGACAACTATTTACCAGCCTTGGGTATCAATTAAAATAAAAATGAAAAAATAGATTAAACAACTAGTATGTGTGGTACAGAGTAGTGACAGTAGCAATGATTAGTCAGTCGTGCACAACCCTATTTTATACGCTCTCATTTTTCCTAAAAAGTCCTTTATAAAACATCTGTCATAGGGGATCTTGGTTTGTTTCTGCCAGATGGTGGAGTTTATAAGGAACATCAAAAGTTCTAAATCAAAGCAAGGATGTTAATACGACGAATAAATTTAGTTCTTGCATGGAGCATGATTAACCATCAGTGCAGACAATCCACCACTTAAAGAAAGTGTAAAAGGAAACTCTTAGTTCAAACTGTTGCAAAACCTAGCTGTCTTGGGAGTTCTGCTCAAGCTGAAATGAACAGCCCTAAGCACAAATATGCCATCTGTCTGGAGAAGTTGGCATAATGCTAACATTGTCAATGTGTCAACAGTGTCTCGTGAGCTAAAGGAACACATGGAAATGGAAGCATCTGTTCTGGAGAAGAGAAAAACTCACTGGCCTACTTGAAAAAGTGTTGGTTGTGTGTGTGTGTGTGTGTGTGTGTGGTGTGTTTTTTTTTTTTTTTTTTTTTTTTTTTATTTGAATTGGTCTAATAACACAACGAAGCAGATAATATATTCATCTAGTGATGACATGCTAGATGGTCTCTGAAAAGTGCCTTCTGGCAATATAAGCTAATGAAAAACTGCAACATGATGTGAAATTTGAAATATTGTCTTCTCCTTTTGTTTTTTAGGAACAAACAACCACAACCTGAACCACAACTGCATTCTTACAGGGACATTGGAATGTACAGGCCTTTGCATACAGTGTAGTCAGTTATAGGTTTGTCAGATTGTGCATTTGACATTTGAATATAATTTGGATATCTAACATGATAAATTAATATCAAATGGAGTTATAGCACAGAATTACACAGAACCTACAATTTCCAGAATATGCCCAGGCATATAAAAAGTATTGTATTTAAAATAGGATCTCAAAGATTAAATCAGTTGTTTGGAAATCACGTCCTATATCTCCAAGTAAGCTAATGTAGTATAGGTAGGTTTTATAGGTTTGACAGTTGTCGTCTTGTCATAAGATGAATATTATAGCTTGAGATTTGTAAACAATATGTGAATTAGGGTTTGTGTGTTAGCGGTGCTGTTGTGGGTTCCAATTGACATTCCTTTCTTGTTATGAGTTTAAATGCTCTGTGTGGCAGAGCATTACTTGAGACTTGGTCTGGATATAACTATTACTTGAAGCACTAACATCTTACCAGGGGCTTTTTTTTTTTTTTTTTTTTGTCTGTGTTGAAATGTGGTAAGAAGTGTGCAGTCTGCTGAGGTCTTTGAAGCGTTCAGTCATGAAACAAATCAGCTTCCAAAGGTACTGCTCATTTGGAGGCATCATAGCACCAGGCTAAGTGACTGAATTTCCAGTGAACCAGTGGAAATCTTAATTGGTACTTGTGCAGTTCATGGGTGTTACATATTGCATTTGTTCCATAACTTTAAAAATAGGCTTAAAGACTAATAGCAATCAAATAATATCTTGAATGTTTGAAATTTGCATATGAGTAGAATAATATAATTTTTGAAATATAAAATCTTAAACAATGGGAATATATGTGTTATATATTAGAAATGGGTTGACACTACAGTTTGGTCCTTTGAATAGTGAGGATAAAAAAAGTGCCTCATTCAAGCTTCTTTGCTATAAGTGAGGACAGTGGGTGGGGGGTGGGGAAGTGGGGGTTGCTGCTAATATTGCAGGGTGATCAAGATAAAGTTGGTATTTAGGGGCTGATTGTATTATGTTAGTGCTTTTGGTTTGTTTCTGTTTTGACCCATATGAATGTAGAGTGCCTACCTCCACCCTCCTCCCACTGAGGTCATTGAATTGTGTGCTATTAGTATCTGTGACTCAGAGTTTCTGTCTTTAAATAACTTTTTATGTGAAACGCATTTCTAAAATCTCTGTCCTTTCTAAATTATAGGTTTAATCTTTTTTGTAAATATGAGTTGTTTATTCTCCCCTCCTCCCATTATACCCTACATAGAGCTTTGTATGGCTGCTGATGTGTGTTTTGTCTTTGTATTTCCTCATGTGCACTTGTTTGGCTTAGTTAAATTCTTTTGCAAGAGCACTCAAAGGCCAATGCTACTGCCCAGAAGTAATACTAGGGTTAATTATTGGGAATATTGACTTAAGAACAATGGGATTATAATTTCAGTTGTAACTGTATGAGTTTTATCACCAGTAGGGCAGGGCGATATGGCCAAAAATATTTATCACGATATATATTTGAAAATTTGCGATAACGATATAACTGACGATATAATTTCTGCGAGACAAAACACAACTCCACAACTTTACTAGCGCAAAAAAACCCCAATCCATTTATTTTACTTAAACAAGCAGCTGTTTTTTATGTGCATTAAAGCTATATGAACTTTTAACAGTGCAAATGCAAATTCCTTTGTGAAATTTTAACCAAAAGGCATTTCCAGTATAAATGGGCTGACATATCCTGAGCATAACCATGTATAATATCCACTGAAGTTAAAAAGAGGTGCTTTGCTACATTAAACTGCAGTGTGCCAAATAAAAAAAGTCAAATATGTATTTTTCCGACAATAAGGTGCAAGGGATTATAAGGCAATAAAGCAGTCAGATAAATCAAACTTTATTCAACTCATTCTTCTTTCTTCCTCCACTTGCGTACCATTGATTCGTTAATGCTGTATTCTATCACAGCTGCTCTATTCCCATGTTGTTGCAGTATTTTAATGACTAACCTCGTATTGTGGATGGATTATCTCAGTTCTCCTGACTGAAGTTTGGTCCGTTTACAGCATCCTGCCATGCGATTGCATTTGTCGCTAACCATCAGGAACCTTCACGTTAACTTTTATCGAGTGGAAAAGTGTTAGCGTTCATCCTTCAGCTTCACTGTTTGTTATGCTAACATAGCTGTGTCGCTAGCGATCACGTAGCACATCATTAAATACCAGCTAGCCCAACTTCAGTAACCCTACAAATGTCACTGCTGTGTAGCTTCCTGTCTTCATATATGTTGGAAGTGATAGCAGAGCTGTACGTTTGATTTTTTTTTTTTTTCAGAAATCTCTGTCAGAACATGCTGTATTATGCTTAGGTAACTAGCGAGCTAACTTCCGCTAACTTCTAACTCCGTTAAATGTAATGAATTCTGTTTCCATGAATGCCTGGATATTAAACATCATAGTTACACCTGGTAAAGCAGCAACGCTGATCGTTTTATTAAAGATGGAAGAATTTAGACAGTTTTTAACTCTCAGTGATGTTCGTTTGACTTCGGGACCTTAAAGTACGGAGTTTAGGATCCAGATTACTCCCAGATTTACGAGCACCTTAGTCCGACAAATACGGCAATAACGACAGCCCGCTTGCATGTTCTACAAAAAAATGTGCTTTGTTGTATATCTGACGGACAAACACCAAACCAGTTAAATTGCACCATTTTTACAAACTAATTCTGGTTCATCTGTTTCACTCAACAATCTGCTTTCCCCATTTTTATTCTCCGTTACCGCCGTGCTTTTTCGGCACTGCGCATGAGCGTTTTACCCATATTCTATCGCGATATTTCATTTTCTTATCGTTGCCTAGCATTGTACCGGTATTACCGTGAACGGTATAATATGGCCCAGCCCCAATCACCAGATATAGCCCAAATTATCAATTGATGTATGGAATGTTGCAGTTGTCTGCTGGAAAACTGTTGGTTGAGTGGGTTCCTCTTCAACCATCTGATGCTGTTTCACTGTATAAGGGCCTGAAGGTCAAGTCCATATGTTTAATTTTCTTACTGCAAGGCATTTTGTGACCATCAGGCCTTTGACGCTAATACAAATACAACAGAAATAACTTTGATAGGGGGAAAAAAATGGCAAAGATACAACCCTGTGTATTAAAATTTATTAGAGGTAAATGGTTAGAACCAAGGAATACTGCAACAAAAACAACAAAAAACCTATTCATATTTAAAAGTTGGTTAAAATTTTTAAAATTTTGTCTGGTGTTTATGTCAGAGTAATTGCCGTTGAAGCAAGGACTGAGATAATTGTTGGTTTGGCAAATGCATGTCTCGTTAACAGCCCCATCTCACAGGCTATTTTCTGTGTTGCAGTGTTAACTGTATCTAATTAAGTAGATGGAATTGTCCTGGCTGTTTTTAAACATTTATTAAAACTATGTTGAATAATACTTACATTCTTGTTACTTGCTTGGTGGAAAGTGGGTTGGGGTGGTTGGGTTTTGTGTCTCCATTAACACAGTGGGGCAGGGATGAGGAGCAGTCATGCAGTAAACATGCCCCACTTGGACTGACATAGAATCATTGTCTTCTGCGCATAGCCCATCAGTGCACTTAAATGCATCTTGAGTCTGTTGGTCAGTGAGGCAACTAGGAGCATTAAAAATGCTGACATCCAATTTGACAAGGTGCTGTAGACACTTAACTTCACAGTAGGGCTGAACGATTATGGAAAATAATCTAATTGCGATTTTTTTTGCCCCAATATTGCGATTGCGATGCGATATGCGATTATTTTTTAAGGTCTTTGTCTTCTGTATTATTAAACAAAGACAAGCAATACATCATATAGTATGGCCAATACTATATTACATTAATTTTAAACTGTTCTTTCCTGGAAGACAGACCTCTGTTATGATGACATGAGGTGATGCATGAATTGATGACTGACATTTTTATTTAACTTCTTCAATCACAACAGTATATTTGAACATACACAATAGTTTATTTTTAGCTTACAAACATCTGAGCATAAAGTGCTGACAAGGAACCCTGGTGTAAACATTAAAATGAAAGTCAGTACAATGTGCAGATTGCAGAAATATACATAAAAAAAATCAGTGGCTTTACCACACTCAGTTTTTCGACATCTGTGAACTACTACAGTCATTCAATTAAAAAATAATATTAAATAAATAAAACTAATAAATAAAAAATACACACATCTTACTGATCTCTGCAGTCAGTAACATTACACATAAAGTGCAAACATAATAGCAATTGTATAAACACACACACAAACACGCCTTTAAAGTTTAAAGGTGTGAAATTGGACGGTCTAGCCTTCTGATTAGCTAATCAGAAGGCTAGTTCTGATTAGCGTCACCGCTGTCTCGGTGGAGTTTAATAAACTCGGCCGTCTGCTTCTTGCTATCTAAAATATAACCAGACACTGGTGTAAATTCTCGACTGTCTCATACTTCTGTTTAATAAGTTTTCTGTTTGACGTTTAGTCAGCTGTGTGAAAACCAAGGAGGAACCCACCCAGGGGATTAATAAAGTTTTATTTTATCTAATCTAATAACTTTAATCTCAGCCAAACCGATTTACTCACGAACAAACAAAACACTGAAAAAAGCCCAACAATAACATTTTTAGGTTGTCTAAGTGACTTATATATTACGTTTAACCCGAGCAGCGAAACTCCGCGGTGATCTGAAAATGATGTGCCGGGAGTTGTGCCGTTCTCGGCCGCATCAGTAACCCTCGAGCTCCCGGCTAGCTGTCGAGCTGGTGGGTAGCAGACGCCTCTGAAAACGTCGAAGCACTTTTGCAAATATGGGATATCTTGATAAACCGAGCAGATATTTGATGTTTACACAACTACTTTCTCGCCTGAAAATATGTTAAAAGTTTATTTTGTGACCCAGAAAGATTAGTATGAGTAATTTTAAAACTTAGTAGCGGCCGCCATTGCTGGAAACTGGAGTTTGGCTGGGCCGTGCTATGAATTCTGGGATATGGTAGTAATTTGGACAGCCTTATAATCGCAGTATAATCGCAGCCTTTGCGGTTAGAAAATTGCACTTGATCATGTCGCGATATTATCGCAAATGCGATATATCGTTCAGCCCTACTTCACAGGTTTAGTAAAAATATTATATTTGGGGGCTCCTATTTGCTTTTGCAATTTAGAATGGATAAAAAAACCCCAACTTAACACCCCCCCCCCCCCCCCCCCCCCCACACACACACACACACACACACACACACGAGTCCGCTGTATCCATCTTAACATGCAGACTATTTCCTTTTTCTCTTTCTATAGAGCCATGAGACAAAAATGATTGCTGTGGTGTTAGTGAGTGCATTGTGCATTCAAAAGGCAGACGGCAATAAACCGGTGGTGACCATGTATGTTATATTTTGGTAGAATTATGTTTTTGTGATTTATTTGGTGTATTTATGTTATTTTGCAGTTCTTTCCCCACAGTTACTTAAGTATATTTATTTTTTGCCTTTTTGTTAGATTGAATATAGATACAGGAACATGATAAGTACCTGGCCTGTCCTGATTTCGTTTTTGCACAGGGCAAGATGTTTTATGCAAAGCTATTTAGTTGGACTACATAAACTCAAAGACAAGCCTGAGACACAATCAGAAAAATCAAAATGTGATCCACTAACAGGCAGGGCTTGACAGTGATCCGTAGCTGGTGACCGCTGATAAGTAAATCATGCTGACAAAACAAAAATTATGTAAATCCAGCTTAAGTTTCTGTTTAAGATCCTTAGGCTATTGATTTAAACATATTTAATTGCAAAAGCCTTCCCCCCCAGTGCTTCAACGCTTCCAGAATACTGCACCAACTAGTGGCTATAATTCTAGTTTGATAAGAAAATGTAACGTGCCTCACAGATTCTAATCAGTTTGCCTGAGTTCAGTTTGATCCATGCTGGCATCACGCCTACATGCGTAGATGTTGAATTAAAAATAACTTGCTGTTCAACTGATTTATTTAAATGAAACTAACTTACACAATTCACATATACACAGAGAATTCATACCCTGCATTTTTGCACACTTTGTGTGCTACTAGATGGATGCCATTCCTGAGTAAAAGTGGAATGATGTTTAATAGGTAAATTGTATGTAAAGTACAACATGAGCATGACACAGTTTCATCTTAGAGTAGAACTTGTCAGATGGTCAGATTGAAGGTACTGCTGGTCTTTCAATTGCCACTTGGTTATCAAGACTATGGAAAATGTCTTGAACTCTGTAAACAACATGCTGAGCTTATGGCCTCAGTCACTGAGCCAATGAGCATGTGGTTTCACAGTCAGACTGACCCCTCCATGTCACATTCATTTTCAAAAACATTTTTTTTGCAATTGACATGGCTGCAGCAAAAATCTTGTAGCTTCAGGATGGGACTTTAGAAACCAGTATGTGACGGCATGGTTGTTGCATCCTTCTCATATACATGCCTATGTTCAGAATTGATAATTGATTAAGCCCAGTAAAGTTTTGATACAAATCTTCATAATGACCTGAATGGCATTCACCTTTGAGTGCAACTGATTCAAAGTACCTAGCTATGAGAAAATTGGTTTTGCTTCAGGACAAGTATCTGTTCTTGAACGGACCTGTCAAAGCTCACACTCAAAGAACTTCCTTTGAGAGACTTGAAAGAGGGCAAGTCCAAGACCCTAAAATAACTTGATAAATGGTAAATGGCCTGAATTTGTATAGCGCTTTACTCAGTCGCTAAGGACCCCAAAGCGCTTTACACTACATTCAGTCATTCACCCATTCACACACTGGCAATGGCAAGCTACATTGTAGCCACAGCTGCCCTGGGGCGCACTGACAGAGGCGAGGCTGCCGAACACTGGCGCCACCGGGCCCTCTGACCACCACCAGTAGGCAAACATGGGGTTAGTATCTTGCCCAAGGATACTTGGCATGCAGCCAGGAGGTAGCCTGGGATCGAACCACCGACCTTCTGATTTGTGGCTGACCTGCTCTGCCACCTGAGCTATAGCCTGTATACAGTAATCTTAAGGTTAAGATTACTGTATTTTTTTTTTTTTTTTTTCCAGTGACACGAGTACAACACAGGGTATTCTCATGCCCATATCACATTAGCAAAACCTATCAAAAAAATCAACTTTTTTCCATATCATCTTGATCTTTCAGTTAACCTACTGTCTTAATTCAGAGTGGCCATCTGACACTACTGTTCACTTATCAGTAAAAGTGTCTAGTCTGCTTTCCTTCATTCTGCATTTGCTTGGTTTTTGTTCTTCATCTGATCTACATAATCTTTCTCACCTCTCTCAGTGTCTCCTTAAATGTGCATGGGCAGGTACACACATACACAGAAATGGCAACAGTGTGTGACTGGCTCATTATTTTGCTTTCATAAGCAAAATGCATCTGCTGATTTGATTCTCTCCAGTTGCCTGGTCTCTGAGACAGACACGCAGAAAAAGCTGTATGCCTTTATTTTTGCCACTGCCTTTAGGACTCTATAATATGCGCCCTTTACTATGTATATACTGTAAGCAGTTGTGTTGGCATTTTGTAAAGGGCATTTCATTGAGGGATCACAGAGTGTCTGTTCTGGACTTAAAATTGCAAATCAGCAATCAGTGCAGCACTCTTGACGTCTTGCGTTTGTAAATCTCTCCTCACTTATAACTGTTGAGTTTTCATTTTTGATTGCGCATGTAATCAGAAATGTAGACACCCATACACTAAGTTTTTCAAGTTTTTCCCTCTTTCAGCCTACTCCATATAATTTATAGTTATTTATGATCACACTAGTCGCCATTTAATCAGCTGAATTTGAGAAAATTTGCTGTTTTTGCTGCAGATTTTTGATGGGAGTTAACAACACTGGGGGAATTGCACACGGTAGTTCGCTGGCAACTGTCATCACTGTTGATTAAACATAACTCACAGGATGGGTTGAATAAAGTGTCTTGAACAAAAGGACTTAAATGCCATGCTTTCTTTCATATTTTTTTTCCAAAGCATGTGTCCATATTATGACAGTTTACAAAAACTTGCTTAGGGATGTGTTTGCAGCTTAATGCTTTACCCAGACTACAAAAAGAGGAAACCCAAAATGTACTACTTCATCTAATATGCTCACTGTAGGATGGTAAGATGAATCAGCTCATTTAACTAGCAGCCTGTGCTTAGGGGAGGTCTTTAAATTATAATTAAGCAGTTTCATTGAGTTTGCTTTTTGATTGACATTAGAGGAAAAAAACTTTAGTGCCCTGTGAGAGGGAGTTCTCATTACAAATTTTTCTGTTAATTCTTGATAATCTAATAATTTTTTTGTATGTTGCAAATTTGTAGAAAATGTCTGTCACAGTTTCCAACCAGATGCCTTGCTTTGGTTGTTTTGTCTGGGCAGCAGGGTAAACCCACAGGTATTACAGTAACAATGCAATAAAATAGCACAAAGTTGGTATATTAATATTTCCGTCATTTGGGTTGTTTATTTAAAATTTTGTTCATCATCAGCAAACACTTCAGTCAGTGTTACTGTCTTAGTGATTATGTGTTTTTCTTTAATTGAATTGCCTTTTCTGTTGATTAATTTGGTGTTATGTTAAGGATTAGTGAGGCACTAGTGGGGCTGTGTAAATAATTGAATCGTTTGCTCTATAATACGTCATGACTCAGATCCACTATTACTCGTAGTATGTCTTTGTCACTTAACACTTGCCTTGCTTATTAAAAGGCGTCCTATTGCTGTGACGTAGTGTGTGATGTTACTGTTACTCATTCATTAAACAGTTTAGTGTTTCCAACTTAGTGATGCTTTTGTTTATTTTGGTCCAGCCCACCTCTTCATGACTCTTCTGTCTCAAAAAAATGTAGTTTGTTGTGTCTGTCATTGCATATTTTCCTAACTGTACATGTGGTTTGTAAAGCGGACCTTACAGTTTGTCAAATTGAAGCTTGGTTTTTGTGTCTCCCTCCCACATGTATCTCTGTTGCTTTCTTCCTGACTACTGTTCAGTTTCCCATGCAATTACCCAGAATCCACTGTGCCTCCTGTCAGCTGTAAATTTCCGTTTTGTGGGCGGAATACTGTAGCACCACAACATTTGTTTGTATGTGTACGAGCTTTCTTTTATGGCATCTTCATGGTGTGTGCCTGTGTGCGTGAGCTGAGGGTCTGTTATTTAATGGCAGCTGTGAAAACGGAAGCATTTTTTTCTTAACTGTCTTCCCCATAATCAATGTGCCTTCTTATTTGTCCTGCTTTGCTCTTTGTTTGTGCGTCTTAAACGAATTCATAAAGGTTAAGCTTTTCTGTGTTGGTCATTGTGACTCCTTTAGCTCAGAACAAAACTGAATGATAAGTAGGATCAGTCGGGCATAAGTAAGCGTTTATGTGTTGTAGGTTAGCAACATAACAATTGGAAGTCCATAATGCTTTTTGTAATTTGTAAAAGAACAAAAAAACAACAACATATTAAATCAGAAATTTGATATTAAGAGCTGAATATTGAAATTGTGTTACTTTGATGCTTTCCAGAATGTCATCAGTATTAATCTTCTTTATGCCTTTTTAGTGTTTGATATTTGATTTATTTTACTGATGTCAATTCAGTTTTACTCATACATAGCTCTTGTCAGGGCTATATAGTCCACTTATTTTGATTTCCTACAGAAACATTAATGGGTATAGCCTGACCTCTAGTGGCAGAGACATGATGATACTTTTCCCTTTCTTTCTAAAATACAAATGTGCTACTTTTTCCTATGTATGGCTTCATCGACTGCGCGCACGCACGCACGCACGCACGCACGCACACACACACACACACACACGCTTCACCTTTGTTGATGATTGACTGCCTATCACCTGCATGTTTCTAAATGTCCTCCTTACCTTAGCTTAGACTGTCTTTAATTTAGATGCATTGGTCTTTGAGTAGATGCGAAAAGAGCTAATGATTAAGATTTTCTTTCTTTTTTTTTTTCTTTTTTTTTTTCCTGGGTTTTTCTTAATTGCTTGTGAATTCTGTAGATGATTTCCTGGAGCTGCTTCTTCCCATCATTGATTTCTATCTAATGGGTTCTTTATTTTTTTTTTCCCTCCCTCCTCTTTTTCATTTCTTTTACCTGCCATCTGGTTGGTTTTTCTTCCCCCCTTTTTTGCCATTTTTCTCCCCCTCATTCATTCTTCTACAGACACTCAAACGGCTGATTCCTGATGAGGTAGGTTTATTACAGCTTGTCACTGTCAAACGTGTGCTTGACTTGTGTGTCAGATAAAACTGTTATGCATTTAATGTCACCTCACTGTCTGTCACAAGCCTAACCCACCATAACACACTTGTTTGGTATCTGTGTCTTGTCCTGTGCTATACTGAAGTTAAATGTGCATTTTCTCAAGATGCGCATTGACAACATGAAATGCTTGGCACATAAACTAGTGATGCCTTCATGTGCCCGCAGCTAGGATGCCAGATTTTTCTTTGAGTCACTATGTAGGGTCACTGTATTATGTGCCAAGCTGACATGCATGATGAAGCTCATGGTCTTTGCTTTTTTTTTTTTTTTTTTTTTTTTTTTTTCATGTATTAAATAACACTCTGTGCTAATACTGAATGTTTACCACTCAAAGTCATTAAAGCCAGAAAGTGAGATATACCAGACTCCTGGAAAATTTGAGTATGCTCTGTTTACAGCATACTTTGTGCGGCAAAACCACTTTTGAGCTCAAGTTTTAAAAAGGTTTCTGCTCTTGTAAAGAATTTCCCTTTTCAGACATGGAATACGTAAGATAGTTGGTGATGTGAGTTAAAGTTAACATTAAGGCTAAGTAAGATTGCCTTCAAGTTATGTGTCCCTTGCATTCACAATTCATTTTAGTATTTTTACTTTATTTTTGCATCTTGTGCGGCTGGCTGATATTGCACAGTGTCAAGGTTGTGTTTAGATTGAGACAAAGTAAAATTACTGCCTCGTCTTTGGAAAATGGTACATGTCTGAAAGGGGCAATGTAATATCAAAGTTAGGGAGAAATGTCCCTTGAGTTTTTAACACTACATATGGTTTGATATCTAACATTAACATAAGAACAGTGGTTACTCTCTGTAGTTTTCTTCTCTTACCACTTTTCTCTCTGTCATGTTCCTCTGTTATGTTGTTTGCTAATCCAGTTGGAGCGTTTCACCAGCATGAGGAAAAAGGAGAAGGAGAAGCCTGGACCACCGCCAGGTCACCGACACTCTTCAGCTGCCAGCTATGAGATCAGTGCTCAGAGTGGCATGATGAATGATCATTCTGATGAATATGTCCTGGAACTGTTTGAACAGATGCTGGTGAGAAAGACAGTAAAAGAGTCTATACACACTTTTGTGTATAAATGATTTGGCTTTTGAGGTGTCATATAATATTCGTTACCTTGCCTGTGCAGCTACAGAAACTTGGCATATTCCAATCAAAAGTACTGAATTTCTCACAGTTTAAACACCCTTAATGTGGAGTTACCCTTAAGCCTTAAATTTCCTTTGCTGTAATGTCAGAAGAACTGTGAAGTTGCATAAAAGTTTATTCTGTCTTGCTGCAAGTAGGATTTGACAGACATGTAAAAAAACAAATAACTGATCTCCTGGGACAAGCAAATGGCACCGATTGAAATCCTGAAAGGAAAAAGTTTTTAAATAGTTACATCCAGTAATTCTTTTAACAAGTAAGAAATTCTGTCTTACAGCTGACTCTGAATAGATGGTTATTTCCCCTAATGTAATTAATCAAATATATGGATTATATTTCTGCATTTTATTTTTTTATTGCTTGAGTACACAAATTGATTTTTATGCTAAATCTCTCAATGTTTATTTCTGTTCCATTTGATTATTTTTCTTTACTCCTGTCTTTTACTCTAGGTGGATATGAACCTCAATGAGGAAAAGCAGCAGCCTCTGAGACAGAAAGACATTTTGATCAAACGAGAGATGGTCTCCCAGTACCTCCACACATCTAAAGCTGTCAGTACCTCAAATATCTTAAAAAAATATAGCAAGTACAGGGTGCTAGAGCGAATGTGCTGGCGGTTTAAAGCAAGTCCTTATTTTTTTTTTTTTTTCTCTTCGGCTAGAATGAATACATTTTCCAAAGCATTTTGGACATTAGTCATTAATAAATAGTAAATTAATAACTAATCTAATATGTATTTACTGTTTACATACATTAAATTGATGGATGGTTATAGTTATGTTGCTGTTGTTGTTTAAACAAACTCAAACTCTGAAAAAATGAGTGAACCTCCATTGACCTTTAGCTGCTGTGTCACATTTACAACAAGAGTAAACAACTTCCAGAAAATGTATCTGGAAGTATGTAGTGGATTTATGAAAACCCAGACCTTTAGAAATGATTTAATAGTCTTTTCTTCCTTTTAAATCCTGGCAATTCCAAAGGGTTCACAAACTCAAAGTGCTCAAAGGCCCTACATAATCATACACAGATGGCTGCTAATACAGTTCATTTAACTGTAAAATAAGCCTATTAGGAGAAAAACCCTACACACAGTACCCTTTAATCCCACATATCAAAATTTCAAATTACTCTTGACTTTTGCCCTTGATGCTCTACTGTTGTGCTTTCATGTAGAAATAATAGCAATTATATCATGTAACAAGAAATATGTAAATGCAGAACACCAAGTGATTTTGTGTTTACGTGCCTGCTGTGTTTGTTTGTGTTTGTCGATTAGGGTCAGAGCCAGAAGGAGAGTTCCAAGTCGGCCATGATGTACATCCAGGAGTTAAAGGCAGACTATCGAGATTCACAGCTGCTGAGCTGTCTTGAATCTCTAAGAGTTTCACTCAATAACAACCCTGTTAGGTAATATGCACGCACACACACACATTTCTGTTGCTCTGTGCTTCAGGTTAAAATAAATTATACTAACTACAATAATATAGCAAGGCTCAGTATAGAATCAGTGTAAGTTTACAGTGATATAATAAGAACTTTGTGGGTTGTGTCAGCACCACTGTCAGCTATGCGTACTCAAGCGATAACAAAATTACCACCATGCTTGCAAGGTAGTTGATGCTTGGTTGATTTTTGCTTTAGTAGTCCATAAAACTTTGTTTTGTAACGCTACACTTTTTCATGTTTTTGTGAACTCCAACTTTAGCTTTTAGAATTTGAAGCTCACTAAGGTTTAAATCTTGCAGTAAATCTTCTGGAGTTATCCTTAAGAAGTCTTATTCTGTGTTATTGACAAGCAAACATGTATGCCTACATCCAGAAGAGCATTTTTTCACTCGCTGTGCAAGCATAAACATTATTTCTTCACCTCACAAGCAATTTTCTGTTATCTAAAACATTTGTGTGCATTTCAATTTCCCAGTCTATCTATCTCTTGCTATTTTGGAAGCCACCCAGCTGTGGGAAAGCAAATACTTGGGTTAATTAAATTTTTTTTTTTTTTACCTTGCATTGTCAAATCTTTAGTCTTTGTACTGACGCACAATTTCACCTGAATCTAAATGTCAACCTTTAGTTAACTCTTAGCTATGGCCAGCTCCTTTTTCCATGGCCATTGAATCAAATTGTTACTTAAGAAACATTTTGTAGCATCTCTATAGAGTTTATACTTGGCAATTTGGGGATTTGGTGTAAAGTATCAATATCACACTCAAACTCATATTAATTTTCACATAAATCTACTCAAATTACATCTGAGACTTTGCACTGGGTTTATTGATGCCTGTGGGTTAGCAAGGGGTTTTAAAGGATCTTTACATTCGATTGAAACTCATTCACCATTGAGAAAAATCATCTATAGTTTAGGTTACAAACAACTACCAATTCATCCAAGACTGGCTGCTCCAGAAATCCATTCAAACAGCAGTGTTTTTTGCTGGGGAGCTTCTATATACACACACGCACGCGCGTGCGCGCTCTCTCTCTCTTACTGAAGCACCTATAAAGTTTTAGAAATGAAACCCCATGCCTTTTGTAATATATGCTATCAATATATGCTGTCGGCTAGGATTTAAAGTGTACTGGACAGTGTACTGTGCTTTTTAGGGGGAAAAGCTCATATTCACTATGCACATAGATTTACCCTCTGGATTTGTTCTAACCATGAATTCATGCATGCTGTGACAGACAATTTTTCTTAATGTATGGGAAAATATCTTTCACTTTCAGTTGGGTACAGAACTTTGGAGATGAAGGGTTGGCTCTGCTTCTGAATCTGCTGAGAAAACTCCAGGAAGAGGAATGCACGTAAGTTACTTAAACCAAAAAAACAACAACAACTGTATATTCTAGCAGTGTGTTTGAAATGTCTTTCTGGTCTTTCACCAACCAGGCCAATTGGAACGAAATGCCAACATGAGATAATTCGTTGTCTTAAAGCCTTTATGAACAACAAGGTAGGAAAACTTCTTACATCTAAATCCCTAATCCTTTGTTTCATATCAGAATTAATATAACTATAGAATAATTAATGGCCCATTTTCTTTTGTCATTGTAGCAGAGGGCACTCTAAATTCAATACAGTGAAGGTTGTTTACTAATGTATGTAATCCTAGGAAAAAAGAAATTTTATAGAAACTTCTCCAGATTCTGGAATATATTTTATATTTATCCACCTGCTAATAATACAAAGGTAAAGTCAAAACCAATTCTGGAGAAAACATAACATGTCGAATGGATATATATATTTTTAAAATTTGGCTTAATTTGGTCAAACTAATTTGCGTTGTCTGGCTGAGGATCGATGAAGGTTTATTGAAGATTACTCAATAATAGAACAAAGCATAATTTAGTTATAAATATGACATTATTGGTCTAAAATAATATTTGAATGTATTAAAGGGTACCGACATAATAAATGTCATTGCCTGTGTGGTTGCTGTCCCTAATAACAGCCTGTAGTAATAATATCCAGATGGATAGCAATTCAGTAACTTGTATTATTTTTGCATGGCTTTCAAAGTGCCAGCTTTTGTCAAATTGTTCCACCCCTTTTGTCAAAGCAAGACGTTGGTATACAATTTCCATAGTTGTTGCAGTCGAGTACATTTCATCTGGACTAAATTCTGATATGAAGACTATAATCTGAAAAATGGAAGTCTTTACCTCAGTCTACTTTCTCTCTTTCCTTTTCTGCTTAGCATGGTCTGAAATCCATGTTGGAGTCACCTGAGGGAATTCCTCTGCTAACCAGAGCCATCAACCCAAAAGTGCCTCATATGATGGTGGACGCTGTCAAGCTTCTTTCTGCCATCTCCATTTTGGAGCGTCCTGAAAACCTGTAAGTATTAGTGAAATGTAGATGCTGTTTCAAAAAAGTGGAATGCACAAAGATAATGGACTGTTCTAGTTTGGATATTAGACTTGTATTAGACCAACTGACAGTGATGAACTGCTCTGCTGACATCAGTACTTGCTTATCATCATATTTCTCTTCATCTGTTTCAATGAAATGACATTCTCAGTCCCCATTCTTTTCTTTTAAGGATAAATGTTGTATTCATGTATTGATTTAAAATGTACCATGTAGTGAAGCTTTATAATGATAACGTATATCATTGTTTGTTTTTTTTGGTTTGTTTTGCAGTCACGAGCGTGTTTTAGAGGCCATTACAGAGGAGGCAGAGAAACAGGACACTGAAAGGTTTCAGCCACTTCTTACTGGAATGAGGAGCTCCAGCATTGCACTTAAGGTACATATTCAAATGCGTACCCATATTTCACCACTTATAGGTTCTCACATGGGCTTTTGTTTGGCAAATGACCCAGCCCGGGTGTCTTTGATCGACAGCACTTTTAAGCGGGTTATGCTGTATAAATACTCTATAAAACTGACTTGTGATGTGTTTTTGGCAGAGTGGCTGCATGCAGTTAATAAACGCCTTGATCAGCCGTGCAGAAGAACTGGACTTCAGAATCCATATTCGCTCTGAACTGCTAAGACTGGGTCTTAGAGATCAGCTGAAGGTACAGAAAACCCACTTGATTTCTTTCAACGGTGACTTTGCAATAACATACATTTTCACAGCTTTAATGTTTGTGTCTCCCTATATTGATGCCTCTGTCTCCCTGATGGGCTAACACACACATGCTGTAAAAACTTTTCCTACAAGCATTCAAACTAAAAATGTTTGACTGTCACTTTCCTCCTGCTATTCTCCATCATGATTTTTCATCTCTCCGCCTGCATCCTATTCCTTTCCCCGCAGGAGGTGCGAAAGATAGAAAATGAAGAGCTGAAGGTGCAACTCACAGTGTTTGATGAGCAGGCTGAAGATGATTCTGAGGACCTCAAAGCACGTCTGGATGACATCCGAATGGAAATGGAATATCCTTCCAATGGGCAAAATTGTTCCTTTGTGCAGCTGTCATGTTTGCTTTTTGTCCTTCAAAACAAAGAGGATCAGCATGATAAAATCTGGGTCTCCTTGTAATTTTCAAGTTTAGTGTTTTATTAGTTTCATTGGAAAGTGAAAACCTTCACCTGCTTTCATTTTCTTAATTACATCCAGTCCACCAGTATATGTGTAAGCAATTGTATTTTTACATTTTTTTTAAATTGTATTTTATGCTTTTCTTTATTCAAGAAATTCCTCTATTTGTCCTCACTAGGGCAGTTTGTAGGCACATCTAATTTTAAGGGGAAAAAAGGCAATCCTGCCATCCTACCAACCTTGCTCTGTTGCTACTCTTTCTTTATAAATGACTAGGCACTTAGTTGGCTGCCTGAAAGGTACACCACAACAAGAAGTTGATTACCTATTCATTTCTATTAATGTATCTGAACTTGATTGTTAATGCATGAGCAGTAACATTAACCATGTGGGAACATTAGACCTAAGGATTTAGTGCTTGAAAATCTGCATTTTATTTTTTTCAATTTTGGTATAATCTGAATGAACCACATTCTAAAAACACAGGATGTTTATCATCTACCTCTCACAGTGCTTCCTCTTTTCCTTTCTAAGGAGGGTAGCGTCCAGGGTGGATAGTTTGAAAAGAATTCAACCTCACACTTTACAAAGTACACTGTACTTCTCCCTGCTGCTCTTGACATGCCGTTCTGAATTTCAACACCAGATGTCTCCCAGGGGTTACCATCGCAGTGCATACAGAATGTTCTAATGAAGGAAGTGTGCTGGGCTAAGTGTATGAATTAAACACAGGAATATTACAGTACAGACATTTGAAAACGTGAACAAATAAGTCAGAACTTAAATGGGTGTTAAAATTGAATCCTATCCTATACACTAGTGTTATTAAGATTAGGGTGCTTTAGAAATGTCAGTTTCTGTTTTTGAAGGGGGGAAAATATCTTAAATAACATTAAATTGATCAGAAATGTTGGTACTGACAGTTAATGGAATCATTAAATGAATCGCGTATGAATTTTAATGGAATGGCTACGTAGGTGTACAGAGACCCATTTTCAGCATCCTTAACTGCTGTATTCCAATGGCACATTGTGTTCCCTAATGCAGGTTTATTAGAAAATTGCTTCTAATTGTCCATAAGAAAAAAAACCCATTTGCAATTATGTTGGTGCAGCTGAAAACTGTTGTGCTGATTAAAGAATCAAAAAATGTCTAATTGAGTGTCTGCAGCGACAGCCTTTGTAGGTTTGATTATAGTCTCAAAAAGGCCAAAAATGATTAGTAACACAATGTGCTTTTGGAATACAGCTGAAAATAGTGCTCTGTACGCAGATGTAGATATTCCATTTAAAATGATAAGTGATTAATGATTCGTTTCATTATTCATTGTTATTTACAGCATTTCTGATCAATTTGTTTTTAATTAAAATAACAAATGTGCTTTTCTTTCAAGGACATTTCTGTGCGCCTGAATGTTTTGCCTCAATAGCCTGGTGGGGAAAAAAAAAATGCAGCTGATGTTGGTGCAGAACAGTGCACAGTTGTTGACTGTCATCTCTTTAGATGTTGTGTATGTGACTCTCATATTTGTGTTAAATTCTTCTATTGATCGTGTCTGTTGGGCCTTAACGCTTTTGCTTCAATGATGTGAGGGACATATTTGAAATCTTGGTCAACACTGTGAAGGACTCCAAGGCCGAGGGCCACTTCCTGTCACTGATGCAGCATCTACTACTGATCCGTAATGATTACTTGGCCAGGTAGCACACACTCATATATACACTCACACATTCTCTTGCCCAAATTTGCACAAATTATGCTGTTGTTTTCTGGCACTTGCCTATTGATGTTCTTTTGTTATGAAAATAACTTGGCATTATGTTTAATGAAATATAAAACAAGCCCCCCCCCAAGAATGACTGAGAAATTGAATTTCTTAGTTTATTTTCACTCCCAACAAAGTCCATGGACTTTTTACCCAACATATAGGAAGCTATATAACACGTCTCAAAGTTAATAAATCAGTTTTCCCAGGTGGACAGTGAAAAGCTGCGAGCAAGAGAAACAAAGCTTCCAAAATGCCAGGAAAACAAAGAGCGAGAGGAGCTTTCATTTCTGCTTTTCTCTCCTTTCACGAACGTCTTCCTCCCTTCTGCACCTTCCTCCGTTTCATGTTTGTTTTCTAGACCCCTCTTCTAAAACATGAAAATTAATACAAATGCAAAGAGGAAGTCCAATTTCATTTTAATAGAAATAAGCACCATCAACTCTTATCACAAGAAATATGCTAATGCCTCTGTGTGTTTTCCAAAGCTCTTGGAGTTTTAGCTAAAGAAACTGAATAATTAAATGACAAGACTGGAGTAGAATATTGTTAAAGACAAGTCAGGAGTTGTGCTACATTGTGTATGTCCATCTTAACACTTGGAACAAATGTGCAGAGATGTACCTATTTGAGTTGAGGTGGTGGTGTTTGTCTTGTGTTTTCCTTGATGCTATCAGATAGGCAGGAAATTGTAGTTTATTTTTAACACAGTTTGGGGGATACGTTGCAAAGATGGAAAAGGTAGGCCGGTCCAAACAAATAGTCCCAGCTGGAGTCTTTTCAGCTCCCCCACCATCTCTTCCATCCTACGTTTCTTTCCTATTCAGCTTTTTCCGTCCAGGTGATCTAGAGAAACACAATAGAGGTGGTCTCTAATGGACTCCGCAGAGAGACAGGAAGTGAGGGTGGGAGGGAGAGCTGTAGAGTGCCTGAAAATACAACTTGGTAATTATAGAGACGAAAAGAGGAGGAAGGTGGAGGTTCAGACGATAATCAAGAAGAAATTGAGAATTGAGGTAAAAGGCTGCATAGAGAACCTGCTGCTTTGACAAACCACCAAGAATTTAAAATGGGCAGTTTCAAATGTAGCTAATTACACTCATAGTACTGAGAATACTGTGTATGCAGACTGTAGGGCTTAATATTTATTATTAGTTTATGCTCATTTGATTGTGATTTACCCAAATATAGGTTTGGAACAACCAAAACTGCCTTGTCGGATTAAACCCAATGTCTAAATGTAATAAATTTGACCTCATGAAGAATGACAGAATTCAGATTTATCCAAATACAAATTTATTTCTTTTTGCTTAAACGCTTTTAAGAAATGACACTAGATGTCTCTCTTGCTCCACGGATAAATCTGAGCTTTAAGAAAAATTTTTTAAGAAAAGGAGTGGAATAAGTGTTAGACAAAGGCAGAGTGACTAAGAGAGAGACCAGTGAGGGAAGGAGACAGAATAAATAAAGTATTGAGTTTTGACTCTGGCAGCATCTAATGGGGTCAGGGGATAAGACACCTCCAAAATTGAGTGTCTTTGTGAAGTTGGCTTCATCAGACATGGGGTGCTGGGCATAAACCAGCACACTCTTACGAAAACATTTGAACACAATCAATCTTTGTGACAAGAAACTCAAACTGTCATCCTCACACAGACAGCCAATCTCAGTTGCTAAGACAAAGTGACAAAGGATGTGTGTGCACACATTTGTCTGCACAGATGAACTTATTTGTTCTTTGTCAGTCCAGTCCTAAAACAAATATGTGCCAGATTTCTTATAGAGCAGTTGGTTTGAGACTGGTATCGTTAACCACATACATTTGTTGAAACTTATGAAATATGTGTTTTGTTTTTTCCCTGTCCTCTCATCAAATGTTATCCTCATATGGCTCTTTATTTCTCTCTCCCCCCCCCCCCCCCCAAATCCATTTGTCTGTAAACCCATCTCTCCCTGTTTCCCGCAGGCCTCAATACTACAAGTTGATAGATGAGTGTATCTCTCAGATCGTACTGCACAGGAATGGAACAGACCCTGACTTCAAGTGCCGTAACCTCAGCTTCAACATCGAAGGCTTGATAGGTGGGTTGTTAAACAGAAACATACATGTTCATGCCCCCAGTGCCACAGTTGCTGTGTTGGTATCAATGGCAGTATACTTCAACCATTCATTTAGCACAAGTCTCAGAAACACCACAGGGTGGCGCCAAAGAGTGAGTGTGCATTAGTTTGGGGTAAATTGTGTTAGAGGTTTTAGCACAATTTTTCAAGTGACTTTTTTCACTCAGTTGTTCTAAAGTTTGAATTTGCTTACATGGTAACTTTTAGGTTTGATAGGTGTGGTGTTAAATGTATTAATACCATACATTTAACAAAAAACATTAAAATGCAGTAAAAAGTAAATTGGTGTTTGAAATGGGTATGAATTTCAGTTTAGTTCTTTTGGAAAGTTAAGTGGTGAGCACTAGTATGTGTGCACTTGGATTTGCTGACTTGAGAGGTGGTTGTAAACAATGACTTTAGTAACCTAAACCACAACAAAATAAAGGTGTGGGCCATGTCTCAGGAGTTCAGTGCTCTTTATGGCAGGTTTCCTTTGCTCACCGCAGGAGGCTCTAATTGCACTGCTTCTAAATGTGTCCTGAGACACACACAGGCTGGCTGGCCTCCTTTAAGGCTGCCAGAGTTATTATTGGTGGAAAGCAGCCCAATTCTGCCCTGCATGCATTATTTAGTGTTTTTCTTTGAACTCTGAAATTCAGCACAGTTTGTTTTCCTACATTCTGTCTCCCTTAGTGCTCTCTATTCGAAGTTTGTCCCATTTAGCCTAGCCACCATTACACACTCACCCCCCCACCCCCCACACACAAAAATCCATTGCACAATAAACTCGTACACAAATGCACACTGTAATTTTTATGTGGGTGAGTATATTATTGTGAGGTTCTTTCAACTGCGAAAATCGTTTCATTTTGCCTGCCTTGCTTGCTAGCTTATATAGATATGCAGTATCTTTCAAAGATTCAGCTGCTTTTTCTGCAGCCCAATTTTCATTGCAGCTGAAGATTCACACTTCACATTTCCAGTCTGTAGGGTTCACGTTTCAGTTCACATAATTTCTTCAATTTCTATTTTAGCTTTTCACAGCCTTCTATCTTTTCTATCTCTCTGCTTGATCCTCTCCCTCCTGGGCATCATGATTAGCTTTCTTTGATCCTGTGACATTGTGGCATTCATCTTCATGTTAATTAGCTCTTTTACTGCACATGCTTGTTAAGCCCTTCAGCACTGAACCACCTGTAAACCCTGCAATTATTCTGTAAAAGTACCCTGTTGGTCAGTCTGTCCTTCTCACCCTGTCCCCTGCAAAATGGTCTGGAAGTAAGACATTATCTGTCTTTTATTTTATCAGTCTTGGTAACTGTAAGAATTCTAAGCAAAGCGTTGTTTCGCAGAGAGAAATTGATGGGCTATGACCTTTTGTCAAACAAAGGTGTATGTACTAAAGGCTTAGCAGTTAATGTTGGGTAGAAGCAGCATGCATGCAACACAAAGCATCAGATTGTAATGAGATGCCTCCACAATCGTCTCAGATCTTAACTTTGAGTAGTGTGATACGAGGGGAAAAAAATGGGGAGACAGATGGTGTGTGTGTGTGTGTGTGTGTGTGTGTGTGTGTGTGTGTGTGCGCGCGCGCATCTGTTTGTAAATTCATGTGAACACACAGCATGTGCCAGACTGAAAGGTACAATGTCTTCACGGTCACACACATGCAGGTGTGCTGTCAAGACCCTTATCTTATCTACCACCTCTTTTCCTCCTTATCTTCCCCTATCCTCTGTCCTTAATCTTTTTTGTTCCCAGACAATATGGTGGACAAGACCAAGGTGGAAACCAGCGAAGCAAAAGCCTCTGAACTGGAAAAGAAGGTGAAATAAAAAGAGATTTATACACATAGATAGATGGGAATACCTTACACACGTGTATACACACTAACACATCAACCCAGAGGCCTGCAAGCGATTACAGTCATATTAGACAGAAAAGAAAATCACACATTGTCAAAGTTAACATTTCCCCTTACACATGCAAACACAATGGGATTGAAATGAAATTCTGTGCACTGTTTGTCTGACAGGGGCTGACAAATGTTTAAAGAAAAAAAAAAAAAGGTGGGTGGTGGGGCTGCAAAAAGTGACTAAGAAAATAAGCATACATATGTCTAACAGCCACCTGACAGATAAGTATTCTTACAGGCAAGCAGAAAACATACACAGCACACATGCATTCACACAAGAGGGGTAAATGCCTTGATAGTGGTGTGCTGCTACCCTGATGTTTCTGTCTCAGTGACAGCATAATTGCAAAGAGAGAGCTCAAACTAGCCTTCATTCATGCACACATAAAGACGTGCAGTCTCACACGGGATCATATCAATTGAATGTGCAACATCCACAAAAGCATCCATTACTTCTACAACATTGGATTCATTTTCATCGACCACACACACACCACAGTTCTAGTTGTGCATGATGGGGTAATTGCAGGCAGTCTCTTTGGCAGGAATTAGGAAAAAGGATGACAGCGGGAGTAACGGATCTGCTGTCTGCAAATTAAACAGCCATGTGTGTCTGTGTGTTCATGTGTTCATCTCTTTAAATACTCTTATCTTGTTTGTCAAGTGTCCTGACTGTAAAATCTGTGCAAATTTATACATGGGAGATTTTTTTTTTTCTTAATGCAAGTAGTTTTTAGTTCTCCCCCATGGAGGTGAATGGTTTGAAATATAAGTGAGTTCATACAAATGCACTCAAGCATCCTAACTCAGTAATTGACACTAATTTGCAGTGTAAATTATACAATGAAACTGAAGGCTCTAGACCATAGGTGTCAAACTCTGGCCCGCGGGCCAAATTTGGCCCGCAGCCTAATTACATTTGGCCCGCGAAGCCATACCAAATTACTATTAGAGCTGGTCTACTGGTATTATACAGTTAATATATATATTGTTTAGTATTAAGCTTTGCTTGTTCCATATTCAGTTTTTCAGCAAAACTTGTTTGAGTCCATAAGAAAAGATTCATTCTTATATCTAGAGGAAGATTTTTTTTTTTCAATAAATATTAGCGTTAGCCCGCGACTTTGTTCCAGTTTTGAATTTTGGCCCACTGTGTATTTGAGTTTGACACCCCTGCTCTAGACTAAGAAATGTCTTCAACAGGTCTTTGAAATATGGAGACTGCTGCCTTTTTCATTTGCCACAAAATCCAGGGCATAAAAACTTGTTATGTTGGATGCTTTTTGTGGGTCCACATAAGTGTTAAGTATTCTCTTCTGTTAAGCACAACAGAGAATACTAAAGAATATTCACATTAGAGTTTATGCTTAAGTATGCAACTATTAATTTTGTAATAATTGTCTTCAGTGAAAATTGAGAAAAAAAAAGTGAAGATAAAGAACCTTGAAATTGACCACTACATAAAAATTGTAAAGCCATTTATCCAGCGCTTTTTAGGATAACTAAGACGGAATCTGTTTCTAACTATGACCCTTTACATATGTATTAGCTGGATGCAGAATTGACAGCACGCCACGAGTTGCAGGTGGAGCTGAAGAAATTGGAGAGCGACTATGAACAGAAGTTGCAGGACCTGAGCCAAGAGAAGGAACAGCTTGCCACATCTAAGCAGGAGCGAGAAAAGGAAAACCAGGGACTACAGGAACAGCTAGGCAACTTGAAAACACAGGTACACACAAACCTATACACACAATCTGTATAGAGGTGATTTTTAAGCATAAGATGTTTGGATTTTAGTGCATTAACTCCTCTCACATTCACATATGTAAAATTGATGCACTGCAAAGTGGAGTAAAGTCATGTAGAACCCAGTGTCAAACTTCTTTGTGACAGGTTGACTGGCACAAGCACCTCATATAATGTTAGCATCACTGTTTCTTGCCAGTTTGTTTGTAAAAGCAAACAAAACTTAAGGACAGGATAAATAAAGACTGAGTCAGATAATCGAATCAGTGCGCTTTAATGTGCTGGAAGGCCATACACACAAAATGACTGTTAAAGCTGCATGAAGTAAAATATTCAAGGCTTGGAGAAACACAGTATTGTAAGTCTAAGCACCACAAAGTTTTGTAACATCTATGCACACCTACACAAACACAGAAGCCCCCTGGCCTTGAATTATTTTGCCAATTGGCATAAAAAAAGGGGAAAGAACTAAAAGTATATTGTAAAAGTAAGCCAAATCCTTTACAGATTAGGAATTTCAATGAAAAACATGGAAAGTAGGAGAATGAGACTATAAAGAGTAACTTTAAAAAAGAAAGCAGAAGAAAGGGAAATGATGGCGATGGGCAAAACAGAATTTTTAAGTCCAAGATAAACATGCTGTGTGTGTGTGTGTGTGTGTGTGTGTGTGTTTGTTTCTGTGTACACACACACACACACACACACACACACACACACACACACACACACACACACACATACAGTAGGGAGGCAAAGATGAGGATTGTTTGGCTGTCAGTGTCCTGCTGCCACACCAGCTGGACGCTGCCTCAGAGTGACACCCAAACTAACAAACACACCAAGTGACCCAGAACAGTCTGCCTCTGTGCATGTGTGCTCGTAACCACATGATGATGTTCCTGTGTTTGTGTGTGCGCGCCTGTGTTTATCTGTCGGTTAGAGACCAACACAACTTCCAAAATGAGCTTCATCCAGTGTGGCTGGTGCCAGCAGAGTCATCATCTCACTACACAAAAGCCCAAACATGCACACACAAACACACACATACACAGTTGTCCAAAGCATTAACAGCATCACGAGCCAGGCATCAAACAAGCTTCTCATACTAAGATGGCTCACTTTGTCTGTGTTTGAGGTACTGCCCATCGAAGATTTCTTCACATGTAGAGATCTCTCACTGTGCCTTCGTGTGATGCTGTGCCCAATTTTTCATCTGCTGCCTCACTAAGAAATCCTGCCTCAGAGCCTCTTTGTCTGTTACCGTCTTCCTTTCAAAGTCCAAGGGAGTGACATGGACAATTTGTTACACTGCATACAGACATTCTTTCACATACCCATACACATTATGTACACTTGATACACCTAAGAACCTATAAAGGAAATAAACTCCCCGATACTAAATCCATAGATTTCCATCAGAACCATTATCTGCTCTTATTAGCTGCCAACTTTAATGACTTGGGCAGTTTTCTCAAGAATTGTCATCTCACTGATGTAAATACTGTAGTCAGTATTTCAATGTTGAAATGAAAAATTTATTTCAGCTGACTTATAATTCAGAAGTTTGTCTTCCTTTTTAAAAGTTTTTCTTCTGAATTCTTCTGTGGACTTGATTCCCTCCTGCCATGGTTTTCTGAATGTGCCTCATTTGTCTCCATCTCTCATGAAACTTTATCAGACCCAGGCTCTGATCATAATTCCCTATTTTTGTTTCCTTTCTTCAGTTTTCATGTCTTTATATTGGAAGAAAAACTTGCAAATCTGAAAATGGTCAATATTAAAATTAATGTAAATTCCAGGAACTTGTCATCAGGGATACTCGTAACATTCTGCAACGGGCCTACTTATGTAAACAGACAGGAGACTAGGACCCAGTCAATAACAAACAATATTCATTAGGCAAGCAAACAAATATTTCAATGATTTGTTTTATTTTTCGAAATAGTAATAAATAATGTGTTAATGGCATTACTCTGGTAAAGTGTAATATCAGCATTAAATAGTTGTAAAAACCTATATTATTATTTATGTTAAATCTGCTTATTTCCCTTCAGATTGAAAAGCTGTCTAAGGATTTGGAAGAGGCAAAAACTAAGGTGATCACTGTTACCGTTCCTGTGCCAACACCTGTATTTCCCCCTCCGCCACCTCCTCCTCCACTCCCAGGCCAAAATGTAGGTATACCTCCACCTCCACCACCTCTACCAGGCCATGCAAACGTACCTGTTCCCCAAGCCCCGCAGGGTCCTCCTTTACCGGGTCATGCTGGTATTCCTCCACCTCCACCTCCTTTACCTGGCATGCCAGGACCCCCACCACCTCCACCCCTCCCTGGCATGCCAGGACCCCCACCACCTCCACCCCTCCCTGGCATGCCAGGACCACCACCACCTCCACCCCTCCCTGGCATGCCAGGACCACCACCACCTGGAGGTCCTGGTATTCCTCCTCCACCCCCAGGTCCAGGGATGCCTCCACCTCCACCATTTGCCATGGGGGGCTGGGGTGCCCCTGCACCACCAGCACTGCCATTTGGGCTCAAGCCTAAGAAGGAGTACAAGCCTGAGGTTCAGTTGAAGAGAGCCAACTGGAGTAAGGTCAGTCTTACAGCAGTTAACTCTGTTTTTAATTTTTAATTTTCCATCACCTATGTCATACTGCAAATTTTGAGTAAAAGGCATTGCAGGTGCTTTTTCACACTTTTTTTTCATTGTAAATGAACCAAGATGACTCAAAATACAAGTTAAAGCGTGGGTAATTCCTTCCACATATGTTTGAATATGGCCCAAAAAATGAAGCACAATTGAAGAAGTTGTCTTTGCTTTTGATCATCATCTTCTGTCTTGATGCCAAAAATCATGCCAATTTTCAAAATGTGTTGCTTGTCAGCTAACATAACATGCTGTTATTCAGCTCCTCATTATCACACAAACTGCTTGAGTAAAAATGGGCAGGGAATCTAAATAATTCAGTTTGTATGTCACAGCGTGCAAAAAATGAAAAGTGGAGCTTAAACAGCGGGATCTTGACCTAAAGTGACTTTCATACATACGTGTATCTCATGACTATGTGCCTCATGTTCTTCTCCTCCCTCTCATCTGTGATGGTTAAAACATCAAAACGGCCCTCTGTCTTTCTTTAGCCTAAAGCTACTGTTTAATGGCTTCAACAGACTTCATCAGCATTTAGCTTCTCTCTCTCTTCCTCGCTCTCTCTCCCTCGCTTTCTCTCTGGTGAGAGTGTTTGACGAGGATGTCACAGAAATTGCTTTTTAATAAGCCTTCTTCTTTTAACTGCACCACTGAAAGATAATTAAATTGCTGCTAGAAAGGACAGTATTCTTTTGTAATTTAAATTAACTTTTTTTTTCCAGGCTTGGTCTCATCCTCCTCTTTGCATGCTCTCTTGCTTTCTTTCTTGCTCCTTAAGCTCATCCCCATATCACATTTCCCTTCCTTACTGTCTTTTCTGTCCTATACCCATCCTTGAGGCTTTGTCCATAATGAAAGGCCTGATATCTGTAAATTTACTACCACTTTTTCTCACTTGCTCTCCATTTCCCTTTTTCTCTTTCTTTTTTAATAAGAGCGTTTAGAAAGTGAAGAAAATGTATGCACAGTTAATTGTGAGAAAGCACCAAATGGAGGAGGGAAAAAGTAGAAGTCTTTGCATTTTTGGTGCACAAGGCTCTGAAGCTATAGATGCTTTGTTGTCAAGACAGTGTGGGACGATTAACGAAAATGAGTACTTACTTGCCCTTTGTCTTTCTTCCTTTCTCCCCTTCTCCCTCTGTTTTCACACTACTGCCGCTTCCTTTTCTTCTAATGAGCTTCTTTATCTGCTCATTGTTCACAAGGTGCATAGATGACCAATTTCTGTCATTATCTAACACAACTAATTTGTTACTCATTTAGTAGCTCTCTGTCTTTCACACCTTAAATATGACCCCTTCCTCTTTTAGATCGGACCTGAGGACCTCTCAGAAAATAGCTTCTGGATCAAGGCGAAAGAAGACCAATTTGAAAATAACGAACTCTTTGCCAAACTTACCTTAACGTTTTCTTCGCAGACAAAAAGTAAGTGTGTGACTTGTCTTTTTAACTGCTCACTTTTATCATATTGTGTTTCATAATAATGAACAATGCCTTACTTTGCTTCTCTCCCCTCCCACATCTGCCCCCTATCTAATGGGCTTCATGTCTATTTTGATCTTCCTGCTCTGCTTCCATCAGCCACCAAAGGTAAGAATAACAGATGCACACTTCCACTTTTCTTTTAGTCCTTTCTTCATACATCTTGTCCAGTGCTTCTCACCTTTTCTTTTTCTCCTTGGAGGAAACACTGCACAAATATATTCATAAATGCCATGTCAAAACAGCATCTCACATTAGTTCATGAATAAACCAATCACACGTTTATCTGTATATGTGTTCATCTCCCCAACGTGCCTGTGACTTGTTTTGTTGAGACTCACTACTGGGTGAGATGCATTGGTACTTGGAGTCATAGAGGGAGATGAACAAAGGGAGAAATAAGGAGAAGGTCACTGATGTCCTTTGACTTGCCACCTGCTGTCCTGGCACAAAGCGCTGACACATGGGTGTACACACACCTGTCCACTCCTATCACCTTGTCCCAGTGTCACAGAGCCTTCTGGTCCAACTCCTCCATATTCAAATCATAACCAAGACACCCAGAACTCCCAGACAGTATGTGCTGTGTGTTTAAGGCCATCTGACCTTCACATTCAGTCTGAGCACATGTCAAATACTCACACACGCGCACATGCGCTTGCTCACATCATATACATAAACAGGAGCGTCCTTGCACGCTTGGCTGATGCTAGCTCATGATGTGGCTTAAATGTCAGCGTTGGCAGCTGTCCCATCTGCAGTCACCTGTATGGCAAGTTCTAACGCCTGCCTGTCACTCCATAATTTGACCCCTCCCCAACTCACTTTGGCCCATGCGCCCATGCCTCCTCTTCTTATTGGCCAAGACAGCCGCCTGTTCTGGATGATGTCTAATAACCTTTTCTGAGTCCTGTGTATAAAGACACCGTGGCCTTTACATAGCCACACACCTGTCTGTATGTCTGCCTGTGTGGGTGAGGGGTGGGGAGTTGTTGATTTCCTGGGCGTGTTTTGATAGTTGTGAATAAAACATTAATTGGCAATAAATTGGGAATTTGTGTGCCCTTTCAATCAATTTATTCTGTGCTGTTTCTTTTCCATATATAGCACATGCCTATCAGTATCACACAACCAACTTAGTGGTCATGTAAATAATCTTCACTCCTTGTCCTTCTTTCGCTTGCTTAAATACACCCCTCAAGATCGACATTCCTTTTGACCTCACCCTTCTTACCCTTTACCTCTGAGACCGCAGATTCACTCTTCCTCATCTGCCTCTCCTTCCTCCTCCTGTGCCGCCCATTCCTCGTTAGCCACTAAAAACTGACTGACACTACACTGAGCCACCGCTGACCCTCTCTGACCCTTTTCTCCATCAGCTGCCCAGCAGCTGGATTTTGCAAGCACACAGACACCCACACAGGAAAAACAACACAGGGAGGCGGGTAGTGTGCTCAGGGCAGGGTCAGAGGTGTTGAGAGCAGAGAGCTGATGGTGGGACACACGCCCACTGGCTGCACACAGCTCTCATGGACAAAATTCAATACTTTCACACACTCGTGCTCTTTAACACAGTTGTGTATCCATGACTTTAGAGGACATTACACAAACTAGCATTTATTTCCTGGAGATTTACTCTATGCTTAAGCATTAGTGCTACTTGTCTAACCTTACCCAAAATCCTATCATACACCTAAGCTCAACACGACTTCACCCTAAGATTTAATGCTTTAAAATATGGCAACTAGGGTTTTTTTTTTTTTTTTTTTTTTTTTTTTTTAACATCCATAACGCATGAGAACAGATTTAGCTCACCTATAAATTGTTTTGTCTGGACAGAAATATGGAAATGTAATTTAACTTTTGATGTTTTCCCTGTTTGTTCTCTATATATCTGTTTACTCGCATTGAAAACTGGGTGAAGTTCAGTAAATCAGCTTAGGACTGTTATCAGTCTTCTTTCTCTTTAGATACTGAATGTCAGAATTTAACTAAATATATGCCACAATGCTGCACAAATTTCAGAGATAAGCAAAAACTCCGTGGTCTAGATCAGGTGATGTGATCTTAATTGTCCACTTTAAATGGATTTTGCTGCAGCAGTATCAGTTATGTTACAATTTATCTGCAGCTAAAGGTAGTTTAAGTGTTTGAGATGCTGCAGTGCCTGATATTATGGTTCGAGGTACATTTAAAGTAACTGGTGTCTTTGTTTCACTAAGAATGCATTCTGCACTTTATCATGTATTCTGCACTTTATCATGTAACTATGGAGTTTGGCTGATCTTGGTACGAGACACTTCACTGTTACATTGTACAGCTTGACATTGATTTTTGTAAGCTTTATTTAGAATACTGACCAAAATGTACAGGGAGTGCAGAATTATTAGGCAAGTTGTATTTTTGAGGAATAATTTTATTATTGAACAACAACAATGTTCTCAATGAACCCAAAAAACTCATTAATATCAAAGCTGAATGTTTTTGGAAGTAGTTTTTAGTTTGTTTTTAGTTTTAGCTATTTTAGGGGGATATCTGTGTGTGCAGGTGACTATTACTGTGCATAATTATTAGACAACTTAACAAAAAACAAATATATACCCATTTCAATTATTTATTTTTACCAGTGAAACCAATATAACATCTCCACATTCACGAATATACATTTCTGACATTCAAAAAACAAAACAAAAACAAATCAGCGACCAATATAGCCACCTTTCTTTGCAAGGACACTCAAAAGCCTGCCATCCATGGATTCTGTCAGTGTTTTGATCTGTTCACCATCAACATTGCGTGCAGCAGCAACCACAGCCTCCCAGACACTGTTCAGAGAGGTGTACTGTTTTCCCTCCTTGTAAATCTCACATTTGATGATGGACCACAGGTTCTCAATGGGGTTCAGATCAGGTGAACAAGGTGGCCATGTCATTAGTTTTTCTTCTTTTATACCCTTTCTTGCCAGCCACGCTGTGGAGTACTTGGACGCGTGTGATGGAGCATTGTCCTGCATGAAAATCATGTTTTTCTTGAAGGATGCAGACTTCTTCCTGTACCACTGCTTGAAGAAGGTGTCTTCCAGAAACTGGCAGTAGGACTGGGAGTTGAGCTTGACTCCATCCTCAACCTGAAAAGGCCCCACAAGCTCATCTTTGATGATACCAGCCCAAACCAGTACTCCACCTCCACCTTGCTGGCGTCTGAGTCGGACTGGAGCTCTCTGCCCTTTACCAATCCAGCCACGGGCCCATCCATCTGGCCCATCAAGACTCACTCTCATTTCATCAGTCCATAAAACCTTAGAAAAATCAGTCTTGAGATATTTCTTGGCCCAGTCTTGACGTTTCAGCTTGTGTGTCTTGTTCAGTGGTGGTCGTCTTTCAGCCTTTCTTACCTTGGCCATGTCTCTGAGTATTGCACACCTTGTGCTTTTGGGCACTCCAGTGATGTTGCAGCTCTGAAATATGTCCAAACTGGTGGCAAGTGGCATCTTGGCAGCTGCACGCTTGACTTTTCTCAGTTCATGGGCAGTTATTTTGCGCCTTGGTTTTTCCACACGCTTCTTGCGACCCTGTTGACTATTTTGAATGAAACGCTTGATTGTTCGATGATCACGCTTCAGAAGCTTTGCAATTTTGAGACTGCTGCATCCCTCTGCAAGATATCTCACTATTTTTGACTTTTCTGAGCCTGTCAAGTCCTTCTTTTGACCCATTTTGCAAAAGGAAAGGAAGTTGCCTAATAATTATGCACACCTGATATAGGGTGTTGATGTCATTAGACCACATCCCTTCTCATTACAGAGATGCACATCACCTAATATGCTTAATTGGTAGTAGGCTTTCGAGCCTATACAGCTTGGAGTAAGACAACATGCATGAAGAGAATGATGTGGACAAAATACTCATTTGCCTAATAATTCTGCACTCCCTGTACTAATAAGTAACTACCCACATTCTACTGATGTATTAGTGGAGAACTAGTGCTATTATACTGCCAGATATGTGTAAGAAGAAAGCTATTTTTTGTGTAAAGGCTTGTACAAAGATCAGACTATGACCCATGTTTGGCTTTAAAGTTGTTAGTGTAGTATAAAGGAGTTTTGGCACATTTCCCATAAGCATGGTTTCTCACTTTGAAATGCTTATCTTGGTTTTCTATTTGTTTTTATTTCTTTTCTTAATTCGTTTTTTAAACTAATACTATTGGAGGATCAGAAAAAATGTTTCTCTTTTTTTTTTTTTTTTTAAACAATACTTTTTTTGGAAAAGTACAGGTGGACAGTGACCATACCAGAGCTCAGACACTGTTCATCTAGTATCAGTGTATATATAACCTGAACTGTCCTTTTTTTCCACTTTTGCAGTCAGCGTGTTTGATAGCAGGTGCCTTTTGAAGTCGGCACCTCAGATAGCCCAATTAGCGAAAGAATGAGAGAGAGAGAGTGGGAGACAGAAAGGAGGTGGTGGGTGAAATAAAAGAAGCTTGAGCAGAGGGAAAGGCTGGACTAGGGGGAGCGGTGGTGATTAATTTGATTCGGGAGAGAAAAGGGCCAGGAGCATATATAGTTATTAATCCTCATAATAGGAGGATCATTTTCATATCCCAATTCTCCAGCCTTTACACCCTTACCTCTTCTGTCTCAGTCTCGACTGCTGTGTTTCTGTGCACTGTTGTGGTATGTCGTCCTCATTTGTCATTATGGTGGAGATTCTCCCTCCCAAAGGAGGCCCATTGTCATGCTATCCACTGTGTATCGCTGCATAACACACCTACACATATAACTGCACCTTTATGTATCGCATTCACTTTCTATAAATTGCAAAAACGTTTATCGTGTATGTTTGTCAGCACAAGGGTCCCTGTATGCTGGTGTGCTCGACAGAGTGGGTGGGTGAGCTCAGCCACATTTACAGACCAATTATAATAAGCCTTTTGATCTCCCTGTGTTCTGACGAAATCAATTTCCTTCTCTGTAGGTGTGTGTGTGTGTGTGTGTGTGTGTGTGTGTGTGTGTCCTCTGTAGGTGTTTATGTGTGTCAATGCATGCACGTATTAGCTGAGTTTTAACTTGGGTCTACTCTGTTCACTTTTCACTTTAATGAGCCAGAAATCAGCAAGAAAGTGCATGCTGTGTGTGTCTGTGTGTGTGTGTGTCTGTTTGCATGCATGCCTGGGGCCCTCACCAGGGTTGTAGACCAATCAGTTAAAGGGATGAGAGATGTAATATATCAGCAATAAAAGACCAAGAGGCATAGAGAATGATGGTGCCATGTTGATTAGATCATTACATCTTCTGCTAGACAGAGTTCACAACATTTGTTACTTGTTTGTGTTACAGTATACAGGCTCAAGGTCATTGCAAGTTGAAGAAATATTTCCATACTAATGAAGTGACTTAAGCAGACTCCTGCCCCTACAGCACAGTTGTTTACAACAGTCTGATTGCTTGACTGGTAGAAAAAATGGCAACTGTGTGATTACATGATTGTCACTCTAAATTTGCCTTTCGGTCCTTTTTGAGAACACAGGCTGGGGGGATGCAGTTTAGTGTCTCTTCTAATTTTAAATCTAATTGGCAAGTAGTCACTGCTTCAGATTTGACAGGCCTCATGACATGAAAATCATTTCAGGTGAGAAGATGAAAAACTGAATGGATACCTTCACTATGATCTCCCATGGTGTCTATATCCACAGAGTATTATAATAGAATGTAGTTATAGAAGATGATTTACTTTTGCACCGCTGCCTGTTCTCTAGGTCAAGGGCAAGAAATGTTCGAGCTGTTCAGTGTATGTGTTTAATTGTATGTATGATTATTTATAATTAGGCAGAGTTTTAGATGATGGTTTATGGGTTATTGAGTGTCAGAGCTGCAGTCTCCTAAGACTGTTTAAAAATGTACTAATAAGCCAGTTAGATGAGTAAATGAGGGATGGGCATACTGAATGAAAACATAAAAGTGTTTGTGCATGCCTGTGTACGCCTGTGCAGTTGTGCTAAATTAGTATTGGCTTTGAAAAGCTTGTGTGCAATATGTTTTAACTTATCTTTGAGTATGGGTATATCTCTGTGTGTATGTTTTCACTTGTGTAGCCTACTACAGGTCTTGTTAATTGTGCAGTGCTCAGGCTGGGGTCACATAAAGAGAAGCGGGTTAATGCAAGGGTCACTAATGCTGTGTATGGAGCACGGGAAAAAATATCACACCACACTTTCCTTCTATTCTTCCTCATCCATTTCATTTCTGGATGTAGCCATTTCTCTAATTATATCTTCTTTCTCAACCTTTTTGCTGCAAATAGTTACATGATTGAATAACTGTGGCTCTTTATACAGCAGTACCTGTGAGGTGCACTAATCTAAACAGCTCCAGTCTGTCCATTTTCTAGTAATTCCCTACAGTCCCACTGGATCTTCAAATTAGACAAAATATTATTCCCCTAACAGTGTTTCCAGTCGGTGTAAGGATAACTCTGTCTCCTTTTAATGTGAAAGGGTACGATGGGTTTGTTTGCCCATTGTTTTGCTCAAAGGGTGAGCCCATCCATCCTGCATAGCATTTGGGGACCAACCACTTTAGTAGGTGAAGGTCTGTGTATATTGTTGCTGCTTGGTACTCTCATCCCAAGTGCTTCACACTCTGTTGCAAACCTTCAAGTCCATGCTGAGGACACATTTTGATATCAAACCACATCATTTGCAGTGACTTGAATGTGGTCATGCTAATCATAGACAGAATTGTCTAAACGGTGCCCATATCCCATATTCGGACCAAAATATTTTCTAGCTTTTCAATGAGCAGGTGTGATCTTCAAATGACGGATTTGATGTTTATAGGTTGTGTTTGTCTACCAGTGCTTAAGTTTAAATCCAAACTATACCTCTTAAGCCCTCAACAGCAGCGGTGCATTAGGTTGGCTTTGCTTGGCTCTAAGCCTCGATGTGTATTCTCAGTTCGTCAATAGCAATCGTTCCCTTATTCATACTCTTTATGGTTACGGAACAGCCGCAAAATGCGGTTTATTCATCAGGCCTTATCAGGTTCAAACACATCTGCGCGTGCTCACGTTGGTTCTCACTGCCAACTGCAACAGCTCACTTGTATGCGCAAACAGAAGCATACGCTTATGCATACACATGTAAGCATGCTCACACAAACATACACACACTCTCACAGTTTTGTCCCACTCATTCTCTTCATTTCATTCCCCCCTCCATCCCTCCCTCGTTACAGCTCTCTCCCCACTGTTTTACATGCAAATGAGCTAAGTGTACTTATGCCCTAGCATTACTGCTGTGTGTGCCTAATCTCCTTGCTGCCTTTTCTCTTTCCTGGAGATTATCCTGTTTTTAGACAGAATAGGCCTTCTACGCTTCACTCGGCTCCTCTCCCAAGCAGCCAGCCAGCTGGTCAGTTAGCCAGAAGCCAACCTGCCAGCATCCCAGTCTCGCATCCCACTACCATTAGCATTTTAAATTTTCCCAGTGATATGACAACTGTGCAGCAGTTGAAAAAAATCTGTGTGTACATTTGTAATGTTTGTGTGTGTGCGTGTGTTTTTAATTGAAGGATTGGTGATAAGCTCTAAAGCTTGTTACAGATGCTAAGTGTCCTCAGTTGTGCGATTTTTGTCTTTTTTCTTCTTTTTCTTTCTTTCTTTTTTTTTTTTTTTTTTTTTTTTTTTTTAAACTTAGGCCAAGAGGGAAATAAACATGAACAGAAATGGAAGGATGCAGGGATGAAGGCATATATGTATGCACACCTACAATCCTTCCACCTACTCTTCCCTGATGTTTTCCTTCTCTTGGTCACAACAGCATACTCTTGCTCTTTCCTCCGCCTCCATTTCTCTTACATGTGTGTGCCTGTGCATTTGCGATTTCTAAAGCGTCAAGTTGAAGTGCTTTAACTTTGGTGCTGAGGAGGGAGGAAAGTCAAAGTGAGGCTGTATCTATGATTAGAAAGCATGTTAATGAGAAATAAGACTGATAAAGAGAGGAGAAGAAAGAGGCAAAGAGCTGATTATAGTTGACTGTGGCAGCTTCTCCCTCTCTGTTTACTTTTTTGCGATATAAGCTACCTATTCCTAAGGGCCATGGTGCACACATGCACAGACACACACAGGAGAGTTAGCCCACTTTGATGTCACTGATAGCATTCATAAAAAAAATAAAGCTGTATAGAGCAGCAACTTCAAAGATAGAGTTGACAAGATAGGAGCATTAACCCCCATCTGCCTTCTACTTCTCTTTTCTCTTCTGATTTCCTCATCCCTCTTCTCTTATCTCTGCTTGGTAAAAGGGTTCTTATGAAATGAGACAATGAATGAGCGATGGAACAAGAAAAATGATGGAAGACTGGTTAGGGTGAAGATAAACCAAGCAGTAAAATGAGAAAAGGAAAGATAGATTGCAGCAACAGTGGCATTTGAAGGTATCCTTTATAGTCCAAATCTCCTAAGTCAAAATTGGTTAACAGTAGCCTTAAGCAGCTGCTGCTGCTGAAAATTCTGTGTTAGCTAGCTAGTGAGTTATTAGGGTGCTACTAGACTATTAGACTGTTGTGCTTATAGCTCACACCATTTCCTTGGGTTTCTTATACAACCACGCATATTAAGACTATCAATTTAACCCAAACTTTGTACACTTTCTTAAAGTGCATAGTACTTGTTTTTTTCCAAATGTGGGTGTAACTGTGTGTGTGGTTTTGCTTTGTTCCTCGGCACAGTGAATGTAAGCTCTGAGTGTGTTGCAAGCTTTTATTTCTACATTTGCTGGTGTAACATGGCCCTCTGGTCTTGAGCTGTGAAGGCTGTGTGTAATATAGATAACCCAGTGGCATTTACACCAGACAACAATGGTATTTAGAAGACTCGGTGGGGTAGGCCATGCTCCACTTTCTGACCTTAATCTGCGTGCGTGTGTGTGTGTGTGTGTGTGTGTGTGTGTGTGTGTGTGTGTGTGTGTACCAAAATGTATGTTTATATGTCATGGATGTTGAGGCCAAGAAGTGAGAAACTGTATGCACAGTTTGTGTGTATGTGCTTTTTGGTCATTTCCAGTTGGTTAGGGCTTCTGTCATAGATGTGTGTTTATGTGTATTTGCATGTTGAAACCTTTGCTCTATTAATCGGTATCTGCATGTGTCACGTTCTGTGCAATGTGGGTTCTGCATCGCCTAGCCAGCATCTTAATTTTTCACTATCCCATGCACTGCATGAAAGTTTAGTTCTACACCCTCACCATCTCGATCTTCCTCTCCCTTGATCTGCTCCTCCCATCTTCCCGACTCCCTGTACCGCAACCAGCATGCCACCCTCTCCCCCTCTTGTCACACACATGTGCACGTCTAATCAAAGCTAGGAGCACTCTAGATTAGCACTTGAGAAAACTCCCTAACGACATGCCTTAATTTTGGTCGTTTTCAGGTGCTCTCTTTCCTTCTCCCCCATCACCTCCTCCTTGGCTTTGAATTTTTAACCTCCCCACTGAATAAGAGATGTGGCCATCCTCATGGGGAAAGGAATGTTGAAGACAGGGCAAAGATTGAAGGAAGGGAGGGTGCGGGGGAGGCAGAAGGGAAAACGTTGTCCCTAAACACGCTTTCACATTTATCCCCTAAAAACCCTGTACTGTGTGCTCAATAATGCATGGCCATCTCTCACACCCTGTGCCCTCCCCCTGTTCTTATTCCCTATTTCCTTCATCTCCTTCATCTTCTCTTGTTGGTTCCCCCAGCAGATTAACTCCAGGGTGAAACTGAGACTGACAAATCAGGGTGATGGTAGCAGGACGCTGGGGACTAACAGTAAAAAAAGAAAAGGGAAAAAAATTGAGACAGAGGGAGAGAGGAGGAGAGCAGATGAATCATTTGTCATTTTGTGAATAGAGTTACTAGTTAAAGTATTGATCTGAGCGAGTGGGCTTTGAAGTTGTACTATTTCAGAGAGACTGTAGAGCTTGACTGGGACTCAAAATTGAAGTCAGGCTCCAACTGAAACCCCCCAAAATTCCCTCTTTGCTTGAACAAAGCTTGTGGAGTCTAAAACCTGATTGAATTCTCTAATCATTTTGCAGCTTGTTTTCATTTTGATAGACAAATCCATCCATGACTAACCCTGAAACTGCCCGTCCCCATTCTTTTAAAACATGAAAACATCAGTGTGGACACAGCACAGTCTTGAAAAGCAGTCAAAAAGTGTTCAAGTTATACAAAAACCCCCAAAAACATTTCAGTTAAGATTAATGAAAGGTATGTTAAATTTCATAATAAGCTAGCAGTATGTGGTGCATACAGCTCCTATAACTAAAGCAAGTCAAATATTTTTGCATGCGTACAGCCTTTGTCTTTTATTTTGTGAGTATTGTTCTGAGAAATGCTTTATCTGCCTGAACTGTTATGTTGTAGATGAGTAGTGAGCAGAGTGAACCATTCAGAACTTGTTGTGCTTTCACATGGCTTCAGCAGCAACTCCTATCTGTTTGGGTGAATGGAGTGGTACGGGAGAGACTTCTAAAGATCTCTCCAAGGAGATTTCTTTTTTTTTTACTTAAAAAAAAAAAAAAAAAAAAAAAAAAAAAAAAAAAAAAAGCCTAGTTGTGAAAGTGTTTGAACAACCCACAAAGTGCACGCTTTCAAACTTTCATGTTGGTTTTTTATTCTTTCCATCTTACTTTTTTCTTTGTTTTTAGCCTAAAAAAAGACAAGGGTTTAGCACTGTGAAAGCAATGGACCATAAGAGCAAAGATCAGTCAAGCTGCTACCAATAATGACTTACAAATATTATAAAGCTACATTTGTTTTCCTTAAAAAGGAATCTGAAAGGAAAATACACATAAAGATGAATTTTATTTATCAGTTAAATTTCTTTTAATTGATAAATAAAAAAAAAAAAAAATTCTGTGCTGCACAACATTCTGTGTGGAGCTTCAGAAATGCAGCTTTGCCTTTTTTCCAGACTCTGAGAACCATTGGTAGGACTTGATGTAACAGAGCTTTTAAGACAGAAAGTCGGTTAAAAAAAACATAGCTGTTTGTTGTCTTATAAGGTAGTTGGTTCACCCATGAAAGATAAACGCTTATTGTCAGTATGGAACGGTGCATATTTTGGGAGCTGGAGTAATGGATAAATGATGCTTGATTGAAGCCAGCTGAAGGAAACAAACATGTAGACGACTGCATTGTTTTTCCCAGAAGATGACGACAACAACACTCAGTTAAGGTTGATGGTGGAGGGTTTACACCTGCATTCTGAAAATTTGCTATTAAATAGATCAATATTTGTTGTTTTAGTTTTAACGTATTTGTTTTATATTTGAAACCTGCATGCACTAATTCGGGAGGAGTAGCAGACATTATTGTCAAAGGTATAGGTGGATGGAGACTTATTAGTTCAGTAGATGAGAAGATGGATGGCAGTATTTGGGGGAAGAGGAGAGAGGTGCAGAATGAATGAGGCTCAGAGAAGGACGAATAGAGGCAGGAGGGATCTGTATACGATTGAAGAGAGAACTGAGGAAGGGAATGAAAGAATGACAAATGATCAAAAGGTGCAGAGACATGAAGCGACTACAGTGATTGAGGAGATGGGTATTGGGGTAAGGTAAAATGAGGAAACTTGAGTCAAGTTAGCTACGAGAGTGTGAGAGTGAAAAAAGGTGAAATAAGAGCGCTGGACGGAGGGTGTAGGTGTTCAGGTTGGTCATAATGACATATTGCTTATTGGCTGCTGTAATAGTTGATTGTAGCTCTGACTTTTCAGCTGGGAGAGATGACACCAATGCTCCTAACAAAAGGTGACTTCATAAATGTGTGTATCTGTCCTAAATGCCCTTTTCTCTGTCAGCATACAGTATGTGAGAAAACAGATGTGATGGGCAGAGACCTTTTTCTGCCTTTTAATCTTTTACTGTGTCTTTCTTTGTCTGTGCTTTTTGTCTCTGTGGGGTGAAATACATCATAGCAAGCATTTTAATGCAGCACTCCACTCCCTCCAACAGTGTTTGGCTCTCCACTGAATCTCTCCACTTTCCTTTCCTCTTTCTGTTCTCCAAATAGGTTATTTGGGGCTCTGTACTTAACTGTACATAGTTAGCGGTCAGTCAGCGCACGCACACACACACACACACACACACACTTACACACTTGCACACTATGCCACTGGGCCTCCTTAGAGATCGTCTGCTTAATACTGCATAGCACTTAGAGGCATCAACAAGCCCCGTGGTGCTCCACTGAGGCGTAGAAGGCATGAAAGCATGCTAATTCCCCGCAACGCACTCAATCTATCCCTCTGTGACCCCCCGCCCCCTTACCCCCCACCACCACCATCCATCCATCCATCACACTACTTCTACTTTCTGCCCCTCCAAATCTTCTCTGTAGCCAGCATGGTTTAATGAGCACAGAGAACTCAACACTGTGCGCACACAATGACACACAATGAAGTAAGTTGCACAGTACTAATTTATTCTCTGATCTACTTGTAGCTAGTTTTCCTTTTGACTAGTAGCTAAAATCACGCTATTATATTTGTGTACAGTGAGTATACTTAATATCATATGTGCACAAAGATAAAAGGAAAAGCTATTGAACCATTTGGTATGGTGTGCACTTTACATTTGCCACTCAGGTCTCATCATAATTACCTCTGGTACTGTGAAAACCTTATATAACTACTTTACTGTACACCTGGCTCTTAAAATATGAATAACAGATTAATGAGAAACCGTTAAAGTACTACAATAGCTTGTCTACAACAGGCTAATGGTTATAAAGTGGGTCATTGTTTTTTATAACACAATGTCCAATGTTGATACTTTTGCAAAAGTTAGTTCATGACATTATAAACTAAGCACAATACACCATAACAGACTTAATAGCTAAATTTAAATGCGTATGGGGGCATTTTCTATATTTTCTGTCATACGAGGTTTGGGTACAGATTATATAGCTTAGGATTTGTTGGAAGAAGAGACGGGTGGCCAAAAGTTTTGCTTTATTTCATCAAGCTGCAAGCAGTATTACTGACAGTTTTCTAGGAATTTCTCTTGGAAGTAACCACAGTCTACTATGATGGCATATAATACGTCTTTCTTGAACAAAAGGAATCAGTGGTACTATTTTACTTCTCAGCACATCAGCAAAGCAGAATAGAACATAAAATTAATTCACTAGCATTAGTGTCTGTAGAGCACTCTGGTTTTATTTCAGACTGCAGTGAAATGCAGAACACATCACATGGGGACAGTTTGTGTGGCAGCTTTCAAACCAAGTGTGTGTGTCAAGGGACCTGATTCTGTTATGTAGTAAGCACAAAGGCCCTTGTGAGTCCTCACTTAAAATGTGTAAAGTAATGCTAAGAGTTCTTGCCACTCAAGCATTTTAAGACCTGTGGTCTAGGGACTCCTTGCACATTTGCGCATGTGTGTTTGCTTGTGTGTCTACAAGACTCATTGTTTATGTGTAAGAAATGATGTAAGCGAATATGTATGTGCGTTTGTGTCATAGGGGACTGCAGACACTGTCAGCTTCATTTCCCAACATCATGTAACCGAGGACAGGCCAGCCTTATGAGACCTCAAGCTGAAAAATGGCGAAAATCTCTCACTCACACACACACACACACACACACACACACACACACACACACACACACACACACACACACACACACACACACACACACACACACACACACACACTCATCAGGGTGAAGGGTGGAATCCTGGCCTTGTCATGCTCTATGCCATAATCCAGTTTAGAAGGATTAATTAGGAATTAAGGAGTGTAATGTTATCAGTGCATGATCCATTCACGTGCGTGCACATACACTCTCAGAGTAAAATATGTGTATATGTAGGGCACAGATTATTCAGAACTAAGAAAGAAAAGTAAAGTATTTTTTTTTAACTTTATTACTTTCTCATTCGGTTTTTCACTTTTCACTTTCTCTCTGCCCTCTCCCTCCTTCTGACTGCCTTACTTATTATCCTCGTTACTTATTATCCTCTCTAGCTCTTCATCCATCCTTGCACTCTCTTTTTCCTTCAACTTCCTTCATTTCATATGTTCTAGGAATATCCATAAAATAATTTTTTTTTTTTTCCCTCTTGCCCTTGTTTTCAGCTACTCCTTTCTGCGTTCTGTGCCACCATTATGTGTAGGCTTTCATTCAGTGCTTTCATCCTTCCTGCCTAGCTTTGTCAAAGAGAGAAAGATGAGAGAGATTTCTATTGCTCTGCTACTCTTTCAAGAAGGCTACATTCAGGTGTGCCTCTCCGGATGTCCATTTTGTGTCTGCCTTCCCATTTTTCATAGTTTTTCTTTATTTCTGTAGTGAAGAGCGCGACTGGGGAACCGAGCTACTTACAATTGCTTGACTCAAGTCTCAGCCTCTTTGCTGTATGAAGTAGCTCTGTTTTCAGAGAAGAGTTGAGTGGCTTACCTTTGTCCTTGAGACGATGCTTTCACTCGCTCTGGGTTTTTTTTTTTTTTTTTTTTTTGGTTTTTTTTCCTCCCCCCCCCCCCCCCCCCCCCCCCTTCCTTCTGCCATCTATGTACCAATTTATGAATGTATGTGCAGTACTATGCCCCATCCTCTGTTTGTGCTTTAGCTTGAACACTGATTTTAAGGAGAGATTGGTAGATTAAAGGAACTAAAGTGAGCCTGAGGATGAGAAGGAGAGAAATGGATATAAACTAAAAACAGGAAAAACTGAGGCTGTTTATGTCTGCATTAGTGTTTCAGCGACTGTAATTTTCTGTGTATGCCTGCCTGACAAAATCGGTGAGGTGTGTCTTGATGCTTCCTTAGGCAGACGGTAATGATATTGTTTTTATTAATAGCTGATTAAATTTTTAGTGTGTCACTGTTGGAACTTTTAGTGGTTTTACAATGCTGTGCCTCCTCCTTTAGGCATCCCAGTGTACAAATACAAAAAAAAAGCATCTCCAATTCGCCCCTCTGTTTGTCCCATAACAGACAATCATTTTAATCACTCAAGCAATAGTAGACATGGTATTCGTCATTCTGTAACCACTGTGCTCGCCATTATCCATTATACCCATATTTTCATGCTGGTGATTTATGCTACCTCTCTTTGTCTCCTTTCTCTGGCTGTCTTCTATTCCCTCTATCCCCTTTTCGTTCTCACTGCCTGCCACCTTCCATCTCACTTGTTCCCTCTGGCACTATTGGCAGCACTCTGTCTCTGTCAGGTGTGTGTGAGATAGCCTTCACGCCATTGACTTGGAGGAGATAAGCTTTTGGATGTCTCAGCTTCCATTCAACTGGTTCCTTAACTCTTCCTTTTCCGAGCAGCAAGCAGATATTCATTGTTCTAGTTTTTTTTTTTGTTTGTTTTTTAAAGCTGATTTGATTGGAGGTGAAGACATATAGATAATCATTCCTATTATGTGGCTTACTGCCATAACATCAGTTACCATCATCTGTTTTTCACGTTTTTGTTTCTTTTCCTATTTTAGTTGTAATAAAAAAAAATAATAATAAAAAAAAACTTGATATAGTATCTACTGCACATCAATTTATCCATGGCATATAAGAGGCTTTCAGCAAACTTTGAAGACAAACAATAGGATGAGTGTAATGTACAGGAAATGTAAAGTAATGGGTTAGAAGCTTATTTCCAGTTCAAAAAAACTCTTCACATTTGTAGTTTCATGACACTGTCACTGATCGCCAAAGTGTAACTTCCTCAGAGGGGAAAAAGCATCCGTAATGATGGCTGTGATGAAATATGTATCTCAAGCAAGATTCCAGTCTTAACAAGTTTCCTTTCATCCTGTACTGAATCAAAAAGTTTCAAACCAACTCGGAACACCAAACCTTGCTATACTGTGTACTTCAAACTCTTTGACTATGGGTGATACATACACACACACACACACACACACACACACACACACACACACACACACACACACACACACACACACACACTATATAAAGTAACATGGGTGGCTAGGACAGGACCACCTGATCCACCTATGTTAAACATGTACTAACCTTAAACAGTATAAGACCATTTATTTTAGGAAAAAAGTGTTCCAGCTCGTCATGTTTAGCCACTCGTTTACTTTGTCTCCACCGATACGTTGTGCTGACGAGATAATGCATAGTTGTCTTGTCAGAGTTTGTAAGATAGCAGAGCTGCCCGTAGTTTTAAGCAGACAGCTGAAAGGATATAGTGACAAAGCGGTGTACTAAAATGAGCTGAAAGCAGTACATAACTGTTTAATATCCTTAAGATACCCATTTAGTAAAATTCTTCATACACTGAACACATTATTCGATTCCAAAATATTTTAACTCAACTGTTTCTATGTGTTAGTGATAGCATTGTGATCTGAGGTTTGGTGTTTCAAATACTTAGCTTGTTACTGTGGCCGTAGCTCTGTTTGGGTAAAATTTGAGATTATGTCTGTTTTTGTGTGTGAGAGAGGGAGCGTGGGGAGAGTAACAAGGCCAGTTTTGCCTTCAGGCTGTTTGGCCCCAAACTCTCATCAGCCTGCTGGTGCTGAAACAGAGAACCTTCTGCCCCTTGCCACTATATAACCACAAACAGGCACGAGCACATAGCCACACAAAAAGCACTGCAAATACATATGCACACATAAAGATTAAAATAACAAAGAAAAAAAAACAAGCCACATGCATTCATAACACACACATAACACACAAGTTTGTGCCTAAATCATCTCCCCCATCTTTCTGTCATCGTCACTTGTTTTATCAGTTCATCCCATCTTCCTTTATCCACCTCCCTAATCTGTCTATGCCTCTATCAGACACTTTCGATTCCCATATCTTGCCTCTGAGATGAGCACTCTTTTCTTGCACCCCCACTCCCTTCATGCGTATCTTGTTTCCTCACACACCCATACATCCACCAGCTTTAGATTACTTTGAGAATGTTTCTTGTCCCCCTTCTTTTCCATTTCTCTCTCTGTCTCCCTCTACCCCCCTCCTCATCTTTTTCCTCTCCTGTCTTCTCAGCTGTGGTTTTAATGCATTATGAAAATGGACTGGGGCTATGAAAGCGAAACAGGACAAGTTTGGCTGTTTAATGTGACTCCTTTCACTCCTCATCTGCCTCATTGGCGGAATGCATTTGTGTGTGTGCCTTCTTACTGCCATGTAAAGTTGTGTTTTTTGTGTGAATGTGCATGTGTGCAAGCACACATGCACATTCTTTGCTGGCTTATTTTTTTGCTTTTAACATGCAAACTCAATGTGACCAACCGATCATGTAGTGGTATGTTCATGCCCTTTAACATGAACTTCCAACACTAATGCATACATGCACACTCTTTGGGCAAGCATTAAACTGCATGAATAATAAAACAGACAGGCAGAAGGCATGGAACACATGTTTTTCTGAGACATGTGTTAATGGAAAAGTGTGTTAGGATGATGATGGAAGCTAGGAAGGCGTGTTCATGAGACAGAGGATAAGTTCTACCCTACGGGGGAGGGGGAAGGGGGGGGGGCATGACCTGGATATGTGTCTCCACATTTCCATCTCTCTCTTTCTCACATTTATCTCAATATCTCCTCCACTTTCCCCCACTTTGTTAATTTGTGTGAAGTTAAACCACCTCATCTCTGGAGAGAGAATGATCATCCTGTGGAGAGATGAAGCCAGATGAGCTGATTAGAATGGATAAAGATGAATTTACATTCAATGCAGAGTGGGAGGAATACAACCGAAAGAGAGGGGTTGATATGTGATGTTTGACTATTAGATTAAGTTGGTGAATGTTGGGGTGTGATGAGGTCACTGAGCCAGCCTGTGCCGTAATGTCATCTTAAAATAGATTTGATAAGGCTGATTGTATTTGAACTAGAACTTTAATGAACTTTCACTGTGCTACTTGAGAGAACAGTAGCATTGATTTAAAATAGCCTCAGTCTTTTCTTGTCATTTCTTTTTTACCCTTCCCAGCCTCCCCATTTCTGCCTCTCTGCCACCTCTTCTCGTGCTTGCACTTTCTCTCTAATGTTGTAGAGCAAGTGTATGTGTGGCTGCGTGTGTGTGTCTGGCAGTGGATATTCTGAGCATTGATGGTGTATGTGTGTGCATCAGGGTTTAATTGCGGTGTGCATAGAAACGAGTGTAATTAGCCAGCGCTCGCTTCCCTGCCGCACGGCTAACAACCAGCATCCCCTCTGTGCTTGCTCTTTCTCTCTCTGCCTTTATTCTTTGTCTCCCTCCCTCCCTCTCTCTCTTGTCTCATGCCTGTTGCCACAACGACAAGCCCCACTCCGCCATTGTTCCCCGCTGTTCTCCAAGAACAAAGGAGGAGGCTATTAGCTCCCTGAGAGAGGAGTGGTGGAAATGGAGGATAGGGATAGAGAAAAACAGAAAGGATTGCTGTAAGGGTGGGATGATGAGAGTGTGGGAGAGAATTGTTGAACAAGTAAAGGATGGAAAGAGATGGGCATGGAAATAAGGGAGAAGAAAGAAGGGAAAGAAAAGCTAGAGGAAAAAGTGAAAAAGACTTTCAGAGAATTAGAGGGGAAACAGATTAGAGGAGTAGAAAGGCTTGTAGGGCAGTTGGCTTTATTTCAGGAACAGGGCTAAATAATGAAATTATTTGGTGAACCATCCTTTCCCAGCTATGCAGAGATTCATCCCATCTACCATTCTCTTCCCCTTCTCCTCTTTGCCCTTTATCAGTCCATTACAGCCAGAATTTAAGCATTTATGTGTTTGCTTGTACATGACACACATACACTTTTCACTTTTTTCCTTTAAAAAAAAAAAAGACACTCATAGCTTTTGCGTCCTTGCTCCCCGTGTGTGTGTGTGTGTGTGTGTGTGTGTGTGTGTGTGTGTGTGTGTGTGTGTGTGTGTGTGTGTGCACTCCATGTGAGGGTTATTAGTAGCAAGTGTAGGCGGGTAATACGCTGTCTGTAATACTGGCCATCTGAATGTTAACAGATTGTAACGCAGGACAGAAAGTGAATTTGGTTTCCCGAGGAAAATGGAGCAAATTACACTTTTATAGCTCTCTGCCACTATCCTTTGCTCTCGCCATTACTCACTGGGTGTAGCGAGAGAGAGAGAATGAGGAGAGGGAGAAAATGGGAGAACAAGTGATTGGGAAGATGTCCTTACTGTAGAAGACAGTTGAGGTGTTATGGTGAAACTCTATGGTTTATGGGGAAATGCAGGGACAGCTTTTCACATAGTTGATAGCCTGCCTCGTTGATAGGATCTGTTTTGTCCTTCTTATAGACAATGCAACTCAGGAAAAAATATTCTCTTACCCCAGGAAAAGCTTAGATAATTGTCAACATATCTAATCCTAGTTGAAATTTACAATACCAGTCGCTTAATCCAAATATCTACATGTACTAGGCTGTCATTTTGATTAGGATATCTACATGCGCTTCATATTCACAGCCTTTTCTTTCAAATCTAGTAAAATGTCGTCACAGTTACAAGGGAAATGTGAGTGCTATGGTTAGTCAGACATTTCATTTTGTAATAGTGATGTAATGGCATGCAATCCCCACATGAATAGCTGTCATTTGAATTTATTACATGTACTATAATAGTTGACAGTGATTGACTGAGCGATCACAGCCACTAATTCTGTAGCAGTTTGAGCCTACACTCAGTAGCCAATTTTTTATTTTTTTTTTTATTTTTTTTTAAAGGCATACCTTTGCTAGTACTGAGTTGGACCCACTGTAGCCTTCAGAGCTGTCCTCCTTTGTGGCATACATTGGTGACCGTGTAGGTCATTGGAGTACAGCGATTTGAGCTTTGTGACATGGCTGCTTCTAGCAGGATAGCACACCTGGTTCTAAAAGGATGCTAATGATCATCAACAACACTACACATGTTCCAAAAACATGGCCCCAACACCACCACTATATTCTTCCCCTGTTATCTGAGTGTTTCAGCAGAAACCAAGACTCAAATGGCAAAGTAATTTTTTTCCAGTCTTCTATTGTTTAATTTTGGAGAGCCTGTGCAAATTGTAGTCTGTTTCCTGTTCTTAGTGGCACCTGGTGTGGTTTCAGCTGCTGTAGCCTATCTGCTTCAAGGTTTCATGTGCTGTGCATTCAGAGAAACTTTTCTACAAACCTTAGTTATAAAGAATTGTTATTAGTCATACTATTGCTTTCTCCAGGCAAAACAGTCTGGCCACTCTCCTCTGCCTTTTGGCTTCAAAACATTTTCACCCAGAGAACTGCCCCTCACTGCGTATATTTTATCTTTTTTGGGTCATTCTCTGTAAATCCTATACATGTTCCCAGTAGATCAGTAATTTTGGAAATATTCAAACCAGTTCGTCTGGCATTAAATATCATGCCACATCCCAAGTCGCATCATCCTCCCAGTTTTGTGTGCTTGATTTGAACTTGAACCAGGTTGTCTTGACCATGTCTATATGGCTAAATGCACTGAATTACGACACGTGATTGGCTGCTTAGATATTTGCGTTAACAAGGAGTTGAACAACTTTACCTAATAGGTTGTCAGATGAATGTATGCATATAAATATTTAAAGTTATGCTTTTTGTTTGTAGTTCATATGCAGACAAAGTTCTGTTAAGCAGTCATATTTGAGCAAGCCTTCTCTGCATGCAAGGCTGCACGGAGAGCAGTCGAGGTGCTGAATAATGTAACCTCAAAACTGTCAGCCATCAATTTCAAAAATCTGAAAATTAAGTCTGAAAATGGATATCAGTTTTCACTATCAAGATATCTTGGCTTTACTGGAAAAATTGACCATTGGCAACAGAGGCGAAGTCAGCAGAGTAGCTTAGTGGTTCCCAGACTGACTATTATATTCAATAAGTTTTAGTCATTTGTTATAATTTTTTAACCTGACTTAGCATAACACAACAATGTAGGTGCGTACAGCTACAAATTTCACAGTTAAATGCTGCACATATGTGAGAAAATATTTTTAAATGGGTTCAGCAGATATAGTCCTGCTGTATGGTGTGGCTAGCTGTGCAATATTAGGATTACAGCAACAAATACTGAACATCTTTAGACTGTCGGGGTGAATTTCACTTCTGTATAGCATCTGACTGCAATGAAATCTGGAGGTTTTATTTTTCAATAACCCCGGCTCACCTTAGGTTGACTCAAAAGAACAGTTTAACTCATTAAATTTGGATTTCCTTTTAAGATTCACATCACTCAGTCACCCTGACAGAATGCATATATTATCTTAATTCACTATTGGCTTTGGCCTGGCTTCTTGACACTGTTGAGTGTTTTTAAATTTTAAAGTTCATAGTAAAGGTTGAGCCACTTTGAAGTATGTATTGCCATGTTTATTGTACTGAAACACTTCATTTATTAGCTGATGGCTATTTTTAACATTAGTCAGGTCCAGCATGTTTAGAACCTTTTAAAGATCATGCCTCAATTTCTCTAAAGCTGTATCCTTATCCATACAGGAAGTAGGTGCACAGAAAGATATGGATTGTGCTGACTGTACTTTTTAAAATTACATTGACATAATTTTACCTATATGGTCTAGGATGATTTCTGTTTTGATGGTGGGATTGGTTACATTGATGAGTTTCCTCTGCATCTGTGGAAGTAAGATATAAAAGTACCGAAGAGCTTAAGTGAAAAGCTACAAGATCATTCTTAAAGGCTCAGTCTTCTTATCAAGTCATGAAGTAACACTGAAGAGAGAAAGAAATTGCTTTTGATTTGAATTAAAGCAGAGCTTAGCCGAAACCCAATGAAACTGCAGTCAAGGTTGGCTCAAGGGTGGCGTTTTTACAGCCAGGCAATGAAAGTGTTAGTGTAGAAGCACACAAATATACGCACACATGTATACACTCTCATATGAGGATTCACCCGCCTGACCTAGCAGATCTGTTTCCCTCCAGTGGGAGAAGGGGAATATCTTTCCTGGAGATGTTAATTCTTAGCATCAAAAAAGATTGTGTTCCTTCCTTGTGGAAAGGAGAAATGATGATGAAGTGTCTCAATCATTCACACCCCACCTGTCTTATTGTGCATATTTCTTTCCTACCTTTTTTTGTTCCTACTCCCTCTTCCCTTCCTCCCGTATCTTTCTCCCTACCTCTTTCTTATTCTCCTATGCTCCTGCCATCTGCTTCCCTCCCTGAGCTGACATTTGCTGTCAGGCAGCCTTATTATTTTGTTCTTCACATTTCTGATTAGAATTCTATCGTTCTCTCTCTTTCTCTCCATCATGGTCCCTCTCCCTGTCTTTGTCTCTGTCCTCCTCTGTCCCTCCCTCTGGCCCTCCCCCACAAACATCTCACTCCAATAATGTTTCCATTCCTCTTTCTCTCACTTTTTTCATTCCTTTGCCGCATTCAATTCAGCATAATCTAATTCAGTCTATCTCCCACCATCCCATCTTCCATTACACCTCTCATTTCTCACAGTTTCTCTCGTGTCTCACTCTGTTTTTAAAGGTCAGTTTTCTTCCCCCCCCCGGTCCCTCCCTCTCTCTCCTTTCTCCCCATAAAGTTCTTGCTGCAGTTGCTCCCAAGGACTCTGTCTCTAGCTTTTAATTATACTCTGTGGGCCCTCTACCCTCTCCCTGTAGAAACCTGCACACAAGCGAGTTTGTGCACCCACTGATACGCACAGAGGCAGAACGTGCTCACGCAGAGTAAACACAAAAAAACAAAACCTTCACCATAATTTTTCCTGGTTTTAACCCTCTCAGGCTCAAATTAAGCTTTTTGTTGCTAATGCACAACCAAGTCCTGCAGTGGTACTTCTGAGTAAAAAAAACTCATAAAATATGTATGTTGGGTAATCAGGTTGTTAGTTTTTAACTGTTGCAAATCGGCAACGCCTGCCTTGAGAGGGTTAAGTCAAGAACCTTGTATATTCTCCCTTTTAAAAAGACTTTTAATTTGATATTAGTTATTAAAAGCATGTTAGAAAATCTTAGTTATTTGAGATTTATTATTGGGTTGCAAAAGTAAGCAGATATTTTGTCCATGCTGAGGTCCACTAAAGTAGCAGGAGTTCATCATACAACTGGACAGCAAAGGAGAAAGGAAAGGGTTGTCATGGTGATATGAATCCCTCGAGGGTATATTTCCCCCCTCATTTACTCGCTCCACAAGTCTGCATCTTGTCCACTAGCTATATATTACTCTTTCCATCGTTCTTTTTCATTTAATCTTACTACCTTTGTCTAACTAAATCATTTCGTTACCTGCTTGTCATACTTTGCTCTATTTGTTTGTTGTCTTCACATCTCTCTCAGGCTTTTCCGTCTTGTTTTCTTAACGTCTTCTTTTGTTCTCATCTTTCTTCTTGTTTCTTTTTGTCTCTCCTTTCTTCCGTCCCTGTGGTCCTCACCTCTTGTCCAGGCGTCAAGGGAGGGAGAAGCAGAGGAAGGAAAGGAATGCTAATTTTATCACCACAGTGACGGAGTGCAAAGGAGAGACAGAAAAAGAGAGAGAAAGAAAATGTCACACGTCTGAGGAAATGAGATGGCCATTGCACTCTGTATGTGTGTATGTGTCGGTGCGTGTCTCAACAGGAAAGATCAGGCTGACAGTCTGAGTGACATTTTGTGTATTTTTCCTCTGCTTTGTCTCACTCCCCTGCTGAGGAAATGATAGATACACACATACATATCCAAATATACATATATAAGTGTTCGTTTGTGTTTATGAGCAGGGGGCAAATGCTAATGTATGCATGTTATGCGTCTTATGCATTTCTTTTTCAAACCAGCGCAAGACCTGTTTTCTGCCCTTTTTGTTTTTCAACTCAATCATCTGTCTCTCTCACTTCTACTTCATTCCAGCGCTCCATCTTCACTCCTCACTCATGTCGGAAATGTAATCACGTTCAGGGGCTGCACTAAGGGAAGGAGTGGGAGCCGGGTGGGAGGGAAAGAGGGGGCCAAAAGAGAGAGTTTGAGGCGAATGTAGGGAAGAGGAAGAAAAAGCCATTGGTATGTGTACCCAATTACCACTCCAGCCAGCCCAAAGTCACCTTCGCAGACAACGGACTCACGCACTCTCAAAATAGCTACTTCCATCCCGCCTCCTCTATGTGTATGTATGTGTGTTTGTTACAGTCGTGATGAGGTAGACTGAATAATATCATGGCCTTCCTCTCACCCGTCAGCACAAGGTTTAGTGTGTGTGTGTGTGTGTGTGTGTGTGTGAGAGAGAGAGTGAGAGAGAATGTGGGTGAATGCGTGGGTGTGCCCTGTGTCTGATTGCACTAGCTGATTGAGTCCTAGTCCTGCAGATTTCAACCCAGGTCCTCATCGTCTGATTAGGTGATGTGGTGTGTGAGAGAGAGAGAGACTTTAGCACAGCACTCTTTTATAGTGCCTATTGCTTTTTCGTTGAGTTTTGTAAGCTTATTCAGTTCACTTGTTTGTATGTACGTGTGAATTGCTGTGCCTCTGTCTTTGTGAGGCACAAGTTGAGTTCTCAACACTTTTTGCAAAGTAAGGGTTAGGATTTGGATTTATTGTTAATATCTGAACCTAGTCAACATAAGTGTTAGAGGGTACAGGTTCAAGACATGGTTAACTTTCTCACTGAGGCCTGTAGGCAATGTGGGTTCTTACAAGCAAAGCAATGCAAAGGTCTGTGTGTGTGCCCTTGTTAACCGTGTCCTCGTTCCGCCTTGCCTCCTAATTAAGAGACCGTAGGCCTCCCAGCACTGCCTGCTATCCCACACTCCGCTGGGGCAGAAAGGGACAAGAACAGTACAAGAGAAGGAGAGTGGTAGAAGGGCTAGATGGAGAGATGGAGGACAGAAAAATGAAAAAGCTATGTGTCAAAAAATATTAAACTGAAAAAGAGTGATACATTTAGAAAGGAGATGGAGGGAAACAAAATAAGGATTTTTTTTTGTGAGGGATTGAAAAGCCAGAGCTGATGAGGGAGCAAGTAATAGAAGGTGTAGAAATGTGGATTTGGTGAGAAGGGATAGTGTGGACTGATAAAGCGTTAGGCCTATACACATTCTCCATTTCCCTTGCTAAATTGATGCCAATCATTTCCATAACTGTCTGTGCATCACGTGCGTATGTGTGCAGTTCTCAAGTGGTAATCTATTCAGTCTTATTCTTTACTTTCCATCTGTATAGGATCTTTCGCTCCATCGCTCCCCATCTTTTGCAATCACATCTGACTGACTCCTTGGAAATTAGTGTGCGTGCATTGATGTGCGCATGTGTGTGCGCCCATATCTGTGGTTAGATACATTCTTGTATATCCTTGTATGCCTGCATGACTATCTGCCATTTTCTCTCCTCTCTCTTGTCAATATGTGGTGAGTGGTGAGATAGTGGGTTAAATTTTAATGGTCCTGCCATCTTTCAGTAGCTTCTGAAAGAGGGCCAATGCAGACTGACACACTCACTGAGCCGTGAGAAGAGACAAGATGGGGAGAGAGCGATAGCTTGCTAGACATAAACACACATGCTAGGTCACAAGTCCACTGTATAAACAACAGGTAGAAGGAAAAAGCACTACATTTTCTTTCTTTTTCTTTTTTTTCTTTTTTAAATAATTTGCAGAGAAGTCTGCTGACTTCCTCTCCTTGGGTACTATTTTTAAAGCACAACATTGCCCTTACTATTGCCATTGTAGAGACTGTGAGCTCTAAATAATAAAACAAATCACCTCCAGGTGACCCTGGAGGTTGAAGCTCCCCGTTGCAGAAGATAATCTTTACATACATTCACTTTAGAGAAGCTTTGATTCAGATTCAAAAGACGCATTACGAGTGTTAAGATTGATTCTTTTCCTGAATATGTCATCCTTGCCGTCAGTCATTTTTTAGTTACAGAAGATCTAGAAGATTTCTCCACATGCAGTCCCTCTAGGAATGTGTTGGCAGAGTAGAGAGTCCGGTCTCTGCTGGACTGAATTCACAGATTCATACACATAATCAAACACTCGTGCACATAAATACTCATAAACACTCTGAGCCATATTGTGTGTTATTTCTTGATTGTTTTCATTCACCCAGCCTCACATAGCTGTCTGATTGGCAACACGTCCCCTGATGGCTCACTAAGCACATAGAGGGATTAGGTGTGTACTTCTGTGAAATTTGTTTTTTGTTTGTGTCGTTGTGTGCATGCATGTGTGTCTTGCATTTCACCAGCCTCAGCTACAGCCAATTCCTGTGAGAGGCCAGCAGACAGATGTTCTAGGAGAGGATTTGCATGTCTATCTCTCTGTTTAAATATCTATTTCTCTTGTTTTGTTTATTTTGGGGGGTTGGGGATTTTTTTTTTTTCCTGTCTTTTCGGGAGGGGTTAAAATGGATTTCACAAACTAAAAACCCTGCAGCACTCCAGTGGATCTTTGGTGAGATAGACTTTTCCCTAGGTTCCCACGCAGAAGTGGAGGTTGCCAGATCATAGTTGTCATCCCCCTCCAGCTACTTAGTTTGACTCTGATCCAGTGTTTTGATGTATTTCAAACACCTGCAGTAGTTTTCCTAAAGTGTGCGCAACAAAGAAAAAGGTTCACATACACAAATGCTAATAAGTGTTCACTGCACTCTTCACAGTATGAACTGCAATATATTTACCGTTATTCAAAAGGATTGAATAAAATGCACTAAATTCCAGGTCACTGCTGTTTGGGTTGTGTATTCAAAAAATATTCAGACCCCCTCACCTTTTGCACACTTTGTTCTTTACAAATAATTTGCATTGGATTTTATGCAGCTTCTTCAATGGACATCACTCTACACTCAGTAATTGTTAATAGAAAAATAAAAACATGTTGCAGATGATTTAAAAATCAGAAACTGAAGTAAAAGAATTCAGACCCTCTTCTGCAGCAGTTAGAATAGTATTCAAGGGCACAATGTTACTTAGGTCTCTGTTTGAGATGTTTAGACTTCATGTATGACAAACTAAACTTGTAAGACGTGAGTTTAAATGTGTACGTAGGTAGGTGCGTGTGTGCATGCGTGTGTGCGCACAATTCAGTAACATGTCTGGGTGAGGGTGAAGCCATAATAAACACAGTTAGGGATGTCTAGGAGTCTTCAAAGACTTGGCCTTCCCAACAAAGTGAGTAACAAGGAGCTGACCAAGAATATGGCAGTCTCTCTATGTAAGAGACTTCTTGCATAGAATGGAAAACCTGCCAAAAGGACTTCCATATTTACAGTGCTGGATCATTCAGGCCTAAAGTGGCTAGGTGAAAACCACTTGTTACTAAAAAAGCTTAAAGTTAGCAAGTCCATATGCTGTGAAAAAGGTTCTTTTGTAAATAAAACAAAGAAAAATGACCTCTCTGAAATCGGGCAGTGCTCATCATCTGGCTTACAGTATTCCTCCAATGAAGAATTGTGGTGACATTTATATACTGTTTGGTTGCTTGTTAGTGGCATGGACAGGGAAAATAATCAGAACTGAAGGATGAATTCAGGCGAATACAAAGAGACCTTTAATTTAAAAAATAAATCAGATAAGATTGAAATTACATTTCACTGTAACCTGTGATACTGGCCCAAAGCAAACATCCAAGATGCATGTGGAGTAGCTTCTTGAGAAGTCTCTGACTGTTTGCCATTCAAACCCCAAACCCTAGACCTAAGTTCATAATATTTATGGAGGGACCTGAAAATGTTGTTACACAGTTGCTTCTTATCTTTGCAGATTTATTGGGAAGCATCTCTGAGAAGCTTTTGTTGAGGCTAAAATACTGAAGGTTTGAATGCTTTGTACATGAATGTGAGATTTAAGTTCTGAGTTTACTATAAATAAGACAAAAAAAGATTTTTATTTTATTCAATGTAGTTTGGTGCGCAAAAAAGGGGTCTGGTTATTTTCTCAATCATGCATATGGAGACGACTATTTTTTTCCACTGTGTTAATCATGAGAATTGTGACAGTCTTTCTCGAACTGGGATCTTTATTCGTATTCCATTGACAATATCGCTTTCTTTCTCCCCATTCTTCCATCTCATGTTTTTCTCCACTCTCTTCCCCCACAGTACTGTTTCCTTTTGCAATTGCTTGACTTTGTTACTCATCTCCTTTATCTCTCCTCAAGTACTGCTCTTCACATCTTTTCCACTTTTCATTTTCTTTTTTTTCTGTCCTTGCCTCTCCCCTGTCATTGTTTCCTCGGCTTGATCATGTTAATATGTTGGCTGGGGAAAAAAATGGTGACAGACACCAAAAAATAACCCAATTTTTATTTTTTTATTTTTTTTGCCTCGAGACAGACACTCGTGTGTGTGCGCGCGCGTGCGCGTGCATGCGTGTGCATATGTCCTGCAAGCGGTGGCTGACATTAGAAAAGGCAAACTTCCTTACTCCTTTTCAGCCCCCTCATTGTGCCTTGCTCGAGGGATAATTAGATCTAGCAGAACTGGCCCTCGTCCTCCTCTTTGCCACATTTGTGTGCCTTTTTATATACATATTTGTGTGTACATGCTCCAATGTGCGTGTGCATGTGTGTGCAAGTCTTTCCACCATGTGGTCTAGTCACAATTACTAATCAGGCCTCTAGGCCTTGCCTGCAGAGACCAAGAGAAGGCGACAAGGGAGGAAGGGTGGGCCAGTGATTGAGTGCTTTCCTTTGTCCTCATCACTGAAGCAGAGATAAAGATGAGTAAAGGGATGGATGGTTGGAGACGAGAGGACAGAACTTGGGGATTAACAGGATGAGTGTGTGCACCAGCACAGTTATGCGCTTTTAACTGTCCTCCATGGCATGACACTGTGTAGACCTCCATTTTTCTGTCCTCCTTTCATCTGTTTTGCTTTGCATAAGTCTGAACCGCTTGTATTCATGAAGTGCCTCTCTATCACGTACTCATGCTCCTTTTTTTCCCCTCCCTTTTTCTTGCTCCTTCTTGCTCCCACTCGCTCTCTGTCTGCTATCTTTCCATAAGGTAATAATGAATATTTGAGTTCTGACAGGAGTGCAGTACCTAATCCTTTTTGCCCGGGGCAGAATACGCCTCATGGGGTGCATGTGTGTTAGAGTTCATCTAACTTTTTAATTGAGATAGAAACCCAATTTTTAAGTTTCCATTTCTACCGCTATGCTCATATAAATGAGACTCACACTGCATGGCCGTGCATACATGATAGTAGCGGTCTAGATGGGCAGAAATGCCTGTACATTAGAAAGGCCACTGGCACTGTACAGAGAGTAACATTAAGCTCCAAGACTTCTGTCTAAGCTTCAGTATCCACGAGCAAGAGCCTCTGAATCCCTCGTTCAGAACAGCTTAGATTTGGGTGTAAATTATTTTTGTACTGGAAATGATGTAGTATTAAATTATTAGCTCTTCTTAATTTCTACTCCTCCACTATATTGAGAATAAGAGGCTGTCCGACCTCCACAGATAGCTGTCTCTAGAGTCACTAATCTCGCCTGTCAGCCCAATACACATGGATATGAACAGTGACTGCAAATGTCACTGCATGCCATCCACAACACTAGGAACAAGGTTGAGAGTTGATTGATACCCAGCCTAGAAGCGAGCCTGCTTAATGATGTAATTCACTTTGCTCTCCATAGAGGGAGCACTGTGCTGTGAAGGCCAGTGTAGCATCAAGGACATTCACACTGTGAATAACAAACACCAAAGCACCACACAAGCTGCCAGAGTAACACAAAAAACTACTTGCATACCCAGTGAGTTACTCAGTTAGTCAGACACACACAGGTGGTTTGTGACTTTAAACAATGAAGCTTTTGTGTTCTCCAGTTATGTCTTTGTACAACATTTGAGGCTCAGGTGTGATGGGCGGCTCAAGGTCGCATCGTCATCATCTTTGTCTTTTAAACTTCTTTCCTTCTCGCTCTCTCTCCTTCATTTGCTCTCTCATCATCTCAGTTTTCACACCTTTATTTGCTCTCGCTCTTTTCTGATTTGATTTTCTTCTCCCCTTTACACTCTGTAGCTCCCCTACACTCCCTCTATCTCTCCTCCTTGTAATTAGCTGGTGTAATTGCAGTTGTAAATCTTTTCTGATGTCCCAAGGAGACTGGCTGATATAGGACTGATTTAATAAGCACACCATAGCAGCTCACCTCTCTCTGTGCGTGAGTGTGTGTGTTTGTTGAGTGGGAGGGGGGGGATCTCTGTCTGTGTCCTCTGTTATTTGCTATGGGGATTTATTGGGTCTTTGTGTGGTTTCAGCAAGTGTGAATTCGAGTTCAAGGTAGTGCTGTGTCGGTGTGTCGAATGTAGTGCACCTTATCAGCAATGCAGGCAGCGTACTGTGTGTGAGTGTGTGTGTGTGTGTGTGTGTGTGTGTGTGTGTGTGTGTGTGAGAGAAAGAGTGTGTCTCATTACGTGCCATGTGTGCGTCATCACCAAAGACCTTCATGGCCAGAAGAGCACAGAGAGGTCAGATTGGCCCTAAGAGAACAGCATTACCACACAAACCCACACATACAGATCCAGTGACCACACTCACAGACACGTGTTTTGTACGCCTTCCATCGTCGCATACACATAAAACAAAGCAGTATGTTCTTTCTTTCAGCATTTCCTCCTCCTTTGTCCACAAACACATTCATTAACATTCACAAATACACAACTTGGACAGAGTGCGAAGGTAATAAACAAGTGTAGCCAGCTGGATGCAGAGGTGTGCCAGCCTTTTGTCATCAAACTGCAGTTCACTAAGTACACCAATGGAGGGCACTGTGACTCCATGAATAAATGCTGGCCTCACTGAAGGAATCAGACTTTAAGCCTCCATACTCTATTGTGATTTCAAAAAAAGGACCTTTAATTAATGCAAGAATTAAAACTAAAAAATACAGATACGATTATGTTGCTTCCTGCTTATGAGGCAGGTATTGAAAATTAACTGTTCCAGCTGCGAACTCACAAAGTTATCCTAGTTTAAAACGTATTGAGGTATATGAAAATGTCATTTTGTCCCTCTTGTCCAATTTAAAAACAGAAAATGTTTAGAATTTGTGGAGAATTAAAAAACAAACAAACTGTTTTCCTGCTGTTATTCTGACAAAGACACCTTATTTTAAAATTGATGTCATAAATGTTTAAAAAGTTAAAGGTGTTATTAAATTATTATCATTAGTTAAAAGCAACTACTTAAAAGCAATAAATAAGAAAAATATTGTTTGAACTTAAATATACAATGTTCTTCAGCTAGCAGGAAGTAAGAGGAAAGAGTTTGTGAAGTGAAAGGGATGTTAATAAAATTGAGGCCATGCAAGTTGTCTGTTTTTTTTTGTTTTTTGTTTTTTGTTTTCTTTAAAATGTTTGTAAAGTTTGAGCCAGTGGGTCATTTCTAATGACCAAAAATTAAATTGATAATTTGGGGATTTTTATAAATATTTTAGTCATAAAAACAGTGTTTTATATTGTTTTTAAAGCAAATATAGAATGATAGGAATTATTTCAAAAATCTCAGTTGTAGTTGCAGCATTCATGCACCAGGGGAGCGCAAGGGAGCACAGTCTTAGCCCCTCCCATATGCCCTCCCACTGCTTTTTGGCCCTACCCACATCCTGCCTTGTTCCCCCCCTCCTCACTGCCCCACCCTGCCATCTGGTCCTTTTCACACAATTGTGCAAACACACACACACACACACACACACACACACACACACACACACACACACACACACACACAGAGTCAGGAATCTTTTCTCCTCATTTCCTTTCACAGTGGAAAAACAGGATGAAGGGGCTCTTTCAGACCCAAGGTTACCGTGGAAACCCCCTTATTCTTCTTCTGTCGAACACTCTTACATTGTAACACACACTCTTATGTAGAAAGTGACAGAATGTAGGACATTTAAAGTTTAAAGGGACCATGGCTACAGCTGTCCATCTGTCTGCCATAGTTTTGGCTTTGTTTACTTTGGACAAAGAACTTTATGCTCCCTCTTCATGTTTTTCTTGTCTCTTGTTTAGCATTATGTAAGTAAACTTCTTAAGCTAAAAGCATAATGTTCTCATTACGTTTGCCTGTAATACATTCAGTCTTTGTTGATGTTAGAGGTTGGCAGAAGATCTGTTTTTAGTACTTTCTCTGGAGCACATTCAGCAACTTTTTCCAGCAAAACCGCTCAACTCAGATGTTGATGTTGAAACTATACTCCCTCTCTTCTGTTCCACTTTATTTGATCTCCAACAGCCCTGGAATGCTAAATGGGGGGGGGAAGTTAGTTTGAAGCTATATAAAGTTAATTTTTTCTATCTCACCACCAGAGGGACTATGAAAAAGTCTTGATGCCACAAATATACAATGGAGTACATCATCTGAAAGCTTTTAGTGGGTTAAAAATAAACGCCAGCACTCCACAAACAGGGAGTGGTGATGATAGGATGAATAGACCACATGAAAAGACTGAAAAGGCGATAGTAAAGAGAAGAGGCTATGCTTTCTGAGAGTGGGCTAAAGTTATTCTTTGAGTTGAAGCTAAAGGGATCAAAGTGTACTTGGTTCTTTTTCCTTTCTTTGATTCTTTCTATTCCTACTAAGCTTGATCTTTTTCCTTCATTTCATCTTTTTTTTAAAAAAATTTTTTTCATACATACATACATACAATTTCTTTTTCATTCATTCTCCCTATCCTACTCTGGCTACTCGACACCATCTCCTCTACACATTTTCTCCTTTTAAGGAGTGAGGGATGAAGTAGAAGGGAATAGGAAGGGGTGGTGAAGTAGACACTCAGGCCTGCTGACTGATAACAGACTCCCCTTTGTGTAGCTCCGGTCAGACAGACACTTAGTTACATATTGACAAAGACCGCAGCATGACTTGGATTCTCATGATCCTCAGTACTCTTTCTTTAGTTCCTCTCATCCCCCACCTTTCTGCCCCCCCCCCCCCCCCTTCCCCACTTAATTGGAAACAGAAGTCAGAAATGGAAGAATGTGTGTTTGTGCACGCGCATGCACACACACACACCACAGCTTTTCCTGGAACTCTCCCCCCTTGTCTCCCCAACAGCTGCTTGGCACTGACAGATGAGGAAAAAGCGTGTGTGTGTGTGTGTGTGTGTGTGTGTGTGTGTGTGTGTGTGTGTGTGTGTGTGTGTGTGTGTGTGTGTGTGTGCGCGCAATTGGCGGTAGTGTTTTCTTTCCAGAAAAGAGTTCTTCTGTGTATCATGGTTTTAACAAAAAGGCAGCTGGGACAATAAAACATGTGGATGTTAAGATGTCAGCATTCCACAACTGCGTCCATGTGGCTTGTGTATGTTTGTGTGCCTAGTCACACATGTGTGTTCTGCCCCAGTCATCTCCTTTCCTCCCCCACAATGACTAAGAGTAGCACGATGCAATGCTCCATAGCAGCCACTAGAGGTGCCATCTGCTCATAAATGAAAAGAGTGGGCTGTCTGTGGAAACCACAGAGCAGCCATTTTACAATGTGAACACCAGACCCCATTTTATGAATCAGCCATGATGTCAACATAGCTAGGACTGATTCTATTGGCTAGAGCGCAGCTGGCACTGAAGCACTGTAGATTTCCACATGCACAAAGACACATGCTCCCTCACTGGGTCTCTGCTGCTCCCAAAGACACACACACACACACACACACACACACACTGACCTCGTGACATGATGCTGCTACCAGATCACTCGTCTTTTTCCAAACTGAGCTGTTTAGATTACTATCCAGATTAATCTTCTTTGTAGTATATCTATATACGAGTGTCTATTGTACAGGTCACCATATCAGTTTTTGCATGTGTAAGGATCTCAGGGATTTGATGTTGTGCTTTAAGCATTAACTTAATTTCTTCCATTTTTAGATGGCATATCTTGAATTATTTCCTGTGACTGTCCGTTTCCTTGTTTGTGTCTCTCTGATGATGTTTATTTGTGTAAGCTTGCAACTTCCTTTCTTTATAACATTTCAGCTGTGACTTTCTCTTTGTGTTTGTGCAAGACAGTCATTTCCGCTCAGATGTCCTGATGGATTTTCCTATCCTGTGTGTGTCTGTGATTCCTGGCTTCCTGCTTTGGTTTCCTGGCCTCAGCAGGGACTAGTAATGAAACACTGAACATGCAGTAGTACTGCTGGTGGTGAAACGCACAACTGAATATACTGATATAATGCAAACTATATGACAACACACATAAACAAACATACAAAGTCAAAGCCTAAGATATAAATGGTGGTTGACCATCAGTAGGGAGTTTCATAAAGCTGAAGCTAATACTGACAGAAACAATGGGCCTTTTTAAGGCTGCAGTCACTGTTGACTGTTCTGTGTGTCCTGAATGAATGGCTAAACTGAGAGACGAGGAGCTCATTAGGAGCCTGGCTCATTAACAGCCTGCTTGGCTGATAGGTGTCTCACATCGAGACAAAGCACTGTTTGACTGGACATATTGATGAGTGGACAGATGAAGGAAAGAACTGTGAAGCTGTTGTCGCCGTTGTCTATGTGGAGAATAGATTACAGTGCCGCTGTTTGACCAAAATCATCTTTTGCTTTTCTAATAAACTGCACTTGAAGGTAAACACTCGAGTATGATACAGTGGAATCACTGAGGAAATTAAGAAATTAGACTGCTTATACAGTAGGGGTAGGTAACTGAATGGAACTGAAAATAGATTTTACTAACACTGATAATTAAGCACACATAAGGGTCGGTCCGTATCTGCATTTCTATTTCTGTTTTTGCCCTTCTACTTGCCTTCTCTGTGACATTAAAACCATAACTTTTGATGTCACTGCATCAGGTCATCTTTAGGCAGTTGAAGCAGGTAGTCTGCTGATGATGAAAGGTTTTTGCCGGCACCATTGTTGACTTTTTGCAGTAGCTTCTTTTTGTATATGTGTGGAGTTCTTGTATCTCAGCTTTATAAAGATGAGGCAAGGATGCAGCTATAGACAGGCTGATAAGTCTCAAATTGTGATTTAGTTGGAAAAGATACACTCAGGGTTATAGACCAGCATGCAGCAGAAGGGAAAACCATGTATTTTATGGACTAGTCGGCAAAACAAAATGTGAGTCCCTGCAAACCAGCAAGTTTTGTAATGTATCATCTGGTATATGCAGCTGATGGTTCTGCAATGTGCATACCAAATTTAAAGCAACATTGATGGAAAAACTCTGATGATAACACATTTATAAGACCATAACTATAGATGATTGATACATAGAGTCAGGTGATTTTATTGGTCTGGCTCTATGCACAGCTCTTGATTTGTCTTTCGATAAAATATCAAAAATCTATCCCAAATTTACTTCAACTCTTTTTCTGACCCACAACTGAAAATTCATTTAAACAATATAATGAGATACAAGTAGCTTATAAATATCAAGTACAAATGGTTAGATATTGATGGAAACAACAGTTGTGACATCTGGATCTCTGCTGACCCTAATGTGCCTGGCTATGTGTAGAGTGGGCTGCTATGTGGTCAAACCTGTGTTCATCATTCACTCCTCATTCTAATCTAGTTCACATCCTCCCCCACACTCTGACACATCCTTACAGTCACAATCCTGACCTTGTCAAAAGAAGTTAATGAAAAATGCCTCTGAGTGTGAGTGTGTGCAATAGGTGGGTGTGTCTATGTGCAGCGTGGTGAATCCAAACTTCAAATGCCTTACAGCGAACAACTGTCTGACCATATTTAAAAGGCCCACATGCTCCAGGGACATGTTTCCCCTGGTGCTGCAGCCATTTCATGTTAGTTCAGTTGTACCCCAAACCACTGATGTGATATTCCTGACACCTCCATGACACCATACAGTTTGGAGAAAATGAAAAAAGTAAAAGCTGTGCCAAGTCTGTCAGTTTTTATAGCCATCACATGTGCCTTCTGTCCATCAATCAAATCCACTTTGTCTTTTATCCCACTAATGTCACTACTCCCCCCCCCCCCCCCCCCCCCCCCCCTCCCCCCGGTTATTTCCGTTTAAGGGTACAAGTCATTTAAAATTATGAAAGATGACAAGAAAATTTTGTTACAAAGGCTCCTCTTTTTGCTTGCCGTAAGGGAATATAAAGTTTTCCTTGTCTCTGTCCATATCTACAGCTAAAAAGGAGCAGGATGGTGGGGATGAAAAGAAACAGGTGCAGAAGAAGAAGGTGAAAGAGCTGAAGATTCTTGACTCAAAGTCTTCACAGAATCTCTGTAAGTCCACTATCCTGATACCACTATTTTCATGACCATGCTTTTTATGTATAAAATGGGGCATAATTAAGTAAGTCATGCTTCTTGTGTTTTTCTCATGAAGCTATTTTTCTGGGATCGTTCCGTATCCCTTATGAGGAGATCAAGAATGCCATCCTGCAGGTTAATGAGAAGGTCCTCACAGAGTCCATGGTTCAGGTATTGACTGAGTGTTGTTATGCATCTGTTCATTTGTATTATAAAATAAAATATAGTTATTTGATAAAAAGGATTTTCTCTTTCCTTTATTCCTATGTGTTACCTCTCATACTAGATTTATAGGTTTAATGTGTTTGACTGTCTGTAGACTGATAAGTGAAAAAATGAACTGGATGATGGTGTGTGCTTCATCTACACTTTTATTTCAGAGTGCCTGTTTTGTTGATTTTCAGCAAAATGACATTTTTATTTAACTTTATAAGGCTTTCAGTTACCCTGAAGTCATATTAAGATCCTTATGACATAGTAAATAAAAATCCAACTTTTTCAAGCTTCTTCATGTGTCTTCCAGTATACATTTCTCTCATTGTCACTTAGAACCTGATCAAGCAACTGCCAGGACCAGACCAGCTGGGTGTCCTGGCAGATATGAAGGATGAATACGATGACTTGGCTGAGTCTGAACAGTTTGGAGTAGTGGTAAGGAAACTTGCATATACATGTGCAAATGAAAGCACAGGGAAAAAATAGACACTTCTCTTTGATAAGATGGTTATTGTTAAATTGTCAGCTGACTTGAAGCTGACTAACCACAAACTTGTTGTGGTGTCAGTATGAGTTGTAGAAAGTGTTGAGATGGTTCGTTTTCTAAGATGGTTTGTCAGTAAATTAGACACACAGAATGTCCTCATGCTGTTAAACAAAGGGGCTTTGTTCAACTGTAGATTTCGGTAATGGATGAACTCACTGCACTTACCCATAATTGCATGCTCTCAGACACGTGCAGACACACACACACTCACTGTAGCAACAAACAGGGAATGGTCTCGTATGCCCCTCTCTTGTTTTTCCAGATGTCCAGTGTGAAGCGGTTGATGCCACGGCTTCAGGCCATCTTGTTCAAGCTGCAGTTTGAGGAACAGCTGAACAACATCAAGCCGGATGTGGTGTCTGTGACAGCAGCTTGTGAAGAGCTTAGGAAAAGTGATACATTCGCCAGGTTGCTGCAGATCATCCTCCTTGTTGGGAATTATATGAATTCTGGCTCTCGCAATGGAGCAGCATTCGGCTTCTCCATATCATACCTGTGCAAGGTGAAGTGAAGGGGGATCATATGACACACACCCACAATAAAAACTGAATGAATCTACTGAAAATCCTGTATGTAACTGGAGAAATACTGACTTTTTTGTTGTTGTTGTTTTGTCTTGTTTGGCTCTTCTTCGGCTTCGTCATCATGGCTTCAGGTACAGGATATATACCGCTATTACTAGCATAAAGACTTGAGATAGTAAATTCTTCATCTTTAAATATTGCTACACTGAGTGTATAAACACTATACTGTACTTATAGTTGTACTTTTATCACATGTTTTAATAATAGAAACTGGGCAATAAAAGTCCAGTCAAAATGTACATTCAGGATTAGAAACTACTCACACCTATGTTGACATTGTGTCCTTTTTTAAAATACCTCTTTCTTCTAATTAGCTTCGTGACACAAAATCAGCTGATCTGAAACAGACACTGCTCCATTTCCTTGCTGACGTGTGCCAGGAGCAGTATCCTGATGTCATGAGCTTTGCAGATGAGCTCATTCATGTCGAAAAGGCCAGCAGAGGTGCGTGGGACATGTAACCCATATTATACATATTATTTTAGCAGATCTTTAAATAAAGTGTGCTTATATTGTTTCAGCAAATAGCACATCATACCTGAGATCTATTTAATGCTCTTATTCACTGTATCAGTCACTTCAAGTCAATACCAATATGACAAGCTTCATCTGTGGGTGCTTAGCAATGACAACATTTTCCTTGTCCATGGCAGTTTCTGCAGAGACAGTTCAGAAGAACCTAGAAATGATGGGCCGTCAGATCAAGAGCCTGCAGAAAGATTTGGAAACCTTTCCTCCTCCACAAAATGATAAGGACCTGTTCGCGGAGAAGATGTCGATATCCTTTCTATTCAGCTATTAAATAGAATTGCTCAGTTGGCCTCATTTAGTCAATGAGTTTTGTTTTTTTGTTTTTTAAAAAAAGAAATCAATGGAAATGTCATGTCGTGATGACAGTGCTTTTTGTGTTTTCTTGTGTTTGAATGACACTCCTGTGTACCTTAACACAATGTATTTACAGCTTTGTGAGCCATGCCCAAGAACAGTATGAGAAACTAGATCTGATGCACAAGAATATGGAAAAGCAATACAGTGATCTGGGAGACTATTTTGTCTTTGACCCGAAAAAGATCTCTGTCGAGGAATTATTTGGGGATCTCAACAACTTCAAAAACATGTTCCAGGTGTGTACGTGTAAGTCTAAACGAGTAAGGAAGTAAAAACAAGGTTGTTATGGTTTTCAGCCTTTTTTTACCAACCTACGAAATGAATGTGTGTGTTACGAACAAAATTAAACACAAGTTCAGTTGCAAATAATGTAATGCATCAAAGGCAAATATCAAAAGGATTGACTGTACATCTGACTGTGTTGACAAAATAATGAGTCACTCCATTATATTATCTGTTTAAACATTTGGGAGGGCTCCACCTTAGATAACTTGTCTGCCAGTCATAAAGAATAATGGCCAGTACTGGTTTTGAAGTTTTGTGTACAAAACTTCATTCATCATATCCATCATACATGGGTTGCTTTATTCACTTTCACTCTTTCAATGTATGTAAGATATTCTTAAACGATTTCTGTGTTGAATTTATGTAGCTAGAACTTAATATATTTTCTACTTCTTTCCCTAACAGCAAGCAGTGAAGGAGAATCAGAAAAGAAAGGAGGCTGAAGAGAAGATCAAGAGGGCCAAGCTGGCGAGAGAGAAAGCAGAAAAGGAAAAAGAGGAGAAACTCAAGAAGAACCAGCTCCCTGACATCAACGCAGGTCACCTTTGCTGCATAATATATATTTATGTGCATGTCAATGAACTGGAGAGACACTTGCCACGTCTCTTCCTTTGCATTTCCCTCAGATTCCTGTTGGGGGCAGTCCGAGTCCACACATCTGGTGTGTGTGTGTGTGTGTGTGTGTGTGTGTGTGTGTGTGTGTGTGTGTGTGTGTGTGTGTAAGAGCAGCCCATTTATTGACCAAAGTTAATCTAATGTTGATGACCTGTTTTAAAGTAAACAAGAAACAATGATGCTTCACATAAACTGAGGACAGCATTGAAGTGCCTGACCTCTTTTCACTCCTCCAGTAATCATGAAATTTTCCACCCCCCAAAAGAATACAGAAATAGCTCCCAACTCTCCTTATCAGGAAAAAACATGTTTCCACTCTTCTGGTAATGCTTTTACACTTTAAAAATTGCTGGTAGCATTATTGTTCCCTTTAACAAACACATGCATTCTGACTCTCTCGTCCCTGTCTACACAGTAAGCACTCAAATCCTGCCTTGGAGACGCATATGTATACACAGACTTTTCCCCCTTCTCTCAGTCTGTGACCTACTTTCAGTGCATTCCTCCTCTCTCTGGCTCCACTTATGTTCTGCAGAGCCCCTGCTTTTTCACTGTAGAAATGTGCTATAGCCTTGGTACTCTAAAGAGTGTGTGTGTGTGTGTGTGTGTGTGTGTTACAAATGACTATGTCATTTTGTTGTGAATGTTTTTTGTTTTGCTTTGCCCATGTGTTGAAGAAACATTATGGTGGCCAAAATATATGTGTGTGTGTGTGTGTGTGTGTGTCTGCTTTTCAAACTCTTACAAAAAGTCTTTCTGGGCTTTATTCTAGTAGTGCATGTTCCAGCTGGCTTCTTTTCTCTTCTCCCCTTCTTGCTTTTATTTTACCACTGCCAGGTTTTCCCCTTTAGCTCTCCTTTTGTATGCAGTTCATTTAAAGGGCAGTTCAAGCCACCAAGACTCCATTTAGAAAATTTTGCCTCAGTGTTTAAAGTATGGAAGATATATATATATAATAGAAAGTAAAGTTTCATGTTCAGCCTCTCGAGACGTGCACACATGGAACATAATAGTGCCTCAAAGATTAGTGTCTCTGTGCACACATTTAGTGGACAGGGATCATTTACATACAGGTGGAATATTTGACTGTCCTGTAGCCTGGAGTCCTTCTACACCCCCTATTTGAATTTAACCACACACAAATTTGGCACACCCACCCACCTGGTCTTTGTTCTGTATTTGTTTATAACCCTCATACTGGCTGCTATACAATGGCTGTTTTCAGCAGCTGTGCTTTCACACGCTGACATGTTCCTGGTTCCCTTTTTTCTGTCTCTCACGAATCTACTTGCATACCCTTACTATCTCATGAATTCTCTGAATGTTCCTTTGACTTTCTGTCTCTGTAAACATATAATACCAGTTGTTGGTTAAACCCTGGAAGGTCAGTGTGTGTTTGCAGTTTGTGGCCTTGCCATTCCCATGTGAGTCAGACTTAGTGGAGTCTCAGTTTGCACATATTCTAAGCATGTGATGCTAGTTACTGTGTATAAATCATGTTGAGATTCTTTGGAAATCATTACATGTTGTCGTTTTTATAATTGACTCATTAAGTGCTTTGACTTGCCTTTTCTGACTCGCATAGCAAATATAAATACAGGGGTCAGTATACTAAACTGGCAGAGTATTTTGTTGCCACACCCAGTACTTGACATTCCAAGCTTTTTAGCTTTTTGCTCTAATTTTATCTGTTAAAAACAGTCTACTACTATCCCTAGGCCATCTTTGGCTATACACCAAAGCTTGCTGCTACTATTCCTTATTTCTACAGCTAGGTGTCAGTACAGTCTGTAAAAGAATACCTGAGACCATTTTTTTTTTTTTATCTATGTGGCAAAGGGTGTTTGCATGTCTGGTTTATCCTCACATAGATGCTTGTATGGGAACTACCACTGGGAGTGCCCGTGCTCCACACAGAGAGCAAGTGAGGAAACAGTAGTGTGGGGGAGGGTAGAGGAAGGAGGATAGTAGGGCAGCAGATGCTCTGGTGGGGATTAGACTGCAGTTGTCTCTTTGAAAAGGGGGTTAGAAGAGAAAGGCGCAAGCCACAAGAGGGGATGAGACAGGATAAGCCTGAGTTGCCTGATGTCTTCACTGCAGGTGACTGTGAAAAATGGAGAGATTCATGGCACATTAGAAAAACATTAGAAAAAAGATCTCTCCACTCACTGATTTTCTTTATCATGCTGTCATCTGCACGTTTGTCATCATCAACAGCTAAATTTTTCCAATTCTATTTTCATTTGTTGATGTGTGAACATCCATTAGGGGTGCTATTGATCTACACAAGATTATATGCTGTGGTGACGGAGCTGTGTGTGCGTGTGTGTGTGGGAGAGAGATGTGAGACGTGTCAGAGCGTGCGCGCATTTATTGCAAATCGGATCGAAAGAGGCATCTTTAAGAGCTCACAGTCTAATGCCATTGCCCTAATTAATCCATCTTATGTTCTTACATGCTTTAGTCAGTAACTTACTGTTTGTGTCAAGCACTAAATATGTGTGTATTCCTTCTGCTTTTTATGGTCAGTAGTATTATTGAATCTTATATTTTTTAGGCTTATTTCAATGTATGATAATTAGTTAATTGACTTTCGAGTACCATTCAGTACCAATGAAAACCAGTGTCTTGTGTTTCCCCTTTATGTCACTTATTGCTAACAAAGTAAACTTGTAAAACTGCTTTTTGATTTAATAGTGTTGCTCAATACTATTGAGAGCACAGGCCCCTAGGCCTGTAAGCTGAATCTTCATTAGTTCAGTAATGTTTTATACACAGCTAGGTCATTGTTTGGTCCTTCAGTGCCTTCAATGCAGTGTTCCAAAACACAGTTGTGTGTTTGTGTGCTTGCAAGCATGTTTTAAGCCAGCCATGTGATTGACGCAAGCGGAAATTTGCCAGATGTGTTTCCCTTGAAGAAGAAAAATCTCTGATTTTGATCCCAGTGTGCAGTTCTAGGACATGGACATTAAGGGGTGTATATGAGCCACGGTAGTCTTGGGATGTGTGTAAGAGAGACTTTCTCTGACGTAACAGGCGAGACCATAGGCCATCTGCTTCATGGCTTACTGCAGGATTAAATATTGTGCGTGTGAGCAGAGCTGTGTGCTGTGTTTGGATGTGGGGGTTGGGGAACAAACAGAGAGACAGCATAAACCTTTAACCCCCAACCCCGCTGGCCCTTCCCCAGACCCCTCTGTCTCCATTCAGGTTCAAACAAAAATAATTAAAGCCATCTGCGTGAGTGCTGAGCCATGCCACTGAATGTTGCCCACAAAATAGTCAAAGTAGTACTCTCACATGTTGCTTTGAGATTGGGCATCCTGCCTGGTTTAACCCACCTTCTTTTATTTATTGCCACCTGACACTGAAGCTCTGTTGAAAATGTAGCTGTAAACAAAAGAGACCACCCATGTAAGCTGTACCTGTAAACTTATACAGATAAAAGGTTAATTTCCAGTTTGTACCAGTTTAACTGGAAGCCACAATTATGCATTCATTCTGTTTATGTGGATTTGGTTTCAGCGGCTGTTTTTCCAATAAGTGTGGGCTTGTGTATATCTGAAGCAGTCTCCCTGAAAATGCATAGTGTAGCCCCTAGCTGTGGAAGTAGCTGAAGTAGGTCACTGCTTATCTGGGTTAATGTAGCTAATTTAACAAAATAGCCACGTGGCTGGTGAAGATCCACACTGTGTATAGTGCTATATTAGAAAAACAGAAAACTCTCTAAAAGCACCAGTCTCTCTCTCTCTCTCTCTCTCTCTCTCTCCTGTTGTTAGATGGCTAGTATTGATTAAAAATAATAAGCCTGTTATAATGGAGCTGTATGTGTGTGTCATGCATAGAAGTTAAAGTGCTTCATTACGTATTAATACTGATCTATCGTTTCTTGATTTATTACTGATTATGTTTTTTGATGGTGTTTACAGAGGATGATGAAACTGGTATCATGGATGGCCTGTTGGAGGCGCTGCAGTCCGGTGCTGCTTTCAGGAGAAAGAGAGGACCACGTCAAGCAGGTACTCACACACAAGCAAAACAGTAAATCTTCACAAAATATGCATATGTTTCCACGTTTCATGCGTTACTTGCTTTACAGATTTCAGTTTACTTCCACAGATATATAAGACTCATTTATTCTATCTCACTTTCCATTCTGTCTCCAATCTTCTCTCAACACAACAACAGATTTGTTTATGTTCCTTTGCCTTTGTTCCATCTGTTGCTCTGCTCACAGGCTGAGTTGTGGTAATATTCTTTCACCATGGTTATAGGGGCAAAGCCAGTGCAATCAGAGGCTGGCACAACAATAAAAGAAGAGGGAGAGTGCCAAGGGTGGGTGTGGACAGTAGGATACTTTAGGGAGAAACAACTGCTGAGGGTGTGGTGGTGGAGTAGGAAAATATGATAAATAATGACTGTAGGAGGGGGATGAAACCAGCCCGTAGGCAGAAAGTTTGTTGACGTGAGTGGGCAATACAAAAGTTGTGGTAAGTTATTGTCGGCAAAAGTATGAGGACACAGGTGCCTTTAGCAACTTCAAGTCAAGATATGTTTTGCTCTTTGTCATTTTGAGATTAAACTCCATTTACACCAAAGGATTTATGAGCAGAGTTGGACCCACATAGTCGTTACAAAATACCAATAGTTTTACAATTTTACACTAAAAGAAAATGTAAAAGTTTACATTATTATAGCCTTGGTGCTCTCAATTTCATTGACTTATTAGACATTGAAGTACTTTCTCCCACTTTCCTATTTTGTTTGCCATTCTGTGGCTTGTATGGCCTAGTAAGATCATGCAAATGAAAGTGAGGCAGCAGGAATTGTTAGTATAGTAACTTTGTAACATGATTCCTGGTTGTGAGTGGGAAAGTGTCCCGCTGCCCATTAGCTAAGAAAGAGAAAACTCTAGAGAGACCGTGTGTGTGTGTGTGTGTGTGTGTGTGTGTGTGTTTTTGTTCACACGCACTCTTGTGTGGGTTCAGTTTTCGCACATAAGCAGAGTTGTGGAAGAGTTTGTGCAACCCGATCCCTTTCACAATAGAAGCCAGATGTGAAGCACTGGTCCTGAATTGCACTAAGACCCAGAAGGTAGTCCCTGCTCTTTTCTCTTCCTACTAATCTGTTGTTTTTTGTTTTTTTTTATACAACTCTTTCAATTCTTTATTTTGGACTCAGAATTGATAATCTTTGAAAACTTTTGGGTTCTTTTTGGACCCCACTTCCATCTATAAAAACCGGTGGACCTTCAGTGTATGTTAAACCAAAACATTCTTTAATTTCCTCCAGACATTTTGTTTGTGAAAAGTAGAATGGATAAACATCCTTGGGGCTGAGCTGTTCCTTGTAGAAATCCTACATTTTGTGACTGTTTTGTGACTGTTCCATGTCACCAGAGTGCTAAATTGGACTGCCAGGGAAAAAAGATCTGAAGTCAGGCAGATCCAGCCTCCCTGACTTTAAAGGAATATCTCAAGTCTTACTTACAATGAGAATAGCTTTTTCAAATAAATACAGTTATAGGTATTTGTCCCTTTTTTTTTTTTTTTTTTTTTTTATCTGTTGTTACTCTCTCTCTTTTCCACATTTCAGTTACCTCTCAGATGTAATTTTCAGACTAAAAGGGGGAAAAAAGCAGAAAAACAAATAAAGTAACAAATAGCTCAGGCTCATCACCACTAAACTGGCTGAGATAGCAGTGAAAATTAAAATGAAGGGAGAAGCAGGAGCAGGGAAGAAAGAATGGGGCCCACTTGAGGACTCAGTCATCCATAATGCTGTTGGGCCACCTCACACTCCCAACAGGAAATACCTGAACATGTGTATGTGAAAGAAAGGGAGGGAAAGAGCTTTCCTCCCTGCACATACTTCTGTGGTAGGAGATTGTCGGAAAATATAAGTGGCTCGATGTATCACATCTCTGCTTAGTCCCTCCCCCCTGTCTCCTCTCTTACCCCATGGTGTCATTTCTGTTTTTGTTCTGCCAAAGTTCAGGCTTTTCCATGGAGAATGTGGAGGGTGTGAAGCAGTGCTGTTTTTTTGTTTTTTGGTGGCATTCTTATCCTTGTTAGGAGTTTTTCCTGACTGGTATTCAAAGGTTTCTCCTTTCCACTATGCCCACTTTGCTTCTTAATGCCAGGAAGAGCCTTGAGTCTTTCACCTACACAGCAGGAAGTGTATGTGTATGTGTATGTGTTTGCACACATGTTTGACTAGCCAGTTGAGTCATAAGTCTTAATTTAGTAAAGCTGAAGTAGGAGGCACATCCTGACTCTGGCTCAACACATCTGGCACCAGTGAAGCCACAGGCAGCCTTACAGAGCAGGGAAAAAATATTGTATGTATGTATAACCCCTTCACAGATGTTATGTATAATATCATATGTGTTTAAAAAATGTTGCACACAGGGTAAATTGAAAAAACATAAATACAAGTCAGAGTACAAGTACATTTTTTTCTGTCTCTGTTATGTAGTAACACATCACTAAGGAAACGCAGTTCTGTGAAAAGGTTATTCATAATCTTATCACAGGGAGATAATGTGAGGTAGATGCATCTAAACTGTAAAGACTCATAAAAGTGGCATCATTGAGTTTCTCAAATCCCCCATCCTTTCTTGTTTTGACATTTATTAACAAATACCAGTAGGTGGGGCACTTGGTTGCAGGTTTTGCCTCCAAGTATTTTCTTTTCCTCGCAGTTAAAGCACAAATAGTGTTATTACAGATCGGATGTTATGAAATGGGTCCAATCATTAATGCCCTTAAAAGTATTTTCTCTTGGGTTTCATTGTGACTATATTTTATAACCTAACATTAAAACCCTAAAAAGGAGTTCCTGCTGCAACACACCCTGATTTCATAATTTTGTTGAATGAGAAACGGGAACTGAGGCAGAGCAAACTTGATTAGCTTAACACTGAAAAGTGATAATCAAAACCACAATAAATAAGACAGTATACATGTATGTGTCTACTCACTTTCAGTCTAAATATGCTACTAATACTGAAGTTTTTACTGTTTGTTTATATTGTTTTATATATGCATTATATTCTTCTTGACAAATGTAGCCCTCATCTGCAGATAGACTTAAGATGGTGCATTGATTGCTCTTCATTAAACAAAATAAAATATGTAATGGGGCTGTAAGTCATTCAGGCTTGTTTAGAGTCATAACACAAGCCACTGTAGTCTAATGATATTTACTTATCTATACTCATGTCTAGACTTCCATCTTTCCTCTTGAATAAAAGTAACTGCTCCCAGTCCAACATTATTGGTTCAGTTTCAGTCATTACTGTTGCAGGTACAGAAAGAATTTCAACATAGCAGTGTAGAAACCCTACAGCCAGCTTACTGAAGGTATTTATCTGTTTTGCATTTATTGGCAGATAATAGAGAAAAATGTTTGGGTTTTGTGAAAAGTACATTTAAGACTGTCTCGTTACACCAGAGGTGTTGTTTATAGATCATAGTTGAAAATGTGGCAACAACACCACACACTCTTTGCAATTCATATATACAAGTGATATCCTATTGTAAAATGATATATAACCTGTGTAACAACACTAAGCTTTTATAGCCTTCTTACACACACACACACACACACACACACACACACACACACACACACACACACACAGAGAGAACAAAGAGTTATACTTGTATAAAAATATTTAGTTGAAATACAACAGCCTCAAATATTATTTTTGTTTACTGTTTTTGTCTGTGGAGCTGTTGATTGATTGCTATTGTGGAGACCTTCCTCCCTTCTCTCCTCTTTGTTTCCTACCCTTACAGCTGCTGCAACTGTAGACGTCACGAACTCAGTTTTAAAAGATTACTAAGGGGACGTATTGAGTGTGTTGTCACGCTCATTTTTTCACAGCGTGACTGAATGGGTAGCCACGAGGCTGTGGAAGCTATAAAACTCCTCACCTTTGACCTGCACCTCAGCTCACTTTGTCCATGTGGGAGTGTTGGCTGCGTCGAATGAGCAGACTGTATGGGGGATCCTCAGCTGTCTGCCCTCCGTCTGTCTACCCCCTTCTTAAACACACACACACACACACACACACACACACACACACACACCAGATGCTCGCATGCCAACAAAGGCACACATGGATGTTTGCATACCCATACATGCACTCAAACTGGCAAATTTCATTCCAGAAGACAGACAGACTTGCATCCAGCACTATCAGTGTTTTGGTTTGAGCTTTAGATTGTTAGCTTTGCGTCTGTCTGTTACTTTGCAGAAACATAGACAGCTTGGATACATCAGGCTAATTTCGTTGCGTTCAGAGCCATTTAAGTAGAGGAATGACGTGTCTATGAACACACAAGAAACCCATCTGCTGGGTCATGACCCCTGCTAGAGCAACCAATCATAGTAGCAACTAGCTGACAAAGCACCAATCACAACAGAGAGACAGACATAAAGGGCTTAGCAACAATAGAGGCACACGCCAGCTCTGCAGACGGTCCACTCCTACTAAAACAGAAAAATACCCCTTCACAGATGTTCACAAACACACACGCATTCATACTAGTGAGACAATTTAGAACAATGGGAGGGTGCTCATCAATATCAATGTCAAGCCATAACTAGAAAACTGGTGAGGTCACATGCTTGCTTAATACCCACTGAGGCAATAAAGGTCGACGACACCAGTATGCACCAGTTGACAGTGACCTAAAATTCAAGCTTATGCATCAATACTTAACCCACAGACACTAGTGGTGTCAGATGACGTCACTTTTCCCACAGTACTTTATTGCAGAGCAGCGCTGTGTTACACAGTGCAACCTGAGGAGGGCGATAAAAGTCCCTGCTAAGTTGGAGAAACTGATGGAGGTCCAGTCTGCATCTGCAAACACACCATCATCCTATATGTGGCACCATGTTGTGTTGTGACTGTGGTTTTTCTAAAGATTCTGTAGAGTCAACAAAGGGTGTGAAGATGGCTGCTCCCTTGTAATACCGCCATATGGATTTCATACTCATTATAGTGGGGCAGTTAAATCTGTGATGAAAGATAAGGGTGAGATTTTTACCTTAACAAAAGAGCTAAGCTAGTTCTTGTTACAGTCTCCTCTCCATCTGTCCTACACTTGCCCGTCTGCAAATCCTCTCATCACTTTCCTTCCTGTTTCTCTATTTTCCCCTCATAAAGGCAGCAGTATGCACTGTACAACAAAGCATTCTTATGTTAATCAGGTAGTCATTATAAAGACTCCTGCGGTGTAATTTGTTACAGATGATCTTTCACTATACTTTTTGTGCCACTGACCAACCTCCTGTGTGCAAACACACAAATTCAATCTCACACTCATCAGTAAATAAACCCCAAAACAGTCTTTGTGTAAGTCCTGATATCTCATTTCCTGTTGTAACAACCAGCCCTCATAACAGTTACATGGATCATTTAGTCAATATCAGATCTAGTATGTTTATGCAACACACATGCTGAAAACTTCCTGTTTGTTTATAATGGCGTTTGGTGAAGAACTGTTGCATTTCTGAAAAGTATGAAGGCTCTTTGATACGTTTCAGGATCAAAAAAATGCTGCGTGTTTTCTCTCAGGCTTGAAACAGCTCCTTCCAGTGATCTATGAGATATCTAACAGCTGTTTTCACAATATTAATCTTTACACATGAAATCAGTTGTTTGCTTTTCATTTGTTGAATGTGATTGGTCAGGGAGAATTGAATATATCTTTGTGTAGTTTGGATCTGAAAGCTTTAAACAGTAAGATCTTTTCACTTTGCCTAAATATGCAAATCTGTGTCGAGATGTATCTGTTGTTTTTGCTTTATACATCTTTATTACTTTATGTGGCAGAAATATTTGCATGTTATGCCATATTGGACCATTTCATAAAGAAAAACATCCATCATGGAAATCTGGTTGAGAAAAAAAAAATCTATATAATTGTGTTGATTTTCTTTTGGCTGTGGGTAAAACCAGAGTGGCATCAGAAGTTCTTCTAAGCAGTGTTCAGTGGGAAGAAAGGGATACCCACTAAACTCATTAGGTGTGGGTTATAATTGAAAACATTTCAATATATCATGTAGATTGCCAGCCTTTATTACTTGTGTTTATGTTATATTTAAAAAATACTTTGATGTTCTTTTTAAAACTTCAGTCTGTTCATGTATTCACTTCTTACACATATTAGTTCACACATGTTAACTATGTTTAAATGTAGTTACCTTCAGAGTTTCTTCTCCATACTTCAATCAGTAGGTTTCTGTCTACATTCATATTTTCTCATCCTGCTTCCAATGTAACAACCTTCTCATCCTGACTTGTATCACCTCTTCTCACCTCCTCTTCTGTTTTCTCTCTCAAGAGGGAAGTGGAGGAGGATGAGAGAGGCAAGGAGCTAGGTCTGACAGCCTTTGAAGAGGCTTTTCTCTGTAGGCTGGAATTTTTAGGACAAGCTCAGCACAGGACACACACTCTCTCTCACTCACACACACACACACACACACACACACACACACACACACACACACACACACACACACACACACAGAGACACAGTTACAGTTTCTGGATCATTTGCATAATTTCTAATTAGTAAGTTTATAAGTGAGGGACAAAAATAGAGACGGAGGAAGTATGAAATACACTGAGGAGAAGATAAAGTGCACCCATGTACCGGTGTTTATGACAGGGGAGTAATCTCTCATAGGAAAGGGTGTAAGGTGATAATTTGATATACTAGCTGTCTGTGTGCTGCTCAGACCAGCTGAGACACACAAAGAAGACAAGCCTAAATCTACAAATACTCCTTCTCCTCTTTCTCCCCAGACTCAATTGTGTCTTTGTCACAACTAGTTCTGGAGACCTGCTTGGTAACTTTGTGTGTGTTTTTTGTGGTGCTTTTTGTTCTACTCCTGTGAGAACCATACAACAAGTCTCGATATGTTGTATGTGCTACCATGATTAATTTGCATGTGTGTGTCTGTTGGTGTGCTGGATTAATCTGCATTTTTTTTCTCCTCGACATTCACGTGTGGATTTACTGATGTTTTTTGAGGATTGGAGTTTCTGAATAAACATCAAGCATAAAATAACAGCAAACACAATCTCCCACTGACCTATATAATTCAAAATGGCTGCTGCTGCACAGCTGTCCTCCCACACATGAGAGTGAGGAGTGCTAAAGGATAGATTGAGGGAATGAGAGAAAGCCAGGCTGCTGCTGGTGCCTGTGTGGGAGGAAAGGAAAAGACTGTAAGCAGGTAGAAGAATAAAAACGAAAGCATCCTCAGGGCACGATCTGTCACGCTTGTTCTGTTTCTCTGTCTGTCCATGTGTATCTAATCTCTTCTCTCTGCTTCCAGTATTCCTCATGTATATAAATAATATATACATAACTTCCTATTTGTGTCACTTCAAGTCCTCCCCTTGCAGCTTTTCCTCATCTGACTCAGTTCCTTCTTCTGTCTCATTTTCATTCATCCCTGTCTCTTTAATCTTCCCACAGTATGAATCATCCCGCTTTTCATGGTGTCTTACCCCTTTTTACTCTCCCCTCCTCATTTTACACACACATTCTCCATTTCTGCATTTTATCATCCCGCTTTTCCTTCCTCCATGCATTTCTACACTTTCTCCAGTTTTTTCACTGCTTAAGACCACGTTGTGCGTAATCTGACATTAGAAGTGAGTTGCTCCAAATATGACGCTAATCCACATACATGCACAGCCCCATTACTCGTCTGTGTGTGTGTGTGTGTGTGTGTGTGTGTGTGTGTGTGTGTGTGTGTGTGTGTGTGTGTGTGTGTGTGTGTGTTATTATAGGTACATACTTGTGAATGCGTTTGCATCTTAGTGGCTGGTTTGTTAACTAATTAAACCATTATATTTGAATTGCAGAATGGTTGCAGATTTCATCATAGTATTTATTTGATATGTCACCTCATGGCATGCGCTGATGTTTCTTATGGGTTTGGTATGATTAAAAATGATGTCTGACTTTGTTGCGTTGTCTTTGTTTCTTTGTTCTTGTCAGCCAACCACCGACGAGCTGGAAATGTGGTGACCAACATTCTGGCCAAAGAGCTGATGCAGGAAGATAAGCCTTCATTGGGTAAACCTTCTGCAAAAAAGTTAAAGTCAGATGATAAAGTGGAGCCAAAACTAGAAGAAGCAGAGTCATTAGAGGACTTGCTTGAGTCTGCGACTTCTCGGTCTAATTAGGTACCCAGGTAGAAGTTTGTTTTTCTTTTTTTCTTTGTTTAGTTTTGATTTTTTTTTTTTTTTTTAAACCTATACAGCCAGTCTATCTAAAGTCAGATTTATCTTTCTTAGGCATTCTAGGGGCCAATAATCATCTGCTATTAGTTTACTGAATAAAGGCCTGCTTTCTTTTCCATAAATGTCTTAAAAGGACAGTCTTTTAAAATAACATTGTGTTTTGAGACGACAGAGAGATGCAGAACTTAAGGGCGGGGCTCTCACCTCAGTTTCACCCTCTGCATGGTCTTCACCAGCCTTGAGAACTCTGACACTGTCATAAAGATTGAATTGCTTTTTCCATCACATGCACATAAGGTGTTCATGTTGTTTTTTTGTTTTGTTTTTTTGTTTTTTTTTCTGTTTGTCTTTATTTCTACATCACTCGGTTCACCTGTCACTCAAAGGACATCTTTAGCCATTCCAAAGACTTACTCAGGAGGATCCACTTTGTTTCTTTTATCTTTCTTCCCCTTCTTTTTTTGGTTATTCCCAGATTTAGACTGAGAATGTGTGGATTTTGGCACATCCTGCATCATCTTGTCAGGATGTTCCAGCCAAGACCACTTTGCTGTTTGTTTTTTGTTGATGTTTTCTGTTTTTAAAGAGATGAAACAATTTTCTTTGTAATTATTTGTTATTCCGTATGTTACTGCTTGTAATCATTTTACTGTATTATTCAAAGTGCCAACTGATAGAAATCCAGTCTTATCATTTCACTTCTGTGTTTAATACGGTCACAGTTTGCACTGGTCCTGCCTGACACCTCATCAACAGCAGTTATCACCTGGGTTTATATTTCAGCATGTTCTTTAGCGAGAAAGGGCAATAGCGCACAGGTGTCCGTGTGCTTAAAGGGAGGGATTAATTATATAAACTTGTCTGTTACCATATGTGCCCATATCATTTATATGAAACATGAACATGATTATTCACACAAAATTTAAGGCAAGATAGTCGACAGCAAAAATGTTCTTCCACAGAGTCCAACCAAAACAAATATTGCTTTTTCAGAGGGTGTTTCCATGCACACCCAGCCTGAGCAGTTCACATGCCTCTGTGTTTGTATATGAAAAAGTCTGTGTGAAGTAGCTGCCTATATTTAGTCAGTTTCCTACATGTGTGTTTGTGCTTGTACGTTTGTATGTACTGCCATCTGTAATTACTGTATGGTACCGACCATGCTGTCATAAATGTTAGGTTTCATGAACAGCGTTTTGGTCTTTCTGCTGAAGATAAAGCATACTGGAAAACTGCCCAAAAACTGCTGAGATATACGTGTGCGTGCATGCGTGCACGCTTGTTTCCCGCCCACTGAACTGCAGCAGTAGTTTTTGAATGTCTGGCTGCGTTTCTATTTGTTTTCAGCCATCAGCATACATGTTGCCATGATGTTGTGGTGTACTATTTGACAGGAATCTGGTGAGATGATGCAAGCTGCTCCATGCAATATTTATTACTATGCAAGCACATTATTGTAGCGCGCTCCCCAGACGTGATACCTAGTCAGTCTCAGGATGTACAAACCGCTGGCACACCTCGCACACTCTTGAATAAACCTGCTGGTTCAAGGTCAGTGCTTCATGGCAGTGATGACTGAGAAAAATCCTTTTAGCTCCAAAACTTCATGACATCACCAGTATCGTTATTCCATCTTCCTATAAGAATGTGCCGTCTTTGGACAAAATGATAATTAAACACAAAAGGAAATAAGATGACGCACTGGAGCGCTTCCAGTGATGGTGCATCATTTTTTTATCAAATAACACTGAGAATAACAAATATTTTGTTGCGCCTCATCTCAAGCACAAATATGTCGTAGCTGTATTTAAATGGTTGACACTGTTGCTGTTTTAATGTCTGCAATATTTTGCCTATGACTTCAAGTGCACACCTGTAGATTGTGTGTAATGCACCCTGAAAAACAAATGTTTTTGAAGTGAGGAGCAAGGGAAAACTAGAGGAGGTAAATGATGTCACTGGAATATTTTTGCAAATTTGAGTTTTTCCTTTTCTCAACAAGTCCTTTTTCTTTTTTTTTTTCTTCTTCTTTTTTTTTTTTTTTTTTTTTAAGATATTGTTTTCTATGTAAATTTTAAACGATTATTTTAATGTAATTTTTTCCCCAGAGATTTCTGTATGGCTATATAACAATGCACCCAGTTGTCGTTTGTTACACTGAACTATTATTAAAAATGTCTTAAGTAATTTATCGGTGCGTGTGTCCTTTTGTTTTTTTTTGTTTTTTTGTTGTTGTTTTTTTCATTATGTCGTTCGTGTAATTTCCAGCTTGGTTCTATTCCTGTATGATTGCCAAAATAAACTCTCTTCGGTGCACTTTGGCCGATGCTACTTTCTCCTCCGCTCCTCCCCTCTCCTGATGTAAACACATTGGGCAGTAAAGCATCAGACAGGCACTGCACTTTGATACTGCAATTTTATTGCCAAAAAGCAGCAAAAGAATGAATAAACAGTGGAGTTAGTTATTTTTACAGACAAGTCTCAGGGTTTTCCATGGCTTCAGGGTTTCCACAAAAACTTTCCAACAGTATTCTGCTAAAATTGCCAGTACACGGCAAGATCTCTATGTGCGTGTCTTAAAGATGCAGAGGACAGTTGATGTCATGTTTTGTTTTTTTGATTTTGTTTTTTTTTTTTGGAGGGGGGGGTCCCTTTTTGCACCCTGTTTTTATTTGTTTTGACCCACGTGGTGCAGAGTATTTATTTTTTCTGTTCATTCACATGTTAAGGTTTTATTCCACCACAATGCAGCTTAAATTGAATCATTTAGACCTATTTATCATTTATCAGACTTTATACAGTTTTTCCACAAAGACTTTTAAGGGTTGGCCAAGTGACGATGGAAGAAATAAAGTGCCTTTAAACTCTCAAAGTTGGTTAAAGTTGTTTATTTGCCTCCCCCCCCCTTTTAAATTTTTTTTTTTTTTTTTATAAACTGGTAGATTTTTGCAGGCCATATACAGTGCAAGTCAATGTGATCAAAACTGTAAAGAAATGACCAAAACAGGGTAACCTGGGCAATACTGAACAAAACAACTGAGTGATTCATTAACAATAATCATGATGAATATAATATGGGTGGCATGGCTATCAGCTTTAATCAGTTTTTTATAGCTTTTGGACCACATGTGGCAAGAAAAATAACTTCTCCTGAGAAGACTGAGGAAAAGCTTGATACTGTGATAGATGGAAATCTTTGTCAATGTTTAAAATGGACAGTTTGACAGGTTGTGAAATTAGATTGTTGCTCCTCGTGTATGGACATCATACCCTGGGGTCAGTGTTGGGTTCTAAATTTATACATCAATAACATGTGTAATGTCTCCCAAGTGCTAAAAATGGCACTTTTTGCTGATCATATAAATATTTTCTGCTCAGCTGATGATTTGCAGCATTTACAAAATAATTAAATGGAAGATCTGGCTTGATAAAAATAAATTATCATTAACTACGATAAATTAATGGGGTTGATATTGAACGGGTCAGTGAAACCAGATTTCTAGGGGTACAAATAGATGAGGTTCTGTTTGAAAGCACACATTAAACATACTATTCTGAAGCATTACAGTATTAGACCATACGTCTCTCATGTTTGCTAATTTTACCTGGGACAGTAACTATAAAAGAGCACATTACATTCTCTTTTTATTCTTCGTCTATTTGGATATCTCAGTATTAACTAATAAGTAGTTGAGAAAGGTGTGGGGTGGGGTGGGGATAACGTTACTGAAAACACAACTCTTCACCAAGGTGCACCCTATTTCAGTTGGGCACCTGACAGGACAACCACCGCTTCAACTCGCATCCGTATAGCTATTAGCCCCTCCCACTCCAGTAAACGATAGCTGCTGGCTTTCCTCTGTTGTTGTTGTTGTTGTTGTTGATGAAAAACTGTGGATTTATTAAATTAAATATAATCACAGAATAAACATGATCTCCAACTATTTCTGTTACTCCAAACATAGCCTCCTCCATACCACACTTACACAGGGGTTTGTCTATAAACAGGAGCCCAAATGGGGGAGAACTGTTTTGGCATTGATAGGTATACTCTGTGTCGTGTCAGATGTGCCATGGCCTCAAGACAAGGACATGTGAAGACCTCTAAGCAGACTTTCATGTACGACATCAGTTGAGTTTCCCTCTAAGATGGCGACTCTAAATCCTTGGGAGGAAGAACACCAGCTTGTATCTCCATCTCATTTTCTGTTGGACATCAATACTGACTCACGGAGGTAAACTATAAATTATGACCTCGTGTATGACCTCCCCTATGAGTGGCCTGGTGTGGGGGAATGCCTTAAAAATTCATCTGTATCATACAAGCTATTCAGATGTAGGCCTGCTAAAACAGCTGAAGTAGTTTCCTGTTTGTCCTGTAACACGACTGATTGATTCCCTGTTCTTTCCGTCCATTTCTCCTTCATATTTCACTGACAGGATATCCTCGTCGGTTACAGCCTGTTCAGGTTGAATCCTCAGCATCTGCGTTTTATTTAAAACAAAGAAAAAGGCATAAATCTTATACTATAGTCTTTGCGTTTAAATCCATCTGAAAAGTCAGTTCTTTTTTTATTGCTTTCTTTGTGTACAAGTCAACCTTCCAAAAAAGATGATGAACTTTATTAGTCCATAAATTTTCTAGTAAAAAGTTGAATGGAGCCTTAGTCTGTAGTATACCTCAATATGGAGACTGGAGGAGTTTAGTTCAAAACTCTGAGGCCTTATGTTAAATACCTGGGACCACTGTACTAATATTGTGTAGATCTTTATTTTAATGCTACCAGATGTGGGGGAAAAAAAAACATTCATCATCTGAACAAAATTAGCTTGCTTTTCATTTTAATTGGAGCATCTGCTGCATGCTGTGTCACAGAGACTTTGAGAATATAATGAGTTCTGTTTTTGGAATTCATTTCACGTTGAAATACCTGGAGAATTCAACTCTCCTGCGCTCTGTGAATGAAAGTCTCTGCAGTTTAACAAACCAGAGCTGACACTGCCATCCTGTCGTCTCATTAACTGACTCTGATAATGTAACCAGAAGGCCTCAACTTCCGTTCATCAGTGATAGCAGTGTTATTGATTATGTAATTATGTCATCCTCATTTCTCCCTTATGTGGTAGATTTTGAAGTTGATATTTTTGGATATATTGTCATCTTATAAGCATTGTCCTATCTGTGTTGAGCTTACAAATGAAGTGCCAGTAAGGAAAAAATAAATTTAAAGAATAATGAGGGCCAGACTAGACAAAAGATTTTCTTGATAGTCTACATCAGAGGTTAATTAGCAATGCATTAAATTAATTGGATGCAACTGAGGATATGATTGTTAACCAAGAAAAAATGAATTCAGTAGTAACAAAGCTTGAAGATGTATATAAAATTGCAGAGGTTTGATTTGGTATGTTGAAAAATGCTACCGTAACTATTATGAAGAGAAGAATTAGTTTAACATTGAGTGTAAGAAGGAATTGTGTTAAGGCAAAGACTTAAGGAAGTGTTAGAAACCTAATAAGTTCCAGATCCTGCTATAAGACAGTTATTAGAAGGTGTAAACATAAGTATAGTAAAGAAATTAATATGCTGTTAACTACACTCAAAAGTAAGGATACTAAAGGGTATTGTAGGATAATAAATAGGAACCGTTTTACTACAGTTACCTGTGATGGAATAACCATAGAGGGGTTCTGTGAACATATTAAACATCTAAATGAGTGTGATATTAATTTGTCTGATTTTATAGACAATACATGTTCACCTAATGAGTTTATTAATGACTTTTTCTCTGAAGAAGAGGTCAAAGTTCAGATAAAACATTTAAAGAATAATAAGGCAGGTGGCTGTGATTTGATTTTCAATTAATATATAAATACTAGTCCTGAAGACTTGATTGCATTGGTCACCAAATTGTTTAACTTGGTGTTGAGGACAGGCATTATACCAACAAGTTAGACAACGGGAATAAGTTGTTGTTGTTTAATTGAATTAATTTGAACATTTTAAGTTGCAAAGACAACTGATGGAGACGTTATTTAATGCTAAGGATACTGTTATATTGCGTAAACTTGCAAAATGATATAAAGAAATTGTATCTGTATTTGGACATGGGTGATTTGTTGACAGACATTTATTTATTTTTCCTTTTGATAATGATGATGTGTATTGAATAACACTTTGTTTGTTTGTTATATAATATAATGTCGTATGGTTTGAAAGAAAGTCTCATATCTAATTTAGGATTATTCTTTGTGCACGCACACATATGTAGACCAGAGATCAGTAACAATTCTGACTCAACACAACAGAAGAAAATGAATTTAAAAAACCTGTGCATCCATTCTTTGTTTCCGCGTGTGTGTGTGTGTGTGTGTGTGTGTGTGTGTGTGTGTGTGTGTGTGTGTGTGTGTGTCTTGGTCACACTTCCTGTCTCTTTGAACACAGAGTTAGGCTCAGCTATTCTAACACATCTGATCCTAATCAAACTCTGACCAGGCCTGTAGCTCTGTTTTTCAGTAGTATCTATCTTCATGTGTTTGTAACGTTTTGGTAGTTTGTCTGTGGGGATAACTGCACTCTGAATGTTTAATCTTAACTTTAAAACAGACTTTTTTCAATGAGTTCACAAGTTCATACATCCCCCCCAACCACCACCACTTTTAAGCTCTTTACCATTTGTGGTTTATGCGATTGCTTTCATTTGCTCCCCTTTTCTGCACTGTACATTTCCCTGCATACAAGCATGAACCTACTTTAAATTCCGTCCTTATATGAACTGAACCTTTTTCTCTTGATGTCCATTTTATTTCAAAGTGAAAGCATTCAAGTCTTTTGGAATAAGACGATGGGGATAATAAGGCTTTTAAAAGCAATGAGGGGGAAAAGCTCTGTACAAACAGATGCTTTATGTAGTAAGTAGGACACAGCAGCATACCGTGTGGAAGACATGGGGGAGTTGGACAAGGAATAAGATGAAGAATGTATAGAAGACCATATGAAAGAAGTTGGGAAACTGAAATAGACATAGTGATTAGGAGTCGAAAAAAAGCAAAAGGTGGCCCGATTAAAAAGCTGCGTAAAATGACAGCATTGTAGGAGCGTCTAAGAATAGACAACATGGCTGTGTGTTAGTGTGTGTTGTGGACTTTGGCCCTACTGTGTGCGCATGTTTGTTGACTCTAGTCTGACATATTTGCATCCTAGATAAGAGTGGATGTAGCCTTTAACTGCCGTCTTCTGTGGGTGTGTCTGAATGTGTGTTATGCTCTGTTGCGCTCATGCTTGTGACTGCGTTTATGCATCGCACATAGTTGTATAAACATGCTACCATATTCTGTTCATTTTAGCCATGAGGAGCTACCTTGAGGTACCCCTCAGCAAGGTACCGTCCCCACACCCTGCTCCCTGCTTCACTGGATGAATGGATTAAATGTAATTTCCCTACGGGGACTAACACATTATTATTATTATTATTATTATTATTATTATTATTATTATTAGACTGATCCACCATGGTAATAAGAGGATGGACATTGTCAGCAGCAATTCTCAGGTGGTGTTTAAATGTGTTCAAAGTGTACCAAGAAAATATCACCCACATCATCACACCACAACCACCAGTCTGAACTGTTTATAAATGCAGTTTGGAGCCATGCTTTCATGTTGTTTACACTAAATTCCGACCCTACCATCCAAATGTCACAGCAGAAGTTGTGGCTCAAACTAGCAAACATTTTTCAAATCTTAGCTGACAGGAGAGAGGCACAGTGTAGTTATCTGCTTCAAGGTTAAAGGTATTGTGCATTATGGATGCTTTTCTGCATACCTTGGTTGTAAGAAGTGGTCATTTTAGTTACTGTAGGCTTCCCATCAGCTCAAGGCAGGCTGTGCATTTGCTTCTGACCTCTGGCATCAACAAGACATTTTCACAAACAAAGCTGCTGCTCAAATTTTCTACTGAACATTTTTACATAACTGAAATCAAATCAACAATTAAAACTGCTGCTACTGGACACCTATGTGTTTATAAGCTGTTGTGTTATTTTTCCATTAGGAAAACAACATATTCATTTACCTCAACTTTAAGTGAAAATATTTGTATTATTTATTAGGTTAAGAACATATTTTTAAAGAGTTAACTTATTCTAGTTAAGACCAGTGTATTGATATAAGCTTATTTGTGATTTGATCTGTAGTGATGTCTAATTGTTATGAGATTCAAGTCCTCCTGATTCCCAGACTCCCTCAGGCTCTTGTTGTGACATTTTGGGGAGTCGGGGGAGATTTGCATGTGTGTGTGTGTGTGTGCCTGTCTGTCTATGCCCTTATATGCGTGAAGGGGTTATGCTGGAGAAAAGAGGTCTGAACAAAGAAAGGGGGCAGTATAATTGGCTTCAGCACTGCCAGACGACACAATGACACAGCCATTGATAGTGGAATGGTTTCCCGGAAGCAGTGGACCAATTGAGGAGCGGGAGGCTGTTTTTCACAGCCTCTGATTGGCTGGACGACAGAGACTGTCGGTCTCCAGGTAGCAAAGTGAACCTCTGAGCGTATCTGCCACCCCTCTGCCTGCTGTAGGAGGAGGGAGGGAGGGAGTGTTACATAGAAGAGTAGATGTGACCTCGGCTGTGGAGAAAACAAAACAATTAATTTACATTCAGAGAGCACATTAGCTTTTATTTTCTATATCGTCTCCCCCCACTGCTTCCTCATTCCTTCTCTTCTCCTGACCTAGAAGTTTCTGCATGTGTGTGTGTGTGTGTGTGTGTTTGCATATCTCTGGCTGCTACTAACATCACCATGCCAGGACTCTGAAATAAGTGTTTCATTTGTCTTTAACTTGGCTGTACACTCCACAGCTCCCTCTCTCTGTCTCCAGTTCTGAGAACTGTTATTTAGACTGGCCATTTCTCAATTTTCCTGCTGCTTCAGGAGAGAAGCTCACACTACTGTGGCATTTAAACTCCATAGAAACAGTTTGAGTGACTGGTGAAACGCAAAAAAACCAAAAAGGGCTTCCCTGGTGTTTTTGAATGATGGCATGCGAATGTGTGAGGTTATAGTACATATTTGAATATGGAGTAAAAGTGCCTATTTGCATTATTTTGCATTTGCCTACAACCCGGTGCATAAATACACATCTGTGCATGTAGCTGCTGTCTGCTTCATTCGGCCTCCCTGCTTCAGCTATCATGTCTTAATGATATCCACTTGATCGAATTTTTCGGCTACTTGTATAACACTCTCCATGTGACACACAATTAGCAGACAATTAACATGGGCAAGGGAGTGTCAACCGATTGGCTGTGCCATCACACCGCTGAGTGACATCTCCATCATCACACCTCCTGTAGTCACCCTAAAGCAAATGAAATCTGTGTCGAAACTGGAGTCCCTTTTTTTCTGTTGTGTCTGTTGTTTCTCTTTCCTTCAATGTCCATGCCTTTCAAACAATGTGAATATTCAGTCGCCCCCGCCCATTTAGCTTTCTACATCCCATTCCTTTGTTTCTCTCTGTCCATTTGAAGATAAGATACAAGTCATTTTGCTTGTTTTTTTTTTTCATGTTCATCTGAAAGTGATGCTTTGCGCTAAAACAATGTGATGTTTCTGCTAAAAGAACTGTCAGCATGACTGTGTTTGACTTTGGCGTTTGTGTGTGCCGCTCTATTTCCGACCTTAAGACATTGTCCAAATGGAGACAACCTAAGCATTAAATCCCATTATGAAGCAGATGGGGCTTCTGTAAAGAATGCGTTGTCTGAAACTGGCTTCTTTGCTGTTGATAGAGAAAGGTTTTGATATCTGCTCATATTTTAGGCCTCTGTCACACAGACCTAGAGACCACTTGGTAACCACTGGTCGTGAGAGGAAAGATGTGTATGCCCTGAAAGGCGAGTGATTGCTGGAGCCACATTCACGCAGGCCTAGACACTGATCAGTGACCCTCTGACAACCACTGGATGCTGGCTTGGCTACAAACATTAGCAAACTATCTACCAACTACCCACTTTTCCCAGTTTCAACAGCTCGGAGAGGTGAGTATTTTCAGAGTAGTTGGCATCACAAGAAGGGTTTTGGTGTAGAACCCTCATCAACTGGTTGGGAAATACATGTTTCCCTCAAAACTGGTGGTGTCCAGATGGTTGCTAAGCAGTCCCTAGCCTGAGGCGTTACCCAGAGAGAACAACTGTTCTCATTGTCGGATTGTTGGCTTCTTATCGTTCTTCACTTTTCTTGCTTACCATCCATTGCGTCCTTCCTCTTATTATCTTTAGTAATAGCACAGAAGCAAACTTTTTCTGCCATGATAACTAGCAGTAACATCACATGCAATCCACAATTTTCATTTAATTTTGTGCTTGAAATCCAGCGCATGGTTCATCCCTCCAGATCATGATGTCTGTGTGGATGTCTTTCCACCCCAGATTTAAAGGGGGGAGGGGGGGGGGCACAGAGAGAGAGAGAGAGAGAGAGAGAGAGAGACGTCTGCTTTGTAGGCAGTGTGAAAAGATGATGCAAACAGAATATTAATAAGCACCAATCTTATACAACCACATGCACTGGCCATAGTGTTCACTCTACCGCCTCGTTTTTTTTTTTAAATTTTCCCTCTCACATGCACATAGGCAGTGGCTATACTTTCACAAATTCCTCTTATATATTTGGTAAAAACTGCTGATGGTAGGGACATTTGTTTTGTTGCTGAAACTCCTTCAGCAGCACTGTTAACACCTGTGCTTCTTATGGGGGCCAGGCAGAGATGTGTTCTCTCTGGGAAAACTGGGTGATAAATAAGGCACGAAACCGTGTGCCCCAGTGTAGAACAAACAGGTACTTAAACAGGTACTAAAATCCTGGATTTCCTTGACTGGGTTAATTTAAATTAATTTTTCTATGATTGTTTATTTTTTAGACACTTGTCATAGTTATTCTTTTTGTTGTTTATTTTTGATGTTGATTTTTTTCCCCAACAGTGTTTATCATTAGTATTTAATGTAGTCACGTATATTAATAGCACCACAGATATACCAAATAGAAGATATGCGATGTTGAAATACTGGAGGTGTTCTGTGGATCCTACTGGATGTTTATGGTGGGTGAGTAGTATTTATTCTGTAGTAGATGCTACTCAAGATCCGTAAATCCTAGTCTTCTCTTTTTTGGTTTGTGTTGGTGTAATTCTTTGGTTGGGTTAAGATAAGATATCCCAGACCTTCACATGAGAAGTCGGCTGCAGTAAAAGATGACTGCAGTTGAAAGAATATTTGTATCCATGTGGAACCCCTCAGAATCTCTGGACCAGTAATATGTTTTATTCTGTGTGCGCACACATGCATGCTCACCACTCCCTCCTGCCCCCTATATGTCCATACACATTGGTGTGATGTAGGTAAGCTGTCAGTCAGCTGACCTACATTAGCTGATCCTGCAGCACTCTGATTTCCTCTGGGGGCAGTACGTCTGTGGGTGTGGTACATAAGTGTGTTTGTTGCTCATACATCTCTTTTATGTTTATATGTGTGTGCCCATGTGAGTGTGTGCCCATGTGTGTGTCCTACAGCTCAGAGGATGACAATCCTACATCTGCAGTGACATTTACAGGTTAAACGGTCTCACACTCGCACTACTGTTCTTAGTCCAGATGATACATACTGATCTTTATTTACAGACAAATCTCTGGAGTGATGCTTTATATTGTATTTGAAGTTGACAGTGTATTTTTTGATGTTCACCTGGAAAAATAATTGTATGTGCTTTTATTTCTGAGCAAGGTCCAACCAGATCAGACACACAAGTTATTCTTTTACTTTAGTGGTGAAACAATCACATCATAGACCAAAAAGGTTATGCAAATAAAAGAAAAATCAGCTGTTGAAGAAGATGTTTCCAGTCACCTCAGCACCTTTCTTTCTTAATATGTAACAAACTGCTGAGGGTGAAGACACTCATTCTCCCCCCCCAGAAAATCCCACCTCCATGCAAAGCACCTATTAGATACAATGACATCACTTCTTTGACTGGTTACCGTGGTTACTTTAACTTCCTGCTGGCAAAAATCAGTATCCATACCCGATTTTCCTTAAGCCCCCCCATTTCTTGGGTGTCTTATGTGCCGTCCTGACCTCTCACTGCTCTACCTCAATGTTTTCCCTTTCACGTGTCTCATGCCTCTTCTCCTCTCTTCTTTTGCTTGTTTCATCATCCCCATGTATACACTCCTTTGCCGTGTATTTCCAACAGTTCCCCCTTTCTTAAAACATGGGTTTTAAGAAAGTTTATTTTTTCTTTGTGCCTACAAGGGATTGTTCTCATTTTAAAGTGAGAGCTGGAGTAGCATCACAAGAGTAAAGGGAGGGACAAAGAAAACAAAGACAAAAGCAACCATGGCAAACAATGACCCACATAGAGGGAGAGAACACAGATGTGGACAAATGGCTGCAGCTGGAAAGGAATGATATCTTAAACAGGGGGCAGTAAACAATGCGGATGATGCTCAGTCAGGCATAGGATAAAGACCAGTGCAGGGGTGATGAGAAGGAAAATATCAGGCCTGTAAACAGCTAAGCTGAGATTGGTGGACGGTTACAGTGCAGACGATATGAGGCACAGCTTTACTAATAATGAAGAGGATAGGGTGGATCAAGTGCTCCATTCAGCAACTACTCCAAATGTGTTCTGTAGAACACAAAGGTCCAGACAAGCTTGATTTTGAAGCATAGGGGGCAGTATGCTGCATTACCTTTCATTTTGCAGTCAGGGAAGTAGGCAGGCAGGGTAGGGGGTAAAGGAGAAGTATTGGGAGCCTTTATGGAGCTGTATTATAGTAAGCTGCTTACAGTCTGTGTGCTGTTCTGCATCTTTATGGGTGGGAGTGCAGAGAAAGGACAAAGAGGGAATGCATAGAGTGAAAGAGAACATAAAGATTTATCTTGGTCATCAGCAGACAGATGTTTGTTTTTGTCATCCAATCCACACCCGTCAGACCTCTTCTTTTTCTTCCTGGCTTCCACTTTTTAAAAATCCGCATTAATTATTTGTACTTTTTCCTCTCTCCTCCCTTCTCTTCCATCCCTCACATCCTAGCGAACTACTCCCTGTAATGCCCCCCCCCCCCCCTTTTGCTGCATGGTCTCAGAGAGGTAATCATCCCCGCCGCCATCCCTCGCTACCACCCAACTGAGTTGAGAGAGGAGGGGGATGCAGAGGGGAGGGGGAGGAGGGGAATGGATGTTGGAGGTTGCCATGGAAACTGAGAGTCTTTCGCACTCCGACATCATCTGTTGTTGCATGGCGCGGAACGGGCGCATGAATATTTGAGCTTTATGGACACCGACAGACGAGTGACACAAACTGAACTCTGTGGACTTCCACTACCCTCTCAAATGGAAAGAGGAGTGGAGGGAAGCAGTGGATGGATGAATAGATGGATGGACGTCAGGCGGGGTCACAAAGGCAGACTGACAGACCTCAATTTTTATCTAGGGCAGAGAGTCTGGTTATCTGGCTTTAGCAATAAAGAAAGAACGAAAATGGATGTAGTGACAATGATAGAGATAAAAATAATGGGGAAACATTGAAAGAATTTGACCAAATGAATTAGGTTTGTGTGTTGCTAAAAATGTGGAGAATATGATCGGGGGAGAGAACAAAGAGACTGGGGAAGGGAGGGAGAGGGATGGTAGTGACGTATCATGAGAGCAGTAAATTAGGGCACTGGAACTTGCCCCCCCTTCTCTGTCTTCTTCCTCTTAGTTTCCCAGAACATCCTGCAGTATTTTCTAATTAATCCTCTCAGAGGTTTGTTTTCTGCCTGCTGTTGATGCACACACGCCTCCATGCAAACAAACTAGTCACAACTCCTGCAAATTTCTAAATGAGGCAGTGAACCATTTTGGGGAAGTTTAATTGTGCACAGTCTGACTGCACTGCATCAGAAAGCAAAGACAAGAGAACAAATATTTTCACTGGCTTTTAGCTCTTATCTCCCTTTATGAGGTTCTCCTGGCACCTTTGATATATCTTTATAACAGATAATGCACTTTTCCTCTGTAGGAATGTGCTTGGCTTTTTTTCTACATTTTTATCTGGTACAGTGATCACTTAGAACCTCTGGTATGTCTTGTATTTGAATTGATTTCCCATGTTTCCAGAGTAAGTTCCCAGCTTCCTCCTCTGCTGATGGGTTTAACACCTGTCCCAGAGGTCGTGGCGTGCAGCAGAGCGTCCCACCAACACTGGTGACATTTAGATGACGGTCAGAATGTGAGATATGGCTCTTAAAACATTCCCATGATCCCAGTTGATGATTTCAAGTGTTGATGCCCAGTTTGCTTTTCCCTGGGGTTTCACAAATATGCTACATTCTCATAATTTCTGTGTGTTTGTGTGTATGTATTGTAGGCTTTCTGTCTAAAGACTGTGGCTGCATTTCTACTCATTCTGGAGATGCTTGTGGGATTTCCAGAAGGGAAAGCATTCAACCTGATAGCCGGTGCTTGATATTAGTGGGTGAATTTGACACATGGTTTGTGTCCCAGTTAGTTTTAGACAGAAACCATCTGGTTTCACACCTTGTTATTACCAACAGCAATTCAAGAACTGAGCAAGTTATTTTTTGTGTGTTTTTTATGCAAGCTATGTCAGCACGTGTAATGAATTTGTTGATGTGTATGCTCCCTGAAGACCTCGAGATTCTCTCCTAATTGGACGTATTTTCTAAACAATACTGCATGACTCTACTGGAAAGGGGATCAGTCACAGGGGCAGTTTAGGGGACACAGCGGTGCAGTGGGGAGAGAGGGGGAAAGTAGAGACTTGCTTGATGATGCACGCTTATTAGCCTGAAATATCCATGCAGCAGCTGCACCATTTCCGCAGCAACACCTGTCGCCATGGTGCTGAGTTGTCGACATGCCTCTGTGTCAATGTCTGCATGTCTGGAGGAGCTGCGCATTCACAGCGTGTCCGACCTTTCAGACCCACCTCTCTCCCACACACACACTTAACCTCCTCGGTTAATGTTCTGGTATGTCTAAAATCTAATACATGCTACACAACATCCTTCACATGCAGCTGTGTCAAATGCACACGCACACACATACACACACGCCCGCGAAAACAACAAAGAGTAAACTGGCGTTCTTTGTTGAATCCTTGAACATTTTATTTTCTGGTTTCCTCTCTGTTCCAGCCTTCATCATGGAAATCTGGAATTTTCTGTTACCATGACAACCGCAGCTGGTGGAGGCAATGGATTAGATCCTCTGCACTGTGCTGGGGGCGTGGTAGCTGCATAGGGAGCGGGGTGGAGGACTGCTCATGGGGTGTATGGTTGTTAAAAGGGATTGGGGTTATGCTAGAGTGTTGTATGTGTGTTTTTAGTGTGTGTATGTGTGTGTGTGGGTATTAGAGTGTGTAGAAACAAGGTGGGGGGAGAGGATGCCCTTAAACCACTTTACACCAGATGGAAGCTTTTGATCTCCTAAAAAAATAACACACACATTGTTCCATTCTATTGGGGAAATTAAAACCAAACTGCACTTTCTTATTTTATGTTGTCTGCGACCTTTGACTTGATGCAGTCCTCATATTTTCACTCTTCTCTTTCACTGGCTTACAAAGCAATTAACCCTGTGTCTGTAGCAGCCTAATGTCAGCCTTCTCTTTCCCTCAGTCTGTCTTTCCCTTCTCAATTCCTGTCTCCCCGCTGTCTCATTTCCATCCTCCCAGCTGAGAAAACAGGAGCAAGAACACTTGGCAAAGAAGATGAGGGGAGAGAGAGATGAGGAGAGAGGGGGCTTTTCAGATGAAGAGAAAAAGGGTTTGTGGCTTTGAAAGGGAGCATTGTATTCTTCCTCCACATTGCTACAGCTCCATCTCTGTTATTTAGTCAAGCCAGCAGCCAGCACATTACTGAGTCTCTTTAAATCAGGATAGTGTTAGCCTTAGCAACGTTCAGGCTCCAGCGCTCCAATGCTCTTTCTCAATGACCCCCCCTTCTTCTTTCTGCCTTAGAGCAGCAGATTCCCTGTTAACGCTGCCCTATGAACACATTCCTCTCTGCTGAAATAATAAATGAAAGCAGACTTTTTGAAAATTAGCAGGATATTTGTCTTTACAGAGATACAAAGATGATTTTTAAAGAGCAATGCAGCGTTTGGATATGTGTGTGTTCATATGTGACAAATCGTTTGGTGTTATCCGACGCTTTTGTTCAGGGGTTATTTTTAGAGCTGGCGGAGAGTGCCATCAGAAAACTAACTTTCCATTCCTCTCTGTCAATTAATCTTTTATAAGGAACGTTCATCCTAAAAACAGCAGTTTCTCTCTTTCTCTGGCTCTGCACTGCAAGATTCCTGCTTGATAAAAGTGGAGGTCAGTCAGTTCCTGCTGGATTTAGATTCTGCTTATGATGAGTGGTTGTTAATTTATACACACACACACACATATACATATACATATATATATATAATTTCATGTCAGGGTTATTCCCGACAAAAACCCAGAGGTTTATCCTTTCAGTCTTCCAGTGTGCATATCCACAAAACAGACCTCTGTTCTCCAACATGTGGTGACCCTACATATGCAGAGACAGCTGCTGGAGTGAGAAAGGGGGGGCAGGGAAGGAAGAAGAGAGGAAGCCAGTGAAGGAGGATGGGGGGGAGGAACTCCTTCCTTTGATTTTACTACTGTGAGGTTAAAAAACAGTAAACGGGCGCGGAAACTCACTTCCTGTCCCGCCACTAGCAACCCATTACGTCACATCCTGCTCTTTCTTCACATTGATTAAGTCTTCCTTGGCCTGAAATGAGATCCTTGTTTCCTTGCGCGGGAAGTTTCTGGCAGCTCCCACACTGACGAGGAAGAGAGGAACCTCCGTTTTCTTATGTAGGCGTGTGATGTGAATTATAGCTCAAATTATAATACATTTTAATTATCGTGGGTGCTCGTGGGTGTGTTTTGAATGTCTGGGTGTGTAAGTGTCTCTGTGGGCTGCCACATCTCTGCTTCCATGTGCATGTATCACACTGAGGATATGACGAAGCCTGGTCTTCTGGTTTGTGTCCAGGCTGTGTCACTAATGCTGTTATCGTACACAGGCTGCCCATTGTCAGGTTCTAGTCTGCGACTGCTATACATCACTGATTTGAAGTTTTTTGCCTGTTTGTCACACTATTGTGCATCTCTATGTGTGTATAATCAGTAGGAATGTGCTCAATTAAGCGAGATGGGGTAGGGGACATAAAGGGGGCAACAGAAGAACAATCTCCTCATTCTGTTGGGTCTCCCCTTGGGGAAATTTCTGACACATGGGGACAGTCAGGGCATCAGGAGTCTGTATGAGTCACAGGATGACAAACATCAGCTGACAAAGAGACTATAAAGCTATTTTAAGTCCTACTTGTATATGTATAATATACCCATATGAACAGCACCTCAGTTTCCTTTCATTGATAGAACCAGAATAGGCTCTAAAATGGAAGCTCATATTTTATTTCTCCAAATGGGGACAAACCCACAGTGCCTTATTACCTCTGACTCATCTCCTTGTGTCTGTGTGTGTGGGATATTCTCCAATCAGCTCTGCCATGTTCTCTACATATGGCTCAGTCGGTTGCCAGGTTTGACTAATTGCTGAATATGTTTATCTTTCCGCAGGTCATTGAGCTCAGCCAGGCCCTGAGCAGAGCCAATAATGGCTACTGGATATATCTGTAATGAAGATGTGTTGAACAGAGCAAAGCATCCAGCGCTAGGGCTGATGGTTACTGTGGCAACCATATAACTCAAGAAGAAAGTGGCAAGAGGAGACGGCCATTTTGGGTATGTGAATCTGCAGTGATTGATGGTGGAATGCTGTTGTGTGGAAAAACTGGATTGTTCTTTGTCATTTCAGGTATGATTAAATAGCTCCAGTAGCCGCTGGTCTTGCATAATCTTCAGGCAGTAACCTGGACTCCGAAAACCCACAACAGCAGGCATAATGACCTGATTCATGGCCGACACATCCTCTCTATCCCTCCAGTTTCTCAGTCCCTCCTTCCATCCCCCAACATCTGCAGCAGTGGGCTGCTCCTTTTGTTTTGCTTAGTGACGTCCTGTGGGCTATTTATAGAGTCATGTGTTATTGTGTAAGATCTATTGAAAGGCCCAAAGAGCATGTGCAGGCATGTTCCCTATAGTGGCCCCAACTTCTGCAAGAGGAAAGATAGAAAAGCGTGTAGCTCTAATATCAATGAGTTGGAGAAGGAATCAGTTTATAGAATAAGCTCTATGATTATCTTACATTTGACCTCAGTACTATTTTACTTTCCACCATGCTTTAATTATAACGTTCAGACTTCAGTTTGAGATCTTGGTGATCAGTTTTAGAGCTCTGCATGGTCAAATGTCAGCTTACAATAGTGAACTCTTGCACCCATATGTAACATGCAGGTCTTGTTGGTGGTTCCTCATACTACAGCGAAAACTAAAATAAACAATGGAATCCATTACCATTACGTTTGAGATCAATGGACTCTATTGAAACTTTTAAAGAGCAGTTTAGTACTTATTTGTATAGGCGTACTAATTGTTCTTGTGAAGCATATCCTTTTCTAGAAAGATGCTAAATAAATCAATTTTACTGACTTAATATGCTGTGCCGTGCTTTTTCTTTTTAAACAAAGAATACTTTTTTGGCAGCTGTAGTTCTGAGTCCTATTGAAAAAGGATCAGAACTTATATCATCAATTTAACATGTTTTTGATTAAGACATCCTAGTTCCTGTAAATTATTTGTAGCTTCGTAGTTTGCTTTTTAAAGAAATCTGAAATTAAAGAAGACAAAAGGCTTCTGGGATTAATTAGTAGTGCTGCAGCCACATGGTTAAAACTCCAAGAAGCATTTAAAACTGTTTAGTGAGCGCGATTAATATTGTTAACAATGTAATGATGCTCAGAGTTACCTCACTCAGCCTGTGAGAGAAATGACAAATAGCAGCATTAACACAAACCACACGCATAAGTAATTTTAAAATGAATCTTTTTATTTGAAATGTCAGTGTTCAAGAGAAAATAAAACAGCAATATAAATATTAGCATAAAAATAAGAGAGTAACACAGGGGTATAGCGTGGGGTTTAAGCATTTGATAAGAAAGATAATACAGCAGGATAGAGTAGGATTAATTCAGCAGCGGACGGACTTACACATATATAATATTTATAATCATTTGTTCATATGGACAGAAAGAGAATGAGAGGCATTCTTTCACAAATGCACAAGATAAAATCACCGCAAAAGAACATTAAGAGGTTACAGAAGGATAGAAACTTTTCCATATTTTTTTTTCTTTTCTTTTGTATCTTTACAGGGTGATAAAAGATAGTAGAGGGAAAATAAACACAAAAATATGCGCAACACATACCACAAGTTAACTAGTCTACGTGTGTCACTTCTTTTACTTATCTAAAGTTATCTTTATCAGTTATTTACACTTAAGTGTTAGTTGGCTTCCATGGTGCTTAGTTACTACATTGCAACACAAACTGCTGAAGAACATCTCAATTTTTTTTTTTATTATTGTTTTTTTTTAACTGTGGTTTTCTTAATTTTTTTTTCTTAAAAACAAAATGCAACACATTCCAGTAGTAAGCCACGCCTTGTGGAGAGGGACTTTTATTTTGAAAATGTTGGACATGGTCCCTACTATACAAACACCTGGCTCATACCATCGACAGGACTCGTGTTTATTTACAGTGGGGAAGAGCCTCACAGGACTAGGGAGTAGAGGGCGGGAGGTGAGGGGTGAAGAGGTTGAGGTTTCCCATTGGTGTCAATGGAAGAGAGAGATTTCAAAGGGCTTGTGAGTGGCATCTCCTCACCAAACAGGGACAACTGCGCTTGGCTCTGTTGACCTCTACTACAGTCAGTGCATTTGAGAGAGTTTCTGGGGTGGGCAGGTCAACTGTGGTTCCTCTGTACATTCAGTGGGTAGAGCCAAGGATGTTTACCACCCCCTGATCGATACAATGGTGCCACCTCAGTCTGCTTACCTCTCACCATACCACTTCCACTCTCCCTAACCCACCCTGCAAGCTGCCTTTTTTTTCTTCATGCTGTTGTACGTGTCCAGGAGTTTGACAGAAGGATAGACGGCAATGTAAAAACTTCATATCTTATACAAACACTTTCTCTATGCTATCGAATCGTTATCTCCCAAAGAAAAGACATGATACTGTGCCACATCAAGACGTTTCTTCAGCACTTGAGGATGGTGAAGGAAAATACTCCATCGAGGCCCTAAAGGCCCGCAAGGTGTCTAGAAACTCCTAAGCACTTAAGTTTACCACATCTACATGTTTCCCTAAAGACTGAAGTGATTACAACCCCTACATCATCTTAAGAATACTAACAGTGCATTTCTTTTTGTTTGGCTCTCAATATGGGGGTGGTGAATGAGGGAGGGACACGAGCTGAGTGTGAGGAGGGGAGGGCAGGGGGGTGCGGGGCAGCAAGACATATCTGTGCCCATCTTGGAGGTGTTGCAGAAGAAGCCAGTCTCTGCTGCTGTACCACTGATATGGACAGCATGGCTCGTGACTCCACGACACAGCGCCGTGCAACCCCCACTCTTTGCCAGCCCTTCCTCTGGGTGCATGCTCAGGTCATAAAAATATCAGAAGATTAAAATCTGTTTTTTTTTTAAACTACGATTACAAAAGTAATTTTCATTTTGCGTCAAGTAAATGCTACATGTGCATTATATTGACCTGCGATTGGAGGGACGATAATAGATTCAAGATGTCCTCCTCCTCTGCTTTTGCAATGCATAGTTTGCAATTCTAAACTAGTATATGTGGTTTGAACCTTAATGAGCATGCAGAAGAGTTTGTAATACTTGTCAAACAACAGCCTTAAAGTCAAAGGACTTAACGCTTTAAGACCCAGCAATGCTGACCCTATTAGCAATCTAATGGATGGCAACTAACGTACTTTACAACAGCTGACTTTCCACTTCATGGAAAGTGCATGAAAAAATCCAACGTGAAAGACATTAACATTTCATTTCTGAATACATCACTGCGTATAGTCTTGTCATCCCAGCAAGGTTGCTTACACTGAATCTCTTTGTCCAAGTTTTTGTTTTGTATTTTTGCCAAAAAAAGAGAAAGAAATATGGGCGGGGGACAGTAACCCCCCACACCCAGCCAAATATATCTACCAACAACGGTTATGTGAACAATAATAGACCTTAAGCACAGCACAAGTTAGAAACACTAACAGCTTTCAACACATTCAGATTCTTTGAGGCATTCAAGACACTTTCAAAGAACTTTCAAAATCGCCCATGTGGTCACAAGTGATTTGCTGTCAATATTTAAGATATCTAATGGTGGGGTGTGGAGGGTTAATTTCTCATCAGATCAGGCCCAGGTTGATCATTCCTTCACCTATTCACATCTACTTCTTCTCCTTCTTGGTGGACTTCTTCTTGGAGGCTGGAGTTTGGGCGGCCTTAGGGGGCTCTGGTTGAGCTGAGGCCTGAGGAGGGGGCAGTGCCTGTTGGGTGGCCTGCTGGGCCGTGGCCTGCTGCTGCTGGGGGTTTGAGGTGAGGGTGGCCGTGCTGCCTGGGATGTAGACGTTCTGACGATAGTCTGGCACGTGCTGCAGAGTGAACTGGGGGCTGTAGCGGGTGCTCAAGCCCATAGTGCCGGGCCCGAGGGTGGCTGTAGCCTCACTCACTTCTAGGGGGAAGAGAGACAAAGTTGGGGGACAAGGGGTGAGGAGGGAAGAGGACAGAGGGATGAAACTTGTTAGAAAAGCATTTGGAAGAATATCTAGTATAAACAGAAGAGGTGAAATTAAATGGGACATAAAAGGAAATTATAATACTTTGTACAGCAGATTAAAACGAAATTCAGTCTGAACATCAGGTTTAGTTCAAACAAAAACATAAAGCGACAGTAAGTGAACCTAAAAAGTAAAGATATGAACAAGAAGAAATATTAACAAAAGAGTGAAGAGGATTTTCTTTTTTGTTCAACATGGTTGCTGAAAATGTCTTATTCCTCTGTTTATCTGGCGTTCCTTTTCTTAAAAAAATAAATAAATAAATCAGGCATGCCCTGTTTTTGTGAGCGTGCATGACGTAGCTGCTCAGCCCATAATTCTCCCACAGCCCCTGCATTGCAGAGCCAGGGAACAAACCCTCCCTCCCCCATTCTCTAGTTCATCTCAGCCTCCATAAACACACACATGCACATGACATTTGCAGTTCTAACTGTGCTGGAGCTAAAGTCATTAGAGAGAACACTTTTTTATTACCTTCTCCTCTGAAGTGGAGCGCTAATTAAATGAATTGTTCCGTGTTTGTCATTGTGTTTATCGGCACAGTGACATTAAGCACAAAGGAGAGATGACCTTCAGTATTTATCAAATGCTCAGTTTGTTCCTTCCTCCCTGATGGCTCAAATTGTTCATTCTGTCTAACATGCAGGTTACCACCACATGACCATCTCGCCATTTCCCAGTGATGGAAAAAAAATGTCACACACCAGGGCCCAGTTCCCAGTGTCCAAGAAGGGGGGGACAGATTGGTGGTGAAATAACACTGGAAGTGACGACTTGAATCTGTTTGCCAATAAACCTCGTCACATTCGTCTCTCCATCATTACCATCTTTGTATAATTTGTGTTTGCCTGACGCTACATTTGGTCTTGGTAATCCTGCTGTTTTCTGCGTACTTTTCTATGCGATGACAAAGCCTGAAGATGAGTCACTGTGTGAATTCACCTCAGTGCTGCCTAAGCCGTCACTGCAGGGACAGAAGGGACAGGACAGGAGGGGGAGGATGTGTGTTGTAACATATAGGAATCATATAGGCTTTAATGTTACATAAATGTACGAGTAGCCCTTATAGCTTACTGCTTATAGTAAAACATTAAACATGTGATAAGTGTGTACAGTGGAAACGTGTCTCACTGTTGTGTTATTATATTCAACAAATCAGCTTTACTACATCAAGGAAACTGTGGGTAGTAATACTAGGTTCACGTCCACTAAATGGAAACGCCAGCGTGGACAGACAGAGCTTTATCAATGACTGAGTCTGGCTTGTTGCTCTCCAACCAAACAGGAAGCTAAACAAACCACCACTTCCCACGCATCCTGATGAGAAGAAGAGCAATAAATAGGTTTGGAAAAGAGATGGTGGAACTCATAGGAGGGACGAAAGAGGTGACAAGGTATAGGACCCACCGTTGGCTGCAGCCATCAGGGCTTGGAGCTGCTCAGCTTCAGTAGGGGGCTGGGGCCAGGGGCCAGTTCCCATGGCAACCTCAGGTCCTCCAGTTGCCCTGTGGAAAAAAAAAATCGGGAAAAAACACATGTAAATAAACTCTCCTCTACAGTGGATCTATGTGCGTTTAGCTTGACAGGATGATGTAAAGCAGAGCAGCTGATGGTGAAATACACAGCCTGAGGAGAATAATACGGGATGTATAGTACGCAAAACAGAGTGTGTCTCACACACACACACACACACACACACACACACACACACACACACACACACACACACACACACTCACGCTTAAACAGATTATTGTAAAGGCATGTGCAAATGCTGCTGGACACACACATGGTAGCAAGTGTGTTCACACATTAATTGTACAGCGGTCACACACTCGCCAGTATGACCCTGAGCAATGCGCCGTCTAGTAAATCTGATTAAACGTATTTAATGATCCCACCTTTAAAGGAAATAGCTGTCTGCATAGTCGCACATGCAGCGCTCAGTGAGCGCTGAACATTTCCATCTGGACGGGCTTCATGTTCAAAGGCTGGTTTATTTAAAAGCTGTAATTTGCATGTGGGGGTAACAGCGGAGAAAGCAGACTTGTATGCTTTGAGTATGCTCACCTACTTATTTCTATTCCCATGCATGTAACACGGCAACACAAACTCTGCAACTGAGAACTAGGTCACAATGTTTGAGTCTGTTCCCAAAGTGCTAATAAACCCCCAATTTTAGATTTTTAGTGTCAAAAAACAACAGTGTGCTATCTTCATGCTACTGGTAAACTATCATAAAATATAGATAAATGTCATTTCACTTCATTAGAAGCCCTGCATGAGACTCAAACATCATTTAAAACCATTATAGCAGTAGTATGGCTAATTCATCACCAGCACTACATTAAAAAAAAGTAACATTTAACTACTCTCAGCCATGTAAACAGTGGGTCAGAGTGTTGAAACAAAGGCTTTTTGACTGTATGGGCTAATAAAACCCCTCAGGACACTCAGTGGAGGCCATGGGTAAACGATTCTGTTGGTATGTGCAGCTGGAAATGACAGTGACACAGTGAAATTGTGTGCTACTTTCCTAATACAAAGATTTTAGAAATAAAGGGGCAAGGCAAGACAGTCTGTACAGCGTTATAGCACACAAGATGGTTTATAGTACTCAAGATGGTTAAACTTTTAAGTTTAACTTTTTATGCATGAGAGAACAGAGTTGTAGGCTCATCCTACAGCATAATATTAACCTCAAAGCAATAACCAGAGTCATAAAAAACTGTTTACAGTAATGCAAAGGATGCTATGGCCCCCACACAGCCATGAACACCAAATCGGTCTGGCCAGAAGAAAATGAGATAGCCAAGATGTTTGCACTTAGCAGGACTGGTGTTATTTTAAAGGGTGATTATGCCAAATGATTTTTTAATGTTTGGGTTCCTTTTTATGAAAAGTAAATATATTTAAGGATTTGCAGCTTATCTAAAACTTCTGCACAATAGACAGTGTGTTAAATGCATAGGATGTAAACAAGAAAGCTCCTTTCTACTTAAAACCAACTAAAAAAGCAATCAGACAAATTGCCCTGATCTGGGGAATAAAGAGAAAGTAAAAGACACATTAAGAGAAAAAGTGAAAAAGGAGTTTGAACACAAAAGCTTGGCTCTGATTAAGCGCAGGTTGCCAGACTGCACTGCCAAAACACTGAAGTGGTTTTCAGCTCAGTGCCAGAAAGAGACCGAGGAAGAGAAACATGTATGTCTTGTGCCAAGCAGCCAATGAGAAACAGACTGGAGAGGAGCACCCTCGGTAAGGCCAGAAGCAGCCATTTTGTGCCCCTTCATGCTAAATTAGCTTTATTTTTCTTATCATATCCTCTAGTTGAGTTAAGTGTTTCCTGTGGTCAGGATTATCACTTCCTGTGGGCAAAGTTGTACATTGTGGTCCAGAATGATGTCCTCAGTTGGCCAGTCTGGGCTATCATTCTCCTTCGGTTTCCTTACATGATATGTTTCATCTTAATAGATGCCTTTACTTGTCGCTTTTCAGGGAACCTTCAAGAAATTAAAGCCACAGTAGGAAAAGGTAAAAAAAACCAAAAACAAAAAAACCCCTCCTGCAGCTCTTTGCTTCTTTTTAATCCCCTCCAACCAATGAAGCACAGAATCAGTGGTTAATGTTTTGATTTCACACAGAATTCAAATGCCACTCTATTTAACCATTTATTCCACTGTGTCTTACGTTTTTTCCTTTTTCCCTATCATAGGCTATATTTTATAATTTAAACCCATTCCTCTGGTCACATGGTGTACATGCTGACATCTATTATATCTGCATGTTAATCTCTAGTGCTTAAAACAGACTCCCAATTACTCCATCTAGGAACAGCTCAACCTCTAACAGGCATTTTAAACTATCAGTCATGACACAGACGTTGTCATTGTCCTCTGGTTTATAAGTCACATGAAAAAGCTGCATGTGGTGGTGTTAAGCTACAACCATCACAGACATACATCAAAGGCAACACTGTATGGTAGGCAAATCTCAAAGGAGAGAAAAAGAAGAGCTCTCAGACTATAACGACTATATGTATAGCACACATACAAGGCATAGCAAATCTACAAAACACTGCACACAAACTGAAAAAAAGTGTCACAATCCTTTCTACGCCACAGCAGGCATTGTGGCCTATGCACATCGATCAACAAATCCCATCAAACTTTCGGGGAGACTAACAGAAGCTATGGGTTAGGTACAGCTACACACAGCACAGCACTCAACTGCAGTGCACTAACTAAAAGATTTGAGTCACTCCCTGCCCTTATCAGCTGACCAAGTTCCTCTTTCACTGAACGGCGGCAAATGCGATCCCTGATCAGCTGCTGAGGACATAAAGTGACCATACAGGGCCTACGTCTAAATCGGTACCTTGTCCCATTCTTCGGCGTCCATCGTATGTGTGTACCGTACGGCATGTGGGGACTAAAAACACAACAAGTTATACACCCTGAAAAGAACTACTGTGTATTTGTATATGCTTTAGATCTTGTTTGGAAAATGCTGAGTCAGCCACATACTTTTCAAAAACAGGATGTGAATGACATAGCTGTTGAGAAGTAAAATAAAACCCAGTGGTTTCTAAAAGTGCAGTAGCTTGTGTTTGTGCCTAACATTGCCTGTGTGTTTCAGGGACAAACCTCGACTCATAAGATCTGTCGCACAATCACAACTGCGTACACTACATGGGCAAATATCAGTGACAAAGCAATCAACACAGAATGTAAACTAAACAACACAACTGACATTTAATAAGGCAAGTAACTGATGTCAAGAAAACGTGTTTTCAAGTGACGTGGCAGGAAAAAATGGAGAGAGCAATAAAGATAAATGCACTATCCCATTCCCCCCCCCCCCCTCCCTAGCTCTGGTCACTGTTCCTCATCAGTAGTACTGAGCGATGGCGCACAGGCTCAGGGAGCGCAGAGAGGAAAGGAACAGCAGGGGAGGGGGAGGGGGAGTGGAAGCTGCAGCAGCCATTTTATAAAGCAGCCTGGAAACAGGCAGAGATGCTTTTCACAACCTTACTGAGCAGAATCATGCAATCAGGTGGAACAAGAAACTCATCACCACTGGAATAAAATTTGAAGTCACATAAAAATGTTTGCTTGTGATGCCATCTGTATTTTAAAATCAGATGGCACACTGCAGGTAGCAAATTATTATGGTTACAGCGCTCACTACCATCCCCCCTTTTTAAAAAAAAATCCCTCACCCCTTTTACTCTTTTCCCCCTTGAAAAGCAATAACATGATCTAGATATTACTGCGTATTTCAGCTGAATCAATGTGTTACTCTGCTAACTCACCCGCTAGGTCCGGGTCTTTGTCCCTGTGTGAAGCGCCAGTCATTGTTGGGAGGCTTTTGCTGTGAAGAGAACAGAAGATGCAGTATGAAATATATGTTTCATCGCAACAACAGCAAGATGTTTCTAAGGTGCAGTTTAGTGTTTTTATGTATTTGGTTTGTAGTTGAGATGTGTGCAATGACGATGTATGCCTGTGTGTATCATTTGTCTTTACAGTTTTTCACTGAGGCTCATCAAAGCATTACAGATGGCCACGAATAACTGTACCTTCAGGCATCCATGTTGTCCCAAACACTGTGGGGCATAAACTGAGCACGCACACATACACAAAAACTACAGGCCTGATTAAAAAAAAGGAAAAAAGAAAACCCTCAAAACTAAAATCAAAAGACTGACATCATCAAAAAGAGAACGTGTTAATTTAAGTGGGCAATCGGCTTTGCACCAAAGCGGCCAGAAGCTGAACTGGACGTCCAAATGACTTGCATCTGAAAGGATTATTTCAGTGGATGACAGTACACATAGAGATGTGTCTAAAATACTGAGCTTGCCAGCTCATGAGTGGAAAAATGAAGGCAAACCAAAACTATGACACTGACAAGAATTTTAGGAGACACACAGACAGACTGATTAGCTTCCCACACTGCTTCTTATAAAAATCTCCTTTAAAGAGTCAGAGGACAAAAGAAGTTGGATACCAAAACTTAGAAGCAGTGATAAAAGCCTCTCCCATCTCTGCATGCTTCTGCTGTCTATTAATGTCTTCAACCCCTTTGCGGTTTTGTCCATCTCTACCTCACGGGCCATGCCACCATGTCTCTCTCTAGCTCTTTCCCTCCCTCACTCTCTCTGACTCTCTTGTTGTGCAGTGATGCGGTGAATAGACCCGTGGCTTGGCTCCAGATTCTGCTGCCTAATCGACACAAGAGCTCCCTGGAGAGAGAGGCCAACAGAATGATGTGCTGCATTATTAAAAGAGCTGTTCTACCCAAGGGAATGATGGAAAGAAGCAAGAGAGCAGCAGAGAAAAGTGAAAGACAGCTACACGCAAGGAGCAGTATTGACTGAGAATCTGTTAGAATACAGGTAAATAAAGGAATAAAGGTTAGTGACCACACAGGACCAAACAGGGAAATACAGTTTGTTGAAACAGCCTGAAGACAAAACAAGTGAATTTAACCGCAGGACCTGAAGATACTCCCAACAGAGTTGAGTGTGCATGATGAAGAAGTAATGGAAGCAGTAGTACAGTTGCTGAACAAGCCCATAATGCATGTAGCGTTGAGTGAAAATAGCTGTCGGTGGATTCAGTTTCAGTGTTGTTTTCATGTTGAATACAAGTCAGCTCTCCGGAAGAGAAAAACAAGGTCCGTTACAGACACGGTTGCTTGGTTATTCCTCGTAACAACTCGCAAGCTTTTTATTACAGTGTGAAATGTTTTTAATGGGTGAAGATGAGAGGGAGGGTGAAAAATGAACTCTCATCCTCCTTCACGGCAGAGCTCGGTTGATGGTTAAAGTCTAAAATTGGACACAGAGATGTGTATGTGTGCGTGGGCATGTAAATCTGTCTGGGTTGTAGGGAGAAAAAAAATATCAGCAGTGAGGGGAAGCAAACATCCACAAAGAAAGAGACCCAGCATTCCAGCTGTGTGAGTTGTTCTCACCACACACTTTCACAGACAAACACTGATCGTTTTCAAGGTTAAATCCCAATGCAGGCATGTGGAAAGAAGAATAACAGACTGTACTGGAATATCTTCCTGTATGCTTCCTTATGGAAAGCCGGGTGTAAGCAGACAGATAAAACTAGGCTATTTTATAAATCTCCAATGCTTATCTGCTTGAGTAAAACTGAAGACGTTCAACAAACCGATGTGTGTTGCCGAGGTTTTAAATTAAGGTGGTTACATCAACAACAGTTTCTAGGTAAAACAAATCCCAATAGTAAAACCTATTACCGGCTTACAGAGACAAAATCTAATTGACTTCATCTGCAATTATCTGAGGAGCTTTAGCTGTGCTTGTTTCTTTATGATTTGTTCTCTTTAATGAGTCGGTCACTAAAGAAATATGAATGAGGTTATTAAAAATTCACAAGCTGTTTTTCTTTTTTTGAGAGCAAGCTAAACGTAAGCATGGAGAGAGAGAGAGAGAGAGAAGGTCAGACAGACTATCCAGACATGCTGCCAATGAAGAGACAGATTACAGCTCTGTGGGCCCAACTTCTCATCCCACAGAAAGACGATCATATTAAACCTGGAAGATTTAAAAATGGCTCAATGTACTTCCCTTACATCTCTGAGTTGAACCAAAGAGCTTTGAAGGATCTCCAGGTGAATTAGAACCTGGCTGGATTCCTTAGCTACCTCGCAGTAATGTGCATAAAAGCTCAAAAATATAAAGAGAACTGGATTTAGGGACAGGAAGGTCAAAATCATGGTATTCAAATCTAAACTGCCGACTTCAATACTGTTTTAATTTGCACCGTCACAAGAAAGGATCACAATGAGTAGTGTTTGACTATGATATTCCGCTCCTTTAAACAAACATCATGACTCAACTAATCATAACCTCTGAGGACAGTTTTACTGAACCGCATGAACCAGCATGTCCAATGCACAGCTCTGTCATCCATAAAAAAAGCATATTTACAAAAAACACTTGGGCTAACTTTGTGCCAACCCTTATTAACTCACACAAGCTTAAAGACTGAAATACTAAACGGTAACATTCAGATCTTGATGCAAATGAGAAACAAAAAAAAAAAGGGAAAAGGTGGGTTATGACTTTGCAGTGAGTCAAAATGCTTCACATCCTTTAATATACTGTAATTTTAACCCAAGTCTTATGTGAAAGCATGTTATTGAAGAGAGTTTGCCAAGAGAGCACACTGCAAATGAATAAAGGATACAAAGAGGGGAAGTGGGAAGGATCTAAGGCCCCAGGGCTCCTCCTGCCTGATGCTTTTTACACACAATCTCATGCATGCAGGCACGCAAACACCCGTAGTGGTACTCTAAAGCTTTATAGCCTGTGCCGTCTGTCACTGTGCCACACATGCATAAAGCCATCCTTCCTTTCCAGTTATCAGTCCCTCTATCTCTTTTGCTCTGCTGTCCTTGTTGCACACGTGTCACCAGAGTAGAGAGACAGATGGTACGCTGCTGACCTCAGGGACAACCTAATTCTGTGCAGTCTTTATAAAACAGAGTTGGTAGAAAAATGAGGGTTTAAAAAAAAAATTAAATAGAGTCAAGGGTAAAAATCATTATCAAAATAACAGAGCAACCTCACGTAGATGTGAAATGCCAGATGAGGAATACTGAGGATAAATTGATTAAAGATGAAAAACAAAACGTTCTATTTTTTTCTACTGAATTCCCCACTGATCACTAAGAGCGACCTCATGTGATGCTGAGTCATGGAACCAATCAAAGGTTCAGAGGACAACAGGAAGTCAGGGTTCAGGCCACTGACCCCACAAATTCCTGTTTTTCAGCTACTGCTTTATTCTTTGGCTCTCTCCCTCCACCCATCTTACCATTTTCTTTCCTGGCTCTTTTCCTCCGTCACCCCCATCTCTCTGTCATCCTGTTCCCCTCTATCTTCCAGCCATTTCACTGAGCCAACTCTGCAGTACCCATCTTCATCTGGTTGTCTCCTCCCCTCCATCTGTTAACAGCACTTATGTTTTACCCCTTTCCCCCTGTTTTGCTATTCCAGCTAGCTTCTTTTTCCTTTATAACTGCAGCTTTATTCTTCATAAATAGCAGCATTCTCTGTCACTTAAAATGCTTCAAGCCAGAGATAGTAACCACATTTGCCTTTGGGTCAGATTAAATATTAAGATGTTTTTTCACTCTTCACAAACCTATCTAACAGAACAATAGCACTCTCAGAGCCCTGTCACCATGTAGAGAGAGACTGGTCCTCTGGGTAAAACAAAACAAATGGAGTAAAAGATAAAATACAGCAAGTCACTGGGGAAGTTTTCAGTGCATAACAAAACAGAGACGTGTTTTAGGATGTTTATGCATTTCCACAAGTCTAATGTTAATAGTGAAAAGTATATATGCTCACTCTCCCACTTAATCTCTCACCTCACTGGCTGAGTTCATAAGGTACTTCTTGCTGAGCGTCATGTTGAGTGTGTTGTTGTGACTCAGCATGGGTGATTTCATAAATACAAAGTCACTTCGGCTAGATATAGTGGAGTAGCAGGGCCTATAGGTCCGTGTATGTGGCTCTTGGGGACCTCCCACAACCTCCATATATCGTATGGGTCCATCAGTATTGAGCTGCAGGTGGAGGTCCTTGCTAGGCCTCTGATGGTAGCGGCTGGACCTGTGGTGACCATAGCAGCAGCATTCAGAGCCTCCCAGCCCTGGGCCACGGTGTCTCAGGCAGCGCACCATGAGAACAACAAATGTGATAAAGGACACCGCTGACACACAGGCTAGAGAGATGATAAGGTACAAAGTGATATCTGGCATCCCATTGCGTTGGTAGAAAGGTATGTGGTGAGGAATAATCGGAGCATCGTTGGCTGGTGCCTTCTCATCCACAGTTATTGTAACGTTCACAGAAGTGGACTTGGGTGGGTCGCCATTATCCTGAATCATGACCACAATGTCATAAGTTGAACCACTTTCCTCCTCGTCCCACTTTCGAGCTGTGCGGAGGTCCCCAGTGTGTGCCCCAATACGGAACATACCAGCATTTGGTCCAGGAGCAATTGAGTAAAACAACCAAGCATTGTGCCCACTGTCTGCATCCACTGCGACCAGTTTATTTATAAGGTGCCCTGGACTGGCAGATGGGGCCACAGTGAACTCTAATCTTTTGTCTTTTGAGTAGGAGGGGTGTACAATCACTGGTGCATTGTCATTCACATCCACAACAAACACGTGCACAGTGACGTTGGATGTCCGTGGGGGCACTCCAGCATCCTCAGCCTGCACCTCAATACGGAAAGCTTTAAGCTGTTCATGATCCAGAGAGCGCATGCTGTAAATGTGACCGCTCTTCGGGTTGATGTAGACATAAGAAGATATGGGTGAGCCCTGCACCATGCTTGTAAGGATTGAATAAGAGACGTGTGCATTTTCACCAAGGTCTGGGTCAGTGGCAGAAACGACAGCGATGGGAGAACTGGGAGCGTTGTTTTCTGAGATGTCCACAGAGTATGAAGGCTGAGAGAAAGTGGGGGCATTGTCATTTACATCAGACACCTTCACCACAAAGTTGATTTGTGATGAAAGGGGAGGGGAACCAGCATCAGTGGCCTTGATGATAACTGAGTACTCTGGGACAGTCTCACGGTCCAGGTTGCCAGCTGTGACCAGGCGGTAACTCATGTCAAAAGTTGACATGAGTTTGAATGGTAAACCTGGCGTGATAGTCAGCTTAACATTTCCATTCAGACCAGGGTCTGGGTCCCGTGTGTTTATGAACGCTATAGCGGTCCCCGGTGCTGAGTCCTCTCTGATAGACTCAGTCAGTGACACCAGTTTCACCTCTGGTGCGTTGTCATTCACGTCAGTGATGGTCACAATGACGTTACAGGAGCCCTCCATAGCGGGAGAGCCACCATCTCTGGCCTGCACTGTTATGTGATATGCATTCATCTCCTCATAATCCACAACACCCTTTACACGGATTTCCCCGCTTTTAGAATCCACAGTGAATAGATTGAGAACGTGCTGTGGTGTGTATTTACTAAAAAGATACGATATGTCCCCGTTGCTACCCGAATCGGCGTCTGTGGCGTTTACTTTCGTTACTAAAGTGCCCAGTGCAGCATTTTCTAATAATGTAACTTTCTTTACAGGTTCGTCAAAGACGGGCGCATTGTCATTTACATCCAGAATGTCAATGAGCAGAAGTGTTGAGCCAGATTTCTCTGGCTGACCCCCATCCACAGCAGTGAGCAGCAGGCGAAACGAGGCCTGCCTCTCTCTGTCCAAAGCTTTATCCACCACTAGCTCTGGAAACTTGCGGCCGTCACTTTTAGTTTCCACATTCAAAGTAAAGAAGTCATTTGATGCGAGATGATACGTGCGTAACGAGTTGGTACCCACGTCAGGGTCGTGCGCGCTCTCCAAACGAAATTGTGTGCCAGGTGCGGCTGCCTCAGAAATCTCCAAAGAAATGTTAGTGGTTGAAAACTGCGGCGCATTGTCATTCACATCCAGAACGTTCACCACGACGCGATGGATCTCTAAAGGATCATCCATAAGTATTTGAAGGTGTAGTGAACACGCTGAACTTAAATCGCACAGATTCTCTCTGTCAATTTTTTGTTTAATAATCAAATCGCCAGTCGTCTGCTTCACCTCAAAGTACTGCACTGATGATTCGGAGACCACCCGCAGCCTCCTCTGAACAATCCGCTGAGCAGTGAGAGTCAAGTCTTTAGCGATATTCCCCACGACAGAGCCTGGATTTAGTTCCTCCGATACGGAATAGCTGAGCTGAGCGGACGCACAGGAGACCCATGCTAGATAAAAGTAAACCCTCCACAGCCTCCCTCCTCCCGAGTACTTTGTCTGCGCGGAGTCCATTGTACTGCGCTCCGAGGATCAGGGAACGGCAACGTTTCTAACTTCTTTCACTGTAGCGTATCCATGATAGAATTAAAACGCGACGTCCACACTCCTAAACATTTCCATTTTAGAAAAAGGGCGATGTGATGTTTTGATGTGACCATGACGGCCGTCTTTAAAGAAAAAAAATAAACGAGAGCGAAAACTCAAAGTTTTTTTCTGCCTCCACTCTCTGCTTGTGTCTCCTCCGCCTGATTCCCCTCATGGGCGGAGAGAGGCAACTCAGGCCTTCCCTCTCATTGGAAGACAGGGTTGGATCAGTGTTGTCATCTCTCTCTCTCACACGCACCGAAAACTTTTTAGTGACTTCACTTCCAGATACGAGTATCAACTCGAAAAAAAAAATTGGTTTCAAAAGTTTGAGATTACACCGAAAGACAAATAACACAGCACGCCAAGAGTCTGTTAAAACCTATAACGGAGATCGAAGCCATAAATGCAAAGGATAAGTCATCTTTATATAGAACCCCCCACCCACGTGGTTTTCTTTGATAGTTCTCATTGTCAAAACAGTGGGGTATCAGCCTTATGTCATATAACGCAATGCTATTTGCGCCCGCATGGGGGCGTGGTTTCCAAACCGGATTTTCCCCTGAGGGCAAACAATACAGTTTATCAGAAGAAGATTAAAGGTTAAAAACAGGCTTCATTGTAAACCTCAGTAATTCTAGACAAATAAAAATCAAATCAAATAAATACACATTTTTTAAACTATAAAACGACACACGGCAGGCATTTTGAAGATCCTGGCAATTTGAATTAGAGGGGATTTCTATATTTGATACGCCTCATTAACATAAAGACCGAAAACTAATAACTGATTATACTTATTGAAAACGCTAAAATATATTAAGAGTGAATTAAAATAATTGTTGCAACTGAATTGTAAGTTTGCCTTAATTCTATGAAAACTAGTGTCTTTTTAAAGTAAGAAAAAACATGAAACTGATAACATTTTTTGGAAAAAAAAAAGATATGCAATAATAAATTGAAACCAATAGTAGTGGTAAAATTTTACTTTTACCATTATAGTTGTACCACACAAACACACACGCATTGCATGGTAGAGAGAGTGAAAGCGATTATGTATATTATCACTTAATTAAATATATACCCGGATTTGTTAAAGTTACTACATTCCATAGTGATAATCAAATAAGAAAGTGTAGAAACAAAAAACTGCGAGCAGGAGAACTTGTTGCACTACACTCATTGCTAGACATAAGCAAGTAACTGCAAAATGAAAATCAGGATAAAAAAAAAATCAGGATACGTTAATTTTAAATTCAGGGTTAGGGATATAATTTTACTGAGTTCCCTTCGGATTTTGTTCTCACCTGCTGGCTCTCAAAGGTCCAGGTGCTGTCAGGTAAAGAAGCATCCAGAACACTGATCACCTCCTTAAAGTCTGTGGTGCTGCTGGGTTTAATCAGAGTGAAATCGCTGTACTCTGACATTGGAGACATACAGGACCTGAAGGACTGACTCTGAGACAGCATGTCTCCTCCCAGGACCTCCACGTACTTTATAGGTCCATCAGTGTTGAGCTGAATTTGCAGGTTTCTGTTGGGGTTCTTGTAATCATCAGAGTCGGTCCGTCTCATGCAGCACGTGCTGCTGCTACTGCTGTTCCTGATGCATTTAACCGCTAAGATGAGGAAAGTGACCAGAGACAGCACGGACACCGAGGCCAGAGAGAGAATCAAATAAAGGGTGATTCTCCCAGTTTTCTTGCTGGGCTCGGCCGCTTTATGTCGGAGGTCTGAGATGGGCTCATGGAGGCCGTCCTCCAGTATGATGGACACCGTGACTGTGGAGGACTGGATCGGTTCCCCGTCGTCCTTGATCTCTATAAGCAGCCTCTGAGAGGAGTCGTCCTGCTCGGACACAGCGCGTTTAGTCCTCACCTCCCCTGTGTACAGATTGACGGTGAAGAGAGAGGCGTCTGTGGCCTCCGCCAGTCTGTAGGAGATCCAGGCGTTATGGCCCGAGTCAGCGTCCACGGCTGTCACCTTGGTAACCAGGTGACCCGCTTTCGCGGAGCGAGGCATCCTCTGATGAGAGAGGGAGCCCATGGCAGCGGAGGAGGGGTAAATAACAGCGGGGGCATTGTCGTTCTGGTCCAGGATAAAAACATGGACAGTGGCGTTGCTGCTGAGAGACTGAGAGCCCTGATCCTTTGCCTGGACCTGAATCTGAAACACCTTCAGTTTCTCATAGTCGAACGAGTGCATGCTGTAGATGCTGCCGTTATCTGAGTTAATGTAAACATACGATGAGACAGAAACGTCCTGCACTTTAGAGTCCAGTATAGAGTAAGAGACCTTTGCGTTTTCACCGAAATCCAGGTCAGATGCTGATACTGAGTACAGGATAGAGCCTGGCACTCCATTCTCTTTTAAATACACATTATAGGTTTTCTGAGTGAATACAGGAGGGTTATCATTCACATCAGTGATAATAACAGGTATATATTTTTTACTGGTCAAGGGAGGAGAGCCTGAATCAGTGGCTGTAATTTCAATATTATATTCTGAAAATCGTTCTCTGTCTAAAGTCCCACTGGTAACCAGCGCATAATTATTAGAAAACGACGGTTTCAAAGCAAAGGGAGGGCCCTTGGTAATTTGCAACGTTACTTTACCGTTATCAGCAGAGTCAAGGTCTCGCGCACTGATCAAAGCCACAACTGTCCCACTTGGTGCGTCTTCACGCAATGGCTTGGGCTGAGAAGTGAAAACTATTTCGGGAGCATTATCATTGAAATCAGTAATATCAACCTGCACGCGGCAGTGACCCTCCATCTGAGGACTACCTTTATCTTTTGCAGTCACATCAATGTCATATGACTTGGCAGTTTCATAATCTAACTCCCCTTTCAGAATGATTTCACCGGTTGAAGGGTTAATATCAAAGACCGACAACACCGAGTCTGGCGTCCGAGAGCCAAACGAGAATGTAATTTCGCCATTTAAACCTTCATCTGCATCTGACGCTTTGGGTTGAATAACAACAGTTCCTTGTACACTTTTTTCACCCAGGGACACTTTATAAAGATTATTTTCAAAAACCGGAATATTGTCATTATTGTCAAGAACGCTTATGGTTATTTGTGTGGTTCCGGATCTTACTGGATTTCCCCCATCTAATGCTGTTAGCAATATTTTGTGGACTGATTTTTTCTCTCGATCTAGAGGCTTTTCTAATACAAGTTCCGGGACGGTCTTCCCACCCTCGATTTCTTTTATTCTAAGGGAACAACATTCATTTTTACTGAGTGTGTATGATTTTAGGGAATTGCTTCCAACGTCTGGGTCAGATGCGCTCTCCAAAGGAAAGCGTAGTCCCACTGCTGCTGACTCGGCTATGTTCAAAGACAATTCATTTGATAGAAAACGTGGAGAATTGTCATTAATATCTCGTATTTCCACCTCAATTCGATGTAACTGTAACGGATCTTCAATGACCACCTGCAAAGGCAACACACAGCTGGCGCTTTGTCCACATAAAGCCTCTCTGTCTATTCTGTCATTCACCACCAGCTCGCCCTTCCCCGCATCCACGCTGAAATACTGCTCTCCAGCCTCAGAGGCAAAGCGCAATTTACGGTCATAAATGTCCGAAAGTCCCAAACCCAGATCTTTGGCAAGATTTCCTACCACAGAGCCCTGTTTTAGCTCCTCTTGGATACTGTAACGAGTCTGTGCGTTTACTGTAGTCCACAAGAGGAAGAAATGATGCCACCAAAGCGCCTGCCATCTCCAGTCTCGATATTCCTTTCTCTTTGTCATCCCTGGATTAACAAAAAACACAATATCCACAAAGAACGGAGCCCATAAAGCAAAAATCCGTATTCCAAAAGCGCGACATATCCCATTGGAATGATACGTTTTTATAGCTAAAGATATGATTAAGATTTAACCTTATACTCAAAGTGTATGAACCATTTGCCTACTCTCTATCCTCTCTGAGCATTGTGATGACTGAAGCTGCATGGGGGAGAGAGTAGATCTCTTTGTACAGTTCTGAATGCTATTGGTGCACAGCATCCATCGCTGGCATCCAATGAGAAGGCAACGGTGCAGCATCGTTAAAGACACAATGAGGCTTTTGCACTGCCATGATAGAAGGATTGAAAACACCCGAAACTCCTTATATCATCACAGCATTTTCATCATAGAACATATTAGTCACAACAAATTTAGGATGTCTGTGGGAAGATAAATAATTCTGGAAAATGTAAAACAAAACAAAGATAAAACATCTACTAACAGATAAATATGTTATATAAATGTTTAGGTATTGTTATTTGTTACCGTCTTGAGGAAATGTCTTTTTTTTATTTTTTCAAAATCGATTAACGTGGCCTATGTGGGAGTCGCTGTCCACTTGAGCGGTGCTGAAACGGTCAACTCGAAAACCTGCACACTATCAGACACAGTGGTGAATGATAAAACCAGCCGAGGACCACAACTTATGGAAATAACTTAAAAGTTAAGTGATCGGATATTTAAAAATAAATGTAAATTTAGTGCTTTAATTTAAATACACAAGTTATTTATAATTGCAGTCGATTTTGAGTTCTCGTTATGATTTCACACAAAAAAGCTATAATTTTAATTCTGCTGGAGCACAATCAGTGATATTTGAAATGTAGTTTTATTTGTCACATCTTTTAATACTCTATGCTCACCTGCTGGCTCTCAAAGGTCCAGGTGCTGTCGGGTAAAGAAGCATCCAGGACACTGATCACCTCCTTAAAGTCTGTGGTGCTGCTGGGTTTAATCAGAGTGAAATCGCTGTACTCTGACATTGGAGACATACAGGACCTGAAGGACTGACTCTGAGACAGCATGTCTCCTCCCAGGACCTCCACGTACTTTATAGGTCCATCAGTGTTGAGCTGAATTTGCAGGTTTCTGTTGGGGTTCTTGTAATCATCAGAGTCGGTCCGTCTCATGCAGCACGTGCTGCTGCTCCTGCTGTTCCTGATGCATTTAACCGCTAAGATGAGGAAAGTGACCAGAGACAGCACGGACACCGAGGCCAGAGAGAGAATCAAATAAAGGGTGATTCTCCCAGTTTTCTTGCTGGGCTCGGCCGCTTTATGTCGGAGGTCTGAGATGGGCTCATGGAGGCCGTCCTCCAGTATGATAGACACCGTGACTGTGGAGGACTGGATCGGTTCCCCGTCGTCCTTGATCTCTATAAGCAGCCTCTGAGAGGAGTCGTCCTGCTCGGACACAGCGCGTTTAGTCCTCACCTCCCCTGTGTACAGATTGACAGTGAAGAGAGAGGCGTCTGTGGCCTCCGCCAGTCTGTAGGAGATCCAGGCGTTATGGCCCGAGTCAGCGTCCACGGCCGTCACCTTGGTAACCAGGTGACCCGCTTTCGCGGAGCGAGGCATCCTCTGATGAGAGAGGGAGCCCATGGCAGCGGAGGAGGGGTAAATAACAGCGGCGGCATTGTCGTTCTGGTCCAGGATAAAAACATGGACAGTGGCGTTGCTGCTGAGAGACGGAGAGCCCTGATCCTTTGCCTGGACCTGAATCTGAAACACCTTCAGTTTCTCATAGTCAAACGAGTGCATGCTGTAGATGCTGCCGTTATCTGAGTTAATGTAAACATACGATGAGACAGAAACGTCCTGCACTTTAGAGTCCAGTATAGAGTAAGAGACCTTTGCGTTTTCACCAAAATCCAGGTCAGATGCTGATACTGAGAACAGGATAGAGCCTGGCACTCCATTCTCTTTTAAATACACATTATAAGAGGGCTGTGAGAACACAGGGGGGTTGTCATTTACATCAGTGATAGTGACATTAATAGTCTTCTTAGATGATAGAGAGGGTGAGCCTGAGTCAGTGGCTGTAATCTCGATATTATACTCCGAGAATGTCTCCCGGTCTAAATTACGGCCAGTAACCAGTGCGTAATTGTCAGAAAAAGAGGGTTTCAGTTTAAAAGGAGAGCCCTTTGGGAGCCATAATGTCACTTTACCATTGTCACCGGAGTCAAGGTCTCGAGCTGTAAGCAGAGCTACTACTGTACCACTTGGTGCATCTTCTGGTACTGGGCTCGGTTTTGAAGTCAGAACAATTTCTGGAGCGTTATCATTTATATCTATTACCTCCACCTGTACGCGACAGTGACCTTCCATTTCAGGAATTCCTTTATCTTTTGCACTGATATCTAACTCGTGAGTTGCAAAGTTTTCATAATCCAATTTTCCTTTAAGGAAAATTTCCCCTGTTGCAGAGTTGATCTGAAAAATAGAGCGCAATATCTCTGGTGTATGGTCAGCAAATGAATATTCAATTTCTCCATTCACACCCTCGTCTTGGTCAGTTGCTTCTACCTTTGCGAGCATTAAGCCACTTTGACTGCTTTCAGGCACCGTAATTTTATATAACGGTTTTTTGAAAACAGGAACATTGTCATTATTGTCTAGAACGGTCACTGTGATCTTTGATGTTCCCGTTTTGACAGGATTCCCTCCGTCTAATGCTGTTAACAGTAATTGGTGAATACCTTGTTTTTCTCTGTCAAGCGTTTTTTCAAGTACAAGCTCCGGTACTTTTCTGCCATTCGCAAGTTCTTTAATTTTTAAACTAAAGCATTCATCTTTGCTAAGACTGTATGATTTTAGGGAATTAATACCCACATCGAGGTCTTGTGCTGTCTCCAAAGGGTAGCGCGCACCCACCGCTGTCAACTCCGCAATTTTCAAATGTTTTTCTTTGCTAAGGAATTTCGGTGCATTGTCATTAACGTCTCTAATTTCCACTTCTATACGATATAGATGTAGTGGATTCTCTATTACTACTTGAAGAGGCAACACACAGCTGGCGCTTTGTCCACATAAAGCCTCTCTGTCTATTCTGTCATTCACCACCAGCTCGCCCTTCCCCGTATCCACGCTGAAATACTGCTTACCAGCCTCAGAAGCGACACGCAGCTTACGGTCAAAAATGTCTGATAGTCCCAAACCCAGATCTTTGGCAAGATTTCCTACCACAGAGCCCTGTTTTAATTCTTCTGGGATACTGTAACGAGTCTGTCCGTATATTGTACTCCACAAAGCGAAGAAATGATGCCACCAAAGCGCCAGCCATCTCCAGTCTCGGTGTCTGATTCTCTTTGTCATTCCCGATCCGTTAGGATGTGTTATTTCCCATCGATATATTGTTCACATAACCACCTCGACAATAATTCCAGCGCCAGAATGAATATGATGCTAGAGATCAATCCACAAATGCACGTTAATAACAAAGGTCTAAATTTTGGACATTTGTGTATACGCACATCTCCTCTCCACCTCCATCTCGGAGCATTGTGCCAGTTACTGTGACGCGACTGAATGGGGGATGGAGTAGATCTCTTTGTAGAGATCTGTATGCCATTGGTTCAGAGCATACATCTATACTATCCAATGACGGAGCACTAACATTGCTATTTGGGTTTTGCACCACCTCTCTCACAATACAAACAAGAGAGGGGAATACAATTTGGTGTTATACAAGCACAATAGAGTGGAAAGACACAAAAAATGCCCTGTTTCCAAAGTAAAAGAAAAAAAAAAATACTTTACATTAAATTATTGTGTACTGCTGTCGCAGAGAGAAGAGAACGTTATGAACGAACTAGATCGTGATAAGAAATAATTCGATTCTTTAAGTATGTTGCCATCATTACGTTTTCAGTGTTTGTGATATTTTCTATCACAGTAGAAAGATGTCGGAGAAAAATGAAACAATTGTGAATATTTCAAGATCCTCAGAGAGTACTTATGGAAAGAAAATCACGACTGAGTGGAAGGAAAAAAATATACAGACGCAAAAACAAAAAACAAACCAACAAACAAAAAACCCACAACATTTTTTTGAAAGGGCGTTATTATTTTAGGGTGATTCAGACAGGAAAGTAAATTAAGTGGTTTTCGATTGAAATGGGAACGCGGGTTTTAATGCTAATGGATCACGAGTTAAAAGGACAACAGTAATAACCCTTAACGGAAAGCTAAGTTGCAATAAATTCCGATTCAATACCACAATTTTAATAATGCTAATAGAAAAAATTCTATACTGAAAAAGAATATCTGCACTGTGCAAAAAAAGCAACATTTCAAGAATTTAATAAACACCGCTGATTTTTCAAAGTGACTTAAAAACGACGATAAGAATAATAATGATCTAAAAGCTTAGATCTACTGTTTTTTTGTCCTCACCTGCTGGCTCTCAAAGGTCCAGGTGCTGTCGGGCAAAGACGCATCCAGGACACTGATCACCTCCTTAAAGTCTGTGGTGCTGCTGGGTTTAATCAGAGTGAAATCGCTGTACTCTGACATTGGAGACATACAGGACCTGAAGGACTGACTCTGAGACAGCATGTCTCCTCCCAGGACCTCCACGTATTTTATAGGTCCATCAGTGTTGAGCTGAATTTGCAGGTTTCTGTTGGGGTTCTTGTAATTATCAGAGTCGGTCCGTCTCATGCAGCACGTACTGCTGCTACTGCTGTTCCTGATGCATTTAACCGCTAAGATGAGGAAAGTGACCAGAGACAGCACGGACACCGAGGCCAGAGAGAGAATCAAATAAAGGGTGATTCTCCCAGTTTTCTTGCTGGGCTCGGCCGCTTTATGTCGGAGGTCTGAGATGGGCTCATGGAGGCCGTCCTCCAGTATGATGGACACCGTGACTGTGGAGGACTGGATCGGTTCCCCGTCGTCCTTGATCTCTATAAGCAGCCTCTGAGAGGAGTCGTCCTGCTCGGACACAGCGCGTTTAGTCCTCACCTCCCCTGTGTACAGATTGACAGTGAAGAGAGAGGCGTCTGTGGCCTCCGCCAGTCTGTAGGAGATCCAGGCGTTATGGCCCGAGTCAGCGTCCACGGCTGTCACCTTGGTAACCAGGTGACCCGCTTTCGCGGAGCGAGGCATCCTCTGATGAGAGAGGGAGCCCATGGCAGCGGAGGAGGGGTAAATAACAGCGGGGGCATTGTCGTTCTGGTCCAGGATAAAAACATGGACAGTGGCGTTGCTGCTGAGAGACGGAGAGCCCTGATCCTTTGCCTGGACCTGAATCTGAAACACCTTCAGTTTCTCATAGTCAAACGAGTGCATGCTGTAGATGCTGCCGTTATCCGAGTTAATGTAAACATACGATGAGACAGAAACGTCCTGCACTTTAGAGTCCAGTATAGAGTAAGAGACCTTTGCGTTTTCACCAAAATCCAGGTCAGATGCTGATATTGAGTACAGGATAGAGCCTGGCACTCCATTCTCTTTTAAATACACATTATAAGAGGGCTGTGAGAACACAGGAGGGTTGTCATTCACATCAGTGATAGTGACAAGTACAGATTTCTTACTGGTCAAGGGAGGTGAGCCTGAATCAGTGGCTGTAATTTCAATATTATATTCTGAAAAACGTTCTCTGTCTAAAACACCACTTGTAATGAGAGCGTAGTTGTCAGAAAATGAAGGTTTCAAAGTGAATGGAGGCCCACTTTTTAATTCTAATGAAACTTTTCCATTATTACCAGAGTCGAGGTCTCGTGCACTGATTAATGCTACAACAGTGCCTTTTGGTGCATCCTCGCGTACTGGGTTTGGTTTTGAAGTCAACACTATTTCTGGAGCATTATCATTCATGTCTATGACAACTATTTGCACGCGGCAGTGACCTTCCATCTCAGGGACACCTTTGTCTTTTGCAGTAATACGTAGTTCATGCACTGCATTGCTTTCATAATCTAAAGGCCCTATCAAAGAAATTTCACCTGTGTCTGGATTCAATTGAAAAACAGATAACAGTGATTCTGATGTGTGTTCAGCAAATGCGTATTGAATCGCTCCATTAACGCCCTCGTCTGCGTCTGCTGCTTCGACTTTAACGAGTACAGAACCAGAAACAATATTTTCATGTACTGATACATTATACAAAGCTTTTTTAAAAACAGGAACATTGTCGTTGATGTCAAGTACAGTAACTACGATTTTTGTCGTTCCAGTTTTTACAGGATTACCTCCATCTAACGCTGTCAGTAATAGCTGATGTACACTTTGCTTCTCTCTGTCAAGCGGTTTCTCTAGGACCAGCTCCGGAACCTGTCGGTCGCCAGACAACTCTTTCAGTTTCAAACTAAAACACTCGTTTTTACTTAATGTGTACGATTTAACGGAATTACTTCCAACGTCCTGATCCTGCGCGATATCTAAAGGGAAGCGAATGCCTGTGGCAGTAGATTCTGCTATCTTTAAATATTTCTCCTCTGTTATAAAAACCGGAGAATTGTCATTTATGTCCCTTACTTCAATTTCTATACGATGCAGCTGCAAGGGATTCTCTGTTACAATTTGTAAAGGTAACACACAGCGGGCGCTTAATCCACATAAAACCTCTCTGTCTATTCTGTCATTCACCACCAGCTCGCCCTTCCCCGCATCCACGCTGAAATACTGCTTACCAGTCTCAGAAGCTACACGCAGATTACGATAATAAATTTCAGATAATGCCAAACCCAGGTCTTTGGCAAGATTTCCTACCACAGAGCCCTGTTTTAGTTCTTCTGGTATGCTGTAACGAGTCTGTGCGTCTATTGTACTCCACAAGAGAAAGAAATGATGCCACCAAAACGCCTGCCATCTCCAGTCTCGGTATCCTATTCTCTTTGTCATCCTTGGTCCGTTAGAATATATTATTTCCCATCCAAATATTCATCGACAGAGCCCAGCATATAAAGCCATCACCAGAATGGATACTGTATAGAAAAATCCTTAAGCTATTTGTAACAAAATATATATTCCGGACGCCATTGGATAAGCGCATGTCCTCTCCACCTCCGAGCACAGTGAGGGTTACTGTGATGCGAGTGAATGGGGGATAGAGTAGATCTCTTTGTACAGTTCTGTATGCTATTGGTTCACAGCATCCAGTTTAAATATCCAATCACAGAGAGCTAAGCCTATTCATGAAACCAGTACACACTGCCAGAAGCGAAGCTGTACAAATGAAGGTTCAAGTCCGGTCTGTGTGATAATTTTCTCTCGAAAATTAAATATAAATAAAAAATAAATATAAATAAGAATATTAATTTAAAAGGGCAAAAGGTTTTCTAGTGATTACTGCAATGAATTAAGACCACATAAAAGATGCATTGTCTGTTCAGCTTAATATCAGCTCACAAATTGTACATCTCTGGTGTTATAGAAAAAACAACAACAATAAAATATGTTGTCGGTAGGCTTAAAAAAGATACATTTTGAATACGAAAAAATCACTTCGAGCTCATGCTTTGGTAAAAAAAGAAGAAGTTAATAAGATTTTTAGATGCAATTCCGACAATCTTATTCTGAACAATATTTTAAATAGCTTATTTTAAGCCACAAAAAAGATTTGTTTTCAAAGTTGCACTTCGGTGTCATTTAAAATATATCAGGCGCAGGCAAAACAGTTCAATAGTATCAATTTATTCTCCCCTAATCATACTAGAGTCAAAACACACGAAAAATAAATTACTGCTGTCACTTGAAACCAATTTGATGTTAAATTTTCATTTAAAATGATATATTTTTTAAAAGATTATTTTGGAAATGTATGACAGCAATAATGAAAAGTGTATGCAGGTTATTTCTTCAATTTTCGCCTCACCTGCTGGCTCTCAAAGGTCCAGGTGCTGTCGGGCAAAGAAGCATCCAGGACACTGATCACCTCCTTAAAGTCTGTGGTGCTGCTGGGTTTAATCAGAGTGAAATCGCTGTACTCTGACATTGGAGACATACAGGACCTGAAGGACTGACTCTGAGACAGCATGTCTCCTCCCAGGACCTCCACGTATTTTATAGGTCCATCAGTGTTGAGCTGAATTTGCAGGTTTCTGTTGGGGTTCTTGTAATCATCAGAGTCGGTCCGTCTCATGCAGCACGTGCTGCTGCTCCTGCTGTTCCTGATGCATTTAACCGCTAAGATGAGGAAAGTGACCAGAGACAGCACGGACACCGAGGCCAGAGAGAGAATCAAATAAAGGGTGATTCTCCCAGTTTTCTTGCTGGGCTCGGCCGCTTTATGTCGGAGGTCTGAGATGGGCTCATGTAGGCTGTCCTCCAGTATGATAGACACCGTGACTGTGGAGGACTGGATCGGTTCCCCGTCGTCCTTGATCTCTATAAGCAGCCTCTGAGAGGAGTCGTCCTGCTCGGACACAGCGCGTTTAGTCCTCACCTCCCCTGTGTACAGATTGACAGTGAAGAGAGAGGCGTCTGTGGCCTCCGCCAGTCTGTAGGAGATCCAGGCGTTATGGCCCGAGTCAGCGTCCACGGCCGTCACCTTGGTAACCAGGTGACCCGCTTTCGCGGAGCGAGGCATCCTCTGATGAGAGAGGGAGCCCATGGCAGCGGAGGAGGGGTAAATAACAGCGGGGGCATTGTCGTTCTGGTCCAGGATAAAAACATGGACAGTGGCGTTGCTGCTGAGAGACGGAGAGCCCTGATCCTTTGCCTGGACCTGAATCTGAAACACCTTCAGTTTCTCATAGTCAAACGAGTGCATGCTGTAGATGCTGCCGTTATCTGAGTTAATGTAAACATACGATGAGACAGAAACGTCCTGCACTTTAGAGTCCAGTATAGAGTAAGAGACCTTTGCGTTTTCACCAAAATCCAGGTCAGATGCTGATACTGAGAACAGGATAGAGCCTGGCACTCCATTCTCTTTTAAATACACATTATAGGTTTTCTGAGTGAATACAGGAGCATTGTCATTAACGTCAGTGATAGTGACATTAATAGTCTTTTTTGTCGACAGAGGAGGGGACCCTAAATCAGTAGCTGTTATTTCTATTTTACACTCTGAGGAACTCTCTCGGTCTAAAGGACCGCTAGTAACCAGTGCATAATTATTAGAAAAAGAGGGTTTCAGTTTAAAAGGAGAGCCCTTAAGGAGCTGCAGTGTCACTTTACCATTGTCACCGGAATCCATGTCCCTTGCACTGATTAACGCTACTACAGTCCCACTTGGTGCATCCTCAGGCACAGGGTTAGGTTGGGAGGTCAGAAATATATTTGGAGCATTATCGTTAACATCTAATACTTCAATATGGAGAGAGCAATGCCCCTCCATTCTCGGAGTCCCTTTGTCTCTAGCGGAAACATCTATTTCATAATTAGCATTTGATTCGAAATCTAAACTCTCTGTCAGACTAATTTCCCCGGTTAATAAATCAATATCAAACAAAGAGAAGATACTGTCTGGTGTGTGCCCCCCAAATGAATACTCAATTTCTCCATTGAGACCCTCATCAATATCCTTTGCTATCAGTTTAATAATGGGTGTACCCTGCACACTATTTTCGCTTACAGAGACTTTGTAAACATTTTTCTCAAAAACAGGGAAATTGTCATTATTGTCCAATACATTTATTGTTATCTGAGATATCCCAGATTTCACCGGGTTTCCTCCGTCTATAGCTGTTAGTTGGAGGTGATGTGTAGGCTTTTTTTCTCTGTCGAGGGATTTAGAGAGGACTAACTCTGGCACCTTCCTTCCACCGGAGACATCTTTAAGCTTTAAAGTAAAATAATCGTCTTTATTTAAACTATACGATCTCACTGAATTCACTCCGACATCAAGATCTTGCGCAGTTTCCAAAGGAAAACGTGCCCCTGCCGCTGTCGACTCTGCTATCTGCAATGTTGTTTCTGGAGATGGGAATGTAGGGCAATTATCATTGATATCTTGTATTTCCACCTCCACTCGGTACAACTGTAAAGGTTTATCAATGACCACTTGCAACGTCAACACACAGATGGCGCTTTGTCCGCATAAAGTCTCTCTGTCTATTCTGTCATTCACCACCAGCTCGCCCTTCTCCGCATCCACGCTGAAATACTGCTCACCAGCCTCAGAAGCAACGCGCAGCTTACGGTCAAAAATCTCAGACAGTCCCAAACCCAGATCTTTGGCAAGATTTCCTACCACAGATCCCCGTTTTAGCTCCTCTGGGATGTTGTAACGAGTTTGTCCGTCTATTGTACTCCACAAAAGAAAGAAAAGATGCCACCAAAGCACCTGCCATCTCCAGTCTCGGTATCCTATTGTCTTTGTCATCCCGGATCCGATATAATTATTTCCCAGAGAAGGAAACAAAAAAACGAAATTTAACATCCATGGCTATAACATTTTAATCCAAGGTAAATATCCGAAATCTCCTCACAGAAGAACAAAATTGATTTAAATCTGTTAAGAGCATCGCTTCTCCTCACCCAGCTCATTGCAATATAACTGTTTCGGGTGCTGTGTGTGCATGGGGGAGGGACTAGATCCCTTTGTATGTTTGCACGATTCATTGGTGCACACAATTCATCTATGCTACCCAGTAAGAAGGGAGGTGAGGAGTGCTTTTAAAGACACAGCCACATTTGGGGAAAAATTCTATATAAATAAGTAACAGTTTGTGAAAGGAATAACGGGATGGTAGAATATCCATGTTATCATTAATCTTCATGCGAGTAAATAAGCTTTGACAACTACAATATTAAAGTTGTCTTCTTATTAAAACTCTTTGTGTTTTATGATTTGGGTGAAAATGCTTGCAGTAAATGAAAGACGTTTGGCTCCTTTGTAAAAAAATTTAAAGCGTCGCTGTCCGCTTCTGTGGTCCTGAAATGTCATTCCAACAACTGTAGGAAGAGCAATATACAAACGCAGTCTAATCCCAGTAAATGGTTTGTTTACAAACACTCAGTCTCAAACGCTTTCTGTTTTTTATTTAAACTTGACATCACAAACAAATATTAGGCAGGAATAAGATCTGAATTCGCTGGCTTAAAGTATTTAAGCAGAGCAAGTGATGATGATGGTGTGTTGCTTAAGGAAATTTGAAAAACAAAACAAAGAAAAACAAACAAACATATTTGCACTATTTAATAATGAAATTACATTTTTTTGGTATACCAGTATAAATATGTTGCCAAAAAGCCAAACTATAGGTACTGATACACATAAAAACATTAAACAAACCGACGGATAACTTGTGCGTAAAATTAAACTAGCCAGTAAAGCACAAAACGGGTAAAAAGAACGATTGCTTTCTTCTCACCTGCTGGCTCTCAAAGGTCCAGGTGCTGTCGGGTAAAGAAGCATCCAGGACACTGATCACCTCCTTAAAGTCTGTGGTGCTGCTGGGTTTAATCAGAGTGAAATCGCTGTACTCTGACATTGGAGACATACAGGACCTGAAGGACTGACTCTGAGACAGCATGTCTCCTCCCAGGACCTCCACGTACTTTATAGGTCCATCAGTGTTGAGCTGAATTTGCAGGTTTCTGTTTGGATTCTTGTAATTATCAGAGTCAGTCCGTCTCATGCAGCACGTACTGCTGCTCCTGCTGTTCCTGATGCATTTAACCGCTAAGATGAGGAAAGTGACCAGAGACAGCACGGACACCGAGGCCAGAGAGAGAATCAAATAAAGGGTGATTCTCCCAGTTTTCTTGCTGGGCTCGGCCGCTTTATGTCGGAGGTCTGAGATGGGCTCATGGAGGCCGTCCTCCAGTATGATGGACACCGTGACTGTGGAGGACTGGATCGGTTCCCCGTCGTCCTTGATCTCTATAAGCAGCCTCTGAGAGGAGTCGTCCTGCTCGGACACAGCGCGTTTAGTCCTCACCTCCCCTGTGTACAGATTGACGGTGAAGAGAGAGGCGTCTGTGGCCTCCGCCAGTCTGTAGGAGATCCAGGCGTTATGGCCCGAGTCAGCGTCCACGGCTGTCACCTTGGTAACCAGGTGACCCGCTTTCGCGGAGCGAGGCATCCTCTGATGAGAGAGGGAGCCCATGGCAGCGGAAGAGGGGTAAATAACAGCGGGGGCATTGTCGTTCTGGTCCAGGATAAAAACATGGACAGTGGCGTTGCTGCTGAGAGACGGAGAGCCCTGATCCTTTGCCTGGACCTGAATCTGAAACACCTTCAGTTTCTCATAGTCGAACGAGTGCATGCTGTAGATGCTGCCGTTATCTGAGTTAATGTAAACATACGATGAGACAGAAACGTCCTGCACTTTAGAGTCCAGTATAGAGTAAGAGACCTTTGCGTTTTCACCAAAATCCAGGTCAGATGCTGATACTGAGAACAGGATAGAGCCTGGCACTCCATTCTCTTTTAAATACACATTATAATTTCGTTGAGTGAATACAGGAGGGTTATCATTAACATCAGTGATAATAACAGGTATAATATTTTTACTGGTCAAGGGAGGAGAGCCTGAATCAGTGGCTGTGATTTCTACATTATACTCTGGGAAACTCTCTCGGTCTAAAGGACCGCTTGTAACCAGCGCGTAATTATTAGAAAATGATGGTTTCAGAGTGAAAGGAGAGCCTTTAGGTACTCTCAGTGTTACTTTACTATTATTACCGGAGTCAGCATCACGTGCATTGAGCAAAGCCACAACTGTCCCACTAGCTGCATCTTCGCGAACTGGCTGCGGTTCAGAGGTGAGAACAATTTCTGGAGTGTTGTCATTTACATCCACAATATCTATCTGTAGACGACAGTGACTTTCCATTTCAGGAACACCCTTATCTCTTGCCGTAATTTCAATTTTATAGGACGATGCTTTTTCATAATCTAGGTCTCCTTTCAAATGTATTTCTCCAGTTAGTGGGTTGATTTCAAATACCGACAACACGGAATCTGGAGTCCGCGAACCAAAAGAGAATTCAACTTCTCCGTTTGGCCCCTCGTCAGCATCCGTCGCCGCAATTTTAACTACAAATGTATTTCGTGCAGTATTTTCCTGTAAAGAAACTTTATACGTGTTTTTCTCAAACATTGGAAAATTGTCATTGACGTCTAGCACTGTGATTGTTATTTGTGAGGTACCAGACAATACTGGGTTACCCCCATCTAATGCAGTCAGCAGTAGCTGATGAATGGCCTTCTTCTCTCGATCAAGAGGTTTCTCTAATACTAACTCGGGCACTGCTTTGCCATCTTCAACTTCCTTCATTTTCAATGTAAAACACTCGTTTTTAGTCAACGTGTAGGATTTTACTGAATTACTCCCAACGTCTGCATCCTCTGCGCTTTCCAAAACAAATCGAGTTCCCACTGCTGCCGACTCCGCAATTTTCAAAGACAGCTCCTTTGTCTGGAAGCTTGGAGAATTATCATTCATATCTTTTATTTCGACCTCAATTCGATGTAAATTTAAAGGCTTTTCAAGAACTATCTGTAAAGGTAACACACAGCTGGCGCTTTGTCCACATAAAGCCTCTCTGTCTATTCTGTCATTCACCACAAGCTCGCCCTTCCCCGCATCCACACTGAAATACTGCTCACCAGCCTGAGAGGCGACACGCAGCCTGCGGTCAAAAATGTCAGATAACGCCAAACCCAGATCTTTGGCAAGATTTCCTACCACAGAGCCCTGTTTTAGTTCTTCGGGGATACTGTAACGAGTCTGTCCGTCTATTATACTCCACAAGAGAAAGAAATGATGCCACCAAAGAGCCAGCCATCTCCAGTCTCGGTATCTCATTCTCTTTGTCATCCCCGATCCGTTACAACATGTTATTTCCCATCAAGTAAAGCAAAGTGAATATCCAGTTCCAGTGAGTGTTAGTTATATCCGTAAAAATATAACACCCAATGTTTTTCATGTCTGACGCTTAATTTTCTGTTTTTTTCTCAACATTCGAAATACGAGCGCATCACACCGTCCTCCAGCTCGTTGCATTGTTAACGTTTACGATGCTGAGGCTGTAGGGGGAGGAGGTAGATCTCTTTGTACAGTTCTGTATACTATTGGAGCAGAGCGTCTCACAGTAACATCCAATAGGAAGACAGCTGAGCAGTGCCGTTAAAGACACAGCAACAACACTGAGATTAAATCCGTACACCAATATGCACTGCTGGTCGTGTGACCTGTTAATCCAACGTCATCTCTCTGGATTTAAAATTGATTTTGAGGCTCATTATGTTATTTATATTTTCACAGAATTCTTCCATCCATTCATTTAAAGAAAACGGACATTTACAGAGAATAATTTCCAACAAAGAAATAAAACAAAGCGAAATTAATCTGCCCATTCTCTACATACAAAACATGCAGGTGAGATGTGTAAAGCACAACTAATTTTTGCAAAATTGTAATTTTCTCTGTTGCCATAACATCACTACAAGCGACTGTTTTTGTTTGATTAAGAGGAATTGTTGACAGTTTCTATTTTTGAAGCAATGAAGAGGGGAGGTGCTATCGAATAGGTCCAATTTTGCAAGTACTAAATATACACATAAACAACAAAGGTATGACTGCATACGTATGAAGCTCATAAACACGAACACAAGCATGCCACTTAGAGCTTTTATACCACGAAACGATGAGTATTAAATAAAAATAAAACATCACAGTATATTATGTTAACTGTGTGTCTCAGAATAAACGATTGTGGGTCATCGTTTTGACTCGTGTTGAAATAAAATCATAGATGTAAAGCTACTACTATTACTATTAATACTCCTACTAATAATATAAATAATAACAACAGCTTATCGCAATATTGTCCTGCAACAAGTCGATAAATATAGTTCACAATTTAAATTATATATTCAACAGTGACCTAACACATTTCACTGAATATCTGCTGTTTTCTGCTCACCTGCTGGCTCTCAAAGGTCCAGGTGCTGTCAGGTAAAGAAGCATCCAGAACACTGATCACCTCCTTAAAGTCTGTGGTGCTGCTGGGTTTAATCAGAGTGAAATCGCTGTACTCTGACATCGGAGACATACAGGACCTGAAGGACTGACTCTGAGACAGCATGTCTCCTCCCAGGACCTCCACGTATTTTATAGGTCCATCAGTGTTGAGCTGAATTTGCAGGTTTCTGTTGGGGTTCTTGTAATTATCAGAGTCGGTCCGTCTCATGCAGCATGTACTGCTGCTCCTGCTGTTCCTGATGCATTTAACCGCTAAGATGAGGAAAGTGACCAGAGACAGCACGGACACCGAGGCCAGAGAGAGAATCAAATAAAGGGTGATTCTCCCAGTTTTCTTGCTGGGCTCGGCCGCTTTATGTCGGAGGTCTGAGATGGGCTCATGTAGGCCGTCCTCCAGTATGATGGACACCGTGACTGTGGAGGACTGGATCGGTTCCCCGTCGTCCTTGATCTCTATAAGGAGCCTCTGAGAGGAGTCGTCTTGCTCGGACACAGCGCGTTTAGTCCTCACCTCCCCTGTGTACAGATTGACAGTGAAGAGAGAGGCGTCTGTGGCCTCCGCCAGTCTGTAGGAGATCCAGGCGTTATGGCCCGAGTCAGCGTCCACGGCCGTCACCTTGGTAACCAGGTGACCCGCTTTCGCGGAGCGAGGCATCCTCTGATGAGAGAGGGAGCCCATGGCAGCGGAGGAGGGGTAAATAACAGCGGGGGCATTGTCGTTCTGGTCCAGGATAAAAACATGGACAGTGGCGTTGCTGCTGAGAGACGGAGAGCCCTGATCCTTTGCCTGGACCTGAATCTGAAACACCTTCAGTTTCTCATAGTCAAACGAGTGCATGCTGTAGATGCTGCCGTTATCTGAGTTAATGTAAACATACGATGAGACAGAAACGTCCTGCACTTTAGAGTCCAGTATAGAGTAAGAGACCTTTGCGTTTTCACCAAAATCAAGGTCAGATGCTGATACTGAGAACAGGATAGAGCCTGGTACTCCATTCTCTTTTAAATACACATTATAGGTCTTCTGAGTGAATACAGGAGCATTGTCATTAACATCAGTGATAGTGACCGGTATGATTTTCTTACTGGACAGAGGGGGAGAGCCTGAATCAGTGGCTTTGATTTCTATATTATACTCTGAGGATCTCTCTCGGTCTAAAGAACCGCTTGTAATCAATTCATAATTATTAGAAAACGAAGGTTTCAGAGCGAACGGGGAACTTTTGGAAAGATGTAAGGTCACTTTGCCATTTTCACCGGAGTCCAGGTCTCTTGCACTGATCAGTGCCACGACTGTGCCACTCCGTGCGTCCTCGGGTACAGGACTAGGACCCGAAGTTAGCACAATCTCCGGAGCGTTATCGTTTATATCCTCTATGTCCAGCTGCACACGACTGTGACCCTCCATTTCGGGAACCCCTCTGTCTTTAGCAGTTATATCAATAAGGTAATATTTATTACTTTCATAATCTAATGGGCCCTTTAATATAATTTCTCCTGTTTCCACATTGATTGCAAATGTTGATAACACCGAGTCAGGAGTGCGGGACCCGAAAGAATATCTAACTTCACCATTAAGCCCATCGTCGGCGTCTGTTGCTGTAAGTTTAACTAGAAACGTCCCGGTGGTGATATTCTCCTTTAGAACAACCTTGTACTCGTTTTCACTAAACACTGGAAAGTTATCATTATTATCAAGTACAGTAATTGTGATTTTACATGTTCCCGATGTGACTGGGGTTCCTCCATCTAAAGCTGTCAACAGCAGCTGATGGAAAGCATTTTTCTCGCGGTCTAAGGGTTTCTCTAACACTAATTCTGGGACAGCTTTACCACTCTTTGTGTCCTTGAATTTCAATGAAAAATGATCGTTTTTGCTTAAAGTATACGTTTTCAAAGAATTGCTCCCAACATCGGGGTCCTCTGCATTTTCTAAAGGAAAACGTCTGCCGGGACCAACTGACTCTGGTATTTTAAGATTAATTTCTTGGGTAAGAAAACTAGGAGCATTGTCATTTATGTCTCTTATTTCCACCTCAATTCGATGAGACTGTAAAGGATTTTCAACAACTACTTGCAGAGGTAACACACAGCTGGCGCTTTGTCCACACAAAGCCTCTCTGTCTATTCTGTCATTCACCACGAGCTCGCCCTTCCCCGCATCCATGCTGAAATACTGCTTACCGGCATCGGAGGCAACACGCAGTTTACGGTCAAAAATTTCAGATAATCCCAAGCCCAAATCTTTGGCAAGATTTCCTACCACAGAGCCCTGTTTTAGTTCTTCTGGAATGCTGTAACGAGTTTGTCCGTCTATTGTACTCCACAAGAGAAAGAAATGATGCCACCAAAGCACCAGCCATCTCCAGTCTCGACATCCCTTTCTCTTTGTCATCCTTGGTCCGTTATAAAAGATTAATTCCAATTGACATAATGCACTGAAAAATTCTGAAATCCATCATCGCAGGTATGATTCCCATAGAACCATTCCCACATATTATTGAGGACACATATAAAACCGTAACATTATAAAATATGAGCGCATTGCTCCTTCGGTCCTCTGCCCCTCTTCATTGTAAGTGTTCGAGTACCGAGGATGAATGGGGGCAGGGACTAGATTGCTTTGTACAGTTCTGAATCCTATTGGTGCGCATCAGCCATGTCTGCCATCCAATAAGAAGGAAACCAATCGACACTCTTAAAGGCACAGCATCTATTTTCTCTCTCCGGATTCACTTTGATCACAGGCAGTAATCACGAATTACTGGACTTCACGCAATGCAAAGCATATTATCCCACTAACTAATAAATCACTTAATATACTAAATATTTTTTATTTCGCTATTCCATTATTAATTAATCCAGTCAACGAAATTTAGTGGAAGATGTGTAAATAATGGGCATCCCATTTAACTGCATGTCTGCATGTGCCACGTGTAAAATGTATGTGTGTTTCAAACAGAGCATGCATTCCAATAAGCGTCGCTGTCCACCTTCGCGGTGCTGAACAATTTGGAAGAGCCTTTGTGCACTGTAGAGGGTTTACTGAAAGACTTTAATCTAATCACGAATGTTAGATGGAAATAAAACCCAGTGTGTCATTTAAATATGCAAACCTTAAAATAAATTGTTGTCTGCCCGCATGCGGCTTTATTATCTATATTCTGCTCAAAAGAACTCAAAGCCAACATCTAATGTTGCCAGTAGACTGAAAAAAAAAATCACCGTTGGTTTTCTGCACTACTTAGTACAGTCTATAAGTTTACAAGAAGCTATTTACTCATTCAAAACTTGTAAGTAAAACATGACTCTTTTTTTAAATTCTGCTGCGGCACAATCAGTGATCTTTCAAATTTTTACTTATCACTTCTTTTAGTATTCTATGCTCACCTGCTGGCTCTCAAAGGTCCAGGTGCTGTCGGGCAAAGAAGCATCCAGAACACTGATCACCTCCTTAAAGTCTGTGGTGCTGCTGGGTTTAATCAGAGTAAAATCGCTGTACTCTGACATCGGAGACATACAGGACCTGAAGGACTGACTCTGAGACAGCATGTCTCCTCCCAGGACCTCCACGTATTTTATAGGTCCATCAGTGTTGAGCTGAATTTGCAGGTTTCTGTTGGGGTTCTTGTAATCATCAGAGTCAGTCCGTCTCATGCAGCACGTGCTGCTGCTCCTGCTGTTCCTGATGCATTTAACCGCTAAGATGAGGAAAGTGACCAGAGACAGCACGGACACCGAGGCCAGAGAGAGAATCAAATAAAGGGTGATTCTCCCAGTTTTCTTGCTGGGCTCGGCCGCTTTATGTCGGAGGTCTGAGATGGGCTCATGGAGGCCGTCCTCCAGCATGATGGACACCGTGACTGTGGAGGACTGGATCGGTTCCCCGTCGTCCTTGATCTCTATAAGGAGCCTCTGAGAGGAGTCGTCCTGCTCGGACACAGCGCGTTTAGTCCTCACCTCCCCTGTGTACAGATTGACAGTGAAGAGAGAGGCGTCTGTGGCCTCCGCCAGTCTGTAGGAGATCCAGGCGTTATGGCCCGAGTCAGCGTCCACGGCCGTCACCTTGGTAACCAGGTGACCCGCTTTCGCGGAGCGAGGCATCCTCTGATGAGAGAGGGAGCCCATGGCAGCGGAGGAGGGGTAAATAACAGCGGGGGCATTGTCGTTCTGGTCCAGGATAAAAACATGGACAGTGGCGTTGCTGCTGAGAGACGGAGAGCCCTGATCCTTTGCCTGGACCTGAATCTGAAACACCTTCAGTTTCTCATAGTCAAACGAGTGCATGCTGTAGATGCTGCCGTTATCTGAGTTAATGTAAACATACGATGAGACAGAAACGTCCTGCACTTTAGAGTCCAGTATAGAGTAAGAGACCTTTGCGTTTTCACCGAAATCCAGGTCAGATGCTGATACTGAGAACAGGATAGAGCCTGGTACTCCATTCTCTTTTAAATACACATTATAGGTTTTCTGAGTGAATACAGGAGCATTGTCATTAACATCAGTGATAGTGACAGGTATGATTTTCTTACTGGACAGAGGAGGAGAGCCTGAATCAGTGGCTTTGATTTCTATATTATACTCTGAACATCTCTCTCGGTCTAAAGGACCGTTGGTAACCAGTGCGTAATTATTAGAAAACGAAGGTTTCAGAGTGAATGGAGACGTTTTGGGAAGTTGTAACGTGACTTTGCCATTATCACCGGAATCGAGGTCACGAACGCTGAGCAAAGCCACCACAGTGCCGCTGCGAGAGTCTTCGGGCACAGAAGTTGATTTTGAAGTGAGTACAATTTCTGGTGCGTTATCATTTACGTCTAATACATCCACCTGGACAGTACAGCGACCCTCCATTTTAGGGAAGCCTTTATCTGTTGCACTAATATCTATACGATATGATGTCTGAGTTTCGTGGTCTAATTGCTGTTTAAGATATATATCCCCGCTTACAGCATCAATATAAAACAACGAGACCACTGATGGCGGTGTGTGTACACCAAGCGAGTACTCAATGTCTCCATTCGGACCCTCATCTATGTCTGTTGCTTTTGTTGTAATAACAAAAGAACCATTTGCAATGTTTTCTTCAACAGCGATTTTATAAAAACTGTTTTCGAATAATGGCACATTGTCATTGAAGTCAAGCACAGTTATAATTATTTTGGAAGTTCCGGTCTTGACAGGATTACCTCCGTCTATGGCAGTAAGAAATAAATTGTGAGTGGATTTTTTCTCGCGATCTAAAGAGTTATTCAATACTAATTCGGGTATTTTCCCTCCATTTTCAATTTCTTTAACTTTTAGACTGAAGCACTCATCTTTACTTAGTGTGTATGTTTTTAATCCATTGCTCCCTACGTCGGGATCCACTGCCATCTCTAAGGGAAAACGAACACCTACAGCTGTGGATTCGGCTATTTCAATTATGTGATCACTTTTGAGAAAACTAGGGGCATTGTCATTTACGTCTCTAATTTCCACTTCGATCCGGTGTAACTGTAGCGGATTTTCTATAACAACCTGCAGAGGTAACACACAGCTGGCGCTTTGTCCACACAATGCCTCTCTGTCTATTCTGTCATTCACTAAAAGCTCACCCTTCCCCGCATCCACGCTGAAATACTGCTCACCAGCCTCAGAGGCGACACGTAGATTACGGTTAAAAATATCTGACAGTCCTAAACCCAAATCTTTAGCAAGATTTCCAACCAAGGAGCCTCTTTCCAGCTCTTCTGGGATACTGTAGCGAGTCTGTCCGTTTACTGTACTCCACAAGAGAAAGAACACATAATGCCACCAAAGCGCCAGCCATCTCCAGTCTCTGTATCCCATTCTCTTTGTCATCCTCGATCCGCTAGAATTCAGCGTTATTCCCCATGGAAACATCATTTAGAAAAAAAACAGACTGGTGAGAAATCCATAAACGAGGCACTCGTGGAACGCGAAATAAATAGTCGTTCATACATCATGAGAAGTGTAATAATGGTATATTATTTAATCCCAGTGTTTAAACGCATCCTTTTCTCATCCCGCGCTAGAAGCACTGGCTATAGTGAGCAGGATGGATGGGGGAGGGAGTAGATCTCTTTGTACAGCCTCCCATGCTATTGGCTCACAACACTGACCCCGCATCCAATACGAAAGGGAAAGACATATTATAGACCCAGCACAAAGACTATAACACAGAACACACACACGGGTGCTCACAGATGAAAAATTCAACAATACTGAACAGTTAACTCAAAAATACGCACCTTTCTTCTTATTTTAACGCGTTCTTACAATAATTAATCTTATTTAATTTATATTGCAGTTTCTACAATAACATTAACTTTAAATTGGCAAGTTGTTTAAAAATTAAACCTAAGAAATAACATTAAATATAATATTCACTACAGTAAAATGTTAGATTAAATTGAAACATGTACCACTGCTGTATTCTGAAAACAAACGTACATCTTTTTTGCACTGTTTGTGAAGCTGTTCGATTGCTTGTCACTGTCCTATATCGAACATCCAAACAGTCAAATCGCGCTGAGTATTCAACAACTCTAATACTGAAATATGTCAAATATCCTATGAGGATTAAAAGTTATTAGCAGTTTGCATGGTTTCGATATGTGCATAATACTCAGACAGCTCTGTCTAAAGAATGTGCTTGTATTTCAGTCTTGTGAAGAAAAAAAAAATATCATGACAAATATATAAGCATACGATTTTTCTTTGAACCACTTAAAACATCATATCAAATCAACTGCTTTGATGGTACAGACTTCAAATGGTGAGGTTTTAAAGATTATGAGAAAAAAGTATTTCATTTTCTTCTCACCTGCTGGCTCTCAAAGGTCCAGGTGCTGTCGGGCAAAGACGCATCCAGGACACTGATCACCTCCTTAAAGTCTGTGGTGCTGCTGGGTTTAATCAGAGTGAAATCGCTGTACTCTGACATTGGAGACATACAGGACCTGAAGGACTGACTCTGAGACAGCATGTCTCCTCCCAGGACCTCCACGTACTTTATAGGTCCATCAGTGTTGAGCTGAATTTGCAGGTTTCTGTTTGGGTTCTTGTAATCATCAGAGTCAGTCCGTCTCATGCAGCACGTGCTGCTGCTCCTGCTGTTCCTGATGCATTTAACCGCTAAGATGAGGAAAGTGACCAGAGACAGCACGGACACCGAGGCCAGAGAGAGAATCAAATAAAGGGTGATTCTCCCAGTTTTCTTGCTGGGCTCGGCCGCTTTATGTCGGAGGTCTGAGATGGGCTCATGGAGGCCGTCCTCCAGTATGATGGACACCGTGACTGTGGAGGACTGGATCGGTTCCCCGTCGTCCTTGATCTCTATAAGCAGCCTCTGAGAGGAGTCGTCCTGCTCGGACACAGCGCGTTTAGTCCTCACCTCCCCTGTGTACAGATTGACAGTGAAGAGAGAGGCGTCTGTGGCCTCCGCCAGTCTGTAGGAGATCCAGGCGTTATGGCCCGAGTCAGCGTCCACGGCCGTCACCTTGGTAACCAGGTGACCCGCTTTCGCGGAGCGAGGCATCCTCTGATGAGAGAGGGAGCCCATGGCAGCGGAGGAGGGGTAAATAACAGCGGGGGCATTGTCGTTCTGGTCCAGGATAAAAACATGGACAGTGGTGTTGCTGCTGAGAGACGGAGAGCCCTGATCCTTTGCCTGGACCTGAATCTGAAACACCTTCAGTTTCTCATAGTCAAACGAGTGCATGCTGTAGATGCTGCCGTTATCTGAGTTAATGTAAACATACGATGAGACAGAAACGTCCTGCACTTTAGAGTCCAGTATAGAGTAAGAGACCTTTGCGTTTTCACCAAAATCCAGGTCAGATGCTGATATTGAGTACAGGATAGAGCCTGGCACTCCATTCTCTTTTAAATACACATTATAATTTCGTTGAGTGAATACAGGAGGGTTGTCATTAACATCAGTGACAGTGACAGGTATGATTTTCTTACTGGACAGAGGAGGAGAGCCTGAATCAGTGGCTGTAATTTCTATATTATATTCCGAGACTTTTTCTCGGTCTAAAGGACCGCTGGTAACCAGTGCGTAATTATGGGAAAAAGAAGGTTTCAGGGCAAATTGAGAGGTTTTAGGGAGCTGTAATCTTACTTTACCATTATCACCAGAGTCAAGATCTCTTGCACTGATTAATGCCACGACTGTTCCATTTGGGGAGTCTTCTCGCACCGGCTTAGGATGAGAGGTAAGCATAATTTCTGGCGCGTTGTCATTGACGTCTATAACTTCCACATGAACAGTACAATGCCCCTCCATTCTCGGAGTGCCTTTATCTTTCGCACTTATGTCTAATTCATAATTTGCATTTGCTTCGAAATCTAACTTTCCTTTAAGAAATATGGTTCCAGATATATGATCGATAATGAAAATAGACATCATTGCATCTGATGTGTGTGCTCCAAACGAATATTCAATCTCACCGTTTTGGCCATCATCCATGTCTGTCGCTTTTGTTTGTACTATTAACGCACCTTCTACAGCATTTTCACTAACAGATACTTTATATGACGTTTTTTCGAAAGCGGGAACATTATCGTTAATGTCAAGAACACTAATAGTTATCTGTGCAGTCCCAGATCTTACCGGGCTTCCTCCATCCAGAGCGGTCAAAAGAAGCTTGTGAACAGCCTTCTTTTCTCTGTCTAAAACTTTTGCTAAAATCAATTCAGGGACCTTCCTTCCACCAGCAACCTCTTTCACTCTAATACTAAAACATTCGTCTTTACTATGAGTATATGACTTCAGGGAATTACTGCCAACATCTGGATCTATTGCGCTTTCTAGTGGAAAATGAACCCCCACAACTGTCGATTCTGCAATTTCCAATGTAATTTCATTCGATGGAAATTTCGGTGCATTATCATTAATGTCTTGAATATCGACTTCAACTCGAAAAAGTTGTAGCGGGTCTTCAATTACAACCTGCAGAGGTAACACACAGCTGGCGCTTTGTCCACATAAAGCCTCTCTGTCTATTCTGTCATTCACCACGAGCTCGCCCTTCCCCGCATCCACGCTGAAATACTGCTCACCAGCCTCGGAGGCGACGCGCAGCTTACGGTCAAAAATTTCAGATACTCCTAAACCCAGATCTTTGGCAAGATTTCCTACCACAGAGCCCTGTTTTAGTTCCTCTGTGATGCTGTAACGAGTTTGTCCGTCTATTGTACTCCACAAGAGAAAGAAATGATGCCACCAAAGAGCCAGCCATCTCCAGTCTCGACATCCCTTTCTCTTTGTCATCCTTGGTCCGTTATAAAAGATTAATTCCAATTGACATAATGCACTGAAAAATTCGTAAATCCATCATCGCAGGTATGATTCCCCTAGAACCATTCCCACTTATTTTTGAGGACACATATAAAACCGTAACATTATAAAAAATGAGCGCATTACTCCTTCAGTCCTCTGCCTCTCTTCATTGTAAGTGTTCGAGTACCGAGAATGAATGGGGGCAGGGACTAGATTGCTTTGTACAGTTCTGAATCCTATTGGTGCGCATCATCCACCTCTGTCATCCAATAAGAAGGAACCCGATCGACACTCTTCATGTCACAGCATCTGTCCTCTCTCTCTCTGTGGATTCACTTTGATCACAGGCAATAATCACGAATTACTGGACTTGACAGAATGTAAAGCAAGCATGCGATATCATCAATGAATGAATAACTGGATGAATGACTGGATGTAAGAATGAAAAAACAAAGCCAGTCTTATAAACTTAATATAAGAATAACATTTTCCCTCACAATAACCTAATTAATTAATCCCATAAAATAATTTAGAGAAAGACATTTATTCGATAGACATCCCATTTAACTGCATTCTTTTTTTTTTAAACAGAGCTTGCGTTCCAGTAAGAGTCGCTGTCCACCTTCGTGGTGCTGAACTATTTGGAAGTGCCTTTGTGCACTGTTCCAGGTTTATTGAAAGACTTTAACAACGAATAATAGATGGGAATAAAAATTTAATTATGGAAACCTTAAAATATATTGTTATCTGCTCGCTTGCGTTTTGTTATCTATATTTGTGCTCAAAAGAACTCTGAGCCTACATCTAACATTGCCAGTAGATTGAAAAAGAAAATCACCGTTGCTTTTCTACTATTCCATTATCAATTAATCCAGTCAACGATATTCAGTGGAAGATGTGTAATTAATGGGCATCCCATTTAACTGCATGTCTGTACCACATGTGCCACGTGTAAAATGTATTTGTGTTTCAAACAGGGCATGCATTCCAATAAGCGTCGAACAATTTGGAAGAGCTTTTGTGCACTGTTAAGGGTTTATTGAAAGAGTTTACTCTAACCACGAATATTAGATTTGCATTATCCATATTCTGTTCAAAAGAACTCATAGCCTACATCTAATGTTGCTAGTAGACTGAAAAAACAAATCACCGTTGGTTTTCTACAATATTTGGTACAGTCTATAAGTTTACAAGAAGCTATTTACTCATTCAAAACTTAACTTAAATTCAGTGATATTTCAAATTTTTACTTATCACATCTTTTAATACTCTATGCTCACCTGCTGGCTCTCAAAGGTCCAGGTGCTGTCGGGTAAAGACGCATCCAGAACACTGATCACCTCCTTAAAGTCTGTGGTGCTGCTGGGTTTAATCAGAGTGAAATCGCTGTACTCTGACATTGGAGACATACAGGACCTGAAGGACTGACTCTGAGACAGCATGTCTCCTCCCAGGACCTCCACGTACTTTATAGGTCCATCAGTGTTGAGCTGAATTTGCAGGTTTCTGTTGGGGTTCTTGTAATCATCAGAGTCAGTCCGTCTCATGCAGCACGTGCTGCTGCTCCTGCTGTTCCTGATGCATTTAACCGCTAAGATGAGGAAAGTGACCAGAGACAGCACGGACACCGAGGCCAGAGAGAGAATCAAATAAAGGGTGATTCTCCCAGTTTTCTTGCTGGGCTCGGCCGCTTTATGTCGGAGGTCTGAGATAGGCTCATGGAGGCCGTCCTCCAGTATGATGGACACCGTGACTGTGGAGGACTGGATCGGTTCCCCGTCGTCCTTGATCTCTATAAGCAGCCTCTGAGAGGAGTCGTCCTGCTCGGACACAGCGCGTTTAGTCCTCACCTCCCCTGTGTACAGATTGACGGTGAAGAGAGAGGCGTCTGTGGCCTCCGCCAGTCTGTAGGAGATCCAGGCGTTATGGCCCGAGTCAGCGTCCACGGCTGTCACCTTGGTAACCAGGTGACCCGCTTTCGCGGAGCGAGGCATCCTCTGATGAGAGAGGGAGCCCATGGCAGCGGAGGAGGGGTAAATAACAGCGGGGGCATTGTCGTTCTGGTCCAGGATAAAAACATGGACAGTGGCGTTGCTGCTGAGAGACGGAGAGCCCTGATCCTTTGCCTGGACCTGAATCTGAAACACCTTCAGTTTCTCATAGTCGAACGAGTGCATGCTGTAGATGCTGCCGTTATCTGAGTTAATGTAAACATACGATGAGACAGAAACATCCTGCACTTTAGAGTCCAGTATAGAGTAAGAGACCTTTGCGTTTTCACCGGCATCAGGATCAGTTGCGGACACAGAGCACAAAATTTTCCCAGGAGGATGGTTTTCTTTTACATAAATGAGATAAGAGGGCTTGGAGAAAATTGGTGGGTTGTCATTTACATCTGACAATTCAACGAGTATTATTTTTTCACTTGTTAATGCGGGGTTTCCTGAGTCAGAAGCACTTATTTTAACTCTATATTGGGCGTTTTTTTCACGGTCAAGTCGCCCATTTGTCACTAATGAATAATGGTTAGAAACGGAAGGGTTTAACTTAAAGGGAGATTTGGGGGATAAGGTCAGTAAAACTTTGCCATTGTCACCAGAATCTGGGTCTTTTGCACTTATTAATGCAATAACTGTCCCTACTGCAGAGTCTTCTGGAACAGGCGATGTTAAAGATGTAACAATGATTTCAGGATTATTGTCGTTAATGTCAAGTATTTTAATTTCGATCCCACAGTGCCCATCCATCTGAGGATTTCCTTTGTCTTTGGCAGTAATATCAAATCTATGTAAAGAGTTTGTTTCATGGTCTAAATTTCCTCTAACAACTATAGTTCCAGTAGAAGATTCAATGGCAAATAACGATAAAATCAAATCCGATGTTTGTTCTGCAAAAAAATATTCGATTTCTCCATTTACTCCTTCGTCTGCATCCGTGGCCTTAACGTGCAGTATTTCAGTCCCGGGTGTTGCTTTCTCACTAACATTAGTCTCATACACTTGTTTTTCAAACTGGGGCGCATTGTCATTGATGTCAAGTACTATAACTGTAATTTCAGATGTCCCTGAACGCACCGGATCTCCACCATCTACAGCGGTGAGGATGAGATTATGTACAGGCATCTTTTCTCGATCAAGAGGTTTTTCAAGCACTAATTCAGGGATCTTCCTTCCGTCCTTGTGATTTTTAACAGTCAGTTTGAAATTGTCGTTTTTGGTTAGCATGTAAGAACGCACAGAATTAACGCCGACATCGGGATCCTGCGCACTTTCTAAAGGAAATCGAGCACCTGGATTTACCAGCTCTGCAATTTTTACCACCTTTTCTTTTGTAAGAAAACTAGGAGAATTATCATTGGTGTCCTGTATTTCAATTTCGACTCTGTGCAGCTGTAGAGGGTTATCAATAACTAGTTCCAGAGGCAATAAACACGATGGTTTTTGCCCACACATTTCCTCCCTATCTATTCTATCGGTGACCACCAGTTCTCCCTTCCCCAAGTCCACACTAAAATACTGCTTACCAGCTTCCGAGGTTAACCGCAATTTACGCCTATGCAGTTCAGACACAACCAAACCCAAATCTTTGGCTATATTTCCTACCACAGAGCCCTGTTTCAGTTCTTCTGGTATGCTGTAGCGAGTCTGTCCGTCTATTGTAGTCCATAAAAGAAAGAAATGATGCCACCACAAAAACACCTGCCATGTCGGTAATCTGTTCCACATCATTTCACGTTCAGTATATCCCATATCTTTTCACTCCAGTCCCAACTTTTCGACCGATTAAGTATAGAAGGTTTATAATCCAAGGTAGATGCGTCCTCAGACATAACAGTGAAAGTCATGCTTTGTGTCTGGATATGCATCCTCCCCCTCCAGTGCAGAACATTGTAACGGTTAAGAGGGTGATGCTACTCGGTGAGACGGAGTAGATCTCTTTGTACAGCTCGGGATTTCATTGGTGGGAGCAGTACAGCTATTTCCACCAATCATGGCATCACTGAACATCTTCAAAGGAGTGACGCAAAAGCAAGAGCCACAAAAAAATAATCGAATTTCCCATTATTAAACACATTATCAAACATCGTTAGTTACTATGAATGAAACCGTATATCCAGCATCTGCAGTCATCTTAAAAATGTTTTTTGGGGGCTATAAATATAATTCTACATAATCCAGTGATTATATTTCTATCTTTTTATGCTATTATTAAAAGCTGATAGATGAATATGTATAGCGTCATCGGAGCTACTCAGTGAGTGATCACTTCAAAATTATTAATATAATGATTTGCATTAATCCATTGATACATGTATCTTACTCTTGTTAATCATCTTGCCTGTATGTACCTGCCTGCATGCACTAGCTTTTGTGGCAGACAAGGCTCTTCGTTGCCTTCCTGTGGCCAGAGCAAGCTAGTGCAGCCTGCAGACAGTAACTCACGCCTCAGAGAAATAATTCTGACGGCAGCCAACGTAAAATACCCGTATGGAGGTCGGTAGAGCAAGTGCGAGGGGAGGAGAGCGTTGATGACGTGGGAAGCCGCTCTCTCTCTCTCTCTGTCTCACCATATGAACACAGCCTGATCCTCTCTCTCTCACACACACTAATAGAGAGCGAGCATCATGCTACACTCATACTACACTTAAAACTATTCACAAATAATTTTAGAGATTTTTATAGACATCCCTATCTATGTGCGCCATCCCTTTACTGAAAATAGCCATTATGCGCTTAAAATACAACCCTCAATATTAAATATTGTACAAAACTTAACAAAAGCTGCAAACACATCAATTAAAAATACCTACAGATACGAAAAACAAGAAAGAGTAAAGCTGTAGTATTGGAAGTAGTCGTGTTCTCTAATAAGAAGTGGGCGACAGAGGGAGATGTAGAGAGTCAGTGTGAGAGAGAAGGAGGAGGGGGAGCTCTTTGGAGCTATTTTCAGCACCACCAGTGTGGACAGCGCCACACAGGCGGCCAACTGCTGCTGCTGCATGCTGCTGAAGAGACAGCCAGCTTATAAGGCTCCCACTGAAGACGGGCCTGGAAAATAAAACCTCAGCCTACTCGATATTTTTTTCAGCTGTACACAAAAATACACAGGACTAGACTGCGTCACAAGCACAACCCATGAAATTTTACTGCTGTAAACACACATGTAGATAATGTGTGTTTACAGCACACATTATCTACATGTGTGTGTGTTTTTTGGCTAACTGTTATTTGGCATTGATGTTATCTGATACTTGTCACTTAGTATCAATATTTTAAGTCATTTTAACCTGTAATTTGTATCTTTGTACAGCACTTTGGCTAACACTACTGTTGTAATAAAATGTCCTATATAAATAAATAAATGTAAACATAAACATAAAAGGTGAAAGAACAGTAAAATAAAAAGCTTAAAATGTATGGTTAGATGTTTATTTAAAAAATATCTGGCCACATAAAGTATTAAATGTTATATTAATATTATGGTATTTAGTCATGGGGCAAAACCAAGGCTCGGAGACATAAGATAACTTAAAAATTCTGAAACCAGTTCTTGTTCAACAAAAGTTAAATTATTGTGGTTGGTATTAAGCTGCTAGTAAATTCAAGTTATTGAATCAAATCTGCAAGGACATTTATTAAAAGTGAAATTGTGATTTACACAACTGGAAGCAAAGTTCTGCAAATGAAATCACTCTTAAAAATCCCCATATTCCATGTGTTCACTGTCCAGCACACAGTACACAGCTAATGCTGATCAATGGATCAGTTTCTACATCACACACAGGATGGAAAGCTGGATACTCTCCTATATAGTCACTATATAAATATGGAAATATTACCTCAGGTTTCATTAAATAATACCAGTGAAAGACTAATGACAGTAGTAGTATACCTACTACTATGAATCTACATTAACTAACTGTAGCTTAATGAAATAAAGTTCAAGTTTTCAATTCCATTTATTTTACGTTAGTTTCCAAAGTTTCTCCTTTCAGTTTATTGTTTACTGATTTAAGCTTAAGATTTAAGCTTAGTTCTCAGTAGCTTCATTCTTACTTTTAGTCTTCTGAAGTATAATAATATGGAGGGCATTTAACAGAGGTATGATTTAAGCTATTCAGAACAACTATTACAAATATAATACAACACTTTTTGAAGGTAGTTGACTCACTGGCATGTAGATGTACAAAGTCTTAAAAAAGCACATGCATCTCGGACTGTAATGACAAATTTCAACAAAAACAAAAACTTAACAAAAAGAAAAACACTGACATCTGCTCAGTTGTTTTATTTCAGAAGTGTAGTTTTTATTTTTATTTGAGAACTTAAATGTTTTTAATGCAAAGTTTTTTTTTGTTTAGTTGGAGTTCACTATAATATGTAATTTTCAATAGTAGTTTCAGATGTACATATATGAACATTTCTTTACACTTTTAAAAAGTAAAAATCACCAAATGTGAATAATATACATCTGTGGAATCTTCCAAGGCACTTCTCCTTATGTCAAAACATGATACTGTATGTTTTTATACTTATTGCAGAACTTCTCTATACTTAGAGTTGCAGACACATTCTATTAAAGCCCAGTATATTCAGGTTTCTGAGACCATTTTCCATTTTTAAATAATCACTCTTAAAACACCATATTATTTTTATTCATCCTTTGTTAATCAGGATTACATTAACTAGATTATTAATAAATGCAGATATTTGCTGCTGAATTGTTTTTACTCATGCCATCAACTGCAGATTTGACAACAAAGAAGACTTGAACATGATTAATATTTAGAAATCATGACTAAAATCCTTTACATGTTGTATTGATCAGTGCATTGTTCTGACATTTAGAGATATGTGAGTATATTGAGTACATGAAAAAAATAATGCTTTTTAATGCATTAAGTCATGTAAATACCATTACTGTAAAGCAGCACCTTTAATTATTTGTAGGCAGGTGTTGTGACAACTTTATAGTCCTTTTGGCGGGAACAGTTTGTGGCCCTGTGGCATATTTCTCTTACTTTGGACCCTCTTCTATATCAGAAGAGAGGCAAGCCTGCGTTCTATAACCTCCTAAGACCCGAACTCTTTCATGGGATGCAATTTTAATTTCTCTTCGCTATTTGGGCTGATTGGGACCTGATGAATGTAAAGACAAAGAATTACCAGATATTTTTTTTTTACCTGATTTTTGTTTCTAGGAAAAATTAGATCCACATATGAGGATATTCGTATGAAATTTCGATCGAACAGCAGCAATATAATATCCTCATAAGTGAATATCAGACCCTTGTGGAGCAAAATTGAGTATTTTGGTCTAAATAACCCAAAATGTGTTGTCCAAATATGTGGACGCCAGGTCCTAGGAGGATAAGGCAGGCTTGATAAAAGCCATACCTATCTGTGTAATGCAACATAAACAGGACACCTCATGAAATAAAATCCAATACACCCACTCCAGGCGCTGAATCAGCAGAACAGTTTATTGATCTTTATTTTGATATCTCCTAACTAAGTTTGAGTGAATTTCTGGTAATAGAATACTGAAAACAAGCTAGTGATAATTGATCATTCTAAACAGACAGACATTGCTATCATTAGTAGGTTATTGTCCTATTACTTGAGCTATACTTCATCATTTGGATTGCAATATCCTATTTAATCACTATGATGCAATGGTTTCTTATTTATATAGTGGTTGATGGTCCAGAGTATCAATCCAGTAACTAAAGTTCTTGGTACTGGACAGCATAATCCGTGCACCTTCATTCTGGCATGAGATCTGTAGCAGCTGGTCTTCCCTGCTAATACATTCCTTAAACCAAATTAACTTGTTTACAGTGAGAGATACTGAGCTTACACAAATATCCTATTTAAATGTAAAACACTTTGAGGCCTTTAAAATCTATAACGGAGCTGATGGCTTACTAATCTATAGTGAGATCTTAAATTATGAGCGTATTAATGTAATTAAGTGTTTGCCCCAGTCAACAATCAAATTATGTTTTATTGATAACCTACTTAAGCAATAAACCAGTCACACCGTCACACGTGCTCAGATGTCACAAAAGCCACATCCATGGATGCCTGATTGAATCAGTGGAGGTAAATGTTTTGTGAGGTATGCAAAGAGATGTGTTGCTTGTAAAAACCCCCAAAAACAAACAAACAAAGAATGATTATCTGCTTATGTGGTGTTTGGACACTGCAGCAAAATAAGTTATTGTTACATTTTGTGTTTAAAGTCTGTTTTTGTATGTGATTGAAAAGATGTGCCTGTGTGAGTGCATCAGTACTCTGTCCTGCTTGTTTAATCAGAATAATTTGCACTGATGTATGTCTTTGATGGCAATAGTGTACAAGAAGAATAAAAAATATTTCTTACCTTATTTGGTGAGTCATGATTTGACAGGATTGAGGTAGGAAACAGGAACAGCGCAGCGCAATGAGTGGAAAGAAAACATGAAAGAGAAAAACAAGAGAGACAAGATATCAGTTAGACTGGTGTCTTTATCCAGAGTTTGGCTGTGGGGAGAACGGTAACCAGCATACTTACCATTACAAAAAAAAAAACAAAAAAAACAAAAAAAACAAAAAAAACAAAAAAAACAGGGTGAAAAGATTGTGTGGTGAGTCATAAAGTACTAATCGTACTAACTAACTAACTATAAACTGGTGTTATAATGATGTGCAGTGAATAACAGTGTAATAACTATTTATTCAGATAGACTGTGTTATCTGCTCTGTGTGTGCACAAACTATTAAATTTCTACACGGGAAGTAATGATATGATTAAATGCTCATCACAATGTACTGTACCAAACATCAAAAGACAGAAAAAAGAAAACAAATACAAAGCATGATACAAGTTTTCCTCATACCATCTTAAAAATGTATAAAAATAAGTGCCGTATTTTCAAACAGTATTAAGCATTAAGGAGGCTGTAACCTTAAATGATAAAAGACTGGAACATGGTATCAATCTAATACTCAGAGTCTGAAGTATGTATTAATAAAAAGATCCAATGTGAGTATGAAAGTGAAGGAGAGAGAAGGGATATTCACAGATACAATCTTAAAGTATATATATATTGTTAGTTTAACAAAAATCAAAACCAAAACAGATGATACTATTGTAAAAAACAGAAAATAAATCAGGTGATATAACATAAAAATAATCTCTGTTGGATATGTAATAACAGTAAACAGACCATTGTCACAGCAGTTTTAGCTAAAATATCCATTTTGATCAGTATTCATGAAACAATTTACAGGTAAAACAATCAGCTAACCTCTTTCAACAGAAGCACATACATGCTTGGATACTACAACAACCATTTTAGCCCAAATAGGAACACCAGTGTGATCATTACTGAGGGATAATAGGTCAAAGGAATCAAATCACACCACTGCACTGGTGGAAAAACTGCCACTACCCCCATAACAACAGCAGAGGGCCTCAAGGCGATGGCGAGCTAAATCCATGCCATATTAATGAGATTCTTTGCACTGTGCCCCATGTTTGTCACATCTGACATGTGTGATGAGTATCTTAGTGGGGGAGCTCTGAGCTTCTAAGACAAAGCAAAGCATAAACTGCTTTTCATTACACTGGGATTATACATTAAACTGTACATTATATAACCTTGCCATTTATGCATATGAACACATTTCAGGAAGTAATACATGATCAGTGTTGCTTAGAAACACAAAACAGCTCAGCCAGTGCACAAAGAAATGACAAAAGGACACCAAAATGCTGTTGTTCCTTTTAAAAAGCCATACAAAAAAAATAAAATAGAAATCAGGTCATTCAGTGGGTCATTCACAATTGAATTACAGTCATCAGAGACAACATTTTGCTGAAACGGGTTGTGAGAAAACACACAGGGTAGCACAGATTAGAAAAAATATCACAAACAGCCATGACAGCCCAATCTCCCTCCCCTTTCTCCATCATTAGCCACCCAAGGTCTGAGGATGCTGCACCTATTTTCCCATAACAGGGGTGTTTCCTTTCCTCATTCTAGCCACAAATCTAAAAAGCCAGTAAGTACCAGAGGGTACATCTGCTGCTGAACCCCTGTGGCATCATAAAAAATGGTACAGTCCTGCCCGCGAGTCAGCTTGTTGCTATGGTAACACATCCCACCTCCTTTACTTGCATCCCACCCTGCTTCCTGCAGCCTAACAGGGATAGCAAAAAAAGGAGCTAGAAAAAACAATATGGAGGATGAATAGCCAGCAGAAGAGGAGATGGGAAATGATGCTCTCACACACGTGCACATTCACACTCATAACATGTTCAGATAAAGCAGACATTTATAGACTGCTGGGTACAAACAAATCTCTTGGCAATTGGCAGAAAAGTGGGACAAAAGAGATTTTTCTTCTTGTCACAAACATAGCAGCCAAACACAGAGATGAAAAGACACCCAATGGTTTGTTATTCCTTTTTATAGACTGGACAAAATGTCCTACATTTAGCAATCTTCCTCTCCCTTTCTCTGTGTGTCTTTTTTTCCTCTCTCTGCAGCAGAGTGGTGCAGCTGGAGAGGGGGAGGGGAGGGATGCAGAAAACGAGATCAGGAGGAAAATGAAAGAGTGCTGTAGACAGAATAACTGATAAAGAGTGGCGTCCAGCTACAATTTCACACCACTTTAACTTAAGTTAATAATTAAATTTGAATGGTTAAAATAAATATATGTACACTTTATGTGTGCTTGCTTTTTAATATATTTTCTCAAATTTCTTACCCATATACTGCAAATTTTAAAGGTGTATACTTCCATGAAGCAATAAATGAACTCTCCCACAGGGACAGACCACACTGGGTTTTTTAAGCGTTATTTTTGAGAGATCTGTAGCTTTTATCTTTTCCCTGTTAGTATCATGTTCAATATATTACACTGTCTGCCCAAAGGATATTATGACATACTTATAAGTCCCCAATATCTCAGCTATCTGGCCAATACTGTAAAAAAAATACAACAGGGGACTTAAATATATACATCCTCATCTTCAAAGACAACACACAATGTGTTGATAGCCCCCAGAGGCATAAACATGAGCACACAGCTGCTCACCAGACAGCCTGGCAAGGAAGTCAGGACACATAGAAACAGTTTAGATCTGTGGGAACCAAGAGCTTCTGCATGTGATTAAAGTTTTGTGGCTAGTAGGAAGTTTAACAAAGTAATAACCAAGGGTTTGTGTAGGTTTGAAGGTTCTAAAGTGGCTGATGGCAGCTTCAAGGGAGGGTTCTTAAAAAGGAGAAGGATAAAAGAACATACGGATTTAGTAAATGGTATAAAACTCGTTGAATGATTTAAGTGGTTGCAAAGACATTTCTGTGAGCTTTGACCCCTAAGGAGACAAAAGAATTTATGGCACTCAGTAAAAAATGCCACCAGCATAAACAGGAAAGACATAATGGAGTAAAGACAGTTAAAAACAGGTAAAGCAGACACAGATGTAGGCGTATAATAATGGCAGACTGCTTCCAGAGGGTATGTGGGTTAACACAATTAACCTCATGGTTTGAGATTTTTGAACTTGGATTTTTATATGCACAAACCCTGACCTCAAGATATAAGTATATATAAATAACAATATATATTTAAAACAAAACAGACTATAGACACCAGACAATAAAGATCCACAACTTTCATTCAAAAGTGGAGAACATGAAACAAACAGAACTGCTGAAGGATTATCTTTAATTACGTTATTCCAATAGTAAGTCACCACTCATGCAATAACCAGAATATTTAAAAAAAAGCACTATGAACCTTACATCTAAAGTGAAGTCTAATTTTCACCAAATGTGGAAAAAAGAAAAGTCAGTTATTATTTTTCTCATGACAGGCGCTGCAATAATAACAGGGTTATTTGTGCCAAAACAGCACAGAGCTTTCATATTAAAAAAAAAAAAACTTACAGAGGATGATGTGGAAAGAAGAAAATCCACTCAGTTGCTATGTAATGCTCACAAGATACTGAATAATTAATTACAGATTAATTAGATTTCAATATAATTTAGTTCAGTTGTCCTGTGTAACTGCATTTGTTGTTCAGTCAGATTCAGCCTCTAGTTGTTTGTTATACAACATTTATCTCTAGCTTTATGGTTTTGCTGGTTTTCTACTTATTTTTTCTACATACTTCAGTCTCTCTGTCTGTGTTACTTACAGTGCACTTAAATGTAGCCTGACATAATAGTTTCAGTTTTCTATTTTCACCTTTTTACAGCAGACAAAGAGGGCTGCAGACCAAAATGGCTGCTGTGCTTCACAAACACAAATGCTGCACAGAGGATGATGAGACTGTGCCGGTTACCACGTGCTTCTTCCCTTCCCCCTCCTGCCTCTCTCTTTCTCTCCATCTCCTCTCAACCTCCTTAGGATAAATTGTGACTGTTCCCTTTACACCTGCAGTACATTTTAAACAGTTAAACCCCAAAACACTGTATCATTCTTTGATCATATTTATTGAATTGAATGAACTAACTTTGTTATATTCAAGAGGAATTCCACCCTGGCTTTTGTATTGCAACCACAACTGCTGCTGTAACATGTGCAGCCCAAAACCCACGCCTGTAAACTGTTATGAAGGGAACTAGGTCACTGAAAAGTAGTCCACTGCATGGTTGTGTTTTTCGCAGTGAGAGCAATCTGTAGCAAAGCTTTAGCAGGGATGAAGCCCTGAATTATTTTTATTTTACTATGGCAAGATAGTAAGAAGACTATCTCTGATAGCCATACAGCACATTATAACTCCTCTTTGCATTTTTCAGAGTAAGAGGTCTCAACATGGAAAGCACATTGTTATGTGTTTCGTCAGCACATAACATCAAGTTTCACTGCAAGATGAGGCAAACATTTGCCAGCACTACTATATGACAAATTTAACAAATAATTAATATGATAAAGAAACAATGAAAACAAGATGGAAATACTAATTCAATAAGATGACTGTAGTGTCATAAAGCAAAGACAAAAGTTCACCCTTTGTACCGAGCATGAATCAGCATAAGAGAATGTGCAGTAACAAAAAATGCTGATTCATTTTCAAAATAACTGAAAAGTATCTGTTAGGCTTGTAGACTATACCAGTCAAGAAAAAAAAGAAAAGAAAAAAAAAATCCACCGTTAAGCATGTCTAAATAGTAAGTTGTGGTGGGAACTAATGAACTAATTTATTCAGTATAGTTTTAAATTCACATTTTCTGAACCATCCTATTGCATTTTTTAATTTTTATACCCCTGAACAACTGTCTATAATCTTAACTTAGATAGATACCTGCAGACTACTTTTGGAACAGTAAGGACTGAAACTGAGTAGACTTGATGATATAAATACAGTATGAGATAATAAAAATAATGACTGATCAGTGACCTAACTAATGTGTGTGTGTGTGTGTGTGTGTGTGTGTGTGTGTGTGTGTGTGTGTGTGTATATATATATATATATATATATATATATATATATATGTGTGTGTGTGTGTGTGTGTGTGTGTGTGTGTGTGTGTGTGTGTGTGTGTGTGTGTGTGTGTGTGTGTGAATATAGATTTTCAGGAATTTATGACCTCACCTCCGTGGGTATATTCTCTGACTCGGTTTTATGCCTTTGAACTGTCCTGGTAGCACTTTGGTCAATACTCATAGTGCTTTGGCTGAAGGGTCGGGAGTTCTTCACATCACTCATTCGAGAGTCAGTAGTACCATAGACCTCATAACTGAACCCCTGCTTCAGCGTACCGGTGCCGCTTACGTCTGCGTAAAGGGGAGGATAGTATGGAATAACAGGAAGATTCCCGCTGGATTTATAAAACAACCTCTCGCGTCTCCACCTGTAGATTCTGACTGATATAATAACTACTAAACACGTGATGAAGAGGAAGGAAACTACAGCCAGAGCCAAGACTAAGTAAAAAGTCAGGTTGTCATTGTACTCCTTGTCGTGCGTCAACTCAGTGAACTCCGACAGCACTTCAGGGAAGCTGTCCGCCACCGCCACGTTAACAATGACTGTAGCAGAACGAGAGGGCTGCCCGTTGTCCTCCACTATAACAGTCAGTCTTTGCTTTACAGCATCTTTATCAGTGACTTGGCGGATAGTTCTGATTTCTCCATTCTGTAAGCCCACTTCAAACAGCGCCCTGTCTGTGGCTTTCTGCAGTTTATAGGAGAGCCAGGCATTCTGTCCAGAGTCCACATCAACAGCCACCACTTTAGTCACCAGATAGCCCACATCTGCTGAACGAGGCACCATTTCAGCCACCAGAGAGCCACCAGTCTGGACTGGGTACAGAACCTGAGGGGAGTTGTCGTTTTGGTCCTGGATCATTATTTTCACAGTCACGTTGCTGCTGAGTGGAGGAGAGCCTCCATCTTGCGCTTTTACGCGAATATGGAACTCTTTTGTTTGCTCATAGTCGAAGGAGCGCACAGCAACTATCTCCCCCCGCTCTACATTCACTGAAAAATAAGCAGAAGCTGACATCCCATTCAGCTGACTATCCTCAAGAAAATACGAAATGCGCGCATTGCTTCCATAGTCCATGTCGCTGGCTTTGACGGTGAGGAGTGACATACCAGGTGAATTATTTTCATTGACGAAAGCGGTCAAAAACTGTTGCGGGAACGTTGGTGCGTGGTCATTTACGTCCGATATTCTTAAATTAATACTCTTGTTTGTGGAAAAAGGCGGGGAACCCTCATCTACTGCTGTAATAGTTATATTATATTCTGGTACTGTTTCACGATCCAAAATATCGTCAGATATCAGACTATAGAAATTAGGTGCGGAGGACTTGATTTTGAAAGGCAAATCTTGGCTAATATAACACCTAACATGACTATTTTTACCCGAGTCCAAATCTTTAATATTGATCATTGCTATGACGGTATTTAGAGGGGAATCTTCTGGTATTGCATTGGAGAGGGAAATGATGCTAATTATAGGGGCATTATCATTTAGGTCGGTCACTTCAATTAGCACCTTGCTTGTGTCTGTAAGGCCCCCTTTGTCCGTGGCTTCAATGTTTATTTCATAATGTTTAGCTTTTTCATAATCTAAAACACCAGTTACACTTATTTCTCCGCTGTGGGGGTCTATAATAAACAGGGAAGATGCACTGCTGGTATGCTGTGAGAACGAAAATGTTATCTCTTCATTTGTTCCCTTATCATTATCAGAGGCACTGACTCTTAAAATAACGGCGCCCTTCGGTGCGTTTTCAGGAACGGTAACCCTGTAAACGGACTGGCTGAATACTGGCGCATTGTCGTTAGCATCCAGAACAATGACGTTTATTTTGACTGAACCCGATTTCTGAGGATTACCTCCATCAAATGCTGTCAGAGTTAATTTATGCTCTTCTTGTTTTTCTCTATCAAGCGATGTGTGAAGAACCATTTCAATATATTTTGTACCATCGGGAAGAGATACAACGTTCAGTTTGAAATTATCTGAAGGGTTGAGTTTGTACGTTTGAATGGTGTTCATTGCTACATCGGGGTCACTGGCACTCTCTAAGGAATAACGAGCCCCCGGTGAGGCAGATTCAATAACCTGGAAATTGTATTCCTTCTTGGAAAAATACGGAGCGTTGTCATTGATATCTAAAATCTCTACATCGATTCTGTGTAGCTCCATTGGATTTTCAAGGATTATTTGGAAATGAAGAGAGCACGGAGACACTTGCTTGCATAATTCTTCCCTGTCTATCCTTTTAGCCACTACTAAAGTCCCTTTTTCTGAATTCAGACCAATGTACTCACTGTCGTCCTCGGTAAATATCCTAGCACGCCCAGATTTCAATCGCTTAATATCCAAACCTAGATCTTGAATTATATTCCCGACAACAGAGCCCGTCGCCATCTCCTCTGGTATAGAATAACGGACCTGACCGACAGCCATTTCTGCGACGCAGATGCAGACAAGCAGCGGCAACAATGAAACAATTTTCTTTTCGGCGAAATAACAAAAAACACCCATAGTAACGAAATTGTTCACAATATCTGAATGAGGAAAACGGACCAAATATTTGGTCACAAGTTAACAACTGAGTACGGGGAGTGTGGTTTGTCAGTCTAGCTCCGAATAAAGCAACAGAATGGCGAGGGAGGACCTCGACTAGAAAAAAAGCTCTGATTTTAGTGATACTAACCAACAGCGGCACTTAGGGACATAAAAGGGAAATGCAGAAATAGATAGATAGATAGATAGATAGATAGATAGATAGATAGATAGATAGATAGATAGATAGATAGATAGATAGATAGATAGACAGACAGACAGACAGACGGATGTTGTGTCTCTGTCCAAGGTACTGGACATTATATAAAGTATTGTAATAATAATTCTAACCTCTAGAGGAGAGTCTGGTTCATCCAGGATGCTCTTTTCACTCTGTATCCGCTGCATTGTTCCTGTAGAACTGGGGTCCATTATCAGCACGTTCTGACTACCAGCTCTGCCGAACTTACAGTCACTCTTTCTGGAGTCAGTCGTCCTGCACACCTCGTAATTGTACACATGTGGCAGAGTCCCTGTCCCCAAAGTGTCTGAGTAACGTGGTGGATAATATGGAATGACAGGGAGGTTGGAGTGATACAGGATGCGAGACTGTCTCCACCTGTAGATTTTGACTGATATAATAACCACTAAACACGTGATGAAGAGGAAGGAAACTACAGCCAGAGCCAAGACTAAGTAAAAAGTCAGGTTGTCATTGTACTCCTTGTCGTGTGTCAACTCAGTGAACTCCGACAGCACTTCAGGGAAGCTGTCCGCCACCGCCACGTTAACAACGACTGTAGCTGAACGAGAGGGCTGCCCGTTGTCCTCCACTATAACAGTCAGTCTTTGTTTGACAGCATCTTTATCAGTGACTTGGCGGATAGTTCTGATTTCTCCATTCTGTAAGCCCACTTCAAACAGCGCCCTGTCTGTGGCTTTCTGCAGTTTATAGGAGAGCCAGGCATTCTGTCCAGAGTCCACATCAACAGCCACCACTTTAGTCACCAGATAGCCCACATCTGCTGAACGAGGCACCATTTCAGCCACCAGAGAGCCACCAGTCTGGACTGGGTACAGAACCTGAGGGGGGTTGTCGTTCTGGTCCCGGATCATTACTTTCACAGTCACGTTGCTGCTGAGTGGAGGAGAGCCTCCATCCTGCGCTCTTACGCGGAAGTGGAAATCTTTGATCTGCTCGTAGTCAAAAGAGCGCACTGCATGGATGACTCCACTATCAGCACTAACGGACACATATGAGGAGACTGGCACTCCGTTAACGGAGGAGTCCTCCAGTATGTAAGAAACACGGGCATTCTGGTTCCAGTCAGCGTCTGTGGCTTTGACTGTGAATATAGAGAGACCTGGTGTGTTGTTTTCTACAATGTAGGCCTCATATGAGCTCCTCTCAAAGACAGGTGCGTTATCATTAACGTCTGAGATCTGTAAGGTGAGAGTGACGCTGCTGGAGAGGGAGGGCACTCCCTCATCAGAGCAGGTCACGGTGATGTTATACTCAGAGGCTCTCTCTCTGTCTAAATCACTGTCTGTCATCAAACTATAGAAATCACTGGTTGTAGACTTCATCACAAAAGGAATATTTTCATTCATTGTGCACTGGACCTTTCCATTTTCACCTGAATCTGCATCCTTAGCATGAATCATTGTGACCGTAGTACCGGGCTTTGCGTCTTCTGTTATTACATTCGATTTAGACATGATATGAATATCAGGTTTATTGTCATTCATATCAATCACGTCAATCTTCACTTTACACGAGTCAACTAGTCCTCCGTCATCACTTGCACGAATGTTTATCTGAAATGTTCGAGCTTTTTCATAGTCAACATTTCCTATAAGCCGAATTTCACCACTTTCACCGTTTACTTCAAATAAACCACGGGCATTGTCTAATATACTGGAAATTGAATAAGTTATTCTACCGTTAGACCCATGATCCGCATCTGTTGCTGTAACTCTCATTACAGTAGTTCCGACTGCCGAATTTTCTCTTATCGAAGCTTTATAAATTGGCTGCGTAAAGACAGGAGAATTGTCATTAGCATCTAAAACAGTGATTAGAATCTGCATTGTTCCTGTCATCTGCGGCTCTCCCCCATCCAGCGCCGTCAGTATCAGAGACAAATATTCATGTTTTTCCCTGTCAAGCGGTTTGTCTAAGATCATTTCAACGTTTTTTGTCTCATCTGCTTGGTCATGCAATTTAACCACAAAATTCTCTGACGGTTCAAGTTCATAGGTTTGCAGTCCATTTAAGCCTACATCAGGGTCGACAGCACGATCTAAAATGAATTTAGCCCCACGGAGGGCGGATTCGCTAATTTTAAATTTGACGTCATTCTTTTCAAAGGACGGCGGGTTATCGTTAATATCTGTTATCTCAACTGTCACACTGTAAAATTCCATTGGATTTTCTAGTATAATTTGAAAATGCAAAGCGCAAGGCGTTGTTTGCCCACAGAGCGCCTCTCTGTCGATCCTATTCTTGATGAGGAGGACTCCTCTATCGTTATTCAGCTCAATATAATCATCGGTGTCAGGGGAGAAAATACGAGCTTTACCCGATTTTAATCGTCTAACATCTAAGCCGAAATCTTTTGCCATGTTTCCAACTAGAGAGCCTTTCGACATTTCTTCAGGAATAGAGTAGCTGACCTGTCCGAGTACCGAGCTGAGAGAGAAGACCGAGAAAAACAACAGTACTTGCCCTCCCATTGTTCTCTCTGACGATATCCCGATGACAAGCATGTATGGATGCGATGATTTTTTTTTATCCCAAATGAAGAGGTTAAAGCTGATTTTAAACCATATTCCCAAAATATAGAAGAGATACGACGTCCTGTGTCCAGTAAACTGTAGACGACGAGGGCTGCTTCTCCCTCTTTCTCTCTCTAAAATAAAGCCATGATGGGAGGTACAAATGTCTGCGTTAAATCTGACACAGACTGGGCAACAGCGGCACTTTGAGTTCATGAACTATCATTGCATTTTAAATGTTCAACATGAAATATCATATGTATATACTAAAGATGAAAACTAATCGTTTAGTATATGGGAAGCATTCAAAGAGTTTACGTTTCAAAAATATTACTCAAAGTAATTCAGATATTTGAAATACATGATTGTGTGAAGGGAATTCCCCGAGCTGTATTGGTTGCATGAAATAATCATTTAAATAATTTGAAATGTAAATTATTTTATGAAAAAAAGATCATGTCGCTGTCCGAGGTGCTGAAAATAAGATGTCAAGCATTAACTTCTTAACATTAATTTTGAATGGTTGGAAAATTCTAACCTCCAGAGGAGAGTCTGGTTCATCCAGGATGCTCTTTTCACTCTGTATCCGCTGCATTGTTCCTGTAGAACTGGGGTCCATTATCAGCACGTTCTGACTACCAGCTCTGCCGAACTTACAGTCACTCTTTCTGGAGTCAGTCGTCCTGCACACCTCGTAATTGTACACATGGGGCAGAGTCCCTGTCCCCAAAGTGTCTGAGTAACGTGGTGGATAATATGGAATGACAGGGAGGTTGGAGTGATACAGGATGCGAGACTGTCTCCACCTGTAGATTTTGACTGATATAATAACCACTAAACACGTGATGAAGAGGAAGGAAACTACAGCCAGAGCCAAGACTAAGTAAAAAGTCAGGTTGTCATTGTACTCCTTGTCGTGTGTCAACTCAGTGAACTCCGACAGCACTTCAGGGAAGCTGTCCGCCACCGCCACGTTAACAACGACTGTAGCTGAACGAGAGGGCTGCCCGTTGTCCTCCACTATAACGGTCAGTCTTTGTTTGACAGCATCTTTATCAGTGACTTGGCGGATAGTTCTGATTTCTCCATTCTGTAAGCCCACTTCAAACAGCGCCCTGTCTGTGGCTTTCTGCAGTTTATAGGAGAGCCAGGCATTCTGTCCAGAGTCCACATCAACAGCCACCACTTTAGTCACCAGATAACCCACATCTGCTGAACGAGGCACCATTTCAGCCACCAGAGAGCCACCAGTCTGGACTGGGTACAGAACCTGAGGGGGGTTGTCGTTCTGGTCCCGGATCATTACTTTCACAGTCACGTTGCTGCTGAGTGGAGGAGAGCCTCCATCCTGCGCTCTTACGCGGAAGTGGAAATCTTTGATCTGCTCGTAGTCAAAAGAGCGCACTGCATGGATGACTCCATTATCAGCACTAACGGACACATATGAGGAGACTGGCACTCCGTTAACGGAGGAGTCCTCCAGTATGTAAGAAACACGGGCATTCTGGTTCCAGTCAGCGTCGGTGGCTTTGACTGTGAATATAGAGAGACCTGGTGTGTTGTTTTCTACAATGTAGGCCTCATATGAGCTCCTCTCAAAGACAGGTGCGTTATCATTAACGTCTGAGATCTGTAAGGTGAGAGTGACACTGCTGGAGAGGGAGGGCACTCCCTCATCAGAGCAGGTCACAGTGATGTTGTACTCAGAGGCTCTCTCTCTGTCTAAATCACTGTCTGTCATCAAACTATAGAATTTTTCTGAAACTGACTTCAATATGAAACTATTACTGTCATTGATGTCGCATTGCACTTTTCCATTTTCAGATGAATCTGCATCTTCTACATTTATCATTGTTACAACGGTGTTAGGCTTCGCATCTTCTGATATAACATTTGATTTAGACATGATATGAATGTCGGGGCGGTTGTCATTCGTGTCTATTACATCAGCTATTAATTTGCATGAACCACTTAAACCTCCGTCATCACTCGCTCGAATATTAATCTGAAAAGTTCTGGTTTTCTCATAGTCAACCTTTCCAATCAAAGTGACTTCACCGCTTCTTTTATTGATTTCAAAAATACCATAGGCATGATCTAGCATAGCTGAAATTGAATAAGTTATTCTACCATTAGACCCGTCATCTGCATCAGTTGCAGTAACTGTCCCTACAACAGTTCCGACTGGTGCATTTTCCTTTATAAATGCTTTATAAACGGGCTGTGTAAAAACGGGAGCATTGTCATTAGCGTCTAAAACATTAATGTGAATCTGCATCGTTCCCGTCATCCGCGGCTCGCCACCATCCACCGCCGTCAGAACCAAACGTAGGTGTTCATTTTTCTCTCTGTCCAGCGGTGCATTCAGAACCATCTCCACGTTTTTACTACCCTGTCCCTGATTATTTATTTTCAGAGAAAATATATCACTTGGTTTAAGAGCATATGCTTTTAAACTATTTTCGCCCACATCAAGATCGGTCGCCCGATCTAAAACGAATGCTGTGCCACTCAGCGCAGATTCGCTTATATTAAAATGTGCCTCGTTCGTGATGAAAGTCGGAGGATTGTCATTTATATCTGTGATTTCAACAGTGACACTATAAAATTCCATCGGATTTTCTAATAAAATCTGAAAATGTAAAGCGCAAGGCGTCATTTGTCCACACAGCGCCTCCCTGTCTATCCTTTCTTTAAGTAGGAGAATTCCCCTTTCGCTGTTTAGCTCGATGTAAGCTGTGTTGTCTCGAGTAAAAACCCGAGCCCTGCCGGATTTCAGTCTTTGGATGTCTAAACCTAAATCCTGAGCTATGTTACCAACGAAAGAGCCTTTCGCCATTTCCTCAGGAATAGAGTAGCTGACCTGTCCGACAGCTGCACTGAGGGAGAGGACCGAAATGAACAATAGTACTTGCCGTCTCGCTGTTACTCCTGCCATCATCAAAATATCCATATGTAAACCCTTTGTCCCGGTTCACGTTAACTGAACAGAAATCCGTAACAGAAAGCCCAAGGTTTATGTATCTGCGTTCGGTTACATTCCCACAAACGGTTTTTTATTGAATCTCTGAGCTGTGCTTCTCGACAAAATAGAAGGAGATGATGGGAGGTACTACTACACATCAGCGACGAACTGATACATCCTGGTCAACAGCGTCCCTCTGAGTTCAAAGTAAAAAATACATAAGAATTACTCATGAAAACTGAAGAGTAATGTTTAGGTAGAAATGAAATTGCTCTATAAGGACTGATTTTAATACGATAAAAAAAAAACTTAGAATGAGGAAATCCATCTCCATTAAATAAGAAAGAGCAATGAGCGAGCCTATTTTGAACAGGTGATTGAGATAGAAATGAGAATGTTTTCAAATACTGAAAGATGTTTTGAACCTAGAGTGAGAATAGGCGAGAATAATATGTTTCCATCAATAAAACTCTGTATACCTGAAATTACAATCAATACCGAGAACTAGAAACAATATAAAGGCTGGACATTAAAAACAAACAAACAAAATAAAAAACAACAACAAACAATTTAAATGAAAACGAAAATCTCCTTAGGTTAAATCTATGAAATAAGTTACAAAGGTAATCTCTATCCATGGTTCTGACTGAAGACGGAAAAAGAATCACAACCACGTTACATATTAAAACGGGCCTGCATTTGCTACGGAAATGAAACTAAAATAACCAACCTCCAGAGGAGAGTCTGGTTCATCCAGGATGCTCTTTTCACTCTGTATCCGCTGCATCGTTCCTGTAGAACTGGGGTCCATTATCAGCACGTTCTGACTACCAGCTCTGCCGAACTTACAGTCACTCTTTCTGGAGTCAGTCGTCCTGCACACCTCGTAGTTGTACACATGTGGAAGAGTCCCTGTCCCCAAAGTGTCTGAGTAACGTGGTGGATAATATGGAATGACAGGCAGGTTGGAGTGATACAGGATGCGAGACTGTCTCCACCTGTAGATTTTGACTGATATAATAACCACTAAACACGTGATGAAGAGGAAGGAAACTACAGCCAGAGCCAAGACTAAGTAAAAAGTCAGGTTGTCATTGTACTCCTTGTCGTGGGTCAACTCAGTGAACTCCGACAGCACTTCAGGGAAGCTGTCCGCCACCGCCACGTTAACAACGACTGTAGCAGAACGAGAGGGCTGTCCGTTGTCCTCCACTATAACAGTCAGTCTTTGTTTGACAGCATCTTTATCAGTGACTTGGCGGATAGTTCTGATTTCTCCATTCTGTAAGCCCACTTCAAACAGCGCCCTGTCTGTGGCTTTCTGCAGTTTATAGGAGAGCCAGGCATTCTGTCCAGAGTCCACATCAACAGCCACCACTTTAGTCACCAGATAGCCCACATCTGCTGAACGAGGCACCATTTCAGCCACCAGAGAGCCACCAGTCTGGACTGGGTACAGAACCTGAGGGGGGTTGTCGTTCTGGTCCCGGATCATTACTTTCACAGTCACGTTGCTGCTGAGTGGAGGAGAGCCTCCATCCTGCGCTCTTACGCGGAAGTGGAAATCTTTGATCTGCTCGTAGTCAAAAGAGCGCACTGCATGGATGACTCCACTATCTGCACTAACGGACACATACGAGGAGACTGGCACTCCGTTAACGGAGGAGTCCTCCAGTATGTAAGAAACACGGGCGTTCTGGTTCCAGTCAGCGTCTGTTGCTTTCACTGTGAATATAGAGAGACTTGGTGTATTGTTTTCTACAATGTAGGCCTCATATGAGCTCCTCTCAAAGACAGGTGCGTTATCATTAACGTCTGAGATCTGTAAGGTGAGAGTGACGCTGCTGGAGAGGGAGGGCACTCCCTCATCAGAGCAGGTCACAGTGATGTTATACTCAGAGGCTCTCTCTCTGTCTAAATCACTGTCTGTTACTAAGGTATAGAAATTACTAGATGTGGATTTCAACACGAAAGGAATATTATCACTTATAAAACATTGAACTTTACCATATTCATCTGAGTCTGGGTCTTGAATGTTAATCATTGTAACAACTGTGTTGGGCTTTGCACTCTCTGATATAATTGTTGATTTAGACATAATTTTAATCGTTGGTTCATTGTCATTTATATCAACGACATCGACAATAACTTTGCAAGAATCAGTGAGTCCTCCGTTATCCCTTGCCCGTACATTGATTTGGAAATGTCTTTTCTTTTCATAATCCAACCGCCCAATCAATTTAACTTCACCGTTTTCATCGTTTATTTCAAACATATGTCTGACGTCATCCAAAGTATTTGTGATTGAATATGTTATTTTGCCATTCAATCCATGATCAGCATCTGAAGCACGAACAGAAGTCACAGTTGTGCCTTTTGTAGCATTTTCGGATACAGTGCCTTTGTATACCTGCTGCGTAAAAACGGGTGCGTTGTCATTGGCATCTAACACTGAGATAAAAATCTGCATTGTTCCTGACATCTGTGGCTCTCCTCCATCTACAGCGGTCAACACTAACGCAATGAAATCATTTTTCTCTCTGTCCAAGGGCTTTTGTAAGACCATTTCAACATTTTTTGTGCCGTCAGCTTGGTTGTGCAATTTAAGCATAAAATTATCGCTTGGTTTGAGGACATAACTTTGGAGAGTGTTTGTACCCACATCCAAATCGACAGCTCTTTCTAAATCAAATATAGCCCCAACAACAGCAGACTCACTAATGATGAATTTAATTTCATTTTTTTCAAACGTTGGCGGATTATCATTAATATCTGTTATTTCAACTGTAACACTGTAAAACTCCATAGGATTTTCTAACACAATCTGAAAATGCACAGCGCACGGCGTCGTGTCACCGCATAACGCCTCTCTGTCTATTCGCTCTCTGATTAGAAGGACTCCTCTCTCGGCGTTTAACTCGACGTATTCTCTGCTATCACCGGAATAAACACGAGCGTTGCCCAGCTTTAGCCTTTTAACATCTAAGCCTAAATCCAGAGCTATATTTCCAACTAAGGTACCTTTCGCCATTTCCTCCGGAACAGAGTAACTGACCTGCCCGAAAGCATCACAAACAACCAGAAGTAAAATAAACAGCTGTACTTGCCGTCTCATTTTGTGTATGTGGGTCGTTAAGATTAAAAGAAAGATTCCTAAAAATCCATTTGGATGGCAGACAGACAATCACAATTAATACGAAGAAAAACAATCCTCAGAACGGAAGGAAAATTGTTAAAATTTGCGTCGCCTTTGTGCATATCCGCCTGACAAACGAAGACAATGCGGTCGGTCCTGCCGTTTTTCTCTAATACACCGAAAAGGAGAGGCGGCTCAGCAGAAAATATACCACAACTGCAACAAAGAAGGCAACAGCGGCCCATTGAGTTCAAAAAGCAAAATTACAGGAGAAATGATGACATATAACAAAAGCGTGAATACCCAGAAAGTCACTCAATTTTAAATGTTGTGTATAACATTTTTGTTTTATAAAAACTGTCTAAAATACAAGACAAATCCCACAAAAGTTGAAAACGAGCCTCAAATCACGTTAAATACGTAAACTAAATGATATACTTATACATGTTGCTCTCCAAGGTGCTGAAAAAAAGACTAACGAAAATAACAAGTTATATTGCGTCGTTTGTGATGTAATATTAATTCTAACCTCTAGAGGAGAGTCTGGTTCATCCAGGATGCTCTTTTCACTCTGTATCCGCTGCATCGTTCCTGTAGAACTGGGGTCCATTATCAGCACGTTCTGACTACCAGCTCTGCCGAACTTACAGTCACTCTTTCTGGAGTCAGTCGTCCTACACACCTCGTAATTGTACACGTGTGGCAGAGTCCCTGTGCCCAAAGTGTCTGAGTAACGTGGTGGATAATATGGAATGACAGGGAGGTTGGAGTGATACAGGATGCGAGACTGTCTCCACTTGTAGATTTTGACTGATATAATAACCACTAAACACGTGATGAAGAGGAAGGAAACTACAGCCAGAGCCAAGACTAAGTAAAAAGTCAGGTTGTCATTGTACTCCTTGTCGTGTGTCAACTCAGTGAACTCCGACAGCACTTCAGGGAAGCTGTCCGCCACCGCCACGTTAACAACGACTGTAGCTGAACGATAGGGCTGCCCGTTGTCCTCCACTATAACAGTCAGTCTTTGTTTGACAGCATCTTTATCAGTGACTTGGCGGATAGTTCTGATTTCTCCATTCTGTAAGCCCACTTCAAACAGCGCCCTGTCTGTGGCTTTCTGCAGTTTATAGGAGAGCCAGGCATTCTGTCCAGAGTCCACATCAACAGCCACCACTTTCGTCACCAGATAGCCCACATCTGCTGAACGAGGCACCATTTCAGCCACCAGAGAGCCACCAGTCTGGACTGGGTACAGAACCTGAGGGGGGTTGTCGTTCTGGTCTTGGATCATTATTTTCACAGTCACGTTGCTGCTGAGTGGAGGAGAGCCTCCATCCTGTGCTCTTACGCGGAAGTGGAAATCTTTGATCTGCTCGTAGTCAAAAGAGCGCACTGCATGGATGACTCCACTATCAGCACTAACGGACACATATGAGGAGACTGGCACTCCGTTAACGGAGGAGTCCTCCAGTATGTAAGAAACACGGGCATTCTGGTTCCAGTCAGCGTCGGTGGCTTTGACTGTGAATATAGAGAGACCTGGTGTGTTGTTTTCTACAATGTAGGCCTCATATGAGCTCCTCTCAAAGACAGGTGCGTTATCATTAACGTCTGAGATCTGTAAGGTGAGAGTGACGCTGCTGGAGAGGGAGGGCACTCCCTCATCAGTGCAGGTCACAGTTATATTATACTCAGAGGCTCTCTCTCTGTCTAAATCACTGTCTGTTATAATGCTGTAAAAATTACTGGATGTAGAAGTAATTGCAAATGGTGTGTTTTTATTAATCGTACACTCGACTTTACCATTTACGTCGGAATCAGGATCATTAACACTCATTACAGCTACCACTGTGCCCGAAGGCGAATTTTCTCCTATTGAAATTGACGACGATATTATTTTTATAACTGGACTGTTGTCATTAATGTCTCCTACATCAATAATGACTTTGCTCGAATCAGACAGTCCTCCTCTGTCCACTGCCTCTACGTAAATCTCATACTTTTGGGCTTTTTCATAATCAAGAGGGGCATTTAGTACAAGATGCCCGTCTTCCGTAATGACGAATACATTTGAAAGGCCCCTCATGCTATTTCCAATTACGTAGCTAACCTCCCCATTAGAGCCTTTATCTGCATCGGAGGCGCTCACTTTGGTAATGACTGTCCCGTTGACTGAGTTCTCTTTGATTTCAGCTTTGTAAACGGTTTGTGTAAAAACAGGGGCGTTATCATTAGCGTCTAACACTGTAATATGAATCTGCATAGTCCCAGACCTTTGAGGCTCTCCTCCATCAACAGCTGTTAACAGCAATGATGCATACTCCTGCTTCTCTCTGTCTAGAGACTTCTGTAAAATCATCTCGACCTTTTTACCACCATCAGACTGACTGTTCATTTTAAGTATAAAATTGTCGTTGGGCTTCAATGTATAGCTCTGAAGACCATTTAATCCTATATCTGGATCTATTGCTTTTTCTAGCATGAATTTAGAACCGACGACTGCAGACTCGCTGATTTCAAAGCGCCTCTCTTCCCTTTCAAATACGGGAGCGTTGTCATTAATGTCTGTGATTACTACAGTGACGGGAAATATTTCTATTGGATTTTCTAAAGCAATTTGAAAATGTAAAGCACAAGGCGTCGTCTGGCCACAGAGAGCCTCGCGGTCTATTTTTTCTTTGATGACGAGTAGTCCCTTTTCCTTGTTAAGCTGAAGATACTCTGCATTGTCTCCGGTGTGGATACGAGCCCTGCCGGCTTGTAATCGTTTAACATCTAAACCCAAATCCTGAGCTATATAACCGACTAAAGAGCCTTTCGCCATTTCCTCGGGGATAGAGTAGCTGACCTGGCCGAACACAAAACGAGGAAAGACGACCAAGAAAAACAACAGTACTTGCCCTTTCATTGTTCTGTTAAGCACATCCGTTGAACAGAACTAATGTTCTCTCTTTGTTTCGCAATCCGCGTTACAGAGCAAAAATTAAATGTACAGCTAAGTTTTGATGAATTAAAATCCAACGATATGGTTATTCCATGAAGATTATTCGTGCCTTCTACCTTATACACTACAGTGTATTCCGCATGCACACGAGTCCTTCGCTCTTTGAGAGGACGGAGGATGTGCCGTGTTTCAAATAATTTAAAAACATGCTGGCGCTGGTCAACAGCGGCCCACTGAGTTCAAAACTCGAAAGTGCAATTTTCAGGATTTAAAAGTCTCTCTAACACTACACCTATCAATTTTAGCGAAAATACCAGACAAAACACATTAATGATTCCGTTTTAATTACAAATAAGATAATACTAAATTAGACAACGAGTTCCCTTATTGATAAAATATTAATTCAATACGAAACTACTCAACTGAAGTGTAAGCAAAATAGGACAAGGATTAGGGAAAAAAAAGATACACAATAATAAAAGCGATAATCCCTTCGCTATCCAAGGTACTGAAATTACTTGGACAGGTAGTAAAAACAGGGGGGAATAGTATTGTATAGGTTTATCAGAATTTAAAGAGTCTAACCTCTAGAGGAGAGTCTGGTTCATCCAGGATGCTCTTTTCACTCTGTATCTGCTGCATCGTTCCTGTAGAACTGGGGTCCATTATCAGCACGTTCTGACTACCAGCTCTGCCGAACTTACAGTCACTCTTTCTGGAGTCAGTCGTCCTGCACACCTCGTAATTGTACACATGTGGAAGAGTCCCTGTGCCCAAAGTGTCTGAGTAACGTGGTGGATAATATGGAATGACAGGCAGGTTGGAGTGATACAGGATGCGAGACTGTCTCCACCTGTAGATTTTGACTGATATAATAACCACTAAACACGTGATGAAGAGGAAGGAAACTACAGCCAGAGCCAGGACCAAGTAAAAAGTCAGGTTGTCATTGTACTCCTTGTCGTGGGTCAACTCAGTGAACTCCGACAGCACTTCAGGGAAGCTGTCCGCCACCGCCACGTTAACAATGACTGTAGCTGAACGAGAGGGCTGCCCGTTGTCCTCCACTATAACAGTCAGTCTTTGTTTGACAGCATCTTTATCAGTGACTTGGCGGATAGTTCTGATTTCTCCATTCTGTAAGCCCACTTCAAACAGCGCCCTGTCTGTGGCTTTCTGCAGTTTATAGGAGAGCCAGGCATTCTGTCCAGAGTCCACATCAACAGCCACCACTTTAGTCACCAGATAGCCCACATCTGCTGAACGAGGCACCATTTCAGCCACCAGAGAGCCACCAGTCTGGACTGGGTACAGAACCTGAGGGGGGTTGTCGTTCTGGTCTTGGATCATTATTTTCACAGTCACGTTGCTGCTGAGTGGAGGAGAGCCTCCATCCTGCACTTTTACGCGGAAGTGGAAGTCTTTGATCTGCTCGTAGTCAAAAGAGCGCACTGCATGGATGACTCCACTATCTGCACTAACGGACACATATGAGGAGACTGGCACTCCGTTAACGGAGGAGTCCTCCAGTATGTAAGAAACACGGGCATTCTGGTTCCAGTCAGCGTCGGTGGCTTTGACTGTGAATATAGAGAGGCCCGGTGTGTTGTTTTCTACAATGTAGGCCTCATATGAGCTCCTCTCAAAGACAGGTGCGTTATCATTAACGTCTGAGATCTGTAAGGTGAGAGTGACGCTGCTGGAGAGGGAGGGCACTCCCTCATCAGAGCAAGTCACAGTGATGTTATACTCAGAGGCTCTCTCTCTGTCTAAATCACTGTCTGTTACTAAGGTATAGAAATTATTTTCCGTTGATTGTAATATGAACGGAATATTTTCATTTATTGTGCAGCTGACTTTGCCATTCTCGCTGTCGTCTATGTCTTGAATATTAATTATTGTCACTACAGTGTTGCTTTTGATATCTTCAGATATAACATTTGTTTCAGACATTATATTAATAATGGGGTGATTATCGTTCACATCTATAACGTCAACTATTACTTTGCATGTGTCCGTTAGTCCTCCGTCATCACTTGCACGCACATTTATCCGATAATTGTTTGACTTTTCGTAGTCAATATTTCCTGTTAATCTAACCTCGCCCGTGTGTTCATTTACCTCAAACAACTGTCTGACATCGTCTAAAGTATTTCTGATCGAATACGTTATTCGTCCATTTGATCCGTAATCAGCATCTGATGCACTGACTATGGTTACAACTGTTCCTCTTGGTGAATTTTCTGCGACATTAGCTTTGTATACCGACTTCGTGAAAACGGGTGCATTATCATTAACATCTAACACCGTGATCTGAATCTGCATTGTCCCTGACAGCTGAGGTTCTCCTCCATCTATGGCCGTCAACACTAAAGATAAATGTTCATTTTTCTCTCTGTCAAGAGGCTGTTTTAAAACCATCTCAACATTTCGGGAGCCGTCTGCCTGATTGTGTAATTTAAGAGCAAAATTATCAGTCGGTTTGAGGATGTAGTTTTGGAGACCATTAATTCCCACATCCAAATCCACCGCCCTTTCTAAATCAAATTTCGACCCGATGACTGCAGACTCGCTTATTTTAAATTTAATATCCCCTTTTTCGAAAAGGGGGGTATTATCATTTATATCCACAATTTCAACATGTACTCTGTAAAATTCAATAGGTTTCTCTAAAATAATTTGGAATTGTAGAGCACATGGAATCATCTGACCACAGAGCGTCTCTCTGTCTATTCTTTCTTTGATAAGGAGGACTCCCCTATCTTTATTTAGCTCAATATATTCTCTGCTATCACCAAAAAACACACGAGCCTTGCGTGATTTTAGTTTCTCTACGTCCAAACCCAAATCTTGTGCTATTCTTCCAATTACGGAACCCACTGACATTTCCTCGTTAATGGAGTAGCTGACATGCCCCAAAACGGAGCTGACAAAAAGGAACGAGACAAAAAACGGTACTTGCCGTTTCATTGTTCTCCTCGGTAATATGACAAAGGCAGAAACACACGTTTTTTTCTGCTGAATAAAATGCGTCAACCTTTATTCCCAAGGAACGCCAGAAAGTCAATGCATATTCCTCGACAAAGAACAAAACAATAACCGAGACATGTTTTCCCGTCCACTCGAAAACGTCGTGTCCTCTATCCAGTATGTGCCTCCTGTCGCTGGGGTTTTAAGATTGGGGAGGAACTGTTGACAACGTACGCTTGCAGAGTAACATGCTAGACTACAGCGTCCCTCAGAGTACAGACGGCAAAACTACAGGAGAAAAGATGAAAAAACAAAAACAAAAAAAGAAACATTTGGAGCGATCTCAAAAATATTAAAGTTAAACGATTTTATACTGTCAACTGGTATTCTATGTCATTAAATGCAATTGAAAGTGAATTAAAGATATCGCAAGAAAAATAGGTTGGTGTAGGGAATTCCCCAAGATTGAAACCCCCCCAAAAAAACAAAAACAGAAGACACTGACACTCATGTACACAGATATAGAATGAACACGCTGTCAGCGATTGAATACAACATGGTGAGCAAATGCAACAGAAATGGGGCTTATGTGTCGTAACATTCTCATCTTTACAGGAAAGCCTGTTATAACTGATATGACTTTTTCAGGCCTAAAATGCCGTTTTCAATAACTATTCCAATACACTATTAAAATGTCCTAAAATATTTAGACTACTAATATGAAAAATAAGTACTAAAATATGGCTTAGCTGGGTTTGGAATACCTTGGTAAATATAGATCAACACAGCAATAATTGCTTAGTTTTGCACACAAATTACAACATGTAAATTGGTTTCTAATACCTTTCTCAAATTATGAAATGGCTAAAATGATAGAAAGAAGATAATGTGAGAAAATACAAGTGTAGTTTTATCTTTCCAACCACTTTAGTGTGCAACATAACGATTATTCAGAAACGTATTATTCAGAAATGCTAACCTCTAGAGGAGAGTCTGGTTCATCCAGGATGCTCTTTTCACTCTGTATCCGCTGCATCGTTCCTGTAGAACTGGGGTCCATTATCAGCACGTTCTGACTACCAGCTCTGCCGAACTTACAGTCACTCTTTCTGGAGTCAGTCGTCCTACACACCTCGTAATTGTACACATGTGGCAGAGTCCCTGTCCCCAAAGTGTCTGAGTAACGTGGTGGATAATATGGAATGACAGGCAGGTTGGAGTGATACAGGATGCGAGACTGTCTCCACCTGTAGATTTTGACTGATATAATAACCAATAAACACGTGATGAAGAGGAAGGAAACTACAGCCAGAGCCAAGACTAAGTAAAAAGTCAGGTTGTCATTGTATTCCTTGTCGTGTGTCAACTCAGTGAACTCCGACAGCACTTCAGGGAAGCTGTCCGCCACCGCCACGTTAACAACGACTGTAGCTGAACGGGAAGGCTGCCCGTTGTCCTCCACTATAACAGTCAGTCTTTGCTTGACAGCATCTTTATCAGTGACTTGGCGGATAGTTCTGATTTCTCCATTCTGTAAGCCCACTTCAAACAGCGCCCTGTCTGTGGCTTTCTGCAGTTTATAGGAGAGCCAGGCGTTCTGTCCAGAGTCCACATCAACAGCCACCACTTTAGTCACCAGATAGCCCACATCTGCTGAACGAGGCACCATTTCAGCCACCAGAGAGCCACCAGTCTGGACTGGGTACAGAACCTGAGGAGGGTTGTCGTTCTGGTCCTGGATCATTATTTTCACAGTCACGTTGCTGCTGAGTGGAGGAGAGCCTCCATCCTGCGCTTTTACGCGGAAGTGGAAGTCTTTGATCTGCTCGTAGTCAAAAGAGCGCACTGCATGGATGACTCCACTATCAGCACTAACGGACACATATGAGGAGACTGGCACTCCGTTAACGGAGGAGTCCTCCAGTATGTAAGAAACACGGGCATTCTGGTTCCAGTCAGCGTCTGTGGCTTTGACTGTGAATATAGAGAGACTTGGTGTATTGTTTTCTACAATGTAGGCCTCATATGAGCTCCTCTCAAAAACAGGTGCGTTATCATTAACGTCTGAGATCTGTAAGGTGAGAGTGACGCTGCTGGAGAGGGAGGGCACTCCCTCATCAGTGCAGATCACAGTGATGTTATAGTTAGAGGCTCTCTCTCTGTCTAAATCACTGTCTGTCACTAAACTATAGAAATTGTTAGATGTAAATTTAATTTCAAATGGAATATTTTCATTTATCACGCAATTCACTTTCCCATTATTTTCAGAATCAGGGTCATTTACGCTCATTAAAGCTATTACTGTCTTGCGGGCTGAGTCCTCCGGTATTGAGCCTGACGCTGAAATCATATTTACAACGGGTCTATTGTCATTCACGTCAATTACATCAATGATTAGTTTACTTGAGTCAGAGAGTCCACCTTGATCGATTGCTTCTATGTCTATATTATAATTTTTTTCAATTTCGTAGTCAATCAGACCATCTAATATCACATCACCTTCATTATTAATATGAAATAACTTTGAAACTGTATCCATGCTATTTCCGATTACATAGGTCACCTCTCCATTTGTGCCTTTGTCTGCGTCAGAAGCCGTGACCTTAGTAACAAGTGTTCCCTTAACAGAGTTTTCCGTAATACTTGCTTTGTAAACGGGTTTACTAAAAACAGGTGCATTATCGTTTGCATCTAACACGGTAACATAGATTTTCATTGTTCCTGTCATTTGCGGTTCACCTCCATCTTCCGCAGTCAAAACTAAAGATATATGTTCTTGTTTCTCTCGGTCCAATGGCTTCTGTAAAATCATTTCTACTTTCTTGCTTCCATCACTTTGTGCGTGCAATTTAAGAACAAAATTGTCACTCGGCTTAAGAGTGTATCTCTGCAGTCCATTCAGTCCGATATCTGGGTCTATTGCTTTTTCTAGCATAAACTTAGAGCCGACGATCGCTGATTCGCTGATTTCAAACACTCTCTCCTCCTTTTGGAAAACTGGAGCATTATCATTAACATCGGTAATTTCAACCGTAACTGGGAATAATTCCAGTGGGCTCTCTAACGTTATTTGAAAATGTAAAGCACAAGGCGTTGTCTGTCTGCACAGGACTTCGCGGTCTATTTTTTCTTTAATGAGGAGGACTCCTCTTTCTCTATTCAGCTCGATGTACTGAACGCTGTCTCCGGTATAGAGACGAGCTTTACCTGACCTAAGACGTTTGACATCTAAACCTAAATCTTGGGCTATATTGCCCACCAAAGATCCTTTCGCCATTTCTTCTGGAACTGAATAGCTAACCTGCCCGACCACATAACTGAGGCAGAAAATGGAGATTATCAGTACTTGCCGTTCCATTGTTCTGTCCGACACCGCTGTCACACCACAGTTATGTTGTTTTATTCCGTTTAACGATTAAAATTCCACCAAAATGAATAGAAAAGATAAAAAGGAATCTGTTTTAATCCACCCGTTACAGTAGGAATCCGTTTTAAGGTGCCTGTGATTTTGATCTGATTCCTAAACTGTGCGTCCTACGTCTGAGTATGCTTCGTAATATGCCGGGATGCTGACTGGATGGATGTGTTATTAAAGAGAGTCAATAACTTGACACATTGTGCAACAGCGGCGCGATGAGTTCACAAGGTGAAAGTACACGAGGCAAACAGTAGAAGAAGAAGCACAAAAAAGAAGCAGAAAAAAGAAAGCGCGTGTCTATAATGAAAATGAGGAGGATGACAGAAAAACCAAACGGCGTTTTCTCATCTTAAGCAACACTGGAATGAACGTAACAATGGAAATTCATTCACACAGAATGAAAACGAGAGATTGTTGAAAAAAAAAAGAATTTACAAGAGGCGCATAAAAAGGACTAACAATGTAGAACTGTGCCCTATTTGTCACTGTCCAAGGTGCTGAATCGCTGTTGGACTCGCGTTTATTTTTCACAGAATAGTACCTCACGCATACACGCAGATTAAAAAATATATATTAAACCCAAAAGACAGACCTCTATAGCAGAGTCTGGTTCATCCAGAAACACAAGTCTGGTGCAGACATCTTGATGCATGCTCAATCATCCAGGTAAGCAAATCCTCAAAAGTTAATTCTGTTCATCTGGACATAACGTTTTCAGTGGGACAAACGTTTCGTCACTCATCAGTCTCAGCTGACTGCAGATTTCCCCAATCTTATAAGCAGTACATTTGCATAATGACTGAAACTAGCACCACTGAAGGAACAATGGGCTGGGAGGTTCGTTCCTAGGAACTGAAGAAGTCACTTGGATGAGCGACAAAACCTTTCTCCCACTGAAACGCTACGTCAAGATGAACAGAATCACCGATCTGGTTCAGACAGAAAAAAAGTTAACACTTCAAAGTTGGCCAAATCATTTTTAACTAACCTCCAGAGGAGAGTCAGAAGAATCTCACAAAAGTTGAAAACCATCCCCAAATAATGTTAAATACGTAGCAGTTTTTTCATAACAAACTAAATGATATACTTATACATGTTACTCTCTAAGGTGCTGAAGAAAACAAAGATTAACTAAAATAACAAGTTATTGTCCAGGGTGTACCCCGCCTCTCGGCTTATGACAGCTGGGATAAGGTTCAGCACCCCCGCAACCCCGAAAAGGATAAGCGGAAGCGAATAGATGTATGTATGTAGAAAGACGACAAAAGTGTAAATACCCAGAAAGCCACTTAAATTTAAATGGTGTGTATAACATTGTATATAAAAACTGTCTAAAATAAAAGAAGAATCTCACAAAAGTTGAAAACGATCCTCAGATCACATTAAATACGTAGCAGTCTTTTTCATATCAAGCTAAATTATATCGTTACATGTTGCTCTCCAAGGTGCTGAAAAAAAGAAAGAATAACTAAAATAACAAGTTATAAAGATATATTGTGCCATTTGTGATGTAATAATTATTCTAACCTCCAGAGGAGAGTCTGGTTCATCCAGGATGCTTTTTTCACTCTGTATCCGCTGCATCGTTCCTGTAGAACTGGGGTCCATTATCAGCACGTTCTGACTACCAGCTCTGCCGAACTTACAGTCACTCTTTCTGGAGTCAGTCGTCCTGCACACCTCGTAATTGTACACATGTGGCAGAGTCCCTGTCCCCAAAGTGTCTGAGTAACGTGGTGGATAATATGGAATGACAGGCAGGTTGGAGTGATACAGGATGCGAGACTGTCTCCACCTGTAGATTTTGACTGATATAATAACCACTAAACACGTGATGAAGAGGAAGGAAACTACAGCCAGAGCCAAGACTAAGTAAAAAGTCAGGTTGTCATTGTACTCCTTGTCGTGGGTCAACTCAGTGAACTCCGACAGCACTTCAGGGAAGCTGTCCGCCACCGCCACGTTAACAATGACTGTAGCTGAACGAGAGGGCTGTCCGTTGTCCTCCACTATAACAGTCAGTCTTTGTTTGACAGCATCTTTATCAGTGACTTGGCGGATAGTTCTGATTTCTCCATTCTGTAAGCCCACTTCAAACAGCGCCCTGTCTGTGGCTTTCTGCAGTTTATAGGAGAGCCAGGCATTCTGTCCAGAGTCCACATCAACAGCCACCACTTTAGTCACCAGATAGCCCACATCTGCTGAACGAGGCACCATTTCAGCCACCAGAGAGCCACCAGTCTGGACTGGGTACAGAACCTGAGGGGGGTTGTCGTTCTGGTCTTGGATCATTATTTTCACAGTCACGTTGCTGCTGAGTGGAGGAGAGCCTCCATCCTGCGCTTTTACGCTGAAGTGGAAATCTTTGATCTGCTCGTAGTCAAAAGAGCGCACTGCATGGATGACTCCACTATCAGCACTAACGGACACATACGAGGAGACTGGCACCCCGTTAACGGAGGAGTCCTCCAGTATGTAAGAAACACGGGCATTCTGATTCCAGTCAGCGTCTGTTGCTTTCACTGTGAATATAGAGAGACCTGGTGTGTTGTTTTCTACAATATAGGCCTCATATGAGCTTCTCTCAAAGACAGGTGCGTTATCATTAACGTCTGAGATCTGTAAGGTGAGAGTGACACTGCTGGAAAGAGAGGGCACTCCCTCATCAGTGCAGGTCACAGTGATATTATAATGAGACGCAACTTCTCTGTCTAAAGCAACCTCTGTCAGCAAATTGTAAAAGCCATTCATGGTATTAAGTATTTTAAAAGGAGCATTATCATTAATATTACACTTCACCTCTCCATTCCTGTCAGAGTCAGGGTCATTCACGCTTAGCATTGCAATTACAGTACTCTCAGGCGAGTCTTCTAAAATGGCATCTGACTTAGAGAGTATTTTCAGCTGAGGGCTGTTGTCATTGACATCAGTAACATCTAAGAGAATCTTACTGGAATCAGAGAGCCCACCATTGTCCGTAGCTTCTATATCTATTTGGAAGAGCTTCGTTTTTTCATAGTCTATTTGACCGATCACGATAACCTCTCCAGTTTTTCTATCAATCTGAAATAAATCGGACAAACGACGTTTGCTGTTTGAAATTGCGTATGATATTTCCCCGTTAGAGCCTCCATCTTTGTCAGATGCTCTAACAGTTATAACGCTGGTTCCAGCCGGTGAATTCTCGGTTATTGTTGCTTTATATACTGGCTTAGTGAAAATTGGTGCATTGTCGTTTGCATCCAATACGTTAACAGTGATCTGCATTGTACCTGACATACGCGGCTGCCCGCCATCCTGAGCAGTTAATAATAACAATATATGTTGATCTTGCTCTCGATCCAGAGGCTTCTGTAGAATCATTTCCACCTTCTTACTCCCATCCGCTTGGTTCTCTAATTTCAGCGCAAAGTTGTTTGTTGGATTAAGGGAATAGCTCTGGAGACCATTTGTACCGATGTCAGCATCGATGGCTTTCTCCAGCACAAATTTAGACCCAATGATGGTTGACTCGCTGATTTCGAAGCGCTTTTCGCTCGATGCAAAGCTGGGAGCATTGTCATTAATATCTGTGATTTCTATTGTTATTCGAAACAGTTCCATCGGATTTTCCAGAATCATTTGTAAAAGTAAAGCACAGGGCGTCGTGTCGCCACACAGCGTTTCTCTGTCTATCCTTTCTTTTATAAGGAGGACACCACGGTCTCTATTCAGCTCAATATATTCGGCACTATCTCCAGAATGAACGCGCGCTCTGCCGGATTTCAGCCTTTTAATGTCTAAACCTAAATCCTGAGCCACATTACACACTAAAGACCCTTTCTCCATTTCCTCAGGAATGGAGTAACTGACCTGCCCGAACACCGAGGTGAGAAAGAAAACCAAGAAGAACAACAGTACTTGCCGCCTCATTGCTTTGCAGGGATAATCCTGTGTCCTTTTAATAAAACTGCAATCCACACGAATCATGATAATAATTCCGACCATATCTCAAAGACAGTTTCAGCGAAAAAAGAATAACTTTTCGATCTCCGTAAGCGGTATTCCTTATAAAAGAGAACAGGCGGTTACTGTGCGTTTCATTGTCTACCAGTGTGCAAATCTAAAGGGGAGGTACATTTTTCAGCGTTGACGAATGCTGCCATACTCGAGCCAATAGCGGCCCTTTCTGTTCAACAGACCAAACAGCAAAATCTGGAATGAGGGTGATGATGATGATGCTCATAGAAAACAAAAACAACAACTATTATTATTATTATTATTATTATTATTATTATTATGACGACTAGTAAACTTTAAAGCTTTTAGATAATCTAACCTGTTACAGATTAGATTATATTACACAACTGACAATGTAACCATTTAAGTGTTTTAATAATTAAAACTAATGCGTCATACCTCATGCCTAATAGGTTCAAAGGTTAGTGACTTTATGTAAGCATATTCACTGGTGGGGTTGTGGCTCCTCCAACACCAACGGCCGTGGCAGGCTAAACATGAGGATACTGACTACACGCAACAATAAACACATAAAATGCACCTCTGAGCTATTTGTTCCTTTTATTCCACATTGTACTGTCCAAACCCACAACTCAGTACATTGGATCAAATGTATTACAAATGCAGAGACTGCACAAACAAACATGACTGCAACTGACAAAATATTACACCAATTGTTATGTCAAACTGCAACATCAGACTACGGCATCAACTAGTGCATTAAACTATACATCAAGCTGCGGTCAATAGAAAGTTTCCCGTAATGCTCACCCTACCTTTCTGCTCATCAAACAGCAGGTGCTGTGAACAGGTGAGTGCAACGACATTTATCATCTAATACACACCCATGAGTCTCGCCCCACAACCGTGCACCAATACAGTGTGTGAACTTAAACCAACCCTCTTAATCCAAAAAAGGAAAGACTAACATATGGCTCCTACAGGTAGTAATGCTAAAACTCCAAAGACAAGCACATGGAATATATGCAGTCTGTACTGATTGACACTGACATGTGGTAACAAAACAAATAAGAAAGCACAAATGAACCTAGATACTGAAAAAGTCATAAGCCACTTGACAGATCGAAAACAGTGCAAAGATTCCAAAAGTATGAAATATCAGCATGTAAGTCTAACCTCAAGAGGAGAGTCTGGTTCATCCAGGATGCTCTTTTCACTCTGTATCCGCTGCATCGTTCCTGTAGAACTGGGGTCCATTATCAGCACGTTCTGACTACCAGCTCTGCCGAACTTACAGTCACTCTTTCTGGAGTCAGTCGTCCTGCACACCTCGTAGTTGTACACATGTGGCAGAGTCCCTGTCCCCAAAGTGTCTGAGTAACGTGGTGGATAATATGGAATGACAGGGAGGTTGGAGTGATACAGGATGCGAGACTGTCGCCACCTGTAGATTTTGACTGATATAATAACCACTAAACACGTGATGAAGAGGAAGGAAACTACAGCCAGAGCCAAGACTAAGTAAAAAGTCAGGTTGTCATTGTACTCCTTGTCGTGGGTCAACTCAGTGAACTCCGACAGCACTTCAGGGAAGCTGTCCGCCACCGCCACGTTAACAACAACTGTAGCTGAACGAGAGGGCTGTCCGTTGTCCTCCACTATAACAGTCAGTCTCTGTTTGACAGTATCTTTATCAGTGACTTGGCGGATAGTTCTGATTTCTCCATTCTGTAAGCCCACTTCAAACAGCGCCCTGTCTGTGGCTTTCTGCAGTTTATAGGAGAGCCAGGCATTCTGTCCAGAGTCCACATCAACAGCCACCACTTTAGTCACCAGATAACCCACATCTGCTGAACGAGGCACCATTTCAGCCACCAGAGATCCACCAGTCTGGACTGGGTACAGAACCTGAGGGGGGTTGTCGTTCTGGTCCTGGATCATTATTTTCACAGTCACGTTGCTGCTGAGTGGAGGAGATCCTCCATCCTGCGCTTTTACGAGGAAGTGGAAATCTTTGATCTGCTCGTAGTCAAAAGAGCGCACTGCATGGATAACTCCACTATCAGCACTAACGGACACATACGAGGAGACTGGCACTCCGTTAACGGAGTCCTCCTCCAGTATGTAAGAAACACGGGCATTCTGGTTCCAGTCAGCGTCTGTGGCTTTGACTGTGAATATAGAAAGACCTGGTGTGTTGTTTTCTACAATGTAGGCCTCATATGAGCTCCTTTCAAAGACAGGTGCGTTATCATTAACGTCTGAGATCTGTAAGGTGAGAGTGACGCTGCTGGAGAGGGAGGGCACTCCCTCATCAGAGCAGGTCACAGTGATGTTATACTCAGAGGCTCTCTCTCTGTCTAAATCACTGTCTGTTACTAAGCTGTAGAAATTATTAGATGCTGACTTAATAGACAAATGTGTATTATCATTGATAAAACAGTGGACTTTACCGTTTTCATTTGAATCTGGGTCTTGAACATTCATCATCGCAACAACAGTGTTAGGTTTAGAGTATTCAGATATCATATTTGATTTTGACATTATATTAATCGTTGGCTTGTTGTCGTTTATATCCACCACTTCAACGATAACTTTGCACGAATCTGTAAGTCCACCATCATCACTTGCACGTATGTTAATATGGTAATTTCGTGCATTTTCATAATCAATGTTTCCAATTAATTTTATTTCTCCACTTTCTTCATGTATCTGAAACAAGGCATGCGCTTGATCTAAACTGTTTGTAATGGAATATTTTATTCTACCATTTGATCCATGATCTGCATCTGACGCACTAACACTCGTGACAACTGTCCCTTCCGGGGCGTTTTCAAAAACAGTGGCTGTGTAGGTGGACTGCGTGAAGACAGGCGCATTATCATTAACATCTAATACCGTGATGAAAATTCGAATTGTACCTGACATTTGCGGATCTCCGCCATCAAAGGCTGTTAGAACTAGTGATATCGACTCTTCCTTTTCTCTGTCAAGAGGCTTCTGTAAAATCATTTCAGCCTTTTCCGTTCCACTACCTTGACTGTCCCCTTTCAGTACAAAATTATCGGTAGGTTTAAGCTCATATTTCTGAAGACCATTTTTGCCGACATCAAGATCAATTGCTCTGTCCAGAACAAATTTTCCTCCGATTACAGCAGATTCACTGATTTTAAAGGTTACCTCGCTTTTCTCAAAGGTGGGGGGGTTGTCATTTATGTCTATAATCTCGACTGTGACACTGTAAAACTCCATAGGGTTTTCTAAAATGATCTGAAAATGTAAAGCACAAGGTGTTGTCTGCCTGCAAATCGCTTCTCTGTCGATCCTCTCTTTGATTAGAAGAAGTCCGCGTTCCCCGTTTAGCTCAATATATTCCACACCGTCTCCCGTATAAACGCGAGCTCTTCCAGATTTCAGTCGTTTTGTATCCAAACCCAAATCTTGGGCAATATTACCGACTAAAGAGCCACTCGGCATCTCCTCGGGAATAGAGTAGCTGATTTGGCCGATGACTGGACCGAGATAAAAGACCAAGGAAAACAACAGCGCTTGCCATTTCATTGTTCTGTTCGAACTGTTCCCTTGGAAAATTAGCAGGAAAAAACTATTATCCACAATTACCGAATGTCCCTTACAGGTGATAAAACACAGACATCACTCCGAAACCATTTGAATCGGTTAAAGAAAGGTTGAAAACGGCTCTAGTTAAAATGATCTCCGACGTTTGAACACGACGTCTTTCTCTCTGTGATATAATTATGGCGAGCGAGGTTTCTCTTTAAATGTGCCCTGAAATATCAACACACTGGCCAACAGCGGCCCTACGAGTACATAATTAGGAACTACAGAAAACGCCTGGAAAACTAAAGGAAAACTCTGTTGTGCACGAAGGCTTATTGTTTTTACAAATACCAGGATAACACAGCCCATAAAAGAGTTAACGTCTGCAACACTAGAGAATACTAGTTCCCTTATAAAGTATTTTAGTTGAACAGATAACAGAGTCTATATTCTTTACGTATACCACTGAACTGAACTATTAAGTCATGATGATATGTGACGAGTTACTTAAAAATACTGTCACAAATTCAACAAAGCGAAATACATGACATAGATAGCTCCCCCACCCCCGCCAAGTTTATATTGAGTTACAGTCTTTCGACGTGTCTTGGCAAAAAGAGACGAAACGATTTATGTTCAAATTTTACACCATCACCAATAACTAAACGTCAAATACTAACATACCTTCACATGTTGACAAAACATCAATACGTTAAGATAGACACCCATTGTCAAAAGCGATGGAACAAGTAACGTGCCTCTGTCCATGGTGCTGACTCTTGACTAGCGCTAGTTGGTTCTTAGTAAAAACTATGAGGAACAGAAAAAAAAAGTTTACGCTTCAAAATTGGCAAGATCATTATATAACTAACCTCTAGAGGAGAGTCTGGTTCATCCAGGATGCTCTTTTCACTCTGTATCCGCTGCATCGTTCCTGTAGAACTGGGGTCCATTATCAGCACGTTCTGACTACCAGCTCTGCCGAACTTACAGTCACTCTTTCTGGAGTCAGTCGTCCTGCACACCTCGTAATTGTACACATGTGGCAGAGTCCTTGTCCCCAAAGTGTCTGAGTAACGTGGTGGATAATATGGAATGACAGGCAGGTTGGAGTGGTACAGGATGCGAGACTGTCTCCACCTGTAGATTTTGACTGATATAATAACCACTAAACACGTGATGAAGAGGAAGGAAACTACAGCCAGAGCCAAGACTAAGTAAAAAGTCAGGTTGTCATTGTACTCCTTGTCGTGGGTCAACTCAGTGAACTCCGACAGCACTTCAGGGAAGCTGTCCGCCACCGCCACGTTAACAACAACTGTAGCTGAACGAGAGGGCTGCCCGTTGTCCTCCACTATAACAGTCAGTCTCTGTTTGACAGCATCTTTATCAGTGACTTGGCGGATAGTTCTGATTTCTCCATTCTGTAAGCCCACTTCAAACAGCGCCCTGTCTGTGGCTTTCTGCAGTTTATAGGAGAGCCAGGCATTCTGTCCAGAGTCCACATCAACAGCCACCACTTTAGTCACCAGATAACCCACATCTGCTGAACGAGGCACCATTTCAGCCACCAGAGATCCACCAGTCTGGACTGGGTACAGAACCTGAGGGGGGTTGTCGTTCTGGTCCTGGATCATTATTTTCACAGTCACGTTGCTGCTGAGTGGAGGAGAGCCTCCATCCTGCGCTTTTACGAGGAAGTGGAAATCTTTGATCTGCTCGTAGTCAAAAGAGCGCACTGCATGGATGACTCCACTATCAGCACTAACGGACACATACGAGGAGACTGGCACTCCGTTAACGGAGGAGTCCTCCAGTATGTAAGAAACACGGGCGTTCTGGTTCCAGTCAGCGTCTGTGGCTTTGACTGTGAATATAGAGAGACCAGGTGTATTGTTTTCTACAATGTAGGCCTCATATGAGCTCCTCTCAAAGACAGGTGCGTTATCATTAACGTCTGAGATCTGTAAGGTGAGAGTGACGCTGCTGGAGAGGGAGGGCACTCCCTCATCAGAGCAGGTCACAGTGATGTTATATTGCGAAGCCATTTCTCTGTCTAAAGCAACCTCCATAACTAGGGTATAAAACCCATTTATAGTAGTCTGTATTTTGAAGGGAATGCTATCATTTATATCACACACAACATTCCCGTTATTCTCGGAATCTGGATCGTTTATGCTTAACATAGCAATTACAGTATTTGTTGGTGAGTTCTCTGATATGGACTCTGATTTAGAAACGATGTTTATTTGAGGACTATTGTCATTTACATCAATGAGATCAACTATCACTTTCGCTGAATCAGAGAGCCCACCGCTGTCTACAACTTCAATATCAATTTGATAAGAGTTTGCTTTTTCATAATCTATTTCCCCGACTAGGATAATTTCACCAGTCTTTGGATTGATATTAAACAGTTCAGATAGAACACGTTTGCTTGTAGATATCAGATATGATAATTCTCCATTTGAACCGATGTCTTTATCAGATGCACTTACAGTTGTAACACTGGTGCCTTTAGGAGAATTTTCCTGCAGTTTTGCTCTATATAACGGTTTGGCAAATGTCGGTGCATTATCATTCACATCTAATACAGTGACAAATATCTGCATTGTCCCTGACATCTGCGGCTCTCCTCCATCCATAGCAGTTAACAGCAGGGACATATAATCCTTCTTTTCTCGGTCTAAAGGCTTCTGTAGAGCCATTTGCACCTTTTTACTGCCGTCTGGCTGACTTTCTAGTTTTAATACAAAATGATCACTTGGAGCAAGTGAGTACTGTTGTAAACCATTCATCCCTATGTCGGAATCTAATGCTTTCTCTAACACGAATTTCGATCCTATCACAGCGGACTCACTAATTTCAAAACGTTTTTCTGAATTGGTAAACGTGGGGGTATTATCATTTATGTCCGTAACCTCCACTGTTACACGAAACAGTTCCATTGGATTTTCCAAAATTAGCTGGAAATGTAAGGCACAAGGCGTCGTCTCTCCGCATAAAGCCTCTCTGTCTATCCGCTGCTGGACAAGCAGGACCCCCCTTTCTTTATTCAGCCCGATGTATTCTACACCGCCGCCCGTGTAAACGCGAGCGTTACCTGATTTCAACCTTTTAAGATCTAAACCTAAATCATGAGCTATGTTTCCAACTACAGAGCCTTTGGCCATTTCTTCGGGAATGGAGTAGCTGACCTGCCCGAGCACGTATTTGAGACATAGGGCTGAGAGAAACAACAGTACTTGCCGTCTCATTGTTCTGCACGACCCGATTTCCGTTCCTTCTCCACTAAAAAAAGAAGCATTTGTCATGGAGAGAATATGAAGACAGAAAAAAAATCGTTCGCATTCCAATTATAAGAATCAAACGGTGTAAGCAGGTATAGAATTCCTTGCAGTGCTTCTTATAAACCCGAACAGTCTTTCTGTCTGTACGTCGAATATTTCCACGCAAAAGGGAAGACACAGAGGAATAAAAAACATCCAGCCAAATCGCAACACCCTTGCCAACAGCGACCCTTTGAGTTAAAAATACAAATTACAACATTCATTCTCAAAAACAATGAATTCAGTGTAAAGCCACGCTATTAAGGCTCATCTAAACCTCGAGTATCCTAAATTTAAAGATTTTAGGATATCTGCAGCTTACAGCATATATCGTTTAATTATATATTGAAACATCTTAGTAAAAAATTACATTGTGCAATTACAAAATAAATATATCCTAAATTAAAGCTGACACGAATTACAGAAATTAAGTCCAGTCTTAATGAAAAGGACTCTGGAATGCTGAAGTTGAAAAATTAAGGTGTCGCTGTCTGTGGTGCTGAACTGCGATGTAAGTTGATAAAAACTTTGCAACGCATCAACGCTAAAAGATACTGGTTATGTTTAAAATTGTAACTGTAACTGATGTAGTTTCCTAACATCTAATGGAATGTCTGTCTATTTACCTCCAGAATATCATGAAGCATAAAAGGCAGAAAAAAAACATGTATCATTTCATGAGGCTAACCTCTAGAGGAGAGTCTGGTTCATCCAGGATGCTCTTTTCACTCTGTATCTGCTGCATCGTTCCTGTAGAACTGGGGTCCATTATCAGCACGTTCTGACTACCAGCTCTGCCGAACTTACAGTCACTCTTTCTGGAGTCAGTCGTCCTGCACACCTCGTAATTGTACACATGTGGCAGAGTCCCTGTCCCCAAAGTGTCTGAGTAACGTGGTGGATAATATGGAATGACAGGCAGGTTGGAGTGATACAGGATGCGAGACTGTCTCCACCTGTAGATTTTGACTGATATAATAACCACTAAACACGTGATGAAGAGGAAGGAAACTACAGCCAGAGCCAAGACTAAGTAAAAAGTCAGGTTGTCATTGTACTCCTTGTCGTGGGTCAACTCAGTGAACTCCGACAGCACTTCAGGGAAGCTGTCCGCCACCGCCACGTTAACAACGACTGTAGCAGAACGAGAGGGCTGCCCGTTGTCCTCCACTATAACAGTCAGTCTTTGCTTGACAGCATCTTTATCAGTGACTTGGCGGATAGTTCTGATTTCTCCATTCTGTAAGCCCACCTCAAACAGCGCCCTGTCTGTGGCTTTCTGCAGTTTATAGGAGAGCCAGGCATTCTGTCCAGAGTCCACATCAACAGCCACCACTTTAGTCACCAGATAGCCCACATCTGCTGAACGGGGCACCATTTCAGCCACCAGAGAGCCACCAGTCTGGACTGGGTACAGAACCTGAGGGGGGTTGTCGTTCTGGTCTTGGATCATTATTTTCACAGTCACGTTGCTGCTGAGTGGAGGAGAGCCTCCATCCTGTGCTCTTACGCGGAAGTGGAAATCTTTGATCTGCTCGTAGTCAAAAGAGCGCACTGCATGGATGACTCCACTATCAGCACTAACGGACACATATGAAGAGACTGGCACTCCGTTAACGGAGGAGTCCTCCAGTATGTAAGAAACACGGGCATTCTGGTTCCAGTCAGCGTCTGTGGCTTTGACCGTGAATATAGAGAGACTTGGTGTGTTGTTTTCTATAATATAGGCCTCATATGAGCTCCTCTCAAAGACAGGTGCGTTGTCATTAACGTCTGAGATCTGTAAGGTGAGAGTGACGCTGCTGGAGAGGGAGGGCACTCCCTCATCAGAGCAGGTCACAGTGATGTTATAGTTAGAGGCTCTCTCTCTGTCTAAATCACTGTCTGTAACTAGGCTAAAGAACTTTTTAGATGTTGATTTGATCAGAAATGGCACATGTCCTTCGATATTACATGCTACTTTGCCATTTTCACCAGAGTCGGGATCTTGAACATTGAAAATTGTTACAACTGTTTCTGGCCTTGAATTTTCTGATACGGAATTTGTTTTAGACATTATATTAATAGATGGGTGATTATCGTTTATGTCGGTTACTTCAACAAGAATTTTAGCTGAATCTGTTAGCCCCCCATCATCACTACCCTGTATATGTATTTCATAGAGCTGTGCCTTTTCATAATCAAGGTTTCCAGTTAGGGATACCTCACCACTTTCTTCGGCAATGTGAAACATTACAGGGACACCGTCTAACGTGTTTGTTATTGAATAAATAACCTTCCCATAAGAACCTTCATCTGCATCTGTAGCACTAACAGTACACAAAATTGCACCCTTTGCAGCGTTCTCCATTATAGTGACCTTATAGACTTCCTGCGTAAATACTGGAGCATTGTCGTTGGCATCTAGCACGGAAATTTCTATTCGCACTGTTCCCGACAGCTGAGGCTCACCACCGTCAGCAGCTGTGAGAATTAAAGAGAGATGCTGTTGCGCCTCTCTGTCTAGATGTTTCTGCAGCACCATCTCCACCTTCTTACTCCCGTCTTGCTGATTTTGGAGTTTTAGATTAAAACTGTCCGTAGGTTGTAGCGAATAACTCTGCAATCCGTTCACACCTACGTCTGGATCCATTGCTCGCTCTAGCACAAATTTTGCTCCAATCACAGCCGACTCACTAATCCTAAATTTTATTTCATCCTTTTTGAAGCTCGGAGCATTGTCGTTAATGTCGTTAATTTCGACAGTAACGGTATAGAATTCAATCGGGTCTTCGAGTGTAATTTGAAGATGTAAAGCACAAGGTGTCGTCTGCCCGCAGAGCGTCTCTCTGTCAATTCTTTCTCTAACAAGCAGGACGCCTCTGTCTTTATTCAGCTCGACGTATTTTCCATTGTCTTCTGTATATATACGCGCCTTACCCGATTTTAGTCTCTTTATATTTATACCTAAATCCTGCGCTATATTACCAACTACAGAGCCTTTTGACATTTCCTCAGGAATCGAGTAAGCGACCTGCCCGAAAACTGTGCCGAGGGAAGAGACCGACACAAACAACAGTACTTGCCATCTCATTGTTCTGCCCGACATTTTCTCTTCGTTAAAAGCTGGAGAAAAAAGCCTGCTGTACTCAAAAGCGCCTGGTTTTCCCGAATAGATAGTACTCCAGAGGAAAACTGATTCTGTCCGCGTTTCTTGAACTCGAAATAAATAAACCACAGCGCGGATATCTCTAGTGTTTATCAGCTACGCCTGTGTGCTGCATGTGCGTCTCTTTCTGTGTTTAACGTATCAAATGAAGGGAAATTCTCTACACTAGTCAACAGCGGCCCTGAGAGTCCAAACATGTGCACTGCAGAAAATTACAACATCAGTTAGCAGGTCCAAAGTGAAAAAAATAAATAGGAGTTTAATTCATTACACAATAATAAAATATTTGTCTAGGGTACTTATAACTCAAATACAAAATAATACAGAGGACAACCTCCCCACCTGCCTTGACATCTTATTCTGAAGGGTATATTTTGATTATTGTACAATGTCAAGTCATCTTTAATGACACAAGACACTTTCCCTTGTAATATGACATGAGATTCTAAGGAACAGTAAAATAAGGTAAAGATCTAGTAACAATATATATCTGAAGTAAAGAGAACTTTATAAAAAAGATTACAAAAGTGATAGGGTGTATTTCTTTACCTGTTACACTTGCACCTTTTAAAATCTTCCTGTATAGATAGTGATTTGTGATAAAGCTGTCAAACACAAAATTACTTTAACCATGAAGTAAGGCTCCAAAATGATAAATACAGATAATGGAAAAAATGTAGTGATTACAAAGGAAAAAAAGGCCATTTTTTGCAAGTAATCATTCTCCTTCAAGGGCTTTCCTGATCAATGAATGTGTATGCAGTTACTGATAAAAACACACCAGGGTGGAGACAGCTTTAGAAGAAGCACAAGACATAAACTGGTAATTATTTGATGAAGTTAATCTTCTCCTTTAGTAAACAATAAGAATAAGTAGTAATTTTCAAAACTGCATTGCACAGATCTCAGATGAAAGTAATTATTTGCTTAACACAACTTGAAAAGTATAAGTTTTCTGGAAGAAAAATTAAAACCAAGTGGGAGAATAGGTGATGATTAGCTTGTAATAAATAGTTTAAGTCTAAAAAGTATCAAAGGGAAGACCACCAGTAGACATTTTGTTGCTTCTCGTATTCCAAGCTGCCTGCTTTAATTTTTTGATCATAGTGTTTTAAGTTTTGTTTCAATAGTTAACTAAAGCTTGTTGTTAAAAAGTTGCTTTCAGAGCCGAAAGTTGCACTCTACTGCAATGTAAACAGTGCTGGTAGACATTTCAGTGAAACACAATCTGCAACTACAATGTTCCAAATACTTAAAAGGTTAACATATTATTGAATAATTGTCAATAATTAATCCTGCTTTCTTGAAAAAAAGTGCTGGAACAGGATGCTGATTATGGAGACTCTTTTCATATACTTAAACTAAAACTAAATTAGGGCTAAGATGACTTTGTTAGGTTTAGATAAAAGAGGGGGAACACATATAGATTATGGGATGAAAGGCTGATTCTGTTAAAGTGCAGAAGTGGTTTAATGAACAGTGAATTGTCATGGAAGAAATAAAATGTGCATTGCTAGCTCTCTGATAACCTCCAGAATACCATGCATGCAAAAATAACAGGCATTTAAAATCATTTGTAATTTCATGAGGCTAACCTCAAGAGGAGAGTCTGGTTCATCCAAGATGCTCTTTTCACTCTGTATCCGCTGCATCGTTCCTGTAGAACTGGGGTCCATTATCAGCACGTTCTGACTACCAGCTCTGCCGAACTTACAGTCACTCTTTCTGGAGTCAGTCGTCCTGCACACCTCGTAATTGTACACATGTGGCAGAGTCCCTGTGCCCAAAGTGTCTGAGTAACGTGGTGGATAATATGGAATGACAGGCAGGTTGGAGTGGTACAGGATGCGAGACTGTCTCCACCTGTAGATTTTGACTGATATAATAACCACTAAACACGTGATGAAGAGGAAGGAAACTACAGCCAGAGCCAAGACTAAGTAAAAAGTCAGGTTGTCATTGTACTCCTTGTCGTGGGTCAACTCAGTGAACTCCGACAGCACTTCAGGGAAGCTGTCCGCCACCGCCACGTTAACAACGACTGTAGCTGAACGAGAGGGCTGCCCGTTGTCCTGCACTATGACAGTCAGTCTTTGTTTGACAGCATCTTTATCAGTGACTTGGCGGATAGTTCTGATTTCTCCATTCTGTAAGCCCACTTCAAACAGCGCCCTGTCTGTGGCTTTCTGCAGTTTATAGGAGAGCCAGGCATTCTGTCCAGAGTCCACATCAACAGCCACCACTTTAGTCACCAGATAGCCCACATCTGCTGAACGAGGCACCATTTCAGCCACCAGAGAGCCACCAGTCTGGACTGGGTACAGAACCTGAGGGGGGTTGTCATTCTGGTCCTGGATCATTATTTTCACAGTCACATTGCTGCTGAGTGGAGGAGAGCCTCCATCCTGCGCTTTCACACGGAAGTGGAAATCTTTGATCTGCTCGTAGTCAAAAGAGCGCACTGCATGGATGACTCCACTATCTGCACTAACGGACACATATGAGGAGACTGGCACTCCGTTAACGGAGGAGTCCTCCAGTATGTAAGAAACACGGGCATTCTGGTTCCAGTCAGCGTCTGTGGCTTTGACTGTGAATATCACGAGACCTGGCGTATTGTTTTCTACAATGTAGGCCTCATATGAGCTCCTCTCAAAGACAGGCACGTTATCATTAACGTCTGAGATGTGTAAGGTTAGAGTAACGCTGCTGGAGAGGGAGGGCACTCCCTCATCAGAGCAGGTCAAAGTGATCTTGTACTCAAAGGCTCTCTCTCGGTCTAAATCACTGTCTGTTACTAAACTGTAGAAATCATTTGAGGCAGCTGTAATAGTAAATGGGATGTTACTATTTAATCTGCAGTTTACCTGACCATTATTACTTGAATCTGAGTCATAGACACTGAACATAACTATAACTGTATTATGGGGAGAGTTTTCAGGAATAGAATCTGATTTCGAAAGTATACTGATTACAGGCTCATTATCATTAATGTCAATAACATCAACTATAACCTTACTGGAATCAGAAAGACCACCACTGTCTTTGGCCTCAATATCAATTTGGTAATACTTGGCTTTTTCAAAGTCAACTTCACCAACTAATATTACTTCACCATTTTGATTTACTGTAAATATGTCAGATACACTATCAATTGTAGCTGATACTAAATAAGAAACATCCCCATTTGTCCCTTTATCTGCATCAGAAGCGCTCACTGTTGTCACTGTTGTTCCTTTCTGAGAGTTTTCGGCTATAGTCGCCTTGTAAACCGACTTCGTGAAAACCGGAGCGTTGTCATTCACATCGAGTACGGTCACATAAATCTTCACCGTACCCGACATTTGAGGATCCCCTCCGTCTACGGCGTTTAACAACAATGATATCTGTTCCTCCTTTTCTCGATCTAGCGGCTTTTGTAAAACCATTTCAACCTTTTTCTGTCCATCAGCCTGATTTTCGATTTTCAGAACAAAGTTATCCGTAGGTCTCAGGCTATAATTTTTCAGGCCATTTATTCCAATATCTGCATCGACCGCTCTTTCTAACACGAATTTCGATCCTGTAACTGCGGATTCGCTTATTTCAAAACGTTTCTCATCGTTTTTAAAACTTGGACTGTTATCGTTTATATCAGTGATTTCGACCGTTATTCGAAAAAGCTCCATTGGGTTTTCTAGAATAATCTGCAAATGCAAAGCACAAGGCGTCGTCTGTCTGCAGAGTGACTCTCTGTCGATTCTCTCTTTGAGGAGGAGGACTCCTCTCTCCCTACTCAGCTCGATGTATTCTGCGCTGTCGCTCGTAAATATACGAGATTTACCTGACTTTAGTCTCCTCACATCTATGCCCAAATCTCGAGCTATATTTCCGACAACAGACCCCTTTGGCATTTCCTCCGGAATAGAGTAGCTCACTTGACCGACAACAAAACCTATATAGAAGATCGAGATAAAAAACAGTACTTGCCGTCTCATTGTTCTGTTCAAAATATACGCTGCACCACAGAACATCTTTTGCAAAGGGAATCACGACAAAAAAATAATGTTTCCACACGAAAAGATATAGATAAAGGAACATATATCACTCCCAAACAGTGAAATAATAGTCCATCAGATCACTGTATCCATCTAAAAGATTCCCGGTCAGTGAACAGTGCTTTGTCTCCCTTCCTTTCTCTAAAATACGGACATGAAATGGGAGGATCTGCTTCAAATCCTGTCTACAGGATTGCAACACGTTGACCAACAGCGGCCCATTGAGTCCATAGAGCAGAACTACAAGAACAATAAAATTATTTAACTTAATATATTTCATAAAAATGTTATGAAAAAACACCTTAGAAGCTAAATATCTAGAGGCCTGCACTGACGAACTAAAAAAGTCAAACAAATATATAGAAGACATCTTTTGATATATGTAACAAACAAAGGAACAAAAGATGGAGCAAGTATTAAATCTATTTTAAAGAGAAATGCGAGGAGGGACAAATGCTGTCTCTATCCGTGGTGCTGAAATCAGTAATAAACGATCAGATTATAATTGAAACAAGATATTTTGAAATAGTGATGTACAATTTCAAATGTGCTGTAGTTATCTCCATCCTATAAGCAGGAAAGTTGCATGTATTACAATAATATCACCGCATGAAAGCCGTTCACAACAGCAGTTAACTGACCTCAAGAGGAGAGTCTGGTTCATCCAGGATGCTTTTTTCACTCTGTCTCCGCTGCATCGTTCCTGTAGAACTGGGGTCCATTATCAGCACGTTCTGACTACCAGCTCTGCCGAACTTACAGTCACTCTTTCTGGAGTCAGTCGTCCTGCACACCTCGTAATTGTACACATGTGGAAGAGTCCCTGTCCCCAAAGTGTCTGAGTAACGTGGTGGATAATATGGAATGACAGGCAGGTTGGAGTGATACAGGATGCGAGACTGTCTCCACCTGTAGATTTTGACTGATATAATAACCACTAAACACGTGATGAAGAGGAAGGAAACTACAGCCAGAGCCAAGACTAAGTAAAAAGTCAGGTTGTCATTGTACTCCTTGTCGTGTGTCAACTCAGTGAACTCCGACAGCACTTCAGGGAAGCTGTCCGCCACCGCCACGTTAACAACGACTGTAGCTGAACGAGAGGGCTGCCCGTTGTCCTCCACTATAACAGTCAGTCTTTGCTTGACAGCATCTTTATCAGTGACTTGGCGGATAGTTCTGATTTCTCCATTCTGTAAGCCCACTTCAAACAGCGCCCTGTCTGTGGCTTTCTGCAGTTTATATGAGAGCCAGGCATTCTGTCCAGAGTCCACATCAACAGCCACCACTTTCGTCACCAGATAGCCCACATCTGCTGAACGAGGCACCATTTCAGCCACCAGAGAGCCACCAGTCTGGACTGGGTACAGAACCTGAGGAGGGTTGTCGTTCTGGTCCTGGATCATTATTTTCACAGTCACGTTGCTGCTGAGTGGAGGAGAACCTCCATCCTGCGCTTTTACGCGGAAGTGGAAATCTTTGATCTGCTCGTAGTCAAAAGAGCGCACTGCATGGATGACTCCACTATCAGCACTAACGGACACATACGAGGAGACTGGCACTCCGTTAACGGAGGAGTCCTCAAGTATGTAAGAAACACGGGCGTTCTGGTTCCAGTCAGCGTCTGTGGCTTTGACTGTGAATATAGAGAGACCTGGTGTGTTGTTTTCTACAATGTAGGCCTCATATGAGCTCCTCTCAAAGACAGGTGCGTTATCATTAACGTCTGAGATTTGTAAGGTGAGAGTGACACTGCTGGAGAGGGAGGGCACTCCCTCATCAGAGCAGGTCACAGTGATGTTATATTCGGATGCTCTCTCTCTGTCTAAATCACTGTCTGTTATAATGCTGTAGAAGCTATTTGATGTACTCTCAATATTAAAAGCTACATTGTCATTTAGGAAACATTTAACTACTCCATTATCGTCTGAATCAGCATCATGCACGTTCATAACTGCAACAACGGTTTTTAAGGTGGAATCTTCTGGAACCGATTGAGTAGTCGACATTAAATCTATTATTGGGCTATTATCATTTACATCAGTAATATCAAAAATAATTTTACACGAGTCACTGAGTCCACCCTGATCTTTGGCTTTAATATTGAGCTGATAATGTTTCGATGTTTCATAATCTACATTTCCGATCAATCGCACTTCCCCGCTTGTCTCATGTATTTCAAATAAATCAAAAATTCCATCAATGTTATTTGATATCGAATATGTTACGAAACCATTTGTTCCTTCATCTTTATCGGTGGCTGTAACAGTAATCAGTTGGGTTCCTCTTGGAGAATTTTCCATTAAACTACTTTTGTACGTTGACTGTGTGAAAACAGGTGCGTTGTCATTGACATCTAATACAGTTACATGAATTTGCACTGTCCCCGAGAGCTGAGGTTCACCTCCGTCGACGGCTGTTAGTGTAAGAGTCAGCTGCTCCTCTTTCTCTCGATCAAGAGGTTTTTCCAAAACCATCTCTACTTCTTTCCCCCCATCAGTGTTGTCGTTGAGTTTCAAAGCAAAATTATCTGTTGGGTTAAGGGAGTAGCTTTTAAGCCCATTTATTCCAACGTCAGAATCCAGTGCTTTCTCTAATATAAATTTTGACCCCTTTACAGCCGACTCGCTTATTTCAAATACCATATCTTTCATTTTGAATATAGGGGCGTTGTCGTTTATATCTGTTATTTCTACAGTAACACGGTAGAACTCGATAGGATTTGCCAAAATCATTTGAAAGTGTAAAGCACAGGGAGTCGTTTGTTTGCATAAAGCCTCCCTGTCGATTCTCTCCTTGATAAGAAGCACCCCCCTTTCTTTATTCAGCTCAATGTATTCAGCGCTGTTTCCAACATGCAAGCGAGCTTTTCCCGTTTTCAACCGTTTTAGGTCCAAACCTAAATCTTGTGCTATCTTACCGACTAACGAGCCTTTTGACATTTCTTCTGGAACAGAATAGCTTACCTGCCCGAACACATAACAGAGAGAGAGCATTGAGAAAAACAGTATCACTTGCCATTTCATTGTTTCGGTCCAACGGCTTTGTAATATCATGACGAATCAAAGCAGTCGAGAAAAAGAGCTAAATTCCACACACAGCTGGAGTAAAAATGAAAAAGCCACACAATAAAGCTCGATCAAAAAAACCGACTGCTAAAATGTCCGTGTAGGCTATATTATTCTCGGAAACCTGAAATGTCTACTGTGTCGACAATACTTCCTCCGATCTAAATTATCTGGGAGGTGCTGCTGTAATCAGCAGCAAAACTACCACAGACTAGCCAACAGCGTCTCTAGGAGTACAAAACATGACACTACACTACACTGATTTATGACAAGAAAATCAGTGCAAGGTTAAACAAATATTTGAGGTTTGAAAAACAAGCAAACAGACAAAAAATAGTACTGCTAAACCCAACTCGTCGAAGACAATTAAAAAAAAATACTGAAATTGTTTAAAAAAGAAAAACAGAAGGGAAAACGCAGTGACTACGTTTAAATTTTAAAAACAAATAAAAAACCCTCTGGTCTTCAAGCTTTTTGTTTTTTTTAGATGTCGGATAGTAGTCAGAACGGCACCACCACGACCAAAAAAGAGAAATAAAAGAAAAAAGAAAGAGAGAAAAAAAAATCAAAAACATAAACACTTAAAATAAGTACATATATAAGTACATACTAGTGCGCCATTGTTCCCTAGGGAAGGAAATCATAAAGAAATGAAATAAATTCTGCATGTTTGGGGTTCAGGCAGAAAGGTTCTTATTTCCGCTGTCTGTGGTGCTGAAAATGATCACTACGACAGTATTGAACGTTGATGCGCAAATTTTAACTATCATTTTATATAATTTTAATTTTAATTGTAAAGCTTAAAAAACACATTTTTATGTCATTTTATTTTATTTTTTCACAACAGAAAGACTAACCTCAAGAGGAGAGTCTGGTTCATCCAGGATGCTCTTTTCACTCTGTATCCGCTGCATCGTTCCTGTAGAACTGGGGTCCATTATCAGCACGTTCTGACTACCAGCTCTGCCGAACTTACAGTCACTATTTCTGGAGTCAGTCGTCCTGCACACCTCGTAGTTGTACACATGTGGAAGAGTCCCTGTTCCCAAAGTGTCTGAGTAACGTGGTGGATAATATGGAATGACAGGCAGGTTGGAGTGATACAGGATGCGAGACTGTCTCCACCTGTAGATTTTGACTGATATAATAACCACTAAACACGTGATGAAGAGGAAGGAAACTACAGCCAGAGCCAAGACTAAGTAAAAAGTCATGTTGTCATTGTACTCCTTGTCGTGTGTCAACTCAGTGAACTCCGACAGCACTTCAGGGAAGCTGTCCGCCACCGCCACGTTAACAATGACTGTAGCTGAACGAGAGGGCTGCCCGTTGTCCTCCACTATAACAGTCAGTCTTTGCTTGACAGCATCTTTATCAGTGACTTGGCGGATAGTTCTGATTTCTCCATTCTGTAAGCCCACTTCAAACAGCGCCCTGTCTGTGGCTTTCTGCAGTTTATAGGAGAGCCAGGCGTTCTGTCCAGAGTCCACATCAACAGCCACCACTTTAGTCACCAAATAGCCCACATCTGCTGAACGAGGCACCATTTCAGCCACCAGAGAGCCACCAGTCTGGACTGGGTACAGAACCTGAGGGGGGTTGTCGTTCTGGTCTTGGATCATTATTTTCACAGTCACGTTGCTGCTGAGTGGAGGAGATCCTCCATCCTGCGCTCTTACGCGGAAGTGGAAATCTTTGATCTGCTCGTAGTCAAAAGAGCGCACTGCATGGATGACTCCACTATCAGCACTAACGGACACATATGAGGAGACTGGCACTCCGTTGACGGAGGAGTCCTCCAGTATGTAAGAAACACGGGCATTCTGGTTCCAGTCAGCGTCTGTGGCTTTGACTGTGAATATAGAGAGACCTGGTGTGTTGTTTTCTACAATGTAGGCCTCATATGAGCTCCTCTCAAAGACAGGTGCGTTGTCATTAACGTCTGAGATCTGTAAGGTGAGAGTGACGCTGCTGGAGAGGGAGGGCACTCCCTCATCAGAGCAGGTCAAAGTGATCTTGTACTCAGAGGCTCTCTCTCTGTCTAAATCACTGTCTGTTACTAAGGTATAGAAATTATTTGAAGATGCTCTTAATTCGAAAGGTACGTTATCACTCATAAAACACTGCACTTTTCCGTTTTCCCCCGAGTCCTTGTCTTCAATGTTTATCATCGTAACTACTGTGTTGAGATTAGCATCCTCTGATATCACAGCTGACTTCGACATTATGTTGATTTCAGGTTTGTTGTCGTTTACATCTTGCACATCGACAATTAATTTGCACGAATCCGTGAGTCCACCATCATCACTAGCAAGTAAATTTATTTGATAGTTTCTTGACTTTTCAAAGTCAATTATTCCAATTAATACAACATTCCCATTTTCCTCATTAATCTCAAATATTCTGGTGTCATCATCTGCTGCATTTGTGATTGAATATGTTATTTTACTGTTCGAACCTTGATCTGCGTCTGACGCTGTAACAGTAGCAACAACTGTTCCTTTAAGTGAATTCTCAGTGACTGTAGCTTTGTATGTTTGCTGTGTAAAAACCGGAGCATTATCATTAGCGTCTAAAACTGTAATGAGAATCTGCATTGTTCCTGACATCTGTGGCTCCCCTCCATCTACAGCTGTTAACACGAGGGATATCTGCTCTTGTTTCTCTCTGTCCAAAGGTTTCTGTAGTACCATCTCAACATTTTTATTTCCATCAGAGTTGCTGTACAGTTTGAGAGCAAAATTGTCAGTTGGTTTTAACTCATATGACTGAACACTATTCATTTCAACATCCAGATCCACAGCCCTTTCCAGAACAAATTTTGCCCCGATGAGCGCCGTTTCGCTAATTTTGAAAATGGTTTTAGTTTTTTTAAAAGTAGGTGCATTGTCATTGATATCTGTGATCTGCACTGTAACCGTATAAAATTCCATCGGATTCTCCAAAATGATCTGAAAATGTAGAGCACACGGCGTCGTCTGTTTGCACAGCGCCTCTCTGTCGATCCTTTCTTTAACGAGGAGGACTCCTCTTTCTCTGTTCAGCTCGACGTACTGATCGGTGTCTCGAGCATAAATCCGAGCCTTACCTGAAGTCAACCGTTTGATTTGTAAACCCAAGTCTTGTGCTATATTACCAACTAACGATCCTTTAGTCATTTCCTCTGGTATTGTATAGCTCACTTGTCCGAGCACCGAGCCGACGGCGAGAAGAGAGATAAACAGGAGTACTTGCCTTGCCATTGTTTTATGCGATTTTGCCAATGGATGTTCACTGTGATAATATCCTACAAATCACGCTTTAAACGTCAAACTTCAATTTCGCACGTTTATCATCCACACATGAGAAAATGTACTAAAACGGTCGATGTCCTTTGCATCCAAATACTGTGTATATCTCGAGGCCGTCCTTTGTCGTTCTGTTCTTTCTTCGCTATACCGACGTTACGAGGGAGTTGCTGTTATAACCCTACTCGGCTGTTGACAATTTAGTCAACAGCGGCCCTAAGAGTTCACCTTAGAAAACTGCAGACAGCCAACATGAAGGTTTTTTCTTTTTAAAATAAGTCACAAAAATACCAAGTCAAATGGTAATATTTATACTGAAAACGCACACGGAAATCCATTACCAAATAATACGGATCATATTCACGCCTCTGGAAGGTTGGTTTAGAGACATTTTTAAAGTAACTTTAACCTTGGGCTGCTCAGTCTCTCTCTCTCTCTCTCTCTCTCACACACACACACACACACACACACACACACACACACACACATTATATATATATATATATATATATATATATATATATATATATATATATATATATATATATATATATATATATATATATATATGTAAAAAATTAAAACTATGAAGATTTGAGAGCATTGAATGAAACACCTGGTAGGCTAAAGCGGTTATAATGTCCAGAAAACATTTGTTCAGTCCTGAATCACATTGAAACAAAACTCAGGACACAATGGGGAAACACTAACGGGGTAAATAGATGGCGATGGACTTAAGTTGCTGTCCAGCGTTCTGAAATGGACAACGCCAGATTTGTGGCGCTTGCCTCTACGTCAGTGAGGCAGGCACCACGAAAGAAATCCTGTCAGATGAGGGGCATTTATTTGCAACAATTAAAACAAAATCTATAAAATGAGTGGACATGAAATATTGATCTCCTCAACAAAAAAGCTAGATTGAATCACAATAAGAGATTACTGACAATTCCCAAAGTAACGGAACATATACATGTACAGAGAAGTGAGTACTGAACTGGAAAACACTTACATGAAATATGCAAAGTCAACATGTAATAAACATGAGGTCGGTATTTGTCATTCCTAAAATGTAAAATATGAAACGAAAAAAATTCCAAATCTTAATAAATAACAGTTTGTTTAAGTGGAAATATAAGCCACTGGAAATACAAATTTGAGATCATATGGACGATAACGTTATTTTAATTGTATTATATATGATCTATAAGGCTTGAAGGCAATCTGATATTTGTATGATGATGTAGAAAACATTTAAGGGCAGTCTAACCTCAAGAGGAGAGTCTGGTTCATCCAGGATGCTCTTTTCACTCTGTATCCGCTGCATCGTTCCTGTAGAACTGGGGTCCATTATCAACACGTTCTGACTACCAGCTCTGCCGAACTTACAGTCACTCTTTCTGGAGTCAGTCGTCCTGCACACCTCGTAATTGTACACATGTGGCAGAGTTCCTGTCCCCAAAGTGTCTGAGTAACGTGGTGGATAATATGGAATGACAGGCAGGTTGGAGTGATACAGGATGCGAGACTGTCTCCACCTGTAGATTTTGACTGATATAATAACCACTAAACACGTGATGAAGAGGAAGGAAACTACAGCCAGAGCCAAGACTAAGTAAAAAGTCAGGTTGTCATTGTACTCCTTGTCGTGGGTCAAATCAGTGAACTCCGACAGCACTTCAGGGAAGCTGTCCGCCACCGCCACGTTAACAACGACTGTAGCTGAACGGGAAGGCTGCCCGTTGTCCTCCACTATAACAGTCAGTCTTTGCTTGACAGCATCTTTATCAGTGACTTGGCGGATAGTTCTGATTTCTCCATTCTGTAAGCCCACTTCAAACAGCGCCCTGTCTGTGGCTTTCTGCAGTTTATAGGAGAGCCAGGCATTCTGTCCAGAGTCCACATCAACAGCCACCACTTTAGTCACCAGATAGCCCACATCTGCTGAACGAGGCACCATTTCAGCCACCAGAGAGCCACCAGTCTGGACTGGGTACAGAACCTGAGGGGGGTTGTCGTTCTGGTCTTGGATCATTATTTTCACAGTCACGTTGCTGCTGAGTGGAGGAGAGCCTCCATCCTGCGCTTTCACGCGGAAGTGGAAATCTTTGATCTGCTCGTAGTCAAAAGAGCGCACTGCATGGATGACTCCACTATCAGCACTAACGGACACATACGAGGAGACTGGCACTCCGTTAACGGAGGAGTACTCCAGTATGTAAGAAACACGGGCATTCTGGTTCCAGTCAGCGTCTGAGGCTTTGACTGTAAATATAGAGAGGCCCGGTGTGTTGTTTTCTACAATGTAGGCCTCATATGAGCTCCTCTCAAAGACAGGTGCGTTATCATTAACGTCTGAGATCTGTAAGGTGAGAGTGACGCTGGTGGAGAGGGAGGGCACTCCCTCATCAGAGCAGGTCACAGTGATGTTATACTCAGAGGCTCTCTCTCTGTCTAAATCACTGTCTGTTACTAAGGTATAGAAGTGATTTGTTGATGATTTCAAAATGAAAGGTACACTATCACTAACTGAACATTGAACATTCCCTCTTTCTCCAGTGTCCCTGTCTTCAACGTTTATCATTGTAACAACTGTATTGAGTTTAGCATCCTCCGAAATCACAGTCGACTTAGACATTATGTTGATTTCAGGTTTGTTGTCATTTAAATCCAGAACATCAACAATCAGTTTACAGGAATCTGTTAGTCCTCCAACATCACTAGCACGTAAATTTAACTGAAAACCTCGTGAATCCTCGAAGTCAGTATTCCCAATTAAAGTCACTTCGCCGTTCTCCTTGTTTATGTTAAAGACTTTCCTGACGTCATCCACTTTGTTTGTGATTGAATATGTTATTTTACTGTTCGAACCTTGGTCTGCGTCTGACGCTGTAACAGTAGCAACAACTGTTCCTTTAGGTGAATTCTCAGTGACTGTAGCTTTGTATGTTTGCTGTGTAAAAACCGGAGCATTATCATTAGCGTCTAAAACTGTAATGAGAATCTGCATTGTTCCTGACATCTGTGGCTCTCCTCCATCTATAGCTGTTAGCACGAGGGATATCTGCTCTTGTTTCTCTCTGTCTAAAGGTTTCTGCAGTACCATCTCAACATTTTTATTTCCATCAGCATTATTATGCATTTTAAGAACGAAATTGTCAGTTGGTTTTATTTCGTACCTTTGAAGATCATTGGTGCCAACATCAAGATCCACAGCCCTTTCCAGAACAAATTTTGCACCAATTACCGCAGACTCGCTAATTTTAAATTCAATATCAGCTTCTTCAAAGGTTGGTGCATTATCATTGATATCTGTGATCTGCACTGTAACCGTATAAAATTCCATCGGATTCTCCAAAATGATCTGAAAATGTAGAGCACACGGTGTAGTCCGTCTGCACAGCGCCTCTCTGTCGATCCTTTCTTTAACGAGGAGGACTCCTCTTTCTCTGTTCAGCTCGACGTACTGGTCGCTGTCTCGGGTATAAATTCGAGCTTTACCTGATATTAAACGCTTGATTTGTAAACCCAAATCCTGTGCTATATTACCGACAAACGATCCTTTAGTCATTTCCTCCGGTATTGTATAGCTGACTTGTCCAGTTACCGAGCCAAAGGAAAGGAGAGCAAAACACAACAGCGCAGGCCCTTTCATTGTCCTACCCTAGGATTTTATCAACGATGCTCCACAACGCGAACATGCATCCAGCTGAGTGAAAGGAGTTCCAAAGTCAGACGTCAGTCTTGTAGCTTTACAGTCCTCTGTACATCGAATAGTCTTAAATCGTCGTATTTTTAATCTGAAATTCTGCGGATCGAGAATGCCTGGTCGTTCTCGTAATACCCCGTCCTCGTTATGCGGGCGTATATGGGAGGTACTCAGCTGCTATAACCCTGCTCCCATCCGTCAAAACTCTGGTCAACAGCGGCCCTAAGAGTTCATAACAGAAAACTGCACAACAGGTCCCTAAATTACACTGTTCAAAAGACTTGCTGTTAGCGAAGTGTAACAAGTAAGACTTTAAGTAAATAATACAAGAAATTGAAGCGAGAGAGCGAGAGAGTGAGGGAGAGAGAGAGAGACAGAGACAGAGAGAGCTGGAGAGAAACAACACAATCCACGTTGTAATCGCCGATTGCACACTACAACACAGTTTACGGTTCAAATGTATTTCTATTTTGTTTTTTTTCTCCTTTATAATCAAAAAATCAGTCAAAGCACCCTGTCAATTACTGCAAGAAGTACATTTTCACAAAAAACTACAACAAGAATCAACGTACGTTAAAATGTATAAGTACCTCACTAAAAATATAATTGGGCATGGGAAGGACAAAAGAAAGTTTTATTAATATCGCTGTTCGTGGTGCTGAAATGATGACGTGCCAATCGATGGGAATGATTTATAAAATGATTTACCGTGCATTCGTGAGGAGATAATGAATGTGCAAAACCAGGCAAAACTAATTCTGTTCTTTGGGGAAACCGTACTATCTATTAAGATATTGAAGTGATTACTTAAAAAAAGTGAGGTGATGATTCAGCCTGTTGTCACGGAAGAGCAAGAAATCGGTGCATGAAACATTGTTGCCGATGAAGGGACTAATGAAATTTCTCAGTCAGAAGTTTTTAAAGAGATAATCTAACAATATTTTATATGGAAATCGTAACAGCTGCATTAGAAAAACTCTTTCAGTGAAAACCAGATTGCCCACTGAAAATGTGCTCAATGTTTAATACACTGAATTAATAAATAAATAGGCAATGTACTTTTGCAGTTATCTTAAACCATCAATGATTGAAAATGTATATTATATATAATCTATGATCTTTTAAAATACCTTAACATGCCGTGGAACCAGATTTATAACTGACCTCTAGAGGAGAGTCTGGTTCATCCAGGATGCTCTTTTCACTCTGTATCCGCTGCATCGTTCCTGTAGAACTGGGGTCCATTATCAGCACGTTCTGACTACCAGCTCTGCCGAACTTACAGTCACTCTTTCTGGAGTCAGTCGTCCTGCACACCTCGTAATTGTACACATGTGGCAGAGTCCCTGTCCCCAAAGTGTCTGAGTAACGTGGTGGATAATATGGAATGACAGGCAGGTTGGAGTGATACAGGATGCGAGACTGTCTCCACCTGTAGATTTTGACTGATATAATAACCACTAAACACGTGATGAAGAGGAAGGAAACTACAGCCAGAGCCAAGACTAAGTAAAAAGTCAGGTTGTCATTGTACTCCTTGTCGTGGGTCAACTCAGTGAACTCCGACAGCACTTCAGGGAAGCTGTCCGCCACCGCCACGTTAACAATGACTGTAGCTGAACGAGAGGGCTGCCCGTTGTCCTCCACTATAACAGTCAGTCTTTGTTTGACAGCATCTTTATCAGTGACTTGGCGGATAGTTCTGATTTCTCCATTCTGTAAGCCCACTTCAAACAGCGCCCTGTCTGTGGCTTTCTGCAGTTTATAGGAGAGCCAGGCATTCTGTCCAGAGTCCACATCAACAGCCACCACCTTAGTCACCAGATAGCCCACATCTGCTGAACGAGGCACCATTTCAGCCACCAGAGAGCCACCAGTCTGGACTGGGTACAGAACCTGAGGGGGGTTGTCGTTCTGGTCTTGGATCATCATTTTCACAGTCACGTTGCTGCTGAGTGGAGGAGATCCTCCATCCTGCGCTTTTACGCGGAAGTGGAAATCTTTGATCTGCTCGTAGTCAAAAGAGCGCACTGCATGGATGACTCCACTATCAGTACTAACAGACACATATGAAGAGACTGGCACTCCGTTAACGGAGGAGTCCTCCAGTATGTAAGAAACACGGGCATTCTGGTTCCAGTCAGCGTCTGTGGCTTTGACTGTGAATATAGAGAGACCCGGTGTGTTGTTTTCTACAATATAGGCCTCATATGAGCTCCTCTCAAAGACAGGTGCGTTATCATTAACGTCTGAGATTTGTAAGGTTAGAGTGACACTGGTGGAGAGGGAGGGCACTCCCTCATCAGAGCAGGTCACAGTGATGTTAAAATTAGAGGATATCTCTCTGTCTAAATCACTGTCTGTTATTAAATTATAGAAATTATTTGTAGATTTTTTTAGCATGAATGGTATGTTTTCGCTTACTGAACAATAAACTTTTCCGTTTTCTCCCGAGTCCTTATCTTCGATATTTATCATCATAACGACTGTATTGAGTTTAGCATCCTCTGAAATCACGGTCGCCTTCGTCATTATGCTAATTTCAGGTTTGTTGTCATTGACATCGAACACATCAACAATAACCCTAGAAGAGTCTGTTAGTCCTCCATCATCACTAGCAAGTAAATTTATTTGAAAATTTCGTGACTCCTCAAAGTCAATATTCCCAATTAAAGTCACTTCGCCATTCTCTTGGTTTATCTTAAAGACATCCCTGATATTATCTAAAGTATTTGTGATTGAATACGTTACTTTACTATTCGAACCTTGATCTGCGTCTGACGCTGTAACAGTAGCAACAACTGTTCCTTTAGGTGAATTCTCAGTGACTGTAGCTTTGTATGTTTGCTGTGTAAAAACCGGCGCATTATCATTAACGTCTAAAACTGTAATGAGAATCTGCATTGTTCCTGACATCTGTGGCTCTCCTCCATCTACAGCAGTTAACACGAGGGATATCTGCTCTTGCTTCTCTCTGTCCAAAGGTTTCTGCAGTACCATCTCAACGTTTTTATTTCCATCAGCATTATTATGCATTTTCAGAACAAAATTGTCAGTTGGTTTTATTTCGTACCTTTGAAGATCATTGGTGCCAACATCAAGATCCACAGCCCTTTCCAGAACAAATTTTGCCCCAGTTACCGCAGACTCACTAATTTTAAACTCCATCTCTGTTTTCTCAAAGGTTGGTGCATTGTCATTGATATCGGTGATCTGCACTGTAACTGTATAAAATTCCATCGGATTCTCCAAAATGATCTGAAAATGTAGAGCACACGGTGTCGTCCGTCTGCACAGCGCCTCTCTGTCGATCCTTTCTTTAACGAGGAGGACACCTCTTTCTCTGTTCAGCTCGACGTACTGGTCGCTGTCTCGGGTATAAATTCGAGCTTTACCTGATATTAAACGTTTGATTTGTAAACCCAAATCCTGTGCTATATTACCGACTAACGATCCTTTAGTCATTTCCTCCGGTATTGTATAGCTGACTTGTCCAGTTACCGAGCCAAAGGAAAGGAGAGCAAAAAACAACAGCGCAGGCCCTTTCATTGTTCTATCCTAGTATTCTATCAACGAGGCTCCACAACGCGAAAATATATTCCATTAAGTGAAATCAATTCCTGGTAGACACAACAATCTTTTAGCGTTATATTCCTCCCAGAACAACGGAAAATTAAAAAAAATAAATGTCGTCTTTGTCATCAGATATTCTGCGCATCTAGAATATCCGCTCTTTCTCGTCGTACCCCGTGCTCGTTATGTCGTCGTTTATGTGAGATACGCTGCTGTTGCAACCCTACTGTCAGCCATCAACACTCTGGTCAACAGCGGCCCTAAGAGTTCAAAAAACAAAACTGCAGAACACTACCGTCAGGCAATCCTTAATAGAAGACTTGCAATCACAGATGTTTATCACGGGAAACGTAAATTAAATTAAAAAAAAACAACAACCCACAAACAAAAAACAAAAGTTTTCTTCAACGGTGTTGATTCCTCACTTCAATATAAATTAGATCAAATGTAGTGTGAATGGTAAATATACTGGTTTCTACAAAACGCTTAAAAAACACCTGCTTTAAGACTCAAACGCCTTGTCCAGCATGTTTCATTCACACATTTATTCATTTTTTCTTGCGCTAAGACATTTCTAACAGTCACACTCCAATGAACGCATCGGGAGAAGCTCAGGGTTCAATATCTTGTCCAAAGGTAATTTTCACTCAGACCGGAGATGCTATTGATCCAACACCACACGTCCCACTGATACATGAGTTCCCCTACCTCGTGAGCTAAAGCCAAACCAACTAACAGTGTTTTCTTTCTTAAAATTATCAGTCATGAAAATGATTCCGTGAAAGCATACTCAAAGTATTAAATAAGCAAATTTTGTGAAGACAAAATCCCACAGGAATAATAAAAAGATATGTAAAATACAAGAAGAGTACAAATAAGTTCAATAGTGTCGCTGTCTGCGGTCCTGAAATCACTATCCTAGACGACCAGGATGAGTGGGGGCACCACTGTTTTACATTAAGGAAAACAAAACAAAAAATAAATGAATGAAAAAAAAAAGAATAAATAAAACGCTATGCCCTTTCTGGACATGATAACTAAATTATAACATTGTCAGTGCTGAGTATTTAGTCAAATGTCTTTAGCAAAATCTTATGAAAGAGTGAAATAAATGACTGAAAATTCTGGTACCGATAAGAAAAGAGGTCACTAAATAATTTTAACTAAAGTTTAATTACATCATATTTTTAGAGGAAAATTTAACGACTAAGTAGAAATTGATTCACCGTTTCATATAACAATATGTAATATAGAAACAATTTAAAATAATTAGCATTAAAACCTTTTGCACGAAAACTTAGAGAAGACCTAGCGGACAATTTCACAACGGTAAAACAATTCCCCTTTATAGTTCTAATAGGTCATCAGTGAATAAAAATGTAAATTATATATAAGATCGATGGTTTGGTAAAATAGCAGGATAATTTCAACAGTATAGCCGGATACTGAATCATTTAAAAATACATTATGACATAAAGTTGAAGCCACATTTATAACTGACCTCGAGAGGAGAGTCTGGTTCATCCAGGATGCTCTTTTCACTCTGTATCTGCTGCATCGTTCCTGTAGAACTGGGGTCCATTATCAGCACGTTCTGACTACCAGCTCTGCCGAACTTACAGTCACTCTTTCTGGAGTCAGTCGTCCTGCACACCTCGTAATTGTACACATGTGGCAGAGTCCCTGTCCCCAAAGTGTCTGAGTATCGAGGTGGATAATATGGAATGACAGGCAGGTTGGAGTGATACAGGATGCGAGACTGTCTCCACCTGTAGATTTTGACTGATATAATAACCACTAAACACGTGATGAAGAGGAAGGAAACTACAGCCAGAGCCAAGACTAAGTAAAAAGTCAGGTTGTCATTGTACTCCTTGTCGTGTGTCAACTCAGTGAACTCCGACAGCACTTCAGGGAAGCTGTCCGCCACCGCCACGTTAACAACGACTGTAGCAGAACGAGAGGGCTGTCCGTTGTCCTCCACTATAACAGTCAGTCTTTGTTTGACAGCATCTTTATCAGTGACTTGGCGGATAGTTCTGATTTCTCCATTCTGTAAGCCCACTTCAAACAGCGCCCTGTCTGTGGCTTTCTGCAGCTTATAGGAGAGCCAGGCATTCTGTCCAGAGTCCACATCAACAGCCACCACTTTAGTCACCAGATAGCCCACATCTGCTGAACGAGGCACCATTTCAGCCACCAGAGAGCCACCAGTCTGGACTGGGTACAGAACCTGAGGGGGGTTGTCGTTCTGGTCTTGGATCATTATTTTCACAGTCACGTTGCTGCTGAGTGGAGGAGAGCCTCCATCCTGCGCTTTTACGCGGAAGTGGAAATCTTTGATCTGCTCGTAGTCAAAAGAGCGCACTGCATGGATGACTCCACTATCTGCACTAACGGACACATATGAAGAGACTGGTACTCCGTTGACGGAGGAGTCCTCCAGTATGTAAGAAACACGGGCATTCTGGTTCCAGTCAGCGTCTGTGGCTTTGATTGTGAATACAGAAAGACCCGGCGTGTTGTTTTCTACAATGTAGGCCTCATATGAGTTCCTCTCAAAGACAGGTACGTTGTCATTAACGTCTGAGATCTGTAAGGTGAGAGTGACGCTGCTGGAGAGGGAGGGCACTCCCTCATCAGAGCAGGTCACAGTGATGTTATACTCAGAGGATCTCTCTCTGTCTAAATCACTGTCTGTTACTAAGGTATAGAAATTATTTGTTGATGATTTTATAATAAATGGTGCATTTTCGTTGATAAAGCATTTCACGATCCCACTGTCTCCGGAATCTAAGTCCTCAACATTTATCATTGTTACTACTGTGTTGAGATTAGCATCCTCTGATATCACAGTCGATTTGGACATTATGTTGATTTCAGGTTTATTGTCGTTTACATCCAGAACATCAACAATCAGTTTACAAGAATCCGTGAGTCCCCCCTCATCACTTGCTCCTATATTTATTTGGAAGCGTTTTGTTTTTTCAAAATCAATGGTTCCAACCAATGAAACTTGCCCGTTTTCTGTGTTTACTTCAAACATTTTCTTTACGTTACCTAACGTATTTGTGATTGAATATGTTATTTTACTGTTCGAACCTTGATCTGCGTCTGACGCTGTAACAGTAGCAACAACTGTTCCTTTAGGTGAATTCTCAGTGACTGTAGCTTTGTAGGTTTGCTGTGTAAAAACCGGCGCATTATCATTAGCGTCTAAAACTGTAATGAGAATCTGCATTGTCCCTGACATCTGTGGCTCTCCTCCATCTACAGCTGTTAACACGAGGGATATCTGCTCTTGCTTCTCTCTGTCTAAAGGTTTCTGCAGTACCATCTCAACGTTTTTGTGTCCATCGGGGTTACTGTGCAGTCTCAGAGCAAAATTGTTGGTCGACTTTAAATCATAGTTTTGAACCGCATTAATACCAACATCAAGATCCACAGCCCGTTCCAAAACAAATTTTGAGCCGGCAGTTGCAGACTCGCTAATTTTGAAATTCATTTCGCTTTTTTCAAAGGTTGGTGCATTATCATTGATGTCTGTGATCTGGACTGTAACCGTATAAAATTCCATCGGATTCTCCAAAAGGATCTGAAAATGTAAAGCACAAAGCACTGTCTCTGTGCACAGCGCCTCTCTGTCTATTCTCTCCTTGATGAGGAGGACTCCTCTTTCTCTGTTCAGCTCGATGAATTGGTCGCTATTTCTGCTATAGATCTTGGCTTTTCCTGATATTAAACGTTTAATTTCTAAACCTAAATCCTGTGCTATATTTCCAACTAAAGAGCCTCTAGTCATTTCCTCCGGAATCGAGTAACTGACCTGCCCGAAGACTGGGCCGAGGGAAAGGAGAGAGACAAACAGCAGTACTTGCCGTTTCATTGTTCTTTCAGATTTCTCACTCAACGTGGATTCACAATCTATATTCCACACAACAGAAGATACGTATTCCAAAGTCAAAACCTAAGTGTATATTCCGGTCAGCGAAAGCAAATCGCTCCAAAATAAAAATCTTTCTTCAGTATTTATCCTCCTTGATCAGAATCGCTCGATCTTTGTGCGTCGTGTTCCCTCTTTATAATGTCGATGTTACATGGGCGGTGCTGCTACAAACATGGTCTCAGTCCTCAACACTCTGGTCAACAGCGGCCCTAAGAGTCCGCACTATAAAACTGCAGAATATCATCTAAAATTCATCCGCAGGACAACTTACTGTCAAATATGTGCAAATTCGGTAATATCAGCCTACAGAATCTTTAACACTGTCATTTGGACTTGAAAAAAGAACAATCGGGAATCTATTGTGTTTAATTTCTAGGATCACAATAACAGTATATTAAGAAAAACAGGCAGTGACTGTGATGTGAAGATATCAATGGCGTAAGAGAGTTAGCCCGGATAAAACAAGTCAGCTGACCGACCGAAAGGGAAAATGCATCGGGAAAACACAAGTTTACTTAAAGATGGATAACTGGTAAACCTTGGCGCTTGAATTGTGGAAACAGCACAAAATGGACACGAGGTAACATGAATTAATATTGCTAATGCTGCTGTCCGTGGTTCTGAAGTGAATGCGGTTAACATTTGAGGTATATTAATATTGATTAGATGCCATTAAGATTCTGTTTAGAAAAAAATTATTCCTCAAGCATATTAACATTGTTTTTGTTTTGCGCGTGTGTAAAATTGATGTACTAGTTATTCATTGTTGAGCTATGTTATGATAGCGCCTGTGTTTGGCTCTGCCGCTGCCGGGTGCAGTTTGTTGCGCTTTACTACTTTTGTGTTGTTTTCTTCTACTCTACTGTTCTCACTTAGTTTTAACGATGTATTGGCTGCCTTGGTGTATGCTAGCCTGGCTTTGCTATCCATCCGATCCTCACGATCTCTCTTCGTCCTCCTTCTGCATTTTCCACCCTCCACTATTAGCTGGATCTTCGTCAGACCATTTCGGCGGTCCCTCTAGACCACGGAAAAGGAGAGGGAGAAGAGGGGGTATTCAGGTAAAGCTCAGGCTTACCTGGCGGCGGGGTTTGGCTGGTAAGCGACGTGGAGCGTGCCTTGTCTCCTGTGCTCAGAAAAGCTCCATGGAGGGGGACTTGTTTTCCACGTCCCTGTTTGGATATGCTGGGCCCGGCTCTTTGAGACCGTGCTGCCTTAGGAGGGTTTATCCAGACTCTCCTGCCGGCTGGCTCTTTATTCGCTCAGTGAGTGGATTCTACGAGCGTGATGGCTCAAACCCTGTGTACCTACGTCCTTTAACTTGAGCCTTTGCAAATAATGAGGCATCTACCTCGATGAATATGGCACTTTTAACGTGCGATCTCTGTCTAATAAATCATTATTGTTGAATGATTTTATATTATCAAAAAAACTCGACTTTTTCCCCCCTGACTGAGACCTGGCAGCGGGACGTAGAATACGCGTCATTTGTTGAACTCTGCCCGGATGGCTATACTTTTATAACCCAGCCTCGGGTATCTGGCCGGGGTGGTGGGCTTGCGGCGGCTTTCCAGGACCGTTTCTCCTGCCGCTCCGTGAAAATTGGACATTTTCTTTCGTTTGAGATGCAGCTGCTTAAAATTGGAAACAAGGATCCCTTTTACCTTGCTGTGGTATATCGTCCACCTGGCTCTAATGGGCTTTTTTATCAGGGCACAGTGACTTCTTATCCTCTACTATAAAGCTGTCTAGGTTGCTTATAGTTGGGGACTTTAATATACACGTTGATGATGACTCCGACCCCTTTGCCAGAGACTTTATCAACATTAAGGATTCTTTTCATTTTGCTCAGCATGTGTCCGGTCCTACACATAGCAAAGGTCACACACTGGACCTTGTTCTTACTTTGGGTTTGCTCTGAGGACATTTCTATTTCTGATCACCATGTTATTGTTTTTAACATGTCTTTTAATCCCTGTTCAAGGGATGGTTAGCTCTCGCATCTTAAACTCCTCCACAGCGGAGAAATTTGCGCATGCGCTTAACTTACAGTTATCCCCTCATAATGGTGTCGATTCTCAACCAGTCTTTTTTTAAATAATTATTGCCTTTCTATTTTAGATGAAATTTGCCTAGTTAAAATGAGGAGAGTTTCTGCCTCCAAATCTCCTCCTTGGCTAAATGGCAGTATTCCTTGTCTAAAACGTGATTGTCGAAAAGCGGAGCGCAGGTGGAGGAAAACTCATCTAAATGTTCATCTCCTCTACCTAAAGGACCTTTTAATTTCTTTTAATAATGCGATCAGAGATGCGAGGGCTGCCTATTTCTCACACTTAGTTACACGGAGCAGAGGTAATCCTACACTGCTATTCAACACCATTAGTGACATTGTTACTCCTGCTCTACCTGCGGCTCCTATTTCATCTAATAAGGACTGTGAAATTTTTCTTTCTTTTCTGCTTGCAAAAATTAATAACGTGAGAATAATTTTTTCACATTCAGCACCTGTTATGTCTATCTCCACCCCATCTTGGCCGTCATCTTGGATACTTTCTCTTCTGTTTCACTACCTGAGCTGGTAAAACTAGTGAATTCAGTGAAAGCATCCTCCTGTTCACTTGACGTTGTACCTGCATTATTATTCAAAAATGTCTTTCAGTCTATTGGTCTATGTGTGCTCACTTTAATCAACTCTTCACTGGCATAGTTCCGGTTTATTTTAAAAATGCTGCTATTCTCCTACTTTTAAAAAAAACCTCAGCTAGACCTCTCTCTTTGGAACAGTTACAGACCAATTTCTAAATTACCGTTAATCGCTAAGTTTCTAGAAAAGGTTGTGGCTAAGTAACTTATAGCGGGTCTGGACAAACATAGCATTTGCGATAAGTTTCAGTCCGGCTTTCGTAGAGGTCACTCCATGGAAACAGCCCTTCTTAGGGTCTCTAGTGACATTTTGATGAGTAATGATGCAGGAAAATGCTGTGTTCTACTCATGCTGGACCTCACGTTGGCGTTTGACACAATTGACCACCACATTCTCCTTGAACGGTTAAAACATTGGGTTGGTCTATCTGGAACTGCCTTAGAGTGGTTCTGCTCATATCTACATCACCGATCCTTTTCTGTGGTGGTCTCCGAGTTTAGGTCATCCTCTACATCCCTTACTTATGGTGTCCCTCAAGGTTTGGTTTTGGGGCCTTTATTGTTTTTAATACATCTTCTCTCGGCTATCGGCTCTTTTGAGGACATTTCTTATCACTGTTATGCTGAAGATATTCAGTTGTACATTTCTTTTAAGCCCCGTGATTTATCTATGCTTCAGCTTCTGAATGACTGCTTAGATTTGATGAAACGTTGGGTGGCTGCAAATTTCCTCCAACTCAACGAGGGGAAAACTCAAGTCCTTGTATGTGCTCCTGACAGATTTTTATCCCAGATAGTGAAACCCCTGGTCCTCTCTCAGTTTATGTTAAATACTCTGTCAGGAATTTAGGTGTCACCTTTGACTCGACTCTCACATTGGATGGTCATGTTAAATTTCTGGTTCAGTCTTGTTTTTATCATTTAAGAAATTTGGCTAAGTTATGCCCTATTTTATCTCACTCTGAACTGGAGATTGCTATACATGCATTTATTTCCTCATGCTTGGACTATTGTAGCTCACTGTTTATGTGTCTAAGCAAAGGTTCTCTGGACCGTCTGCAGGTTGTGCAAAACGGTGCAGCTAGGCTTTGGACAAAATCCTCTAAGCATTCACACATGACACTGTTGCTATCTCAGCTACACTGGCTTCCTGTTGAATTTAGAGTCCGATTTAAGATCCTGGTCTTGACTTTTAGAGCTTTGTACGGATTGGCACCAGCCTACATCTCTGATCTGCTACAGCCCTATGGCCCTAGCAGGTCCCTGAGGTCATCTGATCAGGGCTTACTTGATATAAAACATACTAAAATGAGAACTAAGGGTGATAGAGCTTTTGCCATTGTGGCCCCTAGACTTTGAAACTCTCTCCCCCAAACCTTAAGAACTCTGGACTCAGTAGCTGCTTTTAAAAAACAACTCAAAGATCACCTTTTTAAAACTGCTTTTGGTTAATTTCTCCCTGTTTTATATTGTCTGTTTTACCTTTTTATGATTTGCTATCTTATGTGCAGCAATTTGTGATTCTGTTTTGAAAGGTGCTATAAAAATAAAATTGTATTTATTTATTTTTATTTTATGTTAAGTAAAGATTAAGTAAAACATAAGATATTTACCAACAAATTCAATATAAGACTCTAGTCCCACAATGGAAAACTTCTCTCAAAACAAACAGATTTCAGCATTATTTAAAATGTAATAAATACACTGACACCATATTAAAGTGGTCTAACCTCTATCGGAGAGTCTGGTTCATCCAGGATGCTCTTTTCACTCTGTATCCGCTGCATTGTTCCTGTAGAACTGGGGTCCATTATCAGCACATTCTGACTACCAGCTCTGCCGAACTTACAGTCACTCTTTCTGGAGTCAGTCGTCCTGCACACCTCGTAATTGTACACATGTGGAAGAGTCCCTGTGCCCAAAGTGTCTGAGTAACGTGGTGGATAATATGGAATGACAGGCAGGTTGGAGTGATACAGGATGCGAGACTGTCTCCACCTGTAGATTTTGACTGATATAATAACCACTAAACACGTGATGAAGAGGAAGGAAACTATAGCCAGAGCCAAGACTAAGTAAAAAGTCAGGTTGTCATTGTACTCCTTGTCGTGCGTCAACTCAGTGAACTCCGACAGAACCTCAGGGAAGCTGTCCGCCACCGCCACGTTGACAATTACTGTAGCTGAACGAGAGGGCTGTCCGTTGTCCTCCACTATAACAGTCAGTCTTTGTTTGACAGCATCTTTATCAGTGACTTGACGGATAGTTCTGATTTCTCCATTCTGTAAGCCCACTTCAAACAGCGCCCTGTCTGTGGCTTTCTGCAGTTTATAGGAGAGCCAGGCATTCTGTCCAGAGTCCACATCAACAGCCACCACTTTAGTCACCAGATAGCCCAAATCTGCTGAACGAGGCACCATTTCAGCCACCAGAGAGCCACCAGTCTGGACTGGGTACAGAACCTGAGGGGGGTTGTCGTTCTGGTCCTGGATCATTATTTTCACGGTCACGTTGCTGCTGAGTGGAGGAGAGCCTCCATCCTGCGCTTTTACGCGGAAGTGGAAATCTTTGATCTGCTCGTAATCAAAAGAGCGCACTGCATGGATGACTCCACTATCAGCACTAACGGACACATACGAGGAGACTGGCACTCCGTTAACGGAGGAGTCCTCCAGTATGTAAGAAACACGGGCATTCTGGTTCCAGTCAGCGTCTGAGGCTTTGACTGTAAATATAGAGAGACCTGGTGTGTTGTTTTCTATAATGTAGGCCTCATATGAGCTCCTCTCAAAGACAGGTGCGTTATCATTAACGTCTGAGATCTGTAAGGTGAGAGTGACGCTGCTGGAGAGGGAGGGCACTCCCTCATCAGAGCAGGTTACAGTGATGTTGTACTCAGAGGCTCTCTCTCTGTCTAAATCACTGTCTGTTACTATACTGAAAAAGTTATTTGATGTGGAAGAAACTAAAAATGGAATATTCTTGTTAATATTACATTGAACGTTTCCATTTTCGCCTGAGTCTGGATCTTGGATATTTATGATTGTCACAACAGTGCCAAGTGTAATGTCTTCTGCTATTATGTTAGACTTTGACATGACATTTATAGCAGGTACATTATCATTTGTATCAAGTATTTCTACAACAAGTTTACTGGTATCGGCCAATCCTCCTTCATCACTGGCTTGAACATGTATTTGATATTGTCGCTTCTTTTCAAAGTCGGTGTTTCCAACCAGTGTAATTTCACCAGTTTCTCGGTTCACGTCAAATTTTTCCGAAGCATCGTCCACGGAGTTTAATATTGTATATGATATCTTTCCATTGGATCCGTCGTCTAAATCAGAAGCACTAACTGTAATCAGAACAGTTCCTTCGGGCGAATTTTCTTTTAAGGTTGACTTGTATATTTTTTGAGGAAAAACTGGAGCATTATCATTACTATCAAGCACATTTACGTTGATCTGAACTGCCCCGGAGAGCTGCGGTTCACCGCCGTCTACTGCAGTCAAAACAAGCGACAAATGATCCTGTTTTTCTCGATCTAAAGGTTTCTGCAAAACCATTTCTACCAGCTTACTTCCATCCGCTTGATTCTGCACCTTCAAAACGAAGTTATCAGTGGGCTTTAACAGATAACTTTGAAGGCCGTTTACACCCACATCGAGATCTATTGCTTGTTCGAGCATAAACACAGTTCCTGTATTAACTGATTCACTTATTTTGAATTTCATCTCACCTCTTTTGAAAATTGGGGCGTTGTCATTAACATCTGTCACTTCCACGGTAATGCTATAAAATTCCATCGGATTCTCTAAAATAACCTGGAAGTGTAAAGCACAAGGCGCCGTCTGCGCACAGATTAGCTCTCTGTCTATTCTGTCTTTGACGAGGAGGACTCCTCTTTCTCTGTTCAACTCGATGTACTCTGCGCTGTCTCCGGTATAAATCCGAGCTTTCCCTGATTTCAGCCTTTTTACATCCAAACCAAAATCGTGTGCAATATCACCCACAAAAGAGCCTTTCGACATTTCCTCTGGAATGGAGTAACTGACCTGCCCAGTCACTGAGCAGAAACAGAAAAACACGGTGAAAAGCAGCACTTGCCGTTGCATTGTTCTAACCGCCATGTTGCAGTAAAATAAGCCGTGTAATATTGCCGTAAAAATGGATTCCACTTGAAAAGTAATCCTGTTTATATCATCATGTTGTATGTAGCCACTTTTCAAATCGAAAATTGCAACTTTAAAATAACAGCTCCAGTCCAAACTGACGCTTAATACGCTGATCTTCGTGTCCTGTACTGCTCATTGTGTCTTTCTCTCGTTCTGTATTGTAAAGGATGGGGATGGCACTGCTGATTTCTTTTCCTATATAACAAAGGATGGTCAACAGCGGCCCTAACAGTTCATCTTCCTGAACTACAGAATATTATGAAGGATTGAAAATGAGAACAAGTGGGTTCTATTTTAAAATGATTACATTTCTTTAAATGATCAACGCTTGCTTCTTTCATAACAACAACAACAAGAAGAACAACAACAATAATAAAGATAATAATAATAATTTCGTTTAAAAGAAAAAAAAATACAGTAACGTGATAAACTCAGCTGCTTCAAATTGTTGAACTACATTGCGTCAACGCCTTTTTATATGCCATGAACTGCCCTGATGTGTCATTGTAATTAATGCACTGAATAAAGGAGACACGTTTTATGTAAGCATCTTGGGTGTTTTTAAAACAATTGAGTCATGTTTTAAAGTGAACTGTTAATTTAACTCAATTGTTTAAGTTGCTGCCAGAGCAAAACATCGGTGTGCAACCAATGTCCACTACTAAAATAAGTAAATCCAATCCATTTTTTTTCAGTGCGGAAAGAGGAGCTGTTCGTAGTGCTGAATATGGACAGCTCCCACCAGAAAACAGGAAAAAGATCACCCCCCCTCCTTGCTCATGACTGATTTTTGTATTATATACATAATATTATATAGGCACGGAGAGGTAAAACATAGAAAACTAAAAACAAAATACACGAAACCTGGGCTTTTAAGAGTTGGCGAACCCTCACCAATGAACATTAAAAAGCCCCCCACAGAGGTTCATATTTAATACATGAATATTGATTACTATAATATTGTGGTTTATGGAAGACTAACCTCTAGAGGAGAGTCTGGTTCATCCAGGATGCTCTTTTCACTCTGTATCCGCTGCATCGTTCCTGTAGAACTGGGGTCCATTATCAGCACGTTCTGACTACCAGCTCTGCCGAACTTACAGTCACTCTTTCTGGAGTCAGTCGTCCTGCACACCTCGTAATTGTACACATGTGGCAGAGTCCCTGTGCCCAAAGTGTCTGAGTAACGTGGTGGATAATATGGAATGACAGGCAGGTTGGAGTGATACAGGATGCGAGACTGTCTCCACCTGTAGATTTTGACTGATATGATAACCACTAAACACGTGATGAAGAGGAAGGAAACTACAGCCAGAGCCAGGACCAAGTAAAAAGTCAGGTTGTCATTGTACTCCTTGTCATGTGTCAACTCAGTGAACTCCGATAGCACTTCAGGGAAGCTATCTGCCACCGCCACGTTAACAATGACTGTAGCTGAACGAGAGGGCTGCCCGTTGTCCTCCACTATAACAGTCAGTCTTTGTTTGACAGCATCTTTATCAGTGACTTGGCGGATAGTTCTGATTTCTCCATTCTGTAAGCCCACTTCAAACAGCGCCCTGTCTGTGGCTTTCTGCAGTTTATAGGAGAGCCAGGCATTCTGTCCAGAGTCCACATCAACAGCCACCACTTTAGTCACCAGATAGCCCACATCTGCTGAACGAGGCACCATTTCAGCCACCAGAGATCCACCAGTCTGGACTGGGTACAGAACCTGAGGGGGGTTGTCGTTCTGGTCCTGGATCATTATTTTCACGGTCACGTTGCTGCTGAGTGGAGGAGAGCCTCCATCCTGCGCTTTTACGCGGAAGTGGAAATCTTTGATCTGCTCGTAGTCAAAAGAGCGCACTGCATGGATGACTCCACTATCAGTACTAACGGACACATATGAGGAGACTGGCACTCCGTTGACGGAGGAGTCCTCCAGTATGTAAGAAACACGGGCATTCTGGTTCCAGTCAGCGTCTGAGGCTTTGACTGTAAATATAGAGAGACCTGGCGTGTTGTTTTCTACAATGTAGGCCTCATATGAGCTTCTCTCAAAGACAGGTGCGTTATCATTAACGTCTGAGATCTGTAAGGTGAGAGTGACGCTGCTGGAGAGGGAGGGCACTCCCTCATCAGAGCAGGTCACAGTGATGTTATACTCAGAGGATCTCTCTCTGTCTAAATCACTGTCTGTTATTAAATTAAAGAAATTATTTCTTGTCAATTTTAAAATGAATGGTACATTGTCGCTGATAAAGCATTTCACGTTCCCGTTGTCTCCGGAATCTAAATCCTCAGTATTAATCATCGTAACGACCATATTGAGTTTAGCGTCCTCTGAAATCACAGTTGATTTGGACATTATGTTGATTTCAGGTTTATTGTCGTTTACATCGAGAACATCAACAATCAGCTTACATGAGTCTGTTAGTCCTCCATCGTCATTAGCACGGAGATTTATTTGAAAACGTTTTGACTTTTCAAAGTCAATGGTTTCAATTAATGAAACTTGCCCGTTTTCCTCATTTACATAAAACATTTTCCGGACATTGTCTAACGTATTTGTGATTGAATATGTTATTTTACTGTTAGAGCCTTGATCAGCGTCTGACGCTGTAACAGTAGCAACGACTGTTTCTTTAGGTGAATTCTCAGTGACTGTAGCTTTGTATGTTTTCTGTGTAAAAACCGGCGCATTATCATTAACGTCTAAAACTGTAATGAGAATCTGCATTGTTCCAGACATCTGTGGCTCTCCTCCATCTACAGCTGTTAACACGAGAGAGATCTGCTCTTGTTTCTCTCTGTCTAAAGGTTTCAGCAGTACCATCTCAACGTTTTTGTGTCCATCAGGGTTACTGTGCAGTTTTAGACCAAAATTTTCAGTTGGTTTTAGTTCGTATTTCTGGAGATCATTAATACCAACATCCAGATCCACAGCCCGTTCCAGGTCGAATTTTGCTCCTGTTGCGGCTGATTCGCTAATTTTGAAATTCATTTCGCTTTTTTCAAAGGTTGGTGCATTATCATTAATATCTATGATCTGGACTGTAACCGTATAAAATTCCATCGGATTCTCCAAAAGGATCTGAAAATCCAAAGCACAAAGCGCTTTCTCTGTGCACAGTGCCTCTCTGTCTATTCTCTCCTTGATGAGGAGGACTCCTCTTTCTCTGTTCAGCTCGATGAATTGGTCGCTATTTCTGCTATAGATCTTGGCTTTTCCTGATATTAAACGTTTAATTTCTAAACCTAAATCCTGTGCTATATTTCCAACTAAAGAGCCTCTTGCCATTTCCTCCGGAATCGAGTAACTGACCTGCCCAAAGACTGGGCCGAGGGAAAGGAGAGAGACAAACAGCAGTACCTGCCGTTTCATTGTTCTTTCAGATTTCGCACTCCAACGTGGATTCACAACCTATATTCCACACAACAGAAGATATGTATTCCAAAGTCAAAACCTAAGTGTATATTCCGGTCAGCGAAAGCAAATCTCTCCAAAATAAAAATCTTTCTTCAGTATTTATCCTCCTTGATCAGAATCGCTCGATCTTTGTGCGTCGTGTTCCCTCTTTATAATGTCGATGTTACATGGGCGGTGCTGCTACAAACATGGTCTCAGTCCTCAACATTCTGGTCAACAGCGGCCCTAAGAGTCCGCACTATAAAACTGCAGAATATCATCTAAAATTCATCCGCAGGACAACTTACTGTCAAATGTGTGCAAATTCAGTAATATCAGCCTACAGAATCTTTAACACTGTCATTTGGACTTGAAAAAAGAACAATCGAGAATTTATTGTGTTTAATTTCGAGTATCACAATAACAGTATATTAGGAAAAATAGGCAGTAACACAGACTATGATATTGAGTTATTAAAGCTATCAAAATAGAGTGTTGAAAAAAACAAGTCAGCCAACTGTCTGAACAAGGAAAATGAGAAGGGAACTAATGCGTTTTCTGAAATACTGATAATTGTGAACAAATAAAGAAATAGGAACTGAAGACGATAAAATACTCTGGTATTTAAAGTATGGACACCGCACCGAATTTTTAACATATGGAAATGAGGCTATAGGAAGCAGTACTACTAATGTTGCTATCCGTTGTTCTGAAGTTAAAGAACTCGATATCTGAAGCACACTGACTACCATCAGATGCCTTAAAAAAAAGTCATTTATAAGACCTGTTAGGGTTGTTCTTTTTTGTTGTGAAGTTAAGCACGAAGGCAGTGATAACATGTGACATAAACTGAAACGTATATTAACTGTTGTAAAGGCTCACCTTTCAACACATTCACTTCACCAGATGCACCTTGTTTCTTTTCCTCACCTTTGATTGGGTGTGGTGCTTGGCCTTAATTGCACTCACCTGTCACTTGTTATATAAGGACTGCACTCACCTACCCCTCACTCTTTCTTCACTCCCACATGGGGCGGCAGCTGAGGTGAGTTTCTCTTTGAGTCTCCTGAGTTCATGTATCATTTTGAGTTACTTAAATCATACTTTGTCCTTTTTAGAGAGAGCAGTCCATGTGTGTCTTTCTTTCCTTTATCCGTTATACAATAAAACAACAAAACCTGCAAAGATTAATGACTGCTTATTTTCATTCTAATCGGATGAGCCCATGATGACGACTACTGAAACCCTGAACCAACCTTCCTCCAAAACATGGTCCTCCGAGCCGGAGTAGCGTTAGCGTCATGGATTCAAAGCAGCCATTGACTGAAGGTTTGAGAAGATCCAGTCGTGATAGTCGACCTCCTGCCTACCTGCAGCAGTATGACGTTCAGTATCCTGGAGCTAGAAGAGCTACATGTGAGACAGAGAGCCAAACTGAATGCCAGCATAGTGACAAAGACACACATGGGCCGCAGGATCCTGTCGGAGAGTCAGAAAGACAACCAGAGACATCCCCTGCTCCTTTACCCACCAATCAAGATGAGGTGATGAGGGAACTCCTGATGACAATGAGGGAGATTAGGCAACTCATGATTCAGTTATCTCCTCCCCATTCTCGCAGTTCCTCCAGATCTTCAATTCACACTGTCTCTGATGAAAGCAAATCCTCTGTTTGCGGTTTACAAGCCATTCACCAAACACATCAGCAACATGAGCAGTTCCCAGTGATTGATCCAGCAAAAAGTCAATCACCCTCTCAGCCCCCCCAGGTTAGCCGTCACTCTGGTGCAGTTCTGGCTGCTAGCCCTCCTTTCCCTAATTCAACAATATTAGATGCTGCAGTTCCTTCAAGTGGTTTGCCTAGACCAGTTTTTCCTACACCAGATGAGACTCCTTTTAATTTCCTGGCCACGCCACTGCAAGGTCCCCACCAGATTTCATGTGTTCAACCTGCTGTTCCTCTAGATGAAGACCCAGCTCAACCTCTCGTTTGCATTCCAGAACCAAGGCAGCACCCTCCTTTAAAGCAGCAACCAGCTACATCTGATGGTTTGCATGCACAAAAACCTTCGGTACCCATTACTGCTAGTTCTAGTCACCCTGTTAGCACCAGAACACATGTGTATAAACTTGAGGGTCCTTCTTTCCCAGACCTTACCAGAGAAGATGAAATCCAGTATAGGCTGTTACGAATGGCCCTTACTAACCTGCTTGACCCTCATGAGACAGAGCATTTCAAATATCATGTCCTTCTTGATCACCTGAAAGTAGACCAAGCTAAACGGTTAGCTATTTCCTTTTCCTATGCTCCTGACCCATACACTCAAGCCATCAAAGCTCTTGATGAGCGTTATGGGCAACCAAGACAGCTAGCATTGAAAGAGCTACGGAATATACTGGAGCTTCCTCCTATCAGAGCAGGTGATGGTCGGACTCTGGATAACTTTGCTCTTCGTGTGCAAGCTTTAGTTGGTTTGCTTAGCACTATGGGTGATCAAGGACAGACAGAACTAAATTGTGGCTCCCATGTCGATCGCCTACTTGAAAAGTTGCCCGCAGAGCATTCCAGTCGCTTCAAACGGCACATTTACAGGGAACAAGGAGATATGATGTATGACTTACCTTTGTTCTCATCCTGGTTGCAAATAGAGTGCAAGTGTCAACCAAGAAAGGACAGTCCTGTTTCATCCTTTAACCAGCCACGACCTGCCCATAAGTACACCTCTCCACTCACAACAATATTACATGGAACAAATGCATCCGATCCTGTACAGGCAGTTAAACCCATCATAATGACTAAGGCTAAATGTGCATATTGCTGCTCACCTAAACACCACATTAGCAAGTGCCCTGAGTTCATTAACAAGACAAAGGATGAGAAAATAAAGTGGATAAAGAGAAACAAACGGTGCTGGCGTTGTGCTAGAACTCATCAGGCTGCGAAGTGTGATCTGAGGAAAGCATGTGCCACCTGCATGGAAAGACATCTACAGATCCTATGTGAGGTGAATCAGAGACCTAGAACTGAAACTAATCCTGTAGTGAGGACACTGTACTTTGATAGACCTAGCGATCGCCCTATTGTACTTTTAAAGGTTGTGAAAGTGCTCCTGCGTAATGGCAAAAGAACCCTGGAAACATATGCAATACTTGACGATGGCTCCCAACGTACCATGCTTCTGACATCTGCAGCTAAGCATCTCCACCTAACTGGGAAAGCTGAAAAATTATCACTCAGAACTGTCCATCAAGAAGTTGAAACCATTCAAGGTTCTTGTGTAAGTTTCCAGATTTCTCCCATCGCACATCCAGAGAAAACTTACACAATTAACAATGCCTTCGCTACAAGTCACTTAGCACTTTCAGACCACACCTACCCCGTATCATCTCTTCAACGGAGATACAAGCATCTTCAAGGTATCCCATTAACCTTCATTAACAAAGCAGTTCCACTACTGCTCATAGGCTCTGATCATACCCACCTTATTACGCCTATTGCACCAGTTAGACATGGACCATTTGGATCCCCTGCAGCAGTCAAAACCCACTTAGGATGGACACTCCAAGGTCCAATCACAGACTTCCAACCCCAGAGCAGTTCCACGCATGCCCAATGTTTATTCACATCTTCCAGTTCAGGTTCAGGAGAACCGCTCCAGCACATCCTTGTGTCCGCTGATGGCTCTGAATTCATTCAGCCACCTCATACTCTACCATCAGCAGTACCTATGTCGTCACCGGCAGTGCCACTATCACCAGTTCCACCACCTGTGGCTGCCATTCCGCCAGTGGTCAGGGCGCTGCCTGCTCCTGCATCACCTGGTCCTGCCTCTGCCAAGCCCCGTACATTGCCCCCAGCACCTGCAAAACTGCCCAACGGTCTGCAGGTCTGGGCCTGCCGCTGCATCCCATGCGGTTGGCATTTGGACCTGCTTTGCCGCCACCGCTGGCTACATGGTCGGCCCCCTGAACTGTCTGGCCTGCATTGTCGACCCCCTGAACCTATATTAGACCTGTAGCATGTCTGATTCCTCTGCTCCCGCTTTGTGAAAAGGAGCATCTCTGATCCTTTGAACATATTTCTCAGTAGAAATATGGGGGCGGCTGTTGTAAAGGCTCACCTTTCAACACATTCACTTCACCAGATGCACCTTGTTTCTTTTCCTCACCTTTGATTGGGTGTGGTGCTTGGCCTTAATTGCACTCACCTGTCACTTGTTATATAAGGACTGCACTCACCTACCCCTCACTCTTTCTTCACTCCCACATGGGGCGGCAGCTGAGGTGAGTTTCTCTTTGAGTCTCCTGAGTTCATGTATCATTTTGAGTTACTTAAATCATACTTTGTCCTTTTTAGAGAGAGCAGTCGATGTGTGTCTTTCTTTCCTTTATCCGTTATACAATAAAACAACAAAACCTGCAAAGATTAATGACTGCTTATTTTCATTCTAATCGGATGAGCCCATGATGACGACTACTGAAACCCTGAACCAACCTTCCTCCAAAACATTAACACATCCAACATAGCAGCTACCTTTGAGATCTAAAATGTCATTATCAGCAAAGAGATTTTTTTAGTGAATTTAAAACATCTTACACACACTTAAAATATATTAAAGCCATCTAACCTCTAGAGGAGAGTCTGGTTCATCCAGGATGCTCTTTTCACTCTGTATCCGCTGCATCGTTCCTGTAGCACTGGGGTCCATTATCAGCACGTTCTGACTACCAGCTCTGCCGAACTTACAGTCACTCTTTCTGGAGTCAGTCGTCCTGCACACCTCGTAATTGTACACATGTGGCAGAGTCCCTGTCCCCAAAGTGTCCGAGTAACGTGGTGGATAATATGGAATGACAGGCAGGTTGGAGTGATACAGGATGCGAGACTGTCTCCACCTGTAGATTTTGACTGATATGATAACCACTAAACACGTGATGAAGAGGAAGGAAACTACAGCCAGAGCCAAGACTAAGTAAAAAGTCAGGTTGTCATTGTAGTCCTTGTCGTGGGTCAACTCAGTGAACTCCGACAGCACTTCAGGGAAGCTGTCCGCCACCGCCACGTTAACAACGACTGTAGCTGAACGAGAGGGCTGTCCGTTGTCCTCCACTATAACAGTCAGTCTTTGTTTGACAGCATCTTTATCAGTGACTTGGCGGATAGTTCTGATTTCTCCATTCTGTAAGCCCACTTCAAACAGCGCCCTGTCTGTGGCTTTCTGCAGTTTATAGGAGAGCCAGGCATTCTGTCCAGAGTCCACATCAACAGCCACCACTTTAGTCACCAGATAGCCCACATCTGCTGAACGAGGCACCATTTCAGCCACCAGAGATCCACCAGTCTGGACTGGGTACAGAACCTGAGGGGGGTTGTCGTTCTGGTCCTGGATCATTATTTTCACGGTCACGTTGCTGCTGAGTGGAGGAGAGCCTCCATCCTGCGCTTTTACGCGGAAGTGGAAATCTTTGATCTGCTCGTAGTCAAAAGAGCGCACTGCATGGATGACTCCACTATCTGCACTAACAGACACATACGAGGAGACTGGCACTCCGTTAACGGAGGAGTCCTCCAGCATATAAGAAACACGGGCATTCTGGTTCCAGTCAGCGTCTGTGGCTTTGACTGTGAATATAGAGAGACCTGGTGTGTTGTTTTCTACAATGTAGGCCTCATATGAGCTTCTCTCAAAGACAGGTGCGTTATCATTAACGTCTGAGATCTGTAAGGTGAGAGTGACACTCTTGGAGAGGGAGGGCACTCCCTCATCAGAGCAGGTCACAGTGATGTTATACGCAGACTTTGTCTCTCTGTCTAAATCACTGTCTGTTATTAATGTAAAGAAATTATTTGATGTTGATATAATTTTAAAGTGATCATAGTCATCCAAAAAGCATCGGACTTTGCCATTTTCATTTGAATCTGGATCTTGGACGTTCATCATCGTCAGAACAGTGCCCGGTTTAACATCCTCAGCTACAGTGGAAGACGCTGACATAATATTAATTGCTGGTGGGTTATCGTTTGTGTCCAGCACCTCAATCAGAACTTTACACACATCAGCGTTACCGCCTTCATCTGACGCTTGCACATCTATTTCAAAATGGCGAAATTTTTCGTAATCTAGTTCTCCCACTAATGTAAACATCCCACTTTTTTCGTCTATATTGAATAACTCTAGTGCTCCCTTTGGAGCATTAGAAATTGAGTATCGCACCTGCCCATGTAGACCTTCATCGGCATCAGATGCGGTCACGGTCGTGAGAATAGTCCCTTTAGACGAATCCTCCTTTACATTTGTCTTATATTCTACTTGAGAACAAACAGGCGCATTGTCATTTGCATCCAGAACGGTCACAATAATTTCAATGGTTCCGGAAAGCTGCGGATTACCACCATCTAAAGCAGACAACACTAAAGACACACGGTCCTGCTTTTCTCGATCGAGAGCCTTCTTTAAAACCATTTCAACATTTCTACTGCTACCGATCCGATAAGGATTTAGAATGAATATGTCACTTTGACTAAGCGAATAGCCCTGAAGCCCGTTAGTGCCCACGTCATCATCAATAGCTTTTTCTAAAACAAATTTCGACCCAATTTGAGCCATCTCGCTTACATCAAATTTCATTTTGCTGTTTTTAAAAACTGGAGAATTGTCATTAACGTCAGTGATCTCAACAGTGATGCTATAAAATTGCATAGGATTCTCCAAAATTATTTGAAAATCAAGAGCGCAGGGCGTCGTCTGCCCACAGAGCGCTTCTCTGTCTATTCGCTCTTTTATTAGAAGGACTCCCTTTTCTTTATCGAGCTCGACGTGTTCTGTACCTTCTCCTGTATATATACGAGCTCTTCCTGATTTAAGTCGTTTCACATCTAAACCTAAATCTTGTGCTATGTTACCGACCAAAGATCCTTTCGCCATTTCCTCAGGAATTGAGTAGCTGACCTGGCCAAAAACCATGCAGAGAGAAAGAATCGAGAAAAATAACATTAATCCGACTTGCCGTGTCATTGTTCAGTCAGACAGTTTCCCTTCCAAACAAAGAAATGTGGAATCCGTTATCCAAAAAAACAAAAAACAAACAAAAAAAAAGATTTTAGACACAAACTTCAGTAAATAGAAACAATAAAAACTCCAATGAATGCTGAATAGATTCCTGGTGTCTCCGACTTTGATAAAATCTTCATCCAAACTGTGCCTTTCTGATATGTTCTCCTTCCTCTGTGACATAACGAGGTGGTGGGAAGGTACTGCTGTAATATGCACTAAAATCTCAGCACACTGGTCATCAGCGTCCCCGTGAGTCGGATGCACGGAACTACATAAACTATTATACACAGACATTCTTTTTTGGCTCATGTTTCATGCGATTGATTACTATATTTGGTTAGATATGTGAACACTAGAAAGAAATAACTTGGTCCATAAGACAGTGAAATGTCTTATTTGTGTTGCAGAAGAAAAATTTGGGTATTTTGATTTCCTGCTTTATATCCAGACAGAAACGAGAGCAAGCCAGCTATCGAAACAGATCAAAACAGGACGAGAGACAATAAAGCAAAACACCAACAAAGTGCGCTGAATTTTGCTTTCTGTGGTACTTACTGGCACAAAACGGAAAGACAACAAAAAAAGCATGTTTAACATTTAAAACTTAAATCCACATGAGCAATTATTAGTTTAAAACATTATTGTTTTCAAGTGTTCATTCTAAAGTCCATAGCAAAAATTATGTAAATATTAAGTAAATGGCTTATTATTGTGATTCACACAAAGTATCAACGGAAAAAAAGAATACACAAAAATCTTTAGACTGTTATAATGCAAAAAGTGCAACAAGGATTTGACTATAAAATGCAGGACTAAGTGCAGCAGGTGCATTGCAATACATTCCATGTACATCTACCCCATAACGAATTAAGCAGCACTTCAAATGGGACGATTAACTTTTAATTAAAGGAGCTGTCAACGACTTATGTTTCTGAAAACATCTGATGAATTACCATGACGCAATTGAATCCATTAAAATACACAGACACAGGTTATGGTCAGTATTTCAGGACCTCACCTCTAGAGGAGAGTCTGGTTCATCCAGGATGCTCTTTTCATTCTGTATCCGCTGCATCGTTCCTGTAGAACTGGGGTCCATTATCAGCACGTTCTGACTACCAGCTCTGCCGAACTTACAGTCACTCTTTCTGGAGTCAGTCGTCCTGCACACCTCGTAATTGTACACATGTGGAAGAGTCCCTGTCCCCAAAGTGTCTGAGTAACGTGGTGGATAATATGGAATGACAGGCAGGTTGGAGTGATACAGGATGCGAGACTGTCTCCACCTGTAGATTTTGACTGATATAATAACCACTAAACACGTGATGAAGAGGAAGGAAACTACAGCCAGAGCCAAGACTAAGTAAAAAGTCAGGTTGTCATTGTACTCCTTGTCGTGGGTCAACTCAGTGAACTCCGACAGCACTTCAGGGAAGCTGTCCGCCACTGCCACGTTAACAATGACTGTAGCTGAACGAGAGGGCTGCCCGTTGTCCTCCACTATAACAGTCAGTCTTTGCTTGACAGCATCTTTATCAGTGACTTGGCGGATAGTTCTGATTTCTCCATTCTGTAAGCCCACTTCAAACAGCGCCCTGTCTGTGGCTTTCAGCAGTTTATAGGAGAGCCAAGCATTCTGTCCAGAGTCCACATCAACAGCCACCACTTTAGTCACCAGATAGCCCACATCTGCTGAACGAGGCACCATTTCAGCCACCAGAGAGCCACCAGACTGGACTGGGTACAGAACCTGAGGATGGTTGTCGTTCTGGTCCTGGATAAATATTATTACAGACGCATTGCTGCTGAGTGGAGGAGAGCCTCCATCCTGCGCTTTGACTTTGAATTTAAGTTGTTTAATTTGTTCATAATCAAACGAGCGTACTGCGTGTATCACTCCAGTTTCAGAATTTATTGACACAAAAGAAGAAACTGAGCTTCCACTGACTTCAGCATCGTCTATAAAATATGAGATTCTCGCGTTTTGATTCCAATCATGATCTCGTGCGCTGACTGTGAATATTGACCCCCCCGGGACGTTATTTTCAACGACATAGGCCGAATATTTAGGTTTGGTAAAGAGCGGCGCATTATCATTCACATCAGAAATTTTTAGATGCAAATTTGTTTGTGTAGAAAGGGGTGGTGACCCTGAATCGGTTGCAGTTATTGTTATATTGTATTCAGGTTTTGTTTCTCGATCAAAAGCTACATCTGAGAGCAAATTGTAATAATCGGTCAAAGAAGACTGGATTTTAAATGGGAGATTAGAATCTATTGAGCACGTTATATGACCATTTCTTTCTGAGTCTGCATCTTTAACATTAAAAACAGCTATAGTTGTACCCGGAGAAACATCCTCTGAAATGATGCTCGAAAATGACATTATACTTATAAGAGGCGCATTATCATTTATGTCCAGGACCTCAACGACAACTTTGGTTGCATCACTCAGTCCTCCCTGGTCTTTGGCGATCACTCTTATTTCATACTTCTTGTCTTTTTCAAAATCAATGTTATCAACAACAGTAATTTTTCCGGAGGAACTATCAATTTCAAATTTTTCCGCGGATTTCCCCTTTACGTTAGAAAACGTGTAGGAAACCAAGCCATTTGAACCACTGTCTGCATCTGAAGCATTCACTGTAGTTATATAGGTGCCTATTGGCGCATTTTCTGCTACAGTAGCTTTATATAGCGATTGATTAAAAACAGGAGGATTATCGTTGGCATCAAGAACAGTGATCTCTATGTTCACTGTACCAGATCGCCGTGGAGTTCCTCCGTCTACTGCAATCAGCTTTAAGGAGAGGTGTGGGTTCAACTCTCTGTCTAAAGGCTTCTGTAAAATCATTACAGCGAATCTAACTCCGTCGGCGTTAGAGAGCTGCTTTAAGACAAAATTATTATCAGGGGACAAAACATAATTTTGCAAGCTGTGAATTCCTGAATCGGGGTCATATGCGCTTTCTAAATCAAAATGAGAACCCACTGTAGCAGATTCACTAATTTCTAGTTTAATCACGTTACTTTTGAACGTCGGTGCATGGTCGTTTATGTCTAATATTTCTACTGTCACTCTGTGCAGTTCAATGGGATTTTCTAAAATAATTTCAAAGCTTAAACTGCATGGCATTACGTCTCCGCAAAGCTCTTCTCGGTCAATTCTCTCCTTCACGACTAGAATCCCTTTGTCTGCCTTCAGCTCTGTGTACTGACTGGTTTCTCCGCTCACGATCCGGGCCCGGCCAGAACGGAGCCTTCTCAGATCTAAACCGAGGTCTTGTGCTACATTACCGATAAGAGAACCTTCCTTCATCTCCTCTGGTACTGAATAACGGATTTGGCCTCTGATGGTGGAAATCATGAAGACAAAGATGAAGAGAAGCCATGTCGTTGTTTCACACATCAGCCGTTTTCGGAATGGCTGCTGCTGTATCCCCATGTTGCTACTAAAATAAATCCAAAACACGACTTGAGATCAGTCGGTCACACATAAAAAAAGCAAATTGGATCCCAGTTCAATGGCGATGCGCCTTTAACTGTTAAAACGGTTGGATTGCTATTAAACAGGCAGATTCACTGCGACTCTCTCCAACGTCTCTCTGAATAAAGATTGGTTTTAGACCTCTCCTCTTTCTCTCGGCTGTCTGTAACAACACCACAGCGTTTTCCTGATCAACAGCGTCCCTTAGAGTCCAAACCGAGTAGAGAAGCGAATACACTGCAAATGCATAAAAAACAACTATGCAACATACTGCGGGAACAGAACAACTCAACTATAGATTAGTTGCAAATAATATTAACAGAAGAAATATATAGCACCAGATGTAGCATAAAGACACATACTGTATATCAAATGAGACCAAAGGCGATATATAACAACTTTAGAAGAATAAGCTTTAATTAGCTCTAAACTTCTAAACACTTTAAAGAGATAGTGAAATAAATACAAAGGTTAAAGAAGAGCAGTGATTACAAGGAAAAGCCGGTATATTTAGTAGACAAACCTCAAAAGAACAAAAACAGGAGGAAACTGTAAATATTTATGAATAATATTTAGTACATTTAAAATGTGGAAAAACATCGGCATAATTTGTGTATCCCACTTCGCTTGGCAGTGTAATAATTATAATCAAAATACTGATAATATGTTAATAGAAAATATAACATCACGATATTGTTTGAGAATATAGATAGGATAATCATTTTTAAAGTTCTTCACGTGAATGCAAAAACTATGTCAACTGAGGGAAAGTAAGTGTACTGTCCATGGTGCTGAAAACGAAAACTTACTGTGCCACTAAGCTAAAGCGCTGAAAAGGAAAAACTAACCTCTAGAGGAGAGTCTGGTTCATCCAGGATGCTCTTTTCACTCTGTATCCGCCGCATCGTTCCTGTAGAACTGGGGTCCATTATCAGCACGTTCTGACTACCAGCTCTGTCGAACTTACAGTCACTTTTTCTGGAGTCAGTCGTCCTGCACACCTCGTAATTGTACATATGTGGAAGAGTCCCTGTCCCCAAAGTGTCTGAGTAACGTGGTGGATAATATGGAATGACAGGCAGGTTGGAGTGATACAGGATGCGAGACTGTCTCCACCTGTAGATTTTGACTGATATAATAACCACTAAACACGTGATGAAGAGGAAGGAAACTACAGCCAGAGCCAAGACTAAGTAAAAAGTCAGGTTGTCATTGTACTCCTTGTCGTGGGTCAACTCAGTGAACTCCGACAGCACTTCAGGGAAGCTGTCCGCCACCGCCACGTTAACAATGACTGTAGCTGAACGAGAGGGCTGTCCGTTGTCCTCCACTATAACAGTCAGTCTTTGCTTGACAGCATCTTTATCAGTGACTTGGCGGATAGTTCTGATTTCTCCATTCTGTAAGCCCACTTCAAACAGCGCCCTGTCTGTGGCTTTCTGCAGTTTATAGGAGAGCCAGGCATTCTGTCCAGAGTCCACATCAACAGCCACCACCTTAGTCACCAGATAGCCCACATCTGCTGAACGAGGCACCATTTCAGCCACCAGAGAGCCACCAGTCTGGACTGGGTACAGAACCTGAGGAGGGTTGTCGTTCTGGTCCTGGATAATTATTTTTACACTCGCATTGCTGCTGAGTGGAGGAGAGCCTCCATCCTGTGCTCTGACCAAAAACGTAAGCTCTTTAAGTTGTTCATAATCAAATGAGCGAACTGCGTGAATAGTTCCAGTTTCGGCATTAATGGACACATAAGAAGAGGTTGGATTGCCACTGATCTGGGTTTCTTCGAGAAAATATGATATTCTAGCGTTTTGATTCCAGTCACTGTCTCGTGCGCTGACCGAAAATATGGACATTCCCGGGGAATTGTTTTCTGTAATGTAAGCAAGGTAGCTGTTTTTATCAAATAATGGCGCATTGTCATTAACATCAGAAATTCTCAGTCGTAAAACTGTTGTGCTTGACAAGGATGGCGTTCCTGAGTCACTCGCCCTTACAGTTATGTTATACTCAGGTTCAAGTTCCCTGTCAAAAGCTGACACTGTTATTAATGCATAGTAATTAGTTATTGTGGATTTCACTTTAAACGGGAGAGCGCTGTCTGTTGCGCAGCTAATTTGACCATTTTGTTCTGAGTCTGCATCTATTACGTTTATTATTGCGACTGTGGTGCCAGAGGGAGAATCTTCCGGCACAGGACTGGAGAATGACATCACATTTATTACTGGTGCGTTATCATTGACGTCTATAATCTCAATTAGAACTTTGCTCGAATCTGTTAGACCTCCTTGGTCCGTAGCTTCAATCATAATTTCGTGTTTCTTTTCTTTTTCATAATCTAGGTGCCCTGCGAGTGTTATAGTTCCCATAGCTTCATCTAAATGAAATATGTCAGCCAGCTGTTCTTTCATGTTTGAAAATCTATATGTGACAAGACCGTTTGACCCGATGTCTGCATCGCTTGCATTCACTGTCGTGATGTAGGTACCTCTTAATGAATTTTCCAAAACGGCAGCCCTGTAGAGAGACTGGTTGAACACTGGAGGGTTATCATTAGCATCCAGCACTGTAATATCTATATTTACAGTACCAGATCTATGCGGAGTTCCACCGTCTATAGCGATGAGCTTCAGTGATATTTTTGGCTCACTTTCTCTATCTAACGGTTTTTGTAACACCATCTCAGCATATTTTCTACCATCTGGACTTGAGTGTTGTTTCAGATCAAACATGTCATTTGTGTTTAATATGTATTTTTGTAGACCATTACTGCCCACATCTGCGTCCTCGGCGCTGGCCAATAAAAATCGCGATCCCAGTGTCGCAGACTCGCTAATTTCAAATTTCATTTCTTCTTTCCTAAATGTCGGAGAGTTGTCGTTTATGTCAGTTATCTCTACTGTTACTCGGTGCAGATCCATGGGATTTTCTAAAATAACCTCAAAGCTGAAGCTACATGGTGTTACGTCTCCACAAAGCTGCTCTCGGTCTATCCTCTCGTTCACGACTAAAATGCCTTTGTCTGTTTTCAGCTCCGTGAACTGGATGCTTTGTCTGGTCACAATACGGGCACGGCCAGAACGAAGCCTTTGCACATCCAGACCGAGATCTTGAGCTACATTTCCAATAAGAGAGCCCCTTTTCAGCTCCTCTGGGATTGTATACCTGATTTGTCCAAACACGATGTGACTGAGACAGCCCAGAAACAGCAGAAAGGGCCATACTGACCTGAAATTCAAACGCCATTTTACACACGACCGAGGCGAGTTTTTAAACGCCATTGCACACACAAAAAACGAAAATTGCACAAAATCCTTTTGTAAACGATCCACAAAGAACAAAGGCTGTTATATCCAGTATCCTTTGATTTTTAAGTCCTTGCTCTTAACGGATTTGTGACTGCAGCTCTGAATGCGAAGCCCACCGTTTATTTTCGATCCTCAGCAAACGGGAAAAAGGAAGCCTCTGCCTCCACCAAATCAGCGCTGAATACTAGTTTCTCTGACCAACAGCGTCCCTTACTGTCCAAATACACGAATATCACGAACACGAAAAGGAAAAAAGTGCTTTCAAAGCACTTTGCTGATTAAAAAATGTAAAGCAGAAATCACACATCTGTCTTTTAACTACAATGCAATAAAGTCTTATGCAGAAATACCAGTGAGACAGTTGTTTTAAAATATAACAATAACTACTTAAATTAAAACAATAGATCTTGCTCCCCTTTTCAAAGTGAATTAAGCAGCACGTTAAAAGGGGAGTGTGAACCTTCAAGTAGTTGAGCTGTCCAAGAGTTGTGGTTCTGAAAACGCACCATGGGTTACCAGAAATGTGAGCGATGAAATGTGGTATAACGTAGAATAAACCTCTAAAGAATGTAGGCATAAACTTAATTATGTCAAAGTCCTCACCTCTAGAGGAGAGTCTGGTTCATCCAGGATGCTCTTTTCACTCTGTATCCGCTGCATCGTTCCTGTAGAACTGGGGTCCATTATTAGCACGTTCTGACTACCAGCTCTGCCGAACTTATAGTCACTCTTTCTGGAGTCAGTCGTCCTGCACACCTCGTAATTGTACACATGTGGCAGAGTCCCTGTGCCCAAAGTGTCTGAGTAACGTGGTGGATAATATGGAATGACAGGCAGGTTGGAGTGATACAGGATGCGAGACTGTCTCCACCTGTAGATTTTGACTGATATAATAACCACTAAACACGTGATGAAAAGGAAGGAAACTACAGCCAGAGCCAAGACTAAGTAAAAAGTCAGGTTGTTATTGTACTCCTTGTCGTGTGTCAAATCAGTGAACTCGGATAGCACTTCAGGGAAGCTGTCCGCCACCGCCACGTTAACAATGACTGTCGCAGAACGAGAGGGCTGCCCGTTGTCCTCCACTATAACAGTCAGTCTTTGTTTGACAGCATCTTTATCAGTGACTTGGCGGATAGTTCTGATTTCTCCATTCTGTAAGCCCACTTCAAACAGCGCCCTGTCTGTGGCTTTCTGCAGTTTATAGGAGAGCCAGGCATTCTGTCCAGAGTCCACATCAACAGCCACCACTTTCGTCACCAGATAGCCCACATCTGCTGAACGAGGCACCATTTCAGCCACCAGAGAGCCACCAGTCTGGACTGGGTACAGAACCTGAGGAGGGTTGTCGTTCTGGTCTTCAATATTTATTCTAACTGTGGTATTGCTGCTTAAAGGAGGGGAACCACCATCCTGTCCTTTTACATAAATGTGTATAGTTTTAATTTGTTCATAGTCAAATGATCGTAGTGCCTGTATAACTCCGCTTTCTGCGTTTACTGATATGTAAGTAGATATAGGACTACCATTTAACTCGGTATCAATAAGCAGGTAAGACACGCGTGCGTTCTGTCCTGAGTCGGAATCGCGTGCTTTAACGGAAAACACAGACAATCCCGGTGAGTTATTCTCCATAACAGACGCTTCATAATAACTCTGTTCAAATATCGGGGCATTATCATTTACGTCTGCTATTCTAAGTGTTATTGTCTTGTTTGTTGAGAGGGGTGGGCTCCCTTCATCCACTGCCGAGAAAGTTATATTATAAACAGGATTACGCTCCCTGTCGAGCACACCGTTTGTGACCAGAGTATAATAATTTTTTAGAGATGAATGAATTGCGAACGGAATATTGCTGTTTACTGAGCAGTCTACTTTTCCATTTTTGCCTGAATCCAGATCTTTGACGTTTATGATAGCCACGGTAGTCCCACTAGGTGAATCCTCAGCAATAGCATTAGAAAACGAGGTTAATGTTATTAAAGGAGGATTGTCATTGACGTCTATAACCTCAATTATCACATTTGTTGATGTGCTCTGTCCACCTTGATCTTTTGCCTGTACCCCAATCTCATATAATTTATTCTCTTCATAATCAATTATACCAGTTACTGTTAAATCGCCGGTATTTTCGTCCAGATGAAATAGTTCGGCAACATTACCGGACATTCGATTAAAATGATAAGTAACATGGCCATTTATCCCTTCATCTGCATCTGTTGCGCTAAATCTCACTACTAACGTTCCTCTTGGGACATTTTCTTTAACAGAAGCCTTGAAAATTGATTGCATGAATACGGGAGCATTGTCGTTTGTATCTCGCACAGTTACGTGTATTTTTAAGGTGCCTGAACGCTGTGGTTCACCTCCGTCCACAGCAGTTAGCGTGAGGAGCAGCTTTCCTTCTTTCTCTCTATCTAAAGGTTCAGAAAGATAAAGCTGTGCATATTTATGACCATTTGGGCTAGATGAGACCTTTATATTAAAATGTGTTTTGGGGTGTATTGTATAGCCGTGTAGAGCGTTAATGCCAACATCGGGGTCTGTTGCACTCACTTGCAATATTTCGGTTCCTGGAAGAGCTGATTCCAGGATTTCTAAATGCATTTCCTTCTCCTGAAACGCAGGGGCATTATCATTAACATCCAGTACTTCCACAACAACGCTATGCAGTTGAATTGGATTTGTCATAATCATTTCCAAATTCAAGCTGCAGGGCGATGTCTGTCCACAAAGCTGCTCTCTATCTATTCTCTCTCCCACGACCAGATTTCCTTTGTCTACATCCAGGCTAATATACTCACTGCTGTCACTGATAACAATTCGGGCACCGCCTGATTTCAGTCTTTTAGCGTCGATACCTAAATCTTCAGCCACATTTCCCACAAACGAGCCCTTCCTCATTTCCTCTGGAACAGAGTAGCGGATTTGGCAAATTGTCGCGTCGATGAGAACAACAAGGATGAAGGCCCGTACTTGCCATTTAACCGTGCGAGCGATCCTGAAAGAATGCATATTTCTCAATCAATTAATCCAAGTCCACGTAGAAGAATGTCGACAAAAGGCTTTTAAACTGTCGATATCGTCCTTCTCTCTATGCAGTTGTAATCCACAGTTTGAGACCGAAAGTATCCGCCTAAAATCAGTGTCGAAAATAAGCGACTGTCTTGCTCTTCTACTGTATATTTAGAAGAGTACAGAGGGTGTAAAGCTTTAAATGTGCTGTAAAGACCAACAGCGGCCCTTAGAGTCCAAAGTAAAAATAACAAGTGATGTGAACAAGGAAGGAGAAATAAACTTGTATGGAAGTAACAATTCAGGAGTGAATTAACACTAAAATGAAAACAACAGATGATGCTTAAATACTTCATGTGAGAAACAGGAAAAGAGTAGTGCAGCACTCTTCTGTAAAAGAAATAAACTCAAACATATACTCTGATTACAGTAGACATCTTGAGAGTGGTTTGTAGCCGCAAGCAAAATGAATAAAACTTAAAGAAACAACGTACATGCTTTAAGGAAATCAACTTTTAAAGTGACTTATGTAACTGAAGTCAAACTGATTAGAAAACAAACTAAAGAGTATTAAACTATTCCAATATAATTGACTGAACGTTAATAAAATCAATGGATCAATAAACTGACCTCTAGAGGAGAGTCTGGTTCATCCAGGATGCTCTTTTCACTCTGTATCCGCTGCATCGTTCCTGTAGAACTGGGGTCCATTATCAGCACGTTCTGACTACCAGTTCTGTCGAACTTACAGTCACTCTTTCTGGAGTCAGTCGTCCTGCACACCTCGTAATTGTACACATGTGGCAGAGTCCCTGTTCCCAAAGTGTCTGAGTAACGTGGTGGATAATATGGAATGACAGGCAGGTTGGAGTGATACAGGATGCGAGACTGTCTCCACCTGTAGATTTTGACTGATATAATAACCACTAAACACGTGATGAAGAGGAAGGAAACTACAGCCAGAGCCAGGACCAAGTAAAAAGTCAGGTTGTCATTGTACTCCTTGTCGTGGGTCAACTCAGTGAACTCCGACAGAACTTCAGGGAAGCTGTCCGCCACCGCCACGTTAACAATGACTGTAGCTGAACGAGAGGGCTGTCCGTTGTCCTCCACTATAACAGTCAGTCTTTGTTTGACAGCATCTTTATCAGTGACTTGGTGGATAGTTCTGATTTCTCCATTCTGTAAGCCCACTTCAAACAGCGCCCTGTCTGTGGCTTTCTGCAATTTATAGGAGAGCCAGGCATTCTGTCCAGAGTCCACATCAACAGCCACCACTTTAGTCACCAGATAGCCCACTTCTGCTGAACGAGGAACCATTTCAGCCACCAGAGAGCCACCAGTCTGGACTGGGTACAGAACCTGAGGGGGGTTGTCATTCTGGTCCTGAACTATTATTTTAACTGTCGCCACTGAACTCAGAGGAGGGGATCCAGCATCGCGTGCAGTTACATTAAATTCAAACCACTTGATCTGCTCGTAATCAAACGATCTCACTGCATGAATAACACCGGTATCTGAATTTACTGAAACCAGCGAAGACACAGCCAGCCCATTAATGTCCCTCTCCTGCAAAAAGTAAGAAACTCTGGCATTTTGGCCCCAGTCTGCATCATTAGCACTCACGGTAAACACAGAAAGTCCAGGAGAGTTGTTCTCTGCGACAGTTTTAGCGTATTCTGAATGATCAAATTTGGGTGGACTGTCATTGACATCAGATACTTTTACGTTGATGTTCTTACTGCTTGACAGAGGCGGGGAACCCTGATCAGACACAGTTATGGTGAGATTATACTCAGGGATACTCTCTCTGTCTAAATAGTCTTCAGTTACTATGGTGTAGTATCCCGTTAGTGAAGACTCGATTTTAAAAGGTACGTCAGAGTTAATGGAGCACTTGACAGCACCGTTGCCATCAAAATCTTCGTCATCCACGTTAAGAACAGCTATCGTTGTACCTGGAGGAGAATCCTCAGATATCGAGTTCGAAAATGACATGAGCTGTATTGTAGGGACGTTGTCATTTTCGTCAGTTATTTGAATGATAACTTTACATGTATCAGAATAACCTCCATGGTCACTAGCCTGCACGTTCAGTTGATAAGTCTTAGATTTTTCAAAGTCGAGTTTACCTGCGACTTTAATCTCTCCAGTTTGAACATTTACTTCAAAAAGCTGTTTCGTCTCTTTTGCAACGGGAGGGATAGAGTATGTTACCTCTCCGTAGTGGCCCTTATCCGGGTCATTTGCACTCACAGTGGTTATCACGGTTCCTTCGGGAGAATTCTCTTTGATATCTGCTTTATAAACAGCCTGGCTGCACACTGGCGAATTATCATTAGCATCCAGCACAGTAATATGTATATGCACTGTCCCTGATCTCCGTGGCTCCCCGCCATCTGAAGCAATCAGCACGAGACTGTGAGTCTCCTCTTTCTCTCGGTCTAACGGGTTTTGTAAAACCATTTCAACAAACCTGCCTCCATCCGGCTGGTTTTGCACTTCTAGCTTAAAATGATCAGAGGGTTTAAGCGTGTATTTTTGAATGTCATTAACGCCAACATCGGAGTCATCTGCACTCAGCAGAGAAAACCGAGTCCCTAATGCAGCGTTTTCAACAATATTTAAGTTGATTTCGTCTTTTGGGAACAACGGACTGTTATCATTTATATCTGTCACCTCCACTGTCACACGATAAAGCTGGATAGGATTTTCTAAAATCACCTCGAAGCTGAAGCTACAGGGCGTCGTCTTTCCACACAGTTCCTCCCGGTCGATTCTCTCTTTAATAACAAGGATGCCTTTGTCTTTGTTTAAATCCACATACTGTCGGCCTCCTTTTGTAATAATACGAGCTTTACCTGAAATCAGCCTCGCAACATCCAAGCCTAAATCTCTCGCAATGTTTCCGACAAACGATCCTTCGGCCTGCTCCTCCGGGATGGAATACCGAGCCTGACCAGCCACTGCGCTCAGCTCGATGAGACAAAGAATCAACACCAGCGCTTGCCGTCGGCCTCTGTCAGCCATTATCCACATGGAGGCCATCATAAATCCAACAGTGCAGACACAGCGATTGTTTTTTAACTTCGAAGTGATGTTATTAATCTAAAAACTCCACACATTTATGTATTTTCAGCAAGGAGACTCCCGGAGAGATTCTACACTTTAATCCGTGACGGAACAGAGCAGCGTCTCGCTTAGTATTATAACACTGAGTGAATATAAAAGGGAGGACCGCTGTATTAAGGGTCTGACACAAACTCAGTGACGCATCAACAGCGGCACTCAGAGTTCATTCACGGAAATGTATCTTGTGGAAGCTTAAATATTTTTATATTCCAGAAATATTTGATTGACAAAGTGAAGAATAATTAGAGAAGAGCTCGAAAGAAAAAGGAGCATTAGATTCTCAAACAATCTTCAGGGCCTGTTCAAACAAAGTGTCTTCAGTATGAGATGACAATATTACCAAATCTAACTTAACTTTAATTTTCTTACCATCTCAATTCATTATTTAAAATAAAAAAAATAAAAACTACAACACTGAATATTAGCACTTCAATAAATGACATAAAACAGCATGAACGTTACATGGACAAAAAAGTAGAACAGTCTAAATGATTACGGATAGTCTGGAAGTGAGGTTAAATGGTAAAAATGGTAAATGGCCTGTATTTATATAGCGTTTTTAATAGTCCCTAAGGACCCCAAAGCGCTTTACATATCCAGTCATCCACCCATTCACACACTGGTGATGGCAAGCTACGTTGTAGCCACAGCCACCCTGGGGCGCACTGACAGAGGCGAGGCTGCCGGACACTGGCGCCACCAGGCCCTCTGACCACCACCAGGAGGCTACGGGTCTTGCCCAAGGACACAACGACCGAGACTGTCCGAGCCGGGGCTGGAACCGGCAACCTTCCGATTACAAGGCGAACTCCTAACGCTTGAGCCACGACCGCCCCAAGCTCTCTTTTAACAACTTTTCTATTTAAAGGGTCTATTTTGATTCCTTTCTTACTGCTACAAAAACACAGAAATATATGGCTTATTGATTACATTAGAGAAACTTCATTGAAAAAAGTTGCAAAATCATCAACAAACCCTTTAATGGTTGAAGTATTTGTTAAATAATATCATAATATGGATGAATATGACTGCCAAAAAGAACAAAGGGTAAATAAAGTGCCATTTTAACAAAGTATTTATTTTATTTCCGTTGATAATAATAAGCGAGGTTAAATGAAAGAAAATATTATAATAACTGGGCCATTTAAACAGGCGTCGAAATAAAATGGGTCAGTTGACCGTTTCAGCACCACAGACAGCGACACTAACGCGCATCTGGAAGATTCAACCTTAACGCCACACATTCTCTCTCTCTCTCTCTCTCTCTCTCTCTCTCTCTCTCTCTCTCTCAAACACACACACACACACACACACACACACACACACACACACACACACACACACACACACACACACACACACACACAAGGGAAAAAAGGATCTTAATAGTTTAAAAAAATGACTCACCAAAGTAGACATTTGAGAACAGTTGCCTGACAGTTGCTTGTTTATTTGGGGTACATCGTCTCCAGCTCCATCCACACTCACTAAACTTTGACTCATCGGTTGCATATATTTCATGTCACTTTTTCTGGAGTCAGTTGTCCTGCACACCTCGTAGTTGTACACATGGGGAAGAGTCCTTGTCCCCAAAGTGTCTGAGTAACGTGGTGGATAATATGGAATGACAGGCAGGTTGGAGTGATACAGGATGCGAGACTGTCTCCACCTGTAGATTTTGACTGATATGATAACCACTAAACACGTGATGAAGAGGAAGGAAACTACAGCCAGAGCCAAGACTAAGTAGAAAGTCAGGTTGTCATTGTACTCCTTGTCGTGTGTCAACTCAGTGAACTCCGACAGCACTTCAGGGAAGCTGTCCGCCACCGCCACGTTAACAATGACTGTAGCTGAACGAGAGGGCTGCCCGTTGTCCTCCACTATAACAGTCAGTCTTTGTTTGACAGCATCTTTATCAGTGACTTGGCGGATAGTTCTGATTTCTCCATTCTGTAAGCCCACTTCAAACAGCGCCCTGTCTGTGGCTTTCTGCAGTTTATAGGAGAGCCAGGCATTCTGTCCAGAGTCCACATCAACAGCCACCACTTTAGTCACCAGATAGCCCACATCTGCTGAACGAGGAACCATTTCAGCCACCAGAGAGCCACCAGTCTGGACTGGGTACAAAACCTGAGGAGCGTTGTCGTTCTGGTCCTGAACTATTATTTTAACTGTAGCCACTGAACTCAGAGGAGGGGATCCAGCATCACGTGCAGTTACATTAAATTCAAACCACTTGATCTGCTCGTAATCAAACGATCTCACTGCATGAATAACACCGGTATCTGAATTTACTGAAACCAGCGAAGACACAGCCAGCCCATTAATGTCCCTCTCCTGCAAAAAGTAAGAAACTCTGGCATTTTGGCCCCAGTCTGCATCATTAGCACTCACGGTAAACACAGAAAGTCCAGGAGAGTTGTTCTCTGCGACAGTTTTAGTGTATTCTGAATGATCAAATTTGGGTGGACTGTCATTGACATCAGATACTTTTACGTTGATGTTCTTACTGCTTGACAGAGGCGGGGAACCCTGATCAGACACAGTTATGGTGAGATTATACTCAGGGATACTCTCTCTGTCTAAAAAGTCTTCAGTTACTATGGTGTAGTATCCTGTTAATGAAGACTCGATTTTAAAAGGTACATCAGAGTTAATGGAGCACTTGACAGCACCGTTACCATCAGAGTCTTCGTCATCCACGTTAAGAACAGCTATCGTTGTACCTGGAGGAGAATCCTCAGATATCGAGTTCGAAAATGACATGAGTTGTATTGTAGGGACGTTGTCATTTTCGTCAGTTGTTTGAATGAAAACTTTACATGTATCTGAAAAACCTCCGTGGTCACTAGCCTGCACGTTCAGTTGATAAGTCTTAGATTTTTCAAAGTCGAGTTTACCTGCGACTTTAATCTCTCCAGTTTGAACATTTACTTCAAAAAGTTGTTTCGTTTCTTTGGCGACATGAGCTATAGAATATGTTACCTGTCCGTTTACCCCTTTATCCGGGTCATTTGCACTCACAGTGGTTATCACTGTTCCTTCGGGAGAATTCTCTTTGACTTCTGCTTTATAAACAGCCTGGCTGCACACTGGCGAATTATCATTAGCATCCAGCACAGTAATATGTATACGCACTGTCCCTGATCTCCGTGGCTCCCCGCCATCTGAAGCAATCAGCACAAGACTGTGAGTTTCCTCTTTCTCTCGGTCTAACGGGTTTTGTAAAACCATTTCAACAAACCTGCCTCCACCCGGCTGGTTTTGCACTTCTAGTTTAAAATGATCAGAGGGTTTAAGCGTGTATTTTTGAATGTCATTGTTAGCAACATCAGCGTCATCTGCATTCTCGAGAGAGAAGCGAGTGCCTAATGCAGCATTTTCAGCAATTTTCAAGATAATTTCGTCTTTTGGGAACAACGGACTGTTATCATTTATATCTGTCACCTCCACTGTCACACGATAAAGCTGGATAGGATTTTCTAAAATCACCTCGAAGCTGAAGCTACAGGGCGTCGTCTTTCCACACAGTTCCTCCCGGTCGATTCTCTCTTTAATAACAAGGATGCCTTTGTCTTTGTTTAAATCCACATACTGTCGGCCTCCTTTTGTAATAATACGAGCTTTACCTGAAATCAGCCTCGCAACATCCAAGCCTAAATCTCTCGCAATGTTTCCGACAAACGATCCTTCGGCCTGCTCCTCCGGGATGGAATACCGAGCCTGACCAGCCACTGCGCGCAGCTCGATGAGACAAAGAATCAACACCAGCGCTCGCCGTCGGCCTCTGTCAGCCATTATCCACATAGAGCACATCATAAATCCAGTGGTACAGACACAGTAATTGTTTTTAACTTCGAAGTGATGTTAGTAATCCAAAAATTCAACACGTTTATATATTTTCAGCAAGTAGACTTCAGGAGAGATTCTACACTTGAATCCGTGACGGAACAGAGAAGCTTCGCTCCAAGTATTATAACACTGAGTGAATACAAAGGGGAGGGCCGCTGTATTAAGGGTCTGAACAAATACTCAGTGACGTATCAACAGCGGCACTCAGAGCCCACACAAGGTAATGTAAGTGAAATGCAGAATTACTGAAAAAGGTTAGATCTAAACGCATTTTTTGTTACTAAATAAAATTAATGAGCTAAATATAGAGGCAAAGAAAACAATATATTGCGCATACAATAACCAGAGCATGTTTACATAAATACCTTAAGTATATGATGACAGTGATATAACATTTCATTCAAATTCCATGGAAACTTAATTTCGTTATAACCACCGTAGATATAACAAAAATACTGAAGATTATCTGTACAATCAATTAATAAAAAGTGTGCGAACACGAAAAAAGAGGAGAAAGTAGTTATTTCTATAAAGTTAGAGATGCTTTGGGGGGAAGGGGAAAGAAGAAGGAAAAGCAAATTTCCTATATATTCCATTGATTTATCAGAATTCCCGATTATTTTCATTTCTTTTTCTTTTGCAATCGCCTATGTTGTTCGCTTTCATATTGTAATACAAATGACCTCGTGCTAAAGAGATCCGTATGTTATTAGGTTAATCAGAAACACAATTTGAGAAAGTAAGAATGGCTAATGATTTATGAACCGTTTCACAATTTGATTATAATAAAAATGGATTGCATTTATATAGCGCTTTTCGAGACCCCCAAAGCGCTTTACAATTCCACTACTCATTCTCTCACTGGTGGAGGCAGCTACAGTTGTAGCCACAGCTGCCCTGGGGCACACTGACAGAAGCGAGACTGCCATCGGCCCCTCTGGCCATCACCAGTAGGCGAAGTGTCTTGCCCAAGGACACAAGACCGAAACTGTCCGAGCCGGGGCTCGAACCAGCAACCTTCCGATTACAAGACGAACTGCCAACTCTTGAGCCACGATCGCCCCATAATTGATTATGATATTAATGAATACCCCAATCAAATATATTATAAAAAACTGTGGACAATGTCAGCTTCATTAAAAAAAATTATCTGGCCTGTGTTAGCATAATGCCAGTTTTGTTTTTTTATGAATACACAGAGAGTGGAGCTTTGAAGTGTCAGAAATTGTACTACGGACATGGAAGTAAAATGACTTTAAACTTAGACCAGCCTCACGTAACATGCATTACTAAATAAAAATTAAATAGTGGTACAAATAAAAACAATATCCCAACATATGTCACACAGTGGAAATTTGTGTTTGTTTTATCGTTTGTGTTGTCTTGCTCTTAGTGTGTATGAGTGCGTACAGTACTGATTTTATTTGCATGGTTTTACCCTGATATTTATATTGCATGTTTTAATCCACTGTGGACTGGGCGGACAATAGCAGGCACCTTTTGAGGTGTTGGCGTACCCTGAGGTGGCCAATTAGCCACCAAACGGACTTGTTAGAGGAGAGGGTGGGCGCAGAGACAGGAGAAAGGAACGCGTGAAAGCCAGCGTGGTAAAAGACGGACCTGCTGCCTGATCGTGGGTTGCGACGGGTCATTCGGAGACGGACCGGCCAGCGTAACGCGGCGACCAAATCCCAACAGCAACAAGGGCGACAGTGGGAGACGACGCGTCCAATCGACAGCATATGTGAGTATCGCTTTCCCCACTGTTGTGCGCCGGGTGCAGCGCTGTCAGAGGAGGGTCGCAGCGGCCGTGCCGACAACGTTGCTGGCCAGTGTCTGCCTGCTTCATGGTGTTGCTACGAGGGCGGCCACGTTTGCAGTAATCGGGAGCCCCAAGTGTGGAGTGCGGCTGGGCTGTGAGGCGACGCACCCGTCAGAGAAAGACAGGGCCGAGATATGAAGTTGCTCCTTGGCTTTCTGGCTGTCGTGATCTCTATTTCGGAAAAGGAAATCCTCTCCTGGTTCTAAATACAAGGAACACTTGTCTGAGCGTGGCCGGACAGTGGTATCACGGAACTGTGGGGGGAATTTTAGTGTATGAGAAACATCGTATTGTATTATGTCTTGAATAGTGTATATTTATTCCTGTCAGCAGGGATTTTAACATACAGAGAACGTTTTTATTGCACAAGTGTCTTTTAAAAATGTTTTGTTAATTCCGTCTTTCCTTCCTTCTCTGGAATAAATGCTGTGATTAAGACCTGCTCAGTCTCGGTGCCCTGAACGCTGATTCACTTGCTCCCCTCCTCCTTGTATGAGAAAGAAATTTCTGGTGGGGCATTTAGACCTACCAGCTTTAGTAGCTACACATAGGGAGAATGAAGATTTTAAGTACTGAAAAATTACTTAAAATGCGTCAACCAAAAAAATCAGGACCACAGACAGCTACACTAAGCCGATTTTTAAAAACCTTCACTAACATTTAAACGTGCGTGCTGAGCATGAGAAAATGGAACATGAAAGACTAGATTATCACTCACCAGAGTAGACATCTGGGAACAGTTGGCTGACAGTTGCTTATCCACTTGTGGTACATCGTCTCCAGCTCCATCCACACTCACTAAACTTTGACTCATCGGTTGCATGTATTTCATGTCACTCTTTCTGGAGTCAGTCGTCCTGCACACCTCGTAATTGTACACATGGGGAAGAGTCGCTGACCCCAAAGTGTCTGAGTAACGTGGTGGATAATATGGAATGATAGGCAGGCTGGAGTGATACAGGATGCGAGACTGTCTCCACCTGTAGATTTTGACTGATATAATAACCACTAAACACGTGATGAAGAGGAAGGAAACTACAGCCAGAGCCAAGACTAAGTAAAAAGTCAGGTTGTCATTGTACTCCTTGTCGTGGGTCAAATCAGTGAACTCCGACAGCGCCTCGGGGAAGCTGTCCGCCACCACCACGTTAACAATGACTGTAGCTGAACGAGAAGGCTGCCCGTTGTCCTCCACTATAACAGTCAGTCTTTGTTTGACGGCATCTTTATCAGTGACTTGGCGGATAGTTCTGATTTCTCCATTCTGTAAGCCCACTTCAAACAGCGCCCTGTCTGTGGCTTTCTGCAGTTTATAAGAGAGCCAGGCGTTCTGTCCAGAGTCCACATCAACAGCCACCACTTTAGTCACCAGATAGCCCACATCTGCTGAACGAGGCACCATTTCAGCCACCAGAGAGCCACCAGTCTGGACTGGGTACAAAACCTGAGGAGCGTTGTCGTTCTGGTCCTGAACTATTATTTTAACTGTAGCCACTGAACTCAGAGGAGGGGATCCAGCATCACGTGCAGTTACATTAAATTCAAACCACTTGATCTGCTCGTAATCAAACGATCTCACTGCATGAATAACACCGGTATCTGAATTTACTGAAACCAGCGAAGACACAGCCAGCCCATTAATGTCCCTCTCCTGCAAAAAGTAAGAAACTCTGGCATTTTGGCCCCAGTCTGCATCATTAGCACTCACGGTAAACACAGAAAGTCCAGGAGAGTTGTTCTCTGCGACAGTTTTAGTGTATTCTGAATGATCAAATTTGGGTGGACTGTCATTGACATCAGATACTTTTACGTTGATGTTCTTACTGCTTGACAGAGGCGGGGAACCCTGATCAGACACAGTTATGGTGAGATTATACTCAGGGATACTCTCTCTGTCTAAAAAGTCTTCAGTTACTATGGTGTAGTATCCCGTTAGTGAAGACTCGATTTTAAAAGGTACATCAGAGTTAATGGAGCACTTGACAGCACCGTTACCATCAGAGTCTTCGTCATCCACGTTAAGAACAGCTATCGTTGTACCTGGAGGAGAATCCTCAGATATCGAGTTCGAAAATGACATGAGCTGTATTGTAGGGACGTTGTCATTTTCGTCAGTTATTTGAATGATGACTTTACATGTATCTGAATAACCTCCGTGGTCACTAGCCTGCACGTTCAGTTGATAAGTCTTAGATTTTTCAAAGTCGAGTTTACCTGCGACTTTAATCTCTCCAGTTTGAACATTTACTTCAAAAAGTTGTTTCGTTTCTTTGGCGACATGAGCTATAGAATATGTTACCTGTCCGTTTACTCCTTTATCCGGGTCATTTGCACTGACAGTGGTTATCACGGTTCCTTCAGGAGAATTCTCTTTGACTTCTGCTTTATAAACAGCCTGGCTGCATACAGGTGCGTTGTCGTTAGCATCCAGCACGGTAATATGAATATGCACTGTCCCTGATCTCCGTGGATCCCCGCCATCTGAAGCAATCAGCACGAGACTGTGAGTTTCCTCTTTCTCTCGGTCTAACGGGTTTTGTAAAACCATTTCAACAAATCCTACTCCATCCGGCTGGTTTTGTACTTCTAGCTTAAAATGATCAGAGGGTTTAAGTGTGTATTTTTGAATATCATTGTTAGCAACATCAGCGTCATCTGCACTCTCCAATGAGAAGCGGGTCCCTGATGCTACACTTTCAGCAATTTTCAAGCTAATTTCGTCTTTTGGGAACAACGGACTGTTATCATTTATATCTGTCACCTCCACTGTCACACGATAAAGCTGGATAGGATTTTCTAAAATCACCTCGAAGCTGAAGCTACAGGGCGTCGTCTTTCCACACAGTTCCTCCCGGTCGATTCTCTCTTTAATAACAAGGATGCCTTTGTCTTTGTTTAAATCCACATACTGTCGGCCTCCTTTTGTAATAATACGAGCTTTACCTGAAATCAGCCTCGCAACATCCAAGCCTATATCTCTCGCAATGTTTCCGACAAACGATCCTTCGGCCTGCTCCTCCGGGATGGAATACCGAGCCTGACCAGCCACTGCGCGCAGCTCGATGAGACAAAGAATCAACACCAGCGCTTGCCGTCGGCCTCTGTCAGCCATTATCCACATAGAGGCCATCATAAATAAAACGGTGCAGTAACAGTGACTCTTCTTATTTTCAAACAGATGTATTTTAAAAAAAAAAAAAATCACATTTCCATATTTCAGGCAAGGATATTCCAGCAGGAATTCTACACCCTACCGTAACGGATTAGAGCAGCGTCGTTCAAGCAGAGAAACACTGAGTAGGGGAGGACCGCTGTATCACCGATTTGGACGGAAAGTCAGTGATGTATCAACAGCGGCACTTAGAGCCCATTTACGGTAATGTCTGTGTTATAAACATGATCAGGACACATGTAATCGTTGTATCCAACAGTGAAGGCAAGTTTAGATCCATTTGTAAATTGAAAAAGAATAATACACCCCGTATTATTTAGCAATATCAATAAAGCCTGTGCTCTTACATTAACAATATTGTGCGCCACAGAATCATTTTGCAAGTCTTTTTTTTATTTCAGTTCAGCTATATTTTTTAGATCACTGCTGATATGTCATAAGAAATTTAAATGACTAAAACTAAATGGAACTAAATATGTAATCACTTCTATTTAATGGTAGCTGTGTTCAGCACAGGAAGTGAGCTGTGCTATTTCTGTTTTCTACTGAGCGTCAGATATTATTTTTTTTTATATTTTTTTCATTTTATAACGAAAGTTGAAGTGTTGCCTCATTTCTTATTGTACCACAGTTGATTATAATAAAGATATGAAGTTTATTATTTTATTTCATAGAGTATTAAAGTTGCAAAACTTTATGTATTTTTAAATGCTCCCCTTTCGAAACAAATTTCAAAACTGACCACCGACCGTTTCAGCACAAGGGACAGCAACACTAAAGGCGAGTGAAAGACAGTAAAGGAATGTGACGTTCAGGAGCAAAATTTAAAAAAAGAAGCGGGGGAGGGGGGGGGGGGTTAAATAAGAAGAGGATAAGACAGAGCGGGAGCGAGAGAGAGAGAGAGAGAGAGGGCCAGAGATTACTTGATTGAAGTATCACTCACCAAAGTAGACATTTGGGAAAAGTTGCCTGACCGTTGCTTATCCACTTGCGGTACAACGTCTCCACATCCATCCACACTCACTAAACTTTGACTCATCGGTTGCATGTATTTCATGTCACTCTTTCTGGAGTCAGTCGTCCTGCACACCTCATAATTGTACACATGTGGAAGAGTCCCTGTCCCCAAAGTGTCTGAGTAACGTGGTGGATAATATGGAATGACAGGCAGGTTGGAGTGATACAGGATGCGAGACTGTCTCCACCTGTAGATTTTGACTGATATAATAACCACTAAACACGTGATGAAGAGGAAGGAAACTACAGCCAGAGCCAAGACTAAGTAAAAAGTCAGGTTGTCATTGTACTCCTTGTCGTGCGTCAACTCAGTGAACTCCGACAGCACTTCAGGGAAGCTGTCCGCCACCGCCACGTTAACAACGACTGTAGCTGAACGAGAGGGCTGCCCGTTGTCCTCCACTATAACAGTCAGTCTTTGTTTGACAGCATCTTTATCAGTGACTTGGCGGATAGTTCTGATTTCTCCATTCTGTAAGCCCACTTCAAACAGCGCCCTGTCTGTGGCTTTCTGCAGTTTATAGGAGAGCCAGGCATTCTGTCCAGAGTCCACATCAACAGCCACCACTTTAGTCACCAGATAGCCCACATCTGCTGAACGAGGCACCATTTCAGCCACCAGAGAGCCACCAGTCTGGACTGGGTACAGAACCTGAGGGGGGTTGTCGTTCTGGTCCTGAACTATTAATTTCACAGTCACATTGTTACTGAGTGGAGGAGAGCCTCCATCCTGCGCTTTCACAACAAAAAACAGCTGTTTGATTTGTTCATAATCAAAGGAGCGCACTGCGTGCACGACTCCGCTTTCTGCATTTACTGAAACATATTCAGAAACTGGAGTTCCACCAATATTAGTGTTCTCCAGTATATAAGATATCCGGGCGTTTTGGTTTTCATCGGGATCTTTTGCTCCCACAGTAAGAAGAGAAACGCCGGGTGAGTTATTTTCTGTAATAAACGCACTATAAACACTTTGAGAAAATACTGGAGAGTTATCGTTCACGTCAGAGACCTTTAAATGAAAGGTTCTTTTTGTTGAAAGAGGAGGTATTCCTGCATCTGTCGCAACAACTGTGATGTTATATTCTGAAACGCTTTCACGATCTAATACAGTATCTGTTACCAACGTATAGTAATTTCTTAAATTAGATTTAATTTTGAAAGGCGCGTTTTGTTCTATTCTACAGTTTACTTGTCCGTTATCACCCGAGTCTAGATCTTTTACATTTATGATACCAATAGTGGTACCAGGAGGAGAGTCCTCGGACACGGGACTAGTGAATGACATAATGCTTATGATAGGGTCGTTATCATTAACATCAGTTACTTCAATTATCACTTTGCTTGAATCTGTTAGTCCACCCTGATCTTTTGCATCTATCCTGAGTTCATATTTTTTATCCTTTTCGAAATCTATGAGGCCTGAGACAAACAGCGAACCAGAGAACTGATCTATGGACAATAAATCAGCTATATTGCTCTTCACGTTTGAAATTGAATATGTGACATAACCATTTGATCCACTATCTGCGTCTGTAGCATTCACCGTGACAATATTAGTACCTTTTGCTGCATTTTCTATCACCGTCGCCTTATAAACAGACTGTTTGAAAACGGGAGCGTTGTCATTTACATCTAAAACATTAAGGTCTATATTTACGGTGCCAGATCTCTGAGGATTTCCACCATCGATTGCTATAAGCTCCAAAGATAGATGTGGTACCTTCTCTCGGTCCAACTGCCTCTGAAGCACCATCTCTGCATATTTACTCCCGTCTGGATTCACATGCTGTTTTAAAACAAAGTTGTCGTTCGAGGTTAAAACATAATTTTGAAGTCCATTTACTCCAACATCAGGATCCTCTGCACTATCTAACACAAATCGGGCACCGAGATTTGCGGACTCGCTAATGTCTAGCATAATATTTGCTTTCTTGAATATCGGAGAATGATCATTAACATCTAAGACTTCTATTGTTATGGGGTGCAGTTCCATCGGATTTTCTAATATCAGTTCAAAGCTGAAACTACACGGCGTTACGTCCCCACAAAGCTGCTCTCGGTCTATTCTCTCATTCACGACCAGAATCCCTTTGTCTGTCTGCAGCTCGGTGTAGTGAACGTTTTCTCCGGTCACGATACGGGCCCGCCCTGAGCGGAGCCTTTTCAGATCCAAGCCAAGATCCTGCGCCACATTACCGATAGCAGAGCCTTTCTTCATCTCCTCGGGTATAGAATACCGAATTTGACCACCTACCATGTTAACCGCAAGAAGCAGCAACAGAAGGAGTTCTATGCGACGTCGCAGTTCATAAAATAATCGGCATTCTGAAGAAATGCAGGTCAGAGATCTTAATGTCGCCATCACTCCGATGGAAATAATCAAAGGATGGAAGCTTTTTCCTTTGTATGTAGTAGAAAACGTCCCAATATATAAGCGCCGGCGTTACATTTACAACTGTCCTCAAGCTGTAAATGCTTCAAATGAAAGTCTGTGAATCCGCACTGGACAACACACGGAGAGCCTTCCTCACGTCATGATCACCGAGAGGATGGACTGAATGAGAACGTAACGCAAAAAAAAAAAAAAAATCATCTTACTGGCCAACAGCGTCGCTTAGAGTCGAAAATGTGAAAAATCTCATGAGGCTTGAATAAAACTAAAAATAACAATTGTTAAACCGGAAATGAATGCATTTTATCTAGTATGGAGATTAATATGAAACGAGTTGAAAAAGACAATACTATCGACTGACTGAAATACTTTAACTTCAGCATCAATGTTTTAACACATTTCACAGAAAGGGAATTAAAATCTATCCAGATTCAATTGAAAATGTTTTTTTTAATCAAACATCTGCTCAAAAAACTGTGCCGCTCATTATTTAAATAAAATAAAAATATTACCTGATTCATAAGAAAAAGCTACTTTTAAGGGAAATATACAATTATGCACCGGTACAATGAAATCACATACATAAGATGATTGACTAATTCGGTTGTTGTAAGGTCTGATGAGAACTTTCGTATGAAATGAGATGAAGCATTTGGAAATACGTAAAATTAAAAAAAGAAGGAAATTATTAAGATATGAGTATATGACTGGGTTCTGCTTTAGACTAATATTTTGTGATAGCAAACGTTTGTAGAACTGCTCATTTCCGTGTCAAGAACACCAACACAGCCTGGACAACAAATAATAACAGTGATAATGATAAAAGGAAAAAAAAAGGAATGCGGACCAACTCTGTCTGGGGGTATGAACGAAAAAACTGACCATGGATTTATCCATATAATTGAAAGAAACATACGACCAGGCGAGTGATTACTTCGGAGGATGTGATAGGGAAATTATAATCGTGGGTACATTACGAAAACATAGGCGCTGTCCATGGTGCTGGAAGTTATTTGATACTGCAATATAGGGAAAAAAGTATATATTTTTGAAAAAAAACATATACGTTATACGGAAAAACTAACCTCTAGAGGAGAGTCTGGTTCATCCAGGATGCTCTTTTCACTCTGTATCCGCTGCATCGTTCCTGTAGAACTGGGGTCCATTATCAGCACGTTCTGACTACCAGCTCTGCCGAACTTACAGTCACTCTTTCTGGAGTCAGTCGTCCTGCACACCTCGTAATTGTACACATGTGGCAGAGTCCCTGTCCCCAAAGTGTCCGAGTAACGTGGTGGATAATATGGAATGACAGGCAGGTTGGAGTGATACAGGATGCGAGACTGTCTCCACCTGTAGATTTTGACTGATATAATAACCACTAAACACGTGATGAAGAGGAAGGAAACTACAGCCAGAGCCAAGACTAAGTAAAAAGTCAGGTTGTCATTGTACTCCTTGTCGTGGGTCAACTCAGTGAACTCCGACAGCACTTCAGGGAAGCTGTCCGCCACCGCCACGTTAACAATGACTGTAGCTGAACGAGAGGGCTGCCCGTTGTCCTCCACTATAACAGTCAGTCTTTGTTTGACAGCATCTTTATCAGTGACTTGGCGGATAGTTCTGATTTCTCCATTCTGTAAGCCCACTTCAAACAGCGCCCTGTCTGTGGCTTTCTGCAGTTTATAGGAGAGCCAGGCATTCTGTCCAGAGTCCACATCAACAGCCACCACTTTAGTCACTAGATAGCCCACATCTGCTGAACGAGGAACCATTTCAGCCACCAGAGAGCCACCAGTCTGAACTGGGTACAGAACCTGAGGGGGGTTGTCGTTCTGGTCCTGAACTATCAGTTTCACAGTCACATTGTTACTGAGAGGAGGAGAGCCTCCATCCTGCGCCTTCACAACAAAAACCAGCTGTTTGATTTGTTCATAATCAAAGGAGCGCACTGCGTGCACGACTCCGCTTTCTGCATTTACTGAAACATATTCAGAAACTGGAGCTCCACCAATATTAGTATTCTCCAGTATATAAGATATCCGGGCGTTTTGGTTTTCATCGGGATCTTTAGCCCCGAGAGTGAGAACAGAAATGCCTGGAGAGTTATTCTCTATGATAAACGTATTGTAAACACTTTGAGAAAATACTGGAGCATTATCGTTCACGTCAGAGACCTTTAAATGAAAGGTTCTTTTTGTTGAAAGAGGAGGTATTCCTGCATCTGTCGCAACAACTGTGATGTTATATTCTGAAACGCTTTCACGATCTAATACAGTATCTGTTACCAACGTATAGTAATTTCTTAAATTAGATTTAATTTTGAAAGGCGCGTTTTGTTCTATTCTACAGTTTACTTGTCCGTTATCACCCGAGTCCAGATCTTTTACATTTATGATGCCAATAGTGGTACCAGGAGGAGAGTCCTCGGACACGGGACTAGTGAATGACATAACACTTATGATAGGAGCGTTATCATTAACATCAGTTACTTCAATTATCACTTTGCTGGAATCTGTTAAACCTCCCTGATCTCTGGCGTCGATTCGAAGTTCGTACTTTTTGTCTTTTTCATAATCAATAAAGCCTGTTATTGAAATTATACCATTTTTTTCGTCAATCATAAACACATCACTGAGACCACTGTTGAGATCTGAAAAATAATAAGTTACAATGCTATTTGACCCGAAATCTGCGTCACTGGCATTAACAGTGGTAACGTAAGTATCTCGGGGAGAATTTTCCATGACTGTGGCTTTATATACAGATTGATTGAATACTGGAGCATTATCATTTGCATCGAGAACAGTTATATCGATATTTACGGTGCCAGATCTCTGCGGAGTCCCACCATCTACAGCTATTAGCTTTAGAGACAGATTAGGATTTGTCTCCCTGTCCAGCGGCTTCTGAAGCACCATCTCTGCGTATTTCTTCCCGTCTGCATTCGAGTTTTGTTTAAGAATAAAATTGTCATTGTCGGTCAGAAAATATTCTCTAAGTCCGTTAACACCCACGTCTGGATCTTCTGCACTGGCTAAAGAAAATCGAGCTCCAGCACTGGCTATTTCGCTGATTTCGAAATTGATGCTCTTTCGTTTGAAGGTTGGCGAATGGTCGTTTATATCCGTTATTTCAACTGTGATTTGATGTAGCTCCATAGGATTTTCTAAAATCACTTCAAAGCTGAAACTGCACGGGGTTGTGTCTCCACACAGCTGCTCTCGGTCTATTCTCTCTTTGACGACTAAAATCCCTTTGTCTGTCTGCAGCTCGGTGTACTGGATGCTGTCGCCGGTCACGATACGGGCCCGACCCAAACGGAGCCTTTTGAGATTCAAGCCGAGGTCCTGTGCTACATTACCGATGAGTGAGCCTTTCTTCATCTCCTCTGGGATAGAGTATCGAATATGTCCAGTGACCATATGAATCAGACAAAAAATGAGCAAGAAGAAATGCCAATTGCGTCCACAGCCAAAGCGCCATTTTATACACCGGGTGTATCCTTTTAATCCACAATCCATAGTTAAAGGAAATTGTAAATCGCTTCACTTATTCTGGGTTCTAAAGTTAATATATCACCAATGATAAACTACTGTATTCTATCTTTTAGATATAAAGAATGAGATGTGCGTTTTCTTCGATTGTGAGCCCATATAATGACTACTATCGGCTTTTCTTGACGAGCAACGGCGGTAAGGGAGGAGATTGTGTCATAGTGTTTTAGAAAAAAATGTTATATTGACCAACAGCGTCCCTTAGAGTCCACAATCAGTAACACCGTGCGCTTTCTTTCTTTCTTTGGCAATGTCATGAGACATTTAGTGCAATCAAAAAAATACAAATATGTCCATAATGTTCTGCTACAACAGGTGTTCAGAAAAAATACTTCCGCTACTACTACTACTACTACTTCTAATAATAATAATTATAACAAAGGTTCCCAAAAATGTATATTAAAATACTATATGAATTACATTTGAATATGCATTGTCAAAACAGAACACACTCCATGAAAACACAAAAGTACAACAGTAAAAAGAGCTGTAAAGCTAAAAGGCACGACATTTAAGGTTGGCAAAGCCAGCTGACGGTGAAAACTCACATAAAGACGATGTTTTAATTACAAATGCAAGTAATATTGGTACTAGTGTTCCAACCATCTCGAATAAGTCACCTCACATAAGTTGATTCAGGAAATACGTCACTGTGTTCAGGTGTGGATGTACTGCTACAGCTACACACTTAACATTTCGCATATTTCATAAAAAGTAGGACAGGGTCGGAAAAACATGAATGCGAACTAACTAAATACGAGAAACGTAAACCGCCAAAACATATCACTGACTGTGGGGGGTAATATTTAATTTCTCATATTGTCAACATTCTGCTTAATGAAGACCTTTTTCAAGTAGGAATATAGATAGATAAAAACAACAACAACTACAAAATGCTAAGAGAATTTGAAACGAACGACCTAACAGAAACCGCAGTTTCAACAGAATTTTTAAACGGCAGAGTCCAGACCAAGAATACCGGGACTCGGACAGGAAAGAAGAACACAAACAAAACAAAAGAAAATTAAATTAAATAGAAGTGTTGCCTTAGAGTAAACTATAGATGTATAAGTCCTAATGTAGTGATTATCTGATTCTGACATAATCCAGTAAATGCAAAGTCTTACGGTGACTCAGGCAGCATCGAAAGCATAAGCACTATAACATAAGTGGGTATGAAAGAGTCGAGTAATTGAATAGACATTGGATGAGCATATGGACTCCACAAGAGAGAAAGAATGCTTTTAAGAAACACATACCGTCTTTCTACTTTTGTTAATATTTTACCTTTCCAGGGTCCCCTTGAAATATCTTCATAACTATGGCAAGCGAATGGTAAGCAAGTAAAACACTGCCAGGAAACATTGCACAAAAACATGGCGTGTGATCATCAATACTCTATAAACAAAGACATTTGGATATAGAAAACAACTGGAAACTATCAGTCACTTTATAAGAAAACATTCCTTTAAAAAGTAACCATGTGAGACCTTTTACAAAAGCTTTGTAGGCCTACCTATATGCAGAGAAAAACTGAGACGCTGTCCTTGGTGCTGAGAAATGTATAATGCTGGGAAGCTTTGCATCAGAGTAATTAAGTAAAGAACGAGAATAGATATACAAATATCCTCTAACTGACCTCTAGAGGAGAGTCTGGTTCATCCAGGATGCTCTTTTCACTCTGTATCCGCTGCATCGTTCCTGTAGCACTGGGGTCCATTATCAGCATGTTCTGACTACCAGCTCTGCCGAACTTACAGTCACTCTTTCTGGAGTCAGTCGTCCTGCACACCTCGTAATTGTACACATGTGGCAGAGTCCCTGTCCCCAAAGTGTCCGAGTAACGTGGTGGATAATATGGAATGACAGGCAGGTTGGAGTGATACAGGATGCGAGACTGTCTCCACCTGTAGATTTTGACTGATATGATAACCACTAAACACGTGATGAAGAGGAAGGAAACTACAGCCAGAGCCAAGACTAAGTAGAAAGTCAGGTTGTCATTGTACTCCTTGTCGTGGGTCAACTCAGTGAACTCCGACAGCACTTCAGGGAAGCTGTCCGCCACCGCCACGTTAACAATGACTGTAGCTGAACGAGAGGGCTGCCCGTTGTCCTCCACTATAACAGTCAGTCTTTGCTTGACAGCATCTTTATCAGTGACTTGGCGGATAGTTCTGATTTCTCCATTCTGTAAGCCCACTTCAAACAGCGCCCTGTCTGTGGCTTTCTGCAGTTTATAGGAGAGCCAGGCATTCTGTCCAGAGTCCACATCAACAGCCACCACTTTAGTCACCAGATAGCCCACATCTGCTGAACGAGGCACCATTTCAGCCACCAGAGAGCCACCAGTCTGAACTGGGTACAGAACCTGAGGGGGGTTGTCATTCTGGTCCTGAACTATCAGTTTCACAGTCACATTGTTACTGAGAGGAGGTGAGCCTCCATCTTGCGCCTTCACAACAAAAACCAGCTGTTTGATTTGCTCATAATCAAAGGAGCGCACAGCGTGCACGACTCCGCTTTCTGCATTTACTGAAACATATTCAGAAACTGGAGCTCCACCAATATTAGTGTTCTCCAGTATATAAGATATCCGGGCGTTTTGGTTTTCATCGGGATCTTTAGCCCCGAGAGTGAGAACAGAAATGCCTGGAGAGTTATTCTCTATGATAAACGTATTGTAAACACTTTGAGAAAATACTGGAGCATTATCGTTCACGTCAGAGACCTTTAAATGAAAGGTTCTTTTTGTTGAAAGAGGAGGTATTCCTGCATCTGTCGCAACAACTGTGATGTTATATTCTGAAACGCTTTCACGATCTAATACAGTATCTGTTACCAACGTATAGTAATTTCTTAAATTAGATTTAATTTTGAAAGGCGCGTTTTGTTCTATTCTACAGTTTACTTGTCCGTTATCACCCGAGTCCAGATCTTTTACATTTATGATGCCAATAGTGGTACCAGGAGGAGAGTCCTCGGACACGGGACTAGTGAATGACATAACGTTTATGATAGGAGCGTTATCATTAACGTCAGTTACTTCAATTATCACTTTGCTGGAATCTGTTAAACCTCCCTGATCTCTGGCGTCGATTCGAAGTTCGTACTTTTTGTCCTTTTCATAATCAATAAAGCCTGTTATTGAAATTATACCAGTTTTTTCGTCAATCATAAACACATCACTGAGACCACTGTTGAGATCTGAAAAATAATAAGTCACAATGCTATTTGACCCGAAATCTGCGTCACTGGCATTAACAGTGGTAACGTAAGTATCTCGGGGAGAATTTTCCATGACTGTGGCTTTATATACAGATTGATTGAATACTGGAGCATTATCATTTACATCGAGAACAGTTATATCGATATTTACGGTGCCAGATCTCTGCGGAGTCCCACCATCTACAGCTATTAGCTTTAGAGACAGATTAGGATTTGTCTCCCTGTCCAGCGGCTTCTGAAGCACCATCTCTGCGTATTTCTTCCCGTCTGCATTCGAGTTTTGTTTAAGAACAAAATTGTCATTCTCGGCCAGAAAATATTCTCTAAGTCCGTTAACACCCACGTCTGGATCTTCTGCACTGGTTAAAGAAAATCGAGCACCAGCACTGGCTGATTCGCTGATTTCAAAATTGATACTGTTTCGTTTGAAGGTTGGCGAATGGTCGTTTATATCCGTTATTTCAACTGTGATTTGATGTAGCTCCATAGGATTTTCTAAAATTACCTCAAAGCTGAAACTGCACGGGGTTGTGTCTCCACACAGCTGCTCTCGGTCTATTCTCTCTTTGACGACTAAAATCCCTTTGTCTGTCTGCAGCTCGGTGTACTGGATGCTGTCGCCGGTCACGATACGGGCCCGACCCAAACGGAGCCTTTTGAGATTCAAGCCGAGGTCCTGTGCTACATTACCGATGAGCGAGCCTTTCTTCATCTCCTCTGGGATAGAGTATCGAATATGTCCAGTGACCATATGAATCAGACAAAAAATGAGCAAGAAGAAATGCCAATTGCGTCCACAGCCAAAGCGCCATTTTATACACCGGGTGTATCCTTTTAATCCACAATCCATAGTTAAAGGAAATTGTAAATCGCTTCACTTATTCTGGGTTCTAAAGTTAATATATCACCAATGATAAACTACTGTATTCTATCTTTTAGATATAAAGAAGGAGATGTGCGTTTTCTTCGATTGTGAGCCCATATAATGAATAATATCGGCTTTTCTTGACGAGCAACGGCGGTAAGGGAGGAGATTGTGTCATAGTGTTTTAGAAAAAAATGTTATATTGACCAACAGCGTCCCTTAGAGTCCACAATCAGTAACACCGTGCGCTTTCTTTCTTTCTTTGGCAATGTCATGAGACATTTAGTGCAATCAAAAAAATACAAATATGTCCAAAATGTTCTGCTACAACAGGTGTTCAGAAAAATACTTCCGCTACTACTACTACTACTTCTAATAATAATAATTATAACAAAGGTTCCCAAAAATGTATATTAAAATACTATATGAATTACATTTGAATATGCATTGTCAAAACAGAACACACTCCATGAAAACACAAAAGTACAACAGTAAAAAGAGCTGTAAAGCTAAAAGGCACGACATTTAAGGTTGGCAAAGCCAGCTGACGGTGAAAACTCACATAAAGACGATGTTTTAATTACAAATGCAAGTAATATTGGTACTAGTGTTCCAACCATCTCGAATAAGTCACCTCACATAAGTTGATTCAGGAAATACGTCACTGTGTTCAGGTATGGATGTACTGCTACAGCTACACACTTAACATTTCGCATATTTCATAAAAAGTAGGACAGGGTCGGAAAAACATGAATGCGAACTAACTAAATACGAGAAACGTAAACCGCCAAAACATATCACTGACTGTGGGGGGTAATATTTAATTTCTCATATTGTCAACATTCTGCTTAATGAAGACCTTTTTCAAGTAGGAATATAGATAGATAAAAACAACAACAACTACAAAATGCTAAGAGAATTTGAAACGAACGACCTAACAGAAACCGCAGTTTCAACAGAATTTTTAAACGGCAGAGTCCAGACCAAGAATACCGGGACTCGGACAGGAAAGAAGAACACAAACAAAACAAAAGAAAATTAAATTAAATAGAAGTGTTGCCTTAGAGTAAACTATAGATGTATAAGTCCTAATGTAGTGATTATCTGATTCTGACATAATCCAGTGAATGCAAAGTCTTACGGTGACTCAGGCAGCATCGAAAGCATAAGCACTATAACATAAGTGGGTATGAAAGAGTCGAGTAATTGAATAGACATTGGATGAGCATATGGACTCCACAAGAGAGAAAGAATGCTTTTAAGAAACACATACCGTCTTTCTACTTTTGTTAATATTTTACCTTTCCAGGGTCCCCTTGAAATATCTTCATAACTATGGCAAGCGAATGGTAAGCAAGTAAAACACTGCCAGGAAACATTGCACAAAAACATGGCGTGTGATCATCAATACTCTATAAACAAAGACATTTGGATATAGAAAACAACTGGAAACTATCAGTCACTTTATAAGAAAACATTCCTTTAAAAAGTAACCATGTGAGACCTTTTACAAAAGCTTTGTAGGCCTACCTATATGCAGAGGAAAACTGAGACGCTGTCCTTGGTGCTGAGAAATGTATAATGCTGGGAAGCTTTGCATCAGAGTAATTAAGTAAAGAACGAGAATAGATATACAAATATCCTCTAACTGACCTCTAGAGGAGAGTCTGGTTCATCCAGGATGCTCTTTTCACTCTGTATCCGCTGCATCGTTCCTGTAGCACTGGGGTCCATTATCAGCACGTTCTGACTACCAGCTCTGCCGAACTTACAGTCACTCTTTCTGGAGTCAGTCGTCCTGCACACCTCGTAATTGTACACATGTGGCAGAGTCCCTGTCCCCAAAGTGTCCGAGTAACGTGGTGGATAATATGGAATGACAGGCAGGTTGGAGTGATACAGGATGCGAGACTGTCTCCACCTGTAGATTTTGACTGATATGATAACCACTAAACACGTGATGAAGAGGAAGGAAACTACAGCCAGAGCCAAGACTAAGTAGAAAGTCAGGTTGTCATTGTACTCCTTGTCGTGGGTCAACTCAGTGAACTCCGACAGCACTTCAGGGAAGCTGTCCGCCACCGCCACGTTAACAATGACTGTAGCTGAACGAGAGGGCTGCCCGTTGTCCTCCACTATAACAGTCAGTCTTTGCTTGACAGCATCTTTATCAGTGACTTGGCGGATAGTTCTGATTTCTCCATTCTGTAAGCCCACTTCAAACAGCGCCCTGTCTGTGGCTTTCTGCAGTTTATAGGAGAGCCAGGCATTCTGTCCAGAGTCCACATCAACAGCCACCACTTTAGTCACCAGATAGCCCACATCTGCTGAACGAGGCACCATTTCAGCCACCAGAGAGCCACCAGTCTGAACTGGGTACAGAACCTGAGGGGGGTTGTCATTCTGGTCCTGAACTATCAGTTTCACAGTCACATTGTTACTGAGAGGAGGAGAGCCTCCATCTTGCGCCTTCACAACAAAAACCAGCTGTTTGATTTGCTCATAATCAAAGGAGCGCACAGCGTGCACGACTCCGCTTTCTGCATTTACTGAAACATATTCAGAAACTGGAGCTCCACCAATATTAGTGTTCTCCAGTATATAAGATATCCGGGCGTTTTGGTTTTCATCTGGATCTTTAGCCATGAGAGTGAGAACAGAAATGCCTGGAGAGTTATTCTCTATGATAAACGATTTGTAAACACTTTGAGAAAATACCGGAGCATTATCGTTTACGTCAGAGACCTTTAAATGAAAGGTTCTTTTTGTTGAAAGAGGAGGTATTCCTGCATCTGTCGCAACAACTGTGATGTTATATTCTGAAACGCTTTCACGATCTAATACAGTATCTGTTACTAACGTATAGTAATTTCTTAAATTAGATTTAATTTTGAAAGGCGCGTTTTGTTCTATTCTACAGTTTACTTGTCCGTTATCACCCGAGTCCAGATCTTTTACATTTATGATGCCAATAGTGGTACCAGGAGGAGAGTCCTCGGACACGGGACTAGTGAATGACATAACACTTATGATAGGAGCGTTATCATTAACATCAGTTACTTCAATTATCACTTTGCTTGAATCTGTTAAACCTCCCTGATCTTTTGCCTCGATTCGAAGTTCGTATTTTTTGTTTTTTTCATAATCAGTAGAGCCTGTTATTGAAATGACACCAGTTTTTTCGTCAATCATAAACACATCACTGAGACCACTGTTGAGATCTGAAAAAATATAAGTTGCGATAGCGTTTGATCCGAAATCTGCGTCACTGGCATTAACAGTGATAACGTAAGTATCTCTGGGAGAATTTTCCATGACTGTGGCTTTATATACAGATTGATTGAATACTGGAGCATTATCATTTGCATCGAGAACAGTTATATCGATATTTACTGTACCAGATCTCTGCGGAGTCCCACCATCTACAGCTATTAGCTTTAGAGACAGACTAGGATTTGTCTCCCTGTCCAGCGGCTTCTGAAGCACCATCTCTGCGTATTTCTTCCCGTCTGCATTCGAGTTTTGTTTAAGAACAAAATTGTCATTGTCGGTCAGAAAATATTCTCTAAGTCCGTTAACACCCACGTCTGGATCTTCTGCCATCGTCAAAGGGAAACGAGCGCCGGTACTGGCTATTTCGCTGATTTCAAAATTGATACTGTTTCGTTTGAAGGTTGGCGAATGGTCGTTTATATCCGTTATTTCAACTGTGATTTGATGTAGCTCCATAGGATTTTCTAAAATCACTTCAAAGCTGAAACTGCACGGGGTTGTGTCTCCACACAGCTGCTCTCGGTCTATTCTCTCTTTGACGACTAAAATCCCTTTGTCTGTCTGCAGCTCGGTGTACTGGATGCTGTCGCCGGTCACGATACGGGGCCGACCCGAACGGAGCCTTTTGAGATCCAAACCAAGGTCCTGTGCTACATTACCGATGAGCGAGCCTTTCTTCATCTCCTCTGGGATAGAGTATCGAATATGTCCAGTGACCACATGGATCATACAAAACATGAAGAACAGAATCTGCCAATTGCCTTTGCAGGAAAAGCGCCATTTTACACACAGGGCGTAGGTTTTATATCCACAATCCATATTAAAAGAAATCGATCTTGGTACGATTCTTATTCGGGAAAAAAGAACTGAATATGCAAAGACAGCCTAAAAGTTTTTTTTTTCATTCAGTCAATGTAAAATGAAAGACATCTATTCTATTCCACTGCCACCTATATAATGAACGTTAACACCCTTTCTTTTGGAAGCAGGGAGAAAAGGGAGAGGATCCTGACATAATAGGTTACAAAATATGTGAGTTAACCAACAGCGTCCCTTACAGTCCATAGTCAGTAAACACCGAGTAATACAAAGCAAATTCTTCTGCAAATAATAATACTTAAAAAAATGTATAATAAGGTGAACTTAAAATGATGATTCTTATATTATTCTTAAATGCAAAAATAATAAATGAGTAGAACTGCTACTGGTGCAATTATGTTGTTATTATATTTAATAAGTCAGAATATATAGATGAAAGTATAATACATTCAAAACCTTGAAAAAGATGAGATTTTGAGTACGCTTTAATAAAGAAAGGTTAAAAAAAGTCTGCGCAGTCAAACAGAGATATAAATGCCACAAAAATGTAGAACATCAAAGTAATACAAAGGTGCAATAAAGATGTTGCTCATGGTGGTTTAAAAGAAATATAAAAATCAGTTAGAAATCAGAGAATATTATGGGGGGAACAAAGGCAGAAAGCTACACTAAGTTGCTTTTGATAAACTTTCACCAACATTTAACCTCCTAGGACCTGGCGTCTATATATGTGAACATCACATTTTGGGTTGTCTAGACCACAATACTAAATGTTCCTCTACAAGGGTCAGATATCTTTATCCATACTTTGTTACAGACATACATCTTCCTGCAACTGTTAACAGCACTTCCAGTGAGCTATATTGCTCATAGGGGCACAATTGTTGTTTCTCAGTTTGTTTTTGTACTCAGGAAAAATACTGCAGTGTTCAGACACCAAATAAAGAGTTTTGCAGCATTACTCGATTATGACTTTATAGTGTTCTATCGAAATTTAAAACGAATGTCCTCGTAAGTGGATATCATTTTTCTCAGAAACTACATGACGTAAAAAGATGATTCTTTGATCCCAATCAGCTCAAATAGCAAAGAGAAATTAAACATGCATGCCATGAATGAGTTCGGGTCTTAGAAGGTTAAAGGTGAGTGCTGAGTTCAGGAAAATGGAACAGAAAAGATTAGATTATCACTCACCAAAGTAGACATTTGGGAACGGTTGCCTGACAGTTGCTTGTCCACTTGCGGTACATCGTCTACAGCTCCATCCACACTCACTAAACTTTGACTCATCGGTTGCATGTATTTCATGTCACTCTTTCTGGAGTCAGTCGTCCTGCACACCTCGTAATTATATACATGTGGTAGAGTCCCTGTCCCCAAAGTGTCTGAGTAACGTGGTGGATAATATGGAATGACAGGCAGGTTGGAGTGATACAGGATGCGAGACTGTCTCCATCTGTAGATTTTGACTGATATAATAACCACTAAACACGTGATGAAGAGGAAGGAAACTACAGCCAGAGCCAAGACTAAGTAAAAAGTCAGGTTGTCATTGTACTCCTTGTCGTGGGTCAACTCAGTGAACTCCGACAGCACTTCAGGGAAGCTGTCCGCCACCGCCACGTTAACAATGACTGTAGCTGAACGAGAGGGCTGCCCGTTGTCCTCCACTATAACAGTCAGTCTTTGCTTGACAGCATCTTTATCAGTGACTTGGCGGATAGTTCTGATTTCTCCATTCTGTAAGCCCACTTCAAACAGCGCCCTGTCTGTGGCTTTCTGCAGTTTATAGGAGAGCCAGGCATTCTGTCCAGAGTCCACATCAACAGCCACCACTTTAGTCACCAGATAGCCCACATCTGCTGAACGAGGCACCATTTCGGCCACCAGAGAGCCACCAGTCTGGACTGGGTACAGAACTTGAGGGGGGTTGTCGTTCTGGTCCTGAACTATTATTTTCACAGTCACGTTGCTGCTGAGTGGAGGAGAGCCTCCATCCTGTGCTTTAATTACTAACTCAAACTGTTTGGTTTGCTCATAATCAAAGGTGCGAACCGCGTTAAGAACTCCAGTTTCAGAGTTTAAAGACACATAAGTAGAAACTGGACTCCCACCGACCTGTGTGTCCTCTAAAAGATATGAGATTCTAGCATTTTGATTCCAATCACAGTCCCGCGCACTCACAGTAAATATGGAAAATCCAGGAGAGTTATTCTCTGTGATATAAGCAGTATAGCTGTTTTTATCAAACAATGGTGCGTTGTCGTTGACGTCAGAGATTTTTAGATGCAATTTTGTTGAACTAGACAGAGGGAGAGACCCAAAATCGGTGGCTGTAATTGTTATGTTATATTCTGAGACGGATTCTCTGTCAAAGTGTTGATCTGAGACCAAATTGTAATAATTTGTCAGAGATGTTTCAATTTTAAAGGGAAGTTTACCATCAATCGAACATTTAATTTGCCCATTTCTCTCAGAATCTGCGTCTTTTATATTCAAAATTGCAATTGTTGTACCAGGTCGGGAATCTTCTGACAGGGGACTAGAAAATGACATTACATTTATAATAGGAGCATTATCATTAACATCAATAACATCAAATATAACTTTACTTGTCCCAGTTAGTCCACCGTGATCTTTTGCCTCTACCCTCAACTCGTATTTTTTGTCTTTCTCGTAGTCAATCTGACCAGACACGTAAATTATTCCGGTGTTTTCATTAATTCTAAATATATCCGCTGCACTTTCTTTCATTTCGGATAAACTGTATGTAATGTGTCCATTTAATCCACTGTCTGCGTCTGTTGCATTTACTGTAATGATACTAGTCCCTGTTTTCGTGTTTTCCAACACAGATGCTTTGTACACTGATTGATTAAAAACTGGATCGTTGTCGTTGGCGTCTAACACAGTCACATCTATATTTACTGTACCAGATCTCTGTGGTGTTCCTCCATCAACTGCGATTAATTTCAAAGAGAAATGCGGGTGTCGCTCTCTGTCTAAAGGTTTCTGGAGCACCATTTCAACATATTTTCTTCCATCTGGATTTGAATGTTGTTTCAATATAAAATTGTCGTTTGGAGATAGAATATAATTTTGCAGCGCGTTTTGGCCTACATCTAGATCCTGCGCGCTCTGCAGAGGGAAACGTACTCCAACTGCAGCTGATTCGCTTATTTCAAAACTGATGGGTTTATCTTTGTTTGGGAAGACAGGTGCGTGATCATTTATATCCAAAACCTCGACAGTTATTCTGTGTAGTTCCATCGGGTCTTCCAAAATCATCTCAAAGCTGAGACTACACGGCGTTACGTCCCCACAAAGCTGCTCTCGGTCTATTCTCTCATTCACGACCAGAATCCCTTTGTCTTTCTGCAGCTCGGTGTAGTGAACGTTTTCTCCGGTCACGATACGGGCCCGCCCTGAGCTGAGCCTTTTCAGATCCAAGCCAAGATCCTGCGCCACATTGCCGATAACAGAGCCTTTCTTCATCTCCTCAGGTATAGAATACCGAATCTGACCACCTACCATGTTAACCGCAAGAAGCAGCAACAGAAGAAATCCTATGTGACGTCGTACTCCACAAAATGATTCCCATTTTGATGGGACGCGGGTTTGACGCCTTACAGTCGCCATCACTCAGACAAAAAAAGAAAAACAAAACTTGAAAAAAGATATATCTCCTTAGGAATTAGAAAACAAAAAGGCTCCCGGTATATTAGCGGCCACGTTACATTTAATTCAAGTTGTAAATGGAAGTCTGTGAGACCTTGTTCATACGATCTATGGACAAAACACAGAGCGCCCATTTCACTGCATGACTACTGGGGGGATGAACTAAATGGCAACGTAAGATCAAAAATATTTTACTGGCCAACAGCGTCCCTTAGAGTCTAAAAGGTGGAAATCATACGAGATTTGACAAATGAGTATTGAACAACTGTTATAACTCTAAGTGTGTGTTTGTGTGGTGAGGGGGGGGGGGGGGGGGCATGTTTAATTTCTTTTATTGTCACCATTCTGCTTAATGAAGACATTTTCCAAGTAACAATATAAATAGCTAACAACAAAAACACCAACAACAAAAACAAAAGCAACCAAAATACTAAGAAAATTTGAAACGAACGACTAATACTGAAACCGAAGTTTCAAAAGAATTTTTAAACGCCAGACCAAGAATACCGGGACTCAGACAGGAAAAAAGAAAACATCAAAGCAAAAGAAAATGAAATTAGATAGAAGTGTTGCCTTAGAGGAAACTATAGATGTATAAGTCCTAATGTAATGATTATCTGATTCTGACATAATTCAGTGAATGTAAAGTCTTACGGTGACTCAGGCAGCATCGAAAGCATAAGCACTGTAAAATAAATCGGTATGAATGAGTCGAGTAATTGAATAGACATTGGATGAGCATATGGACTCCACAAGAAAGTAAGAATGCTTTTAAGAAACGCATACCTTCTTGCTACTTTGTCTTAATATTTTACCTTTCCAGGGTCCCTTTGAAATATCTTCATAACTAGGGCAAGAGAATGGTAAGCAAGTAAAACACTGCCAGGAAACATTGCAAAGAAACTTGGAGTGTGATCATTAATACTCTATAAACAAAGACATTTGGATATAAAAAAATAACTGGAAACTGTTAGGGACTTTATAAGAGGACATTCCTTTAAAAAGTAACCATGTAAGACCTTTTACAGAAGCTTTGTAGGCCTACCTATATGCAGAGGAAAACTGAGACGCTGTCCTTGGTGCTGAGAAATGTATAATGCTGGGAAGATTTTCATCAGAGTAATTAAGTAAAGAACAAGAATAAATATAGAAATATCCTCTAACTGACCTCTAGAGGAGAGTCTGGTTCATCCAGGATGCTCTTTTCACTCTGTATCCGCTGCATCGTTCCTGTAGAACTGGGGTCCATAATCAGCACGTTCTGACTACCAGCTCTGCCGAACTTACAGTCACTCTTTCTGGAGTCAGTCGTCCTGCACACCTCGTAATTGTACACATGTGGCAGAGTCCCTGTCCCCACAGTGTCCGAGTAACGTGGTGGATAATATGGAATGACAGGCAGGTTGGAGTGATACAGGATGCGAGACTGTCTCCACCTGTAGATTTTGACTGATATAATAACCACTAAACACGTGATGAAGAGGAAGGAAACTACAGCCAGAGCCAAGACTAAGTAAAATGTCAGGTTGTCATTGTACTCCTTGTCGTGGGTCAACTCAGTGAACTCCGACAGCACTTCAGGGAAGCTGTCCGCCACCGCCACGTTAACAATGACTGTAGCTGAACGAGAGGGCTGCCCGTTGTCCTCCACTATAACAGTCAGTCTTTGCTTGACAGCATCTTTATCAGTGACTTGGCGGATAGTTCTGATTTCTCCATTCTGTAAGCCCACTTCAAACAGCGCCCTGTCTGTGGCTTTCTGCAGTTTATAGAAGAGCCAGGCATTCTGTCCAGAGTCCACATCAACAGCCACCACTTTCGTCACCAGATAGCCCACATCTGCTGAACGAGGAACCATTTCAGCCACCAGAGAGCCACCAGTCTGGACTGGGTACAGAACCTGAGGGGGGTTGTCGTTCTGGTCCCGGATCATTATTTTCACAGTCACGTTGCTGCTGAGTGGAGGAGAGCCTCCATCCTGTGCTTTAATTACTAACTCAAACTGTTTGATTTGCTCATAATCAAAGGTGCGAACCGCGTTAAGAACCCCAGCTTCACTGTTTAGAGACACATAAGTAGAAACTGGACTCCCACTGACCTGTTTTTCCTCTAAAAGATATGAGATTCTAGCGTTTTGATTCCAATCAGAGTCCCGCGCACTCACAGTGAATATGGAAAATCCAGGAGAGTTATTCTCTGTGATATAAGCAGTATAGCTGTTTTTATCAAATAATGGTGCGTTGTCATTGACGTCAGAGATTTTTAGATGCAATTTTGTTGAACTAGACAGAGGGGGAGACCCAAAATCGGTGGCTGTAATTGTTATGTTATATTCTGAGACGGATTCTCTGTCAAAGTGTTGATCTGAGACCAAATTGTAATAATTTGTCAGTGATGTTTCAATTTTAAAGGGAAGTTTACCATCAATCCAACATTTAATTTGCCCATTTCTCTCAGAATCTGCGTCTTTTATATTCAAAATTGCAATAGTTGTCCCGGGAATTGCATCCTCTGACAGGGGACTAGAAAATGACATTACATGTATAATAGGTTCATTATCATTAACATCAGTAACATCAAATATAACTTTACTTGTCCCAGTTAGTCCACCGTGATCCTTTGCCTCTACCCTCAACTCGTATTTTCGGTATTTTTCATAATCTATCTGACCAGACACGTAGATTGTTCCCGTCTTTTCATCAATCGTAAATATTTCTGCTACACTTCCTTTCATTTTGGACAAACTGTATGTAATGTGTCCATATGATCCACTGTCTGCGTCTGTGGCATTTACTGTAATAATACTAGTCCCTGTTTTCGTGTTTTCCAACACAGATGCTTTGTACACTGATTGATTAAAAACTGGAATATTGTCGTTGGCGTCTAACACAGTCACATCTATACTTACTGTACCAGATCTCTGCGGTGTTCCTCCATCAACTGCGATTAATTTCAAAGAGAAATGCGGGTGTCGCTCTCTGTCTAAAGGTTTCTGGAGCACCATTTCAACATATTTACCACCATCTGGATTTGAATGTTGTTTCAATATAAAATTGTCGTTTGGGGACAGAATATAATTTTGCAGAGCGTTTTGGCCTACATCTAGATCCTCCGCGCTCTGCAGAGGAAAACGTACTTCAACTGCAGCTGATTCGCTTATTTCAAAACTGATGGGTTTATCTTTGTTTGGGAAGACAGGTGCGTGATCATTTATATCCAAAACCTCGACAGTTATTCTGTGTAGTTCCATCGGGTTTTCCAAAATCATTTCAAAGCTGAAACTACACGGCGTTACGTCCCCACAAAGCTGCTCTCGGTCTATTCTCTCATTCACGACCAGAATCCCTTTGTCTGTCTGCAGCTCGGTGTAGTGAACATTTTCTCCGGTCACGATACGGGCCCGCCCTGAGCTGAGCCTTTTCAGATCCAAGCCAAGATCCTGCGCCACATTACCAATAACAGAGCCTTTCTTCATCTCCTCAGGTATAGAATACCGAATCTGACCACCTACCATGTTAACCGCAAGAAGCAGCAACAGAAGCGATCCTATGCGACGTCGTACTCCACAAAATGATCGCCATCCTGGTGATATGTAAGGTAGACGTCTTATAGGCGCCATTACTCAGACAAAAAAGATACAAAGAAAGAAAAAATCGTCTCTTTAGGCAGTAACAAAAATACCCTAGTATACCAGTAGCTGGTTGGCTCATAAAATTGTTCTCCACCGTTAAACGGAAATCTGTGAGACTTCGTTCACATGAACCCTCGGCAAAACACAGAAAGCCGTCCTCGCCGTGTGATTTCTGAGAGGATGGACTGAATGACAACAAAACAGAGATATTATTTCAGCGGCCAACAGCGTCCCTTAGAGTCTAAAAGGTAGAAATCACACGAGACTTGAATCTTTGTAACAACGATCTAAGCCGTGGGGATCAATATGAAATTACTTTCATTAATAAAATAATTTTTCACTGAAGAGTGTATACAACTAATAGTGAGTGGAAAAGTTAAATTGAGAACGATCTACCACAAACAAGATAAGTTTTAATTACATTATCTACCAGCTGAACAACAGTGCCGAGAACCAGGGGAACAAAATCACTAGAATAGAACTGCTACTCTCAGAAAAGAAATATAGATACACCAGTCGAAAGATCATGATAACCAGAAACTAAAATAATTCCCTGGCTTCAAATTCTTAGAAAGAGTAAAAACAATATCAGCATAATTAAACAGGTTAAGCAAGTAGAGATGAGTAACAGAAAACATTTTTTTTGTTTCTTCGCAGGCTTCAGGAAAAATAACGTTGCTCTTCAGAAATACGTAGCTGACTTACTTCTGCTTCTTTTTAGTATTTTACTTTGACAATGTCGTCTTTATCGTCTTATGGGGATGCAATAAGCAAGCACAAAACATTGCACAAACACCAGGAGTATGATCATTAATCTTTTCTCCAGCACAGCTTCAGTATATGAAATACTGGAAACTATTAGGGACTTTTAGGGAGAACTTTCTTTTAAAAATTAACTATGTAAGACCTTTTACAGAAGCTTTTTAGGCCTACCTATATGCAGAGGAAAACTGAGACGCTGTCCTTGGTGCTGAGAAATGTGTAATGCTGGGAAGCTTTTCATCAGAGCAATCAAACAAAGAAGGAGAATAAATACAGAAATATTCTTTGACTGACCTCTAGAGGAGAGTCTGGTTCATCCAGGATGCTCTTTTCACTCTGTATCCGCTGCATCGTTCCTGTAGAACTGGGGTCCATTATCAGCACGTTCTGACTACCAGCTCTGCCGAACTTACAGTCACTCTTTCTGGAGTCAGTCGTCCTGCACACCTCGTAATTGTACACATGTGGCAGAGTCCCTGTCCCCAAAGTGTCTGAGTAACGTGGTGGATAATATGGAATGACAGGCAGGTTGGAGTGATACAGGATGCGAGACTGTCTCCACCTGTAGATTTTGACTGATATAATAACCACTAAACACGTGATGAAGAGGAAGGAAACTACAGCCAGAGCCAAGACTAAGTAAAAAGTCAGGTTGTCATTGTACTCCTTGTCGTGGGTCAACTCAGTGAACTCCGACAGCACTTCAGGGAAGCTGTCCGCCACCGCCACGTTAACAATGACTGTAGCTGAACGAGAGGGCTGCCCGTTGTCCTCCACTATAACAGTCAGTCTTTGTTTGACAGCATCTTTATCAGTGACTTGGCGGATAGTTCTGATTTCTCCATTCTGTAAGCCCACTTCAAACAGCGCCCTGTCTGTGGCTTTCTGCAGTTTATAGGAGAGCCAGGCATTCTGTCCAGAGTCCACATCAACAGCCACCACTTTCGTCACCAGATAGCCCACATCTGCTGAACGAGGAACCATTTCAGCCACCAGAGAGCCACCAGTCTGGACTGGGTACAGAACCTGAGGGGGGTTGTCGTTCTGGTCTTGGATCATTATTTTCACAGTCACGTTGCTGCTGAGTGGAGGAGAGCCTCCATCTTGTGCTTTAATTACTAACGCAAGGTGTTTGATTTGCTCATAATCAAAGGTGCGAACCGCGTTAAGAACACCAGTTTCAGAATTTAAAGACACATAAGTAGAAACTGGACTCCCACTGACCTGTGTGTCCTCTAAAACATATGAGATTCTAGCATTTTGATTCCAATCACAGTCCCGCGCACTCACAGTAAATATGTAAAAACCAGGAGAGTTATTCTCTGTGATATAAGCAGTATAGCTGTTTTTATCAAATAATGGTGCGTTGTCATTGACGTCAGAGATTTTTAGATGCAATTTTGTTGAACTAGACAGAGGGGGAGACCCAAAATCGGTGGCTTTAATTGTTATGTTATATTCTGAGACGGATTCTCTGTCAAAGTGTTGATCTGAGACCAAATTGTAATAATTTGTCAAAGATGTTTCAATTTTAAAGGGAAGTTTACCATCAATCGAACATTTAATTTGCCCATTTCTCTCAGAATCTGCGTCTTTTATATTTAAAACGGCTATGGTTGTACCAGGTCGGGAATCCTCGGACAGGGGACTAGAAAATGACATTACATTTATAATGGGAGCATTATCATTAACATCAGTAACATCAAATATAACTTTACTTGTCCCAGTTAGTCCACCGTGATCCTTTGCCTCTACCCTCAACTCGTATTTTTTGTCTTTCTCGTAGTCAATCTGACCAGACACGTAAATTATTCCGGTGTTTTCATTAATTCTAAAAATGTCCGCTGCACTTTCTTTCATTTCGGATAAACTGTATGTAATGTGTCCATATGATCCACTGTCTGCGTCTGTGGCATTTACTGTAATGATACTAGTCCCTGTTTTCGTGTTTTCCAACACAGATGCTTTGTACACTGATTGATTAAAAACTGGAATATTGTCGTTGGCGTCTAACACAGTCACATCTATATTTACTGTACCAGATCTCTGCGGTGTTCCTCCATCAACTGCGATTAATTTCAAAGAGAAATGCGGGTGTCGCTCTCTGTCTAAAGGTTTCTGGAGCACCATTTCAACATATTTTCTTCCATCTGGATTTGAATGTTGTTTCAATATAAAATTGTCGTTTGGGGACAGAATATAATTTTGCAGTGCGTTTTGGCCCACATCTAGATCCTCCGCGCTCTGCAGAGGAAAACGTACTCCAACTGCAGCTGATTCGCTTATTTCAAAACTGATGGGTTTATCTTTGTTTGGGAAGACAGGTGCGTGATCATTTATATCCAAAACCTCGACAGTTATTCTGTGTAGTTCAATCGGATTTTCCAAAATCATCTCAAAGCTGAAACTACACGGCGTTACGTCCCCACAAAGCTGCTCTCGGTCTATTCTCTCATTCACGACCAGAATCCCTTTGTCTGTCTGCAGCTCGGTGTAGTGAACATTTTCTCCGGTCACGATACGGGCCCGCCCTGAGCGGAGCCTTTTCAGATCCAAGCCAAGATCCTGCGCCACATTACCAATAACAGAGCCTTTCTTCATCTCCTCAGGTATAGAATACCGAATCTGACCACCTACCATGTTAACAGCAAGAAGCAGCAACAGAAGAAATCCTATGTGACGTCGTACTCCACAAAGTGATCGCCATTCGGATACGCAACTCAGGCATGTTAAAGTCGCCATCACTCAGACAGAATATATATATATGTAGAGAACGAACGATTTTTCCGTTCAGGTAGTTTAAATAATGTCCTAGTCTATCATCCCTGAAGCTACATTTACAATTGTCAACAACCTTTATAAAGTTGTGAGTCCTCGTTCAAACGAAATCTTGACAAAAGAAGATGAGCTGCCCTTAATGTATGATCACTGAGGGGATGGACTGGATGACAACGAAAGACCGAAAATATTTAACTGGCCAACAGCGTCCCTTAGAGTATAAAACGTGGAAGTCATATGATTCCTGAATTTCAGAAGCAACACCGCAAACCCAACATCAACACATTTTATCTTGCGTGGAAATCAATATGAAATGATATCAAAACACCATGTTCAATAAAATATTTTCACTTCAGCATGTATGTCGCAACGAATTTTGTGAGGAGATATAGTTAAAATGGACCCACTAGAATAATGAGAGATTATCATTCAAGTAATTTCTAAACCCGGTAAACAGAAGAAACCGTTGCAACAAAAAATAAAAAAAAATAAAAATAAAAAAAAGGAAAAGGAAAAAAGAGAAAGAAAATGGAAGTATTACTTTTTAAGGAATATATGTATAAATCTATATATCAGTTGCTAAAATAATTCATGTGTCCTCAGGATCTTATAATGACTAATTTAGAATCACTAGAAAATATTTTGGCACTCAACTGTCTTGTCATGAAATGTTTTCATGGGAAAGACATAACATAAGAATGCTATTAAGATATGTGTGAATGATTGCTCTGCTTAACATTAAAATGTTTTTTACTAAACTTTCAGGGTAGTCTCGTTCTTTAGAATGTTGTGGAAACCAAATAATATCATTAAACAAAATGTCAGAAGACACTGCAAAGACATGTTTAGAACATTAAAACCCATTTATTTATACTAAAAGAAAAATATTGGCCTCTACCCCTGATTATTCTGGAGGATGTGTGGAGAATGTGTCAATTGTGGTAACCTAGAATTACCTGACTGCTAATGTAAACTAAGACTCTGTTCTTGTTGCTGGAAATTTTGCAACATTAAGAAGCTATTTCATTGAAGCAATTACATAAAGGATAAGGAACAGATGTGTCTATATGAAATGACAAACCTCTAGAGGAGAGTCTGGTTCATCCAGGATGCTCTTTTCACTCTGTATCCGCTGCATCGTTCCTGTAGAACTGGGGTCCATTATCAGCACGTTCTGACTACCAGCTCTGCCGAACTTACAGTCACTCTTTCTGGAGTCAGTCGTCCTGCACACCTCGTAATTGTACACATGTGGCAGAGTCCCTGTTCCCAAAGTGTCTGAGTAACGTGGTGGATAATATGGAATGACAGGCAGGTTGGAGTGATACAGGATGCGAGACTGTCTCCACCTGTAGATTTTGACTGATATGATAACCACTAAACACGTGATGAAGAGGAAGGAAACTACAGCCAGAGCCAGGACCAAGTAAAAAGTCAGGTTGTCATTGTACTCCTTGTCATGTGTCAACTCAGTGAACTCCGATAGCACTTCAGGGAAGCTATCTGCCACCGCCACGTTAACAATGACTGTAGCTGAACGAGAGGGCTGCCCGTTGTCCTCCACTATAACAGTCAGTCTTTGTTTGACAGCATCTTTATCAGTGACTTGGCGGATAGTTCTGATTTCTCCATTCTGCAAGCCCACTTCAAACAGCGCCCTGTCTGTGGCTTTCTGCAGTTTATAGGAGAGCCAGGCATTCTGTCCAGAGTCCACATCAACAGCCACCACTTTAGTCACCAGATAGCCCACATCTGCTGAACGAGGCACCATTTCAGCCACCAGAGAGCCACCAGTTTGGACTGGGTACAGAACCTGTGGGGGGTTGTCATTCTGGTCTTGGATCATTATTTTCACAGTCACATTGCTGCTGAGTGGAGGAGAGCCTCCATCCTGCGCTTTTACAATGAATAACAGTTGTTTGATTTGCTCATAGTCAAACGAACGCACTGCATGCACCACTCCACTTTCTGCATTAACAGAAACGTATTCAGATACTGGAGACCCATTAATCTCACAATCTTCCAAAATGTAGGAAACGCGGGCGTTTTGGTTTTCATCGGGGTCTTTAGCATTAACAGTCATGATAGAAAGACCAGGAGAGTTATTTTCCACAATCCAAGCCCTATAAAAATTTCGAGGAAATTTTGGGGAATTGTCATTAACATCTGACACCTTTAGATTAAAAGTTTTTCTGGTTGACAGCGGAGGGGAGCCCGCGTCTGAGGCAATAACGGTGATGTTAAATTCTGACAAACTTTCACGATCTAAGGCAGCATCAGTTATCAGTGTATAATAACTTCTCACATTGGATTTAATTTTAAAAGGAACACTGCCTTCGATCGTGCACCTTACCTGTCCGTTTTCACCCGAATCAAGATCTTTCACATTAATAATGCCAAGAGTGGTACCCGGAGCTGAGTCTTCTGACACAGGACTAGTGAATGACATCACGTTAATGACCGGTGCATTATCGTTTATATCCAAGACCTCAATTTCAACTTTACTAGAATCTGTCAGTCCCCCTTGATCTTTCGCTTCAACTCTGAACTCAATCTTTTTGTCCATTTCAAAGTCGATTTCCTTTGCCACATATATTCGACCAGTAGCTTCATCTATATCGAATAAATCAGCTATCCCTGCCTTTGATTTTGAAAAGTAATATGCCACTTTTCCATTTGAACCGGTATCAATGTCGCTCGCATTCACTGTAACAACATGCGTGCCTTTTGGGGCATTTTCAATCACCGCGGCCTTATATAAGGATTGATTAAACACCGGAGCATTGTCATTCGCATCTAATACGTTTACCTCTATATTTACTGTCCCAGATTTCTGTGGATTTCCACCATCAACGGCCAACAGTTTTAAAGATAGGCGTGGCTGTACCTCTCTGTCTAAAGGCTTCTGAAGCATCATTTCAGCATATTTACTTCCATCCGGATTAACATATTGTTTCAACACAAAATTGTCTGTCGGAGTTAAAATGTAGTTCTGCAGACTGTTTTGCCCAACATCAGCGTCCTCCGCACTCTCCAGCACAAAACGGGAACCGAGCGCAGCAGATTCGCTTATTTCAAATTCCAAGTGACTGTTCTGAAAAGTGGGAGCGTTATCATTTACATCCAATACCTCTATCGTCACAGGGTGCAGCTCCATCGGTTTTTCCAATAAAATCTCAAAGGTAAAGCTACATGGAGTCAAATCCCCACAAAGCTGCTCTCGGTCTATTCTCTCATTCACAACTAAAGTCCCTTTGTCTGTTTTCAGCTCTGTGTACTGAATGCTTTCTCCCGTAACGATACGGGCCCGTCCAGAACGAAGCCTTTTTAGATCCAAGCCAAGATCTTGTGCCACATTTCCAACAAGGGACCCTGTTTTCAGCTCCTCTGGGATCGAATATCGGATCTGTGCCTCCGCTCGATAAAGAAAAAGGACGTGAAAAACAAACAGGCTGGCTGTAAGTCGCATTCGCCATCTTACAACTCGGTCTCGATGTTCTACTCCAAATGCCATTTTTGAAAACAGGTCTTAAAAACCAAAACCGAGCAATGGATCGAGGGCTTTAACTTAGAGAGGAAGACTCACACACCCTAGGTCGATATATGACGTTAAATAAAAAAGCAGGTGTGTATTCTATTTGATCCAGCTCCTATGAAAAGCAGATCATCTGCCGTTACAAAACGCAGTGATGGGGGTGGAAACAGCCCTGTCTCGAAATGCATGGCAGAATAGATTTACCAGGCAACAGCGTCACTTAGAGGGTATAATATGAAACTAGAAAAGCCAATGACCACGTTCATCACTCTGCACACTATCTCTGTAGAAATAACGTAATGATTTCACTTTGAAGGCACGTACGTCTGTTAAGTGAATTAAAGAATGCAGAAAATACTGACTTTCACTGTTAGAAAAAGATTAATTCAACTGGAAAAAAGCAAAAAGTGTGTGACACAAAGCAAAAAGACCACTGGCACTTTCTTCTCTTTTTCCTCTTTCTTTTTCTTTTTAAAACATTTTTTGATAACAGCGGATTTCAAAGTTACTGTCACATGTCCCCTTATGACATAAAAAATACACATTGCTAGTGACCTGTAAATTTTAAAGAAGAACGAATGATAATAACGCAAAACTTGCTTGCTATTAAATGAATCTGAAGTTATGGGTTGTCGTTTTTTATTATTTATTTATTTATTTGTTATTATTTATATAATTAACTGCATTATAAATAAAACATACAAGTGGATCCTAAATGAATGGCCTCTTCAAAGTCTTAGAAATCTCAACGATAATAATGACGACTGCATCTCAGAGCAAAGCACTTCAGCACCAAGGACAGTGACAGGACAGTGGAGCCGTTTCCATTTCAGAATGTAACTACTACAGTATTTAGACGTAATTATATTAACCCTGCATAAAAACAAACATTGTCATTTGATGAAAATATATATATATATATTAGTGTTCACACAAGCCAATATAATCAACCGGAGACGTGATGCTTGCACTGTATCCTACAAAGTTTCCAGCGTCATCCATACTAACCAAGGTCTGAGTTATTGCACTTATTTGATGTCACTGGATGGGGGGGGGGGGGGGGGGGGGCTATTCGCTGATTATGTATAACGCAAAGATAAAGTTTTTGTCAGTGTGTTTACTTTGTCTTGAGTGGAGTCGGTGAAATTGTATAACCATCTTCAAATGAGGAGCTATTGTTACACTTTGTTTTACAGACAGATACTGTTTACAGTCGGAATGATAGAAGAAATTCTCTTCATGACTGTTAAAGCAAAAGTGTAGTTTAAAACTATTTATTAGCAATGCTAGATTACTGACACACAAGCGCCCAAATGTAAAACATAAACAAACCTCTATCGGAGAGTCTGGTTCATCCAGGATGCTCTTTTCACTCTGTATCCGCTGCATCGTTCCTGTAGAACTGGGGTCCATTATCAGCACGTTCTGACTACCAGCTCTGCCGAACTTACAGTCACTCTTTCTGGAGTCAGTCGTCCTGCACACCTCGTAATTGTACACATGTGGAAGAGTCCCTGTGCCCAAAGTGTCTGAGTAACGTGGTGGATAATATGGAATGACAGGCAGGTTGGAGTGATACAGGATGCGAGACTGTCTCCACCTGTAGATTTTGACTGATATAATAACCACTAAACACGTGATGAAGAGGAAGGAAACTACAGCCAGAGCCAAGACTAAGTAAAAAGTCAGGTTGTCATTGTACTCCTTGTCATGTGTCAACTCAGTGAACTCCGACAGCACTTCAGGGAAGCTGTCCGCCACCGCCACGTTAACAATGACTGTAGCTGAACGAGAGGGCTGCCCGTTGTCCTCCACTATAACAGTCAGTCTTTGTTTGACAGCATCTTTATCAGTGACTTGGCGGATAGTTCTGATTTCTCCATTCTGTAAGCCCACTTCAAACAGCGCCCTGTCTGTGGCTTTCTGCAGTTTATAGCAGAGCCAGGCATTCTGTCCAGAGTCCACATCAACAGCCACCACTTTAGTCACCAGATAGCCCACATCTGCTGAACGAGGCACCATTTCAGCCACCAGAGAGCCACCAGTCTGGACTGGGTACAGAACCTGAGGAGGGTTGTCATTCTGGTCCTGTACATGTACAATAACTGATGTGTTACTACTTTGTGGGGGTGACCCACCATCTTGTGCTTTAACTCGTATTTGATACTCTTTGACTTGTTCATAGTCCAGTGAACGCAGAGACTGAATGACTCCACTTTCTGTATTAATGGAGAAATATGCGGATACCGGATTTCCATTCAGCTCGTCTTCAAAAAGAAAATATGATATACGTGCATTCTGGCCCTGGTCCAAATCAGTAGCACTAATCTGCAACAGAGGGACACCTGGAGAATTGTTTTCCGTTACCTGAGCGCTGTAAAGACTTTGACTAAAAACTGGAGCGTTGTCATTAATATCGCTAACTTCTAAATAGACGGATTTTTTGTTCGATAATACTGGGAAGCCCTCATCAGTGGCAGTGAGAGTAATGTTGTACGTGGGAAGCTTCTCTCGGTCGAGAGTTTGCGCAGTGATTAATGTATAATAGTTTCTGAGGGAAGATTTAATTTTGAAAGGCAGATGTTCATCTATAGTTAAATGCACCTGTCCGTTTTTCCCAGAATCTTTATCTTGGACACTAATTAACGCCACAACTGTGCCAGGAGGAGAATCTTCTGAAATCTTCCCCGAATAGGAAGCCATTGTGATTACTGGACTGTTATCATTTTCATCTACTATTTCGATCACTAACTTGCTGGCTCCTGTGACACCCCATGGATCTTTTGCTTGGAGGTTTATCTCGTAATTTGAAGAAGCCTCATAATCGATATCCCCGACTAGTTTAATCTTACCCGTGTTGGAATTTATTTCAAAAGGACAAGCGGAACCATCTTCTAGGTGTGTGAATGAATATGTAACGTTACCATTGTAACCTTGGTCAGCGTCTACTGCACTGACTGTGGCAATAATTGTGCCTCGTAAAGCATTTTCCAATACAGAGGCTTTGTATATGGACTGTGTAAAAACGGGCGAGTTGTCATTTGCATCCAGCACAGATATGTGTATTTTTACCGTTCCGGACATCTGCGGCTCGCCACCATCGACAGCCGTTAATATGAGCGCATGTTTGCTTTGCTTCTCGCGGTCCAAACCACTCTGAAGCACCATTTCGGCATATTTACTCCCATCTGCTCGAGTATGTTGTTTGAGAACAAAATGTTCGTTTGCTTTTAAAGAATAACTCTGCAGTGAGTTTGTCCCTACGTCAGGATCAGCTGCACTATCAAGCAAAAACACAGTCCCAGTCGGCGTCGATTCGCTAATTTCTAATTTAATTTCTTTTTTTGGGAAAACGGGAGCATGATCATTTATATCTTGTATTTCGATAGTAATGGAAAACAATTCGAGTGGCTCTTCAAGAACAATTTCCAGACTAAAGCTGCACGGAGATTTCTTAGCGCATAATTGTTCTCTGTCAATTCTTTCATTGACAACGATATGGCCTTTGTTCTGGTTCAGCACGACATATTGATTATCATCTTCTATTACCAGTCGAGCTCGACCAGATACCAACCGTCTGACATCCAAGCCCAGGTCTTTTGCAATGTCCCCGACAAAGAGTCCTTTCCTCATCTCTTCTGGTATAGAATAGCGGATTTGTCCATTGACAGCAGCAACCACAAAGAAAAGCAAAATGGAGACGTTCCACTGACGCAGGGTACCGTTGTGCTTCATATTATCCATTTCTTCCCAGTAATATCAGGTCCAAAACAACACAGTCATCGGTACAGAAAGCTCCAGCTATTTATCATAGAGGCTTTGCAGTGTGTACAGTCTTCTTTTAAATTTACCCAAAGCCACGACAGCTTAATAGCCATCGCCTATCTCCTTTAAAGACGGGTGGTGACTTTGTGTCTTTAATACGCATTGCACAAGTCTGCTTAGGCAACAGCACCACCAGCAGTGATGAACTAAAACGGCAGGTGTCTGAGCACTGATGCTCCACTGTTTAGCCTTTCCTGACTACTACATACATTGTTTTTTAGCAACACCCATGCAAAAGAAAGCAAAATCTCGATAAGATCTCGATAAGCATAAATAAAAAGATAAACGAATAAGTTAAATAAATGAAGCATATTTTTTCCATAATGGGTGATTAATATACTGTCTGTTTTATTATTATCTCTGTTTACAAGTCATCTTATGACCACCTAAGTAGGTCCAAAATTTGCCGTGAATGGAGTGGGCTGACAGCAACAACAACGTTTTCTGATACAATATATGCAGCAGACTAAAAAGTATAAGAGATTGAGCGAATTCATTTGACAAACATTATGTTGAGACTGAAGTGTGGACAAACACACAGATTCTGTGTAAAACCATACTGAGCTGCATATCTGCAGAGAGAGGCAGGCTGACAGATGGTTACATAGATAAATGAACAAATGTATACAAAGATACAGTAGAGAAGGAGTGGGTCGATAGACGGATAGATAATCTGATCTAATCTAACTGATGAGTCCAATGACCTAGATTTGAGCAGTGGAATCAACATTGAAAGTACTGCTACACTCATCCAGAGGCATGAAAAAATAATGACACATTTCAGAGCAGTATGTTTTTTGTTTTTTTTTTTGGTTTGTTTTCTTTTTTGTAGAGCTGAAAGGAATGGATAAATTTGATAGGTCTTGATACTTTCTTGCATGTTTCCCTCCTCACACATATTAGCATCCTGCTGAAGAGCAAAATATTTTGTGCACCATGATTGAGCATTATTTAGGCAAAGACTCCACAGCAGAAGCCAGAAATATTCACATTAATATTCATGTAGCATAAAGCCTAGGGTAGAACTACACAACGCACACAAACTAGAGTAATGTTGCTGCTGTGTTTCAAGACTGCTACCTGCAGTCTCAGTCCTGCACCAATATGACTTTCAATGAAACATTTCTGGGGATATTTGTTGTATAAACACTCATAACATTTCATATCTAGTGTCAATGTAGATCATGGGTTGTGGTGAAATACTATCATGTACTGTGTAAAGGGAACTGTGAATTTCATATTAATTGTGGCTGTATATTGCAATGATAAGGATTTTAGTGTTTGGGGTGAGATTTCAGGGAAAAGGGGAAATCAAAATAATCTTACCTATTAGATTGAAGTGGAAGATTCATCCAGGAAATGCACCAAGAAAAGAAAGAAGAAAAAAGACAGTAGTTAGTATGTATCCTGAAGAACAACAGCAATAAAATAAAATAAAATAGAATTCATGCATATTTATTGGTTTTACACACTGCAAGTGCAATACCGATACAATGGAATACCATAATTTGATCTTTTGAGTTTTTGAAGCAGCATTTTACCCAGACCAAAATATTTTAGATTTAATAATCTAGTGTTTGAGAATTTAATTGCACTGATTGTTCCTCCTCATGTTTAGAACACTGTTGTGCAACTACTGTGCACAAAAAAAAAAAAAAAAAACTGTGACAATTTATCACATAAAACACTAAGGATTTGGTGCAAAATCTAGATATTTTAGTGACAGTATGTGATAACATTTAAGAAGGTCATGATTTAAGAACCTGGTGAAAAAAACAAAAACAAAAACTAATCAACTAAAACGTTGATGTCCCCTCTGGACAAGATGATTCTGAAAGCCAAAGCAAGACAAAACAAGATTACCCTCAGTTTTTAGAATCACTGAATCTTAGTGAGACTTTCAATATTTAAAGTAAGCACTTATGTAAACTGGAAATTCTTTCCTATCTTACAGCAGCACTGCTGAAACAGAGCTGTTCTTGTGACCTAGATAGAATTAAACCAAAAAATATGCGCTGCATTTAGAAGAGAATAGAATAGCTTTTTATTGTCACTGTTACAAGAACAATGAAAGGCAGTTTGGCATTACTCTGTGTATGTGAAGTACACAACAGCGTAAGTATTTACACAATAACAGACAAATTTACATTTACACAAGAAAGATATGTACGTTATACATGCACCTGCAAAAATGCGGATACACCCATACAAATATACACACACATACATACATATATGTATATATACATATATGCATGCGTACATACAAACACACACATATTTCCACATAAACGCTTACATATATATAAATACACATACATGCCATCTGAGGAGCAGGTGCATTGAGAGGTGCAGTGCGATCAATGATATTGCACATTGAGTGTGTGTGTGTGTGTGTGTGGGGGGGGGGGGGGGGGGGGTTGCTATACTAAATAAGGTTATAGTAAAGAGGTAGGGGTGTTGGTTGCATTGAAGTATAAATACAAATATGGTTTATAAATAAGGTGTAAGGTCCATGAGTGTTGGCAGTGCAGTTATCCTCCAATCAGGGTGGAGGTAGGGCATGTTTGACAGCCTGTGGGTAAAAACTTCTGTTTAGTCTGTTTGTCTTCGACCTGATGGACCTGTAGCGTTTACCAGAGGGAAGGGGGGGAAAAAGTGAGTGTCCAGGGTGCGAGGGGTCTTTGATGATGATACTGGCTTTCTGCTGAAGTCTGCCAGTATAGATGTCTCTGAGGGAAGTTAGTGAAGTGCCGATTGCCCGCTCTGCTGTCCTCACCACCCGCTGCAGTTTCCTCTTGTCCTCCGCGGTGCAGCAGTTGAACCAGAGTGTGCAGCAGTAGGTCAGAAGGCTCTCAATGGTGGAGCAGTAGAAGTTTACTAGCAGTCTTTGGGGTAATTGGGCCTGATGTAGTTTCCTGAGGAAGTACAGCCTTTGTTGTGCTTTCCCTACCTGGTGGGAGATGTTTGTGGACCAGGTAAGGTCGGCCGAGATGTGGACTCCAAGGAACTTAAAGCTTTCTACCCTTTCTACCTCCTCCCCATCAATGTAGAGGGTAGAGTGCTCAGATCGCTTTGTTCTTCTGAAGTCGATTACCATCTCCTTGGTCTTGGCTGTGTTCAGATGCAGGTTGTTGTCGTCACACCATTGCTTCAGATGCTGAACCTCCTCTCCGTAGGCTGAATCATCATTGTTGTGTTAAAGTGTTCCTCGATGCGCTGTTTGTATTTGCACTTGGCTTCTTTTATGCCTTTAAGCAGAGATTGGCATGCCTCTTTGTAGACTTGTTGGTCTCCTGATTTGAAGGCGCTGTCACGTGCTCTTAGTAGGGCTCTCACCTCACTGTTGAGCCATGGCTTCTGGTTCGGGAACACATTAATAGTCTTTGTTGTTGTTACACTCTCAGTACATAAGCGTATGTATGAGAGTACGGCACATGTGTGGCCCTCAAAGTCTGATCCTTCTGCAAATACACTCCAATTCGTGTTATCAAAAATAGCCTTGTAGGGCCGTGGTGGCTTCCGCGGTCCACACTCGTACTGCTTTTACCGATGTTTTTTTACCTTTGAATTAGAGGTCTATAAGCAGGGATCAGGGACAGAGAGAGATGGTCAGAGAGTCCGAGATGAGGCAGTCGGGTTGCTTTGTAGGCATCTGGGATGTTGGCATTGACCTGGTCTAGTGTGTCGTTTTCCCTCATCGGAAAGGTCACGTTTTTAAAGAATCGAGGCAGGACAGATTTCAGGTTTGCGTGGTTAAAATCTTCTGCCACGATCACAGCGCAGTCCGGGTGCTTTGTAAGCTGTTTATTATTGGAGCGCCCGAGTAGCTCCATGGCTGACTTAGCATTAGCTTGCAGCGGCACATAAACTGCTATTATTGTGATCGCTGTGAGCTCTCTCGGCAAGTAGAAGGGTCTGCACTGCACCATCATATATTCTATGTCCGGGCAGCAGTGGACGACTTTAACTGTGTTGCTGGTGCGCCAGTTATTGTTTACAAACACTAGCAGACCTCCTCCACGTTTCTTACCAGACTCTTTGTTCCTGTCCGCTGTGAATGTAGCGTGGCCCGCTAGCTCAATCGCAGTGTCTGGGTTAAAAGAGTCCAACCAAGTCTTTGTGATGATCATAACACAGTAATCCAAACAGCGTGAGGTGATCCGCAGTCGTAGCTTATCCATCTTGTTATTTAGTGACCGTGAGTTGGTGAGGAAGAGGCTCAGAATAGCCAGTGGGTGTTTCCTGTGCTTCCGTCGCCTACGCCACTTTAGCGGTGGAATTGGAGTCAGTGACCCCCCGGATCTCAGGGGGAATTGAGTCCCAGTCATTGTCAGCGAAGGTGTGCAGGTTTTTGTGGTTTAGAACCGCAAGCAGTTCAGTTTTGCTGTACTGCATTTGTGCTCCTGCATGTCGGAGAAAAAGTGAAACAAAAATACACTAAATAAAAAGAAAACCCTTAAGTTGAGGAGACTGCCGGGTCGCCATCTTGGGTACTCCTCCACTCCTAGCACAGATGAAATTAGGAGCACAAATGGTAAATGGACTGGTTCTTATATAGTGCTTTTCTCCTCTCACTGAGCACTCAAAGCGCTTTATACAACTTGTGCATTCACCCAATCATACCCATACACACAAGCACTTTATCTAAGGTTTTTAGTGCTTCTATCTAACATTCACTGGCATTCACACTCCGATGAATGCATCGGAGAGCAACATGGGGTTAATATCTTGCCCAAAGGATATTTGGCATGTAGACTGGAGGAGCCTGGGATCGAACCGCCTACCTTCCGGTGAGTAGGTGACCCACCTGAGCTACAGCCACCCCCTTACGACCTCAGATCCTGCTGAATTATTACTAAGCGGAGGGGGGGAGAGCACAAATGGGCCTGGAGCTATAACAGAAACACATATGAATTCATGAGGGTACTCTTTTCACGACAAAACCTCTTTGCTTCATCATCATGGCACTCTGTAGTATGCAAGAATAGGCACACTCAGGCACCTTATGCGACACAGAAACACATGCACACACTTCACAGTTTAGGTGTTGTGTAAGATTTTAACTACTGACCTGAATAAAGCTTACAGCCAAACACACACACACACACACGTATATATATATATATATATATATACACTTGTTTTTTAATGTAGGAATAAATATGATTTGCTTTTACTGTTGTGTGTTTACTGTTTTATGTCCTAAATTTAATGTTAAGTAGGCCAGGGTAGAGTCTAATAACAAAAGGAAGGGGGGGGGGGGGGGGGGGGGGGGGAGGAGGAGAGAGAAAAACACCACTAACACTACTTTGTTTAGGTATAACAGGTATAATATGGTCACCGATGACTACTGATGATCTTTCACACTGAGAAATAACTGTCACTAGACAATTACCAAATCATTCTAATACATCCAATTAATGTCTAAACTATAACAGTATGTAGTTATCCACATGTATTTTATTATTAAATTTGCATTTAACTTTTAAGAATATAGTAATATTATTTTCTCCAGTCTGCCCGCTTGTGCCCAAACCCCCCACTTCCTTCTTTTACAAGTTCCTGCACTTGATATACTGTCTACCAAAGGCAATAAAGAAATATGAAAGGCAACTATAAAGCTCTTACATAGACTAATGCACATCTGGTAGACAAAGGCACAGGAGAGAAAAAAAGAGTCACACAAAAAAGGCAGGCAATCTCCCATAAACTAAATTTAAAATATGTGACTATGTTCTCATGAGTTCTGAGAGTGTGCAAGCGGTCACCCCCTTCCATTTAGAGGAGTAAATTAAAAAGAAATTAAAACGGGTTACCTGAAAGCAGAAGTTAAGAAGCAACAAATCAGGAACTAGTTATTCTAGTGACACACAAAGGGAATTTTCTTTCTTCTTTCACCTCACTTGTGACCACTATAAGCAGGAACTGCTCTGTTATTATTATTGTTATTGTTGTTTATGGGGGAAAAATTAGTCAGAAAGGAAAAGGGATGCTTTTCTAAAAGTTTATTTTTCATCAAATGCACAAAATCTATTGACATATGGTTCAATAAAAGGTATGTAGTGCAAAGCTTTATTTGATCCCCCCCAAATAAATAAAAATACTGACAACCTCACAGGGGTGTACTATGTCAGCTGGGATTGGTTCAAGCCCTGAGACCCCAAGCTGGATAAGTGGTAACATAATAGATGGGCAAATGAAGGATGAAAACAATGACAAAAGTTGGCTACAGTAAAGCAAAGAGAAAAATAAAACAGGCTGAATATGGAAAATTACAATTGCAATTAATGTTTTTACTCAGGCAAAAACAAAAATACCACAGACAGAGCAAAAGACTTAGACCTAAGACTACTTCTCTTCAACTATATCACTTTCAGAAGACATAGGGATGAATGAAGAAGTCATAACGGTCTGCCCTGCATTTTGAATGCAGAAAATGAGACATTTCAACTAATGTATTTAATCAGTTATATGTTTTTCCACACTGAAAGGTATTACAAATATTATGTTGTCTGTTACTTGTTCAGATAAGATAAAGGGGATCAACCATAGAATATTTTTTTCTTAGATTAAAAACAGAAAATAAATGTAAAAAAATGACAGAAAATTTATAAAGTTACTAAACGCTACATTTAACTATCACAGGCAATATAAATAAATACAATACATACTTTAGTTACACTTCTGTGATACTATGTCTAATAATATGTCAAAAGATCAACACCTATAAGTTTGAGACTACCTGTGTCCAATGTGTCAATGTGGCGGTGAAGTTGAGGTTATATATAAAAGACAACATATTCGTGCACAAATACATCCATATATAAGACAAAATCTTTTAGAACCACTAGATCCATTACGTGTATATTTAAAGTAATTATATAGAAGCATTAATTATTTATTTAGTTTTTAAAGAAACCCCAGTTACAACATTTTTGTTAAAAAGGTCCATCTCAAATCCAACATGTTAAAACATGCTATGGCACACTCTCATTTGATCACATAACAGGGATGCGGTGCACCTGCCCTCACCTTCAGCGTTGCCCTGTCTGCACTGAGGCGCCTCAGTGTGTTTTTCTGATAAGCCGCACTTCTTTTCTTAAGAGTGTCGGTGTCTGTATTTGATGCGAAACGAAAATCACCTCTCCACGACCCGGTGGTCATAAAGGAATCATATCGCTCATCATTCAGCAAGGTGCCGCAACGGCTAAAATCTGCAAAACTAGAGGGGCAATAGGTCGTGGGGAAAACGGGCAGACTGGCTGTGGTTGAACGGTAAACGTAGCCACGCCGACAGAGTTTAAAATAAAACACTCCGCTGATTAGAAGGATAAACATAGAAGACACGGTTGAAAGAGCGATTATCAAATAGAGCGTTAAGTTATCGCTCTCTTGTGACTCATCTGCAAACTCTAAAAGTTCGCTTAAAACGGGGAGCCCATCACCAAGCATTATGCTGACTGTCGCAGTGGCAGAGAGAGATTCGAGCCCGTTGTCCGTTACTAATACAACAATAGTATGTTTTGGTTCATCGTCCTCTATAAATGTTCTCGTTGTTCTGATTTCCCCTGTATGCAGATCTACCATAAACACGTTAGGCCGTGTTGCTTTGATTATTCTGTAAGAAAGCCATGCGTTATGACCTGAGTCAGCGTCCACAGCCACCACCTTAGTAACCAGATAACCTCTAGGCGCTTCAGCTGGTACCATATCTTCAGCAATGTAACCGCTACTTTGCACAGGATATAAGACCACAGGTGCGTTGTCATTTTGGTCCTTAATAAACACATTTATAATGCAGGTGGTGGAAAGTGAAGGCCCACCGCCGTCTCTAGCTGTCACTTTAATTTGGAAGTAAACTGACTGTTCGTAGTCAAACATGCGTGAGGTAAAGACCTCCCCCGTGTCTGAGTTGATGCTTAAGAAAGATGACACTTCTGAGTTTCTGTCCTTTGATATTTGGTATTGGATTTTAGCGTTAGACCCGTCGTCAACGTCTTCCGCTTTGACTTTAATGACAAACGTGCCAACGGGTTGGTTTTCCAAGATGTTGGCATTGTACTCGCTTTGCATAAATGTCGGGGGGTTATCATTTATATCGCTAATCGCGATTGGTATAACTTTTACACTAGTAAGTGGGGGAGAGCCCGCATCAGTGGCAGTTACTGCGAGGTTATACTCTGGTTGCACTTCCCTGTCCAATATTCCATCAGTCACTAGCATGTAATAGTTTTTGACCTCCGATACTAATTTAAAAGGAACATTTTTTGAGATCGTACAGGTGACACGCCCACTGCTCCCAGTGTCCATATCATATATATTAATCAGAGCAACCATAGTCCCTGGTTTGGAGTCTTCAGCCACGTTAGAAGAGGCCGACTTTATTTCTATCACGGGCTTATTGTCGTTCACGTCAATCACATCAATTATAAGTTTACAGTGTGAGGCCTGGCCACCGCCATCTTTAGCCTGAACATCTAGCTCGTGTGAGCTAGCTTCTTCATAGTCAATGACACCTGATACGCGAACTTCTCCGCATAAAGGGTCAATTTCAATAACACCTCCCAACTTGTCAGACAGATGACTGAAGGAATAAGTTATCTCCCCATACACCCCCTCATCCAGGTCCGTGGCCTGTAGCGTGGTTATGATAGTCCCTATGGCTGAGTTCTCTGGCACAGAGGCTTTGAAAACTCGCTGGCTAAAAACTGGGACATTATCATTGGCATCTAAAACACGGATAAGGATAGAAGCAGTTCCTGATCTAGCCGGATTTCCCCCGTCAATTCCATTGATTTTCAGTACATGTTCAACTTGTGCCTCCCGGTCCAATGCCTTTTTAAGAACTAGCTCAGGATAAGCATTTCCGTTCATTTGGTTACCCATTTCCAGTGCAAAATTGTCATTCTGGCTCAGTGTATATTGACGGACAGAATTCGTGCCGAGATCGGGGTCATGCGCGCTCTCTAAGGGAAAGCGCCTCCCTAGAACTGTGGATTCCACTAAATCCAGTTTTATCTCCCCCGTAGGAAACACTGGGCTGTTGTCATTTATATCTGTAATGTCCAAAACTATGCTGAATGCTTGAAGGGGCTGTTCAAGTAAAAGCTGATACTGTAAAATGCAGGCAGTGGCTTGTGCGCAGAGCTCCTCTCGGTCTATCCGTTGGCTGATCAAAAGATTGCCTGACGCAGTGTCCAGTTCACACAGCTGGCTTGTTCCTTCTGCAACAACACGGGCTCGACGAGCATCAAGCTCTTTCACCTCCAGCCCCAGATCCCGCGCAACGTTTCCAATCACAGAGCTCCTCTGCATCTCTTCTGGAAGAACATAACGGACTTCTCCAAACGAAACAGCGGAAAGGAGACTAAGAAATGAAAAATGCAGCCACCACTTTAACTGAGGTCGACGCATCATCAATAAACATTTTTTCAGAAATGGATGCACTGTCGACATTATAGCTAAGTCGTTAACATACATCCAAATACCGAACTGAAAATGCAACTGCAATCCTACGATTTCCTGCTTCTCTGGCTGAGTTAATCATGCTCTATTAAGAAAGCTGTCAGCTCGGATTTCTCTCTCTCTCTCTCTAACCTCTTTTTTCATCTCTCTCTCCCCCTCTCTCTAACTCCCTCTCTCAGACAGCTCCACATACAGCCTCTCTCCTTTTCTCCCCTCATACACACACACACGATAAAAAGAGAAATGCGCATGTATACACAGCCGCCGGTCCTAACCCAATACTCTAGTTCCACTGACACAGATAGAGGTAGACATGAGCATCCATGACTCAGACTTTATAAAAGAGCGTCACCAAGAGACTGAGAGAATAACTGCAGCTGTCTGTAATATCACTTTCCAGCACGTAACCAAAGTGAGCTCAAGTTGGGAGCTGAACATTAACTGCTATAACTACTAATAAGACAAATACGATCATTGTATTTTAAACAACACGATATGGACACAGTTAAAGCAATATTTATATAATGTAACAGAGTCTAGTATGGGATCCAGGATCTGATGTGGGCCCCGATTGATTATGTGATTGATTAGTTTTTTGATAGACAAAGTAGTTCTGACCTACAACCACTCAATTTATTTTCTATTTATTAAACACATTGTCTCAAAAGGACAGGGACAGTAGTTATTTCTACACAAAATGTTATTTATGCCAAGTCATTTGGACTTAAACAGACAGACAGGCACGCACACACACACACACACACACACACACACACACACACACACACACACACACACACACACACACACACACACACACACACACAAAGTCATAAAATGAAAAGCAGAAGAAGTTATTGATGATCTCGCATGCTTGGCTTTACTTTGTTCAACATAATCCCTCTAGTGGCTGCTACGGAGCACTCCAGAATCCAGTTTATTTCCATAAGTAATGACACTAAGAGACAGATGAATCACTCTATCACTCTACTTCCTCTTGCTGAAACAGCAACACCATCCAGCAACATACACATAAATATATCCATGGCACTGCAGCTCTAGCTACAGATTAACAATAATATATCCACATATGAAAAGAACTGTGACTAAGTGATTATCCATACATCAGAGAACAGTAGCTATGACATGCTTATCTCAGATAAACAGGGAAGTCTAATATTAAAAGGTGGCAAGTCTGAGGGGAATGCAGTGGCAAAGGGCCTTTTCCCTCTCTGCACTGTTAAAAATATGACAGCTTGATACATGAGGATTCATAACGGGTTAAAATATTTCAAAAGAGAATTTGGCTTCATGGGGCATAACACAAAGGCATATATACAAAATAAAATAATCTCACAAAAAGTAGCTGGATAGGGGGATCATGCAGCTATGAAGTCTCAAACTAAATAACATTAAAACAATGCCATTTCACGATGTACAGGTTTAGTCGGTGTAAATTAAATTAAATTAAATTAAATTAAATTAAATTAAATTAAATTAAATTAAATTAAATTAAATTAAATTAAATTAAATTAATATTAGTGAACAGTGTTGTGTCAGTGGGCAAGACATTTTGTGAAGTCATATTTTCATAAGTAACTAACTTGTGTTATTCTATAACACAGGTGTCAAACTCCAGGCCTCGAGGGCCGGTGACCTGCAGATTTTAGATGTGTCATTGATCCATCACAGCTGATTTAAAAGGCTAAATGGCCCCCTCAACATGTATTGAAGTTCTCTAGAGGTCTGGTAGTGAACCAATCATTTGATTCAGGTGTGTTGACCCAGGGTGGTATCTAAAACCTGCAGGACGGACTGCAGGACACCGGCCGTCGAGACCTGGAGTTCGACACCACTGTTCTATAACATTTTTTTTTTGTGCAGCTGAAAGCCTAATAAATTAAAAAATAAACAAAAGAAAAGAAATAAAAGAAAATGAAAAATAAAGACAATAACATAAAATAAAATATAATGATGAGATGAATTGAAAAATAAAGTAAAATAACGACATAACATAAAAAAATACGAGTAAACCATAGCCAAGAAATTACGTAGCGCCAAGGAGATAGAAAAAAGCAACAGTTTTCAAACATTTTCCTACACAGAGAAAAAAAACATTGGCCAAGTGTGTGTATAGAAACCGAATACTAAATACACTTTGCACAAAATATATTCTCTAAGTTTAACTATTGGGTAAGGAAATTATGCGAGAGTTTAAAACGATTATTTTAAATGTTAACTATTTATATTCTTTTTTGTTTGTATATTTTTATTTTTATTAAATAAAGGCTATTGATAAAATCATTGCTATATTAACTCATACCTCTGTGCACCCGTCCAGGTCTCCAAACACATCAGCAAAATCTGATGGACTTTTCTTCAGAGTCTGGTCAGCAGGCAGCGTGTCGTCATTGTATGATGTCACAAACTTAAAGTCACTGGTTCTAGAACCTGTGGTCAGGTACGCATCGTAATTGTAAGTGCTGCGTAAAGTTCCTGTGCCATCAACATCTGCGTAATTAGGAGGGAAATAACCGCTGGGGATGGCAACTGCTCCATCAAACAACAGTCTGGGCTTTCTCCTGCGACAAAACCTCAAACCCAGGATGATGATGATGAAGGTCAGGAAAAAGGTGGACACAGACACCAGCGCGATGATCAGATAAGAGGTCAGTTTGGAATTGCTCTCATTAAAAGACAGATCCTTCAGTTCTGGCACCTCAGCCAAGTTATCAGAAATGAGTAAATACATGGAACAGGTGGCAGACAGAGAGGGCTGTCCGTTATCTTTCACTGCCACTACAAGGTTCTGTTTCATGCTGTCAGATTCAGAAATGTCCCGGTGTGTCCTGATCTCTCCGCTGTGGACACCAATGGTAAAAAGTCCCGGATCTGTGGATTTGACTATTTGATAGGACAGCCAGGCGTTCTGTCCAGAGTCTGCGTCCACCGCGATCACTTTGGACACCAGAGAGCCTCCGTGTGCAGCTTTGGGGACCAGCTCGGTCATGAAGGAATTGCCCTCTGGGGAGGGGTACAGGATCTGAGGAGAGTTGTCATTCACATCTGAGATGAACACACTCACGGTCACGTTGCTGCTGAGAGGAGGAGAGCCGTTGTCTCTGGCCATCACGTGGACTTTAAAACTCCTGAACTGTTCATAATCAAACGACCTCACAGAGTGGATCACACCCGTGTCTCCGTTCACAGACAGATATGAGGACACCGGGGCACCGTTCACCTCACCAGCTAACAGAGAATAAACCACTGTACCGTTCTGTCTCCAGTCGGGGTCTCGAGCAGTAACGGAACATAAAGTGGAGCCCGGTTTGTTATTCTCACTCACATATGCGTTGTACGACTGTTCCTCAAACACAGGTGGGTTGTCGTTGATGTCAGCTACAGATAACTGAACAGTTTTAGAAGAGGACAGAGGTGGAGAGCCCTCGTCAGTGGCAGTGATTGTAATGTTGTAATTGGACACTAGTTCACGGTCCAGTTGTCCTGTGGTCACCAGAGAATAATAGTTTTTAATAGAAGGAACCAACTTAAAGGGGACACCCTGCTGGATGGAGCAGCGGACCTGTCGGTTATTCCCAGAGTCTCTGTCCTGCACGTTAATGATGCCCACCTCTGTACCAGGTGGGGTGTTCTCTGGTATCGGATTGGTCAGCGAGTTCAGATTAACTACAGGGGCATTGTCATTCACATCAGTGACAGCAATTATTACTTTAGCGTAGGATGACAGCCCCAGCCCATCTTTTGCTTTAACGCGTATTTCAAATGATGTAGTAGTTTCATAGTCAACAGCACCAATTACTCTTATGTCACCTACTTTACGATCAATACTAAATATCTTCTTCACTTCTTCAGTAACATGTCCAAAGTCATACGTCACATCTCCATTAACTCCCTCATCTGCATCACTTGCGCTTACTGTAATCACTACAGTGTCTAGAGGAGAGTTTTCAGGCAGGCTGGCTTTATAAACGGCTTTGCTGAACACTGGGGCGTTATCATTAGCATCCAACACAGTGACGTGTATCATTAATGTACCTGATCTCTGAGGAGATCCACCATCCAAAGCTGTGAGAATTAAATTCATTTCCTGTTGTTTTTCACGATCAAGTTCCTTTTCAAGAACGACCTCTATTGTGTTTCCATTTACAGACAGAATAAAATTTTCATTCTTTTTAAGGTTGTACTGCTGCACTGAATTTTGCCCCACATCCGCATCGTGCGCTTCTTCTATCACAAAACGAGCTCCTCTGTCAGCGGATTCTCGAATTTCTATATTAATCCGTTCTCCATTGAATTGTGGTGCGTTGTCGTTGATATCTTGAATGTGAAGGCTGATACGATGAAGCTCGAGCGGATTCCCCAGCACAAGCTCGTGTTTTAGGATGCACGAAGCCTTGTCTCCACAAAGCCCCTCGCGGTCAATCCTGTCTGCAACAATCAACTCTCCGTTATTCATGTTTATGTCACAGTAGCGTTTGTCGGTTCCGTCGGTGTCGATGCGAGCTCTCCTGCTGAACAGCGCGCCCGTTTCCATCCCAAGGTCTTTGGCTATATTTCCAATAACGGATCCTCGTTTCATTTCCTCTGGTAAAGAATAGCTCATGTCTCCATGAGCGACATGGAACAAAAGAAGGAGGAAAGAAAACCGACGCGAATGAAACCCAAATATTTTCGAACCCATCATACGCGATTAGTTATTAAAATCCTGAAGAATAACGAAAAAAAAAGAAGCTGAACCCCACAACACAAATGACAACTGCAATTCTCGGGAGGTCTCTTGGGATGCCGTCCTAATTTAGTCACAAAAGCGCAAGAATGCGCGTCCACACCGCTGAATGCAGGAAATAAAAACTCATAGGGTTGGTGTTTAGCGCCACCGTGAGTTAGGTTATGCAGAAACACCTAAATAGAAAGTGTAAGCAAACGACAATAAATTTCAATTGCTTTATTTGTGCATGTACTTATCCGCGAAGTTCAAATTGAGAGAAGAGTCCTACAGTGTGCATTAGATAGAGTTTTGTTTAAAAAAAAAAAGTAGCCTGTGAGAGTACTCTGAATGTCCTTATTTGTCTTCACAAAAAGTTTTTGAAAATGTAATCTCATGTATTGTTACTAAGAGGATTCAGACCGCTTTTGTGTGCTGTGGACTGTTCTTCACATAGCGATCATCCAGTCACACTACCTTATAATCACCAACACACTTACACACAGCCAGGTAGTTAAGATAAATTTAGTAGCTACTGTATTCCAAGTGACACTATTATGATTGTTTTAGTTTTCATTCAGCATGTTATGCTAATCTGCTGTTCTGAATTAATATTTTCACACTGCTCAGTCTGGACCTAAATATTCAACCTCAGGCATTTGCCAAAAGAGAGTATGGAAACATGTTTATGTGCTTTTAGGGTGTTTAAAAAAATTAATCACTGTTTAAAACACTATAGAAATGATACCAGTTGACTATTTTTCTTTTCTACATTTTTGCCTTTGTTGCACTAAAGCCAGTGAATTATTACAAAAATATATATACAGACTCAGAGACATTCAGTTCGGTGTCTCTCTTGTTTCAATTCATTTTAAATTCCTAATAGGAAAAACATTTACAGATGCCATGATGTATATAATTCTATGCATATGCATAAAGCATGACCTCAAAATAGTCTGAAAAAATAGATCATGCATACTACTCTTTAATTATAGAAGAATCCATACTGCGCCTAGAGACTGCAGGGGCCAAACTGTTTATTAAATACACAAACTGAATGTATGTTTTCAATCAATGGCATCCTTAAAGCTTTGAGGAGACATGTGTCACATTGTATTTTCTGATGCATTTTAAAAATTGCCACAAATACTTATGATAACATGTATTAAGGTTACTATGACACACTTGCTTATTACTACATATCTTTTTTTTTTTAAACTATGGCGATTAAAAGTGATTACAACACCTTGCAGTACCACATACAGTGAAGGATGCCCTGAACCACACTTTGCACTACTTTGAAAAGATGAAGCAACATCCTCTCAATTAATGGCAACAGAGATACATCATACAATGTGTCACTGAGTATGACCAAGAAAGCAACTATGCTTTACATCCAGCAATTATTGTCAGAATGCAATAAGCAACCAGACAAAGCAGCAAGGCACTGACACACACACACACTGAAAAGCAATCACTTTAGATCAAGTTAATCCAAAGAACATACACAATATCATAAAAGTAAAATTAGTCTAAAATCAGTCTTTAACAGACATGTTATTTGGATTACTTGTAATAAGCGTAACAGTTTTTTTAATAACACACATCTAGACTGTATTTGTGAAAAATCAAACTCAGTTATGATAAACAATATGACCAATATTCTGGTAAAATCACAAGTTAAAGAAAAAAGTTTTTCGTGGACAGCAAAAGTCAAAGCAGGAATCTTTTCTGTTAAAACAGCGAACTCGTAATTAATGCTAAAGTAAAACAAAAGTCATTTATAAAGTGTATCTCTCAGTGCAATCACTACAGAGATCACCATGGCACAGTCACAATGGGTGCACATTGAAAAGCTGCAATTAACGCTATATATTCTTTGTATTTTTCCTCTCAAGCAAAATCTCCTTTTTACAATCACAGAAAGCAGGTGAGACTCAAATCAGCTGTCACAAAAACTCAAATAAAGACCAAGTGCACACCTGTTATAAAATATTGCTATTAATAAAGTGCAATGAAATGTGCAAAAATATAAAGACCTACATTCGGATGGTATCATCTTTCGAAGAAACACCAGTGGGAAACAATGGTATTCACATTTTCAGTCATTTAGGGGATACATCAGTGAATCTAAAAATATAATTACACAACATATTTGAGGTGCTCAAATGTAAGATGAATTGCGTTCCATCATATGACAAAAACGTCTGTCCAAATCAAAGGATGAAAAATGACATCCAAAAGATTCACAGCAACACAGCAAATGTCACAAAGACTTTCAGTCTGAATCCCAGTAGCACAACATTGCAGGTGGAATACATATGAATAACATGTGCAAGCAAGCTGTTACAGCTGCTTTTTAGGCATATGTTATTTTAGATGGGCTAGACTTGAAGATGGATACAGTTTGGCACACAAATCTCATGCTGAAATGACACGTTAGCAAGAATGGCCAAAGATGTTCACTGCTAGTGTAATAATGTTGAGTTAAAGATCAAGATGTGGTTAATCAATAAGAGTAACTTACACTATGAAATGCAGCTCACATGTGTAATGGTTTTTAAGTCAACACTTAAATTCTGCAGCATTGAACCTGTTTTGCTCCAAAACACAACTAAATTGCATAAAAACAATAATAACAACACAGCTAAAGCACACCATGCCTTTTATGTATTTTTTTTCCCCAAATAGTATTATTTAATAAACAACATTAGCTTAAAGGTTAAGATTGAGGTTTTGATTATAATATGAGAATAATATTCCTGAAAAAAAGGCACTTTCACAAATTTCAATTAACAATAAATGTAGTTATAACTGACTAACAATTGAAAAATGACATGGATGGATAAAAACAAAAGTCCAAGCAAGATGCAATAATATACCTTATGTGAATGAAAATATGTCAGGACAGAATGCGAAATTACACTAAACAAGACTTAAATCTAAAGTATGAAAAATATGATCACACACCCAGTATAGAAGAATGACCATGGTGAAATTAAACCAGTTTTAGCCACTTTAAAGGAAGATAAAAATGGGAAAACTTTAAGACAACTTGAAATGTAATGAACTACCTCTTGTACGAGTCAAACAAAAGGACAATTGTGTAAAGTTGAAGTACAAACAAAAAAATGATTTTCAGGAAGGAAGTGGGCACAAGATTGAAATATAACTGGGTTACTGCCAACAGCTCATACCTCTGTGCACCCATCCAGGTCTCCAAACACATCAGCAAAGTCTGATGGACTTTTCTTCAGAGTCTGGTCAGCAGGCAGCGTGTTGTCATTGTATGATGTCACAAACTTAAAGTCACTGGTTCTTGATCCTGTGGTCAGGTACGCGTCATAATTGTAAGCGCTGCGTAATGTTCCTGTGCCATCAACATCTGCGTAATTAGGAGGGAGATAACCACTGGGGATAGCAACTGCTCCATCAAACAACAGTCTGGGCTTTCTCCTACGACAAAACCTCAAACCCAGGATGATGATGATGAAGGTCAGGAAAAAGGTGGACACAGACACCAGCGCGATGATCAGATAAGAGGTCAGTTTGGAATTGCTCTCATTATAAGACAGATCCTTCAGTTCTGGCACCTCAGCCAAGTTATCAGAAATAAGTAAATACATGGAACAGGTGGCAGACAGAGAGGGCTGTCCGTTATCTTTCACTGCCACTACAAGGTTCTGTTTCATGCTGTCAGATTCAGAAATGTCCCGCTGTGTCCTGATCTCTCCGCTGTGGACACCAATAGTAAAAAGTCCCGGATCAGTGGATTTGACTATTTGATAGGACAGCCAGGCGTTCTGTCCGGAGTCCGCATCCACCGTGATCACTTTGGACACCAGAGAGCCTCCGTGTGCAGCTTTGGGGACCAGCTCGGTCATGAAGGAGTTGCCCTCTGGGGAGGGGTACAGGATCTGAGGAGAGTTGTCATTCACATCTGAGATGAACACACTCACGGTCACGTTGCTGCTGAGAGGAGGAGAACCATTGTCTCTGGCTATCACGTGGACTTTAAAACTCCTGAACTGTTCATAATCAAACGACCTCACAGCATGGATCACACCCGTGTCTCCGTTCACAGACAGATAGGAGGACACCGGGGCACCGTTCACCTCACCAGCTAACAGAGAATAAACCACTGTACCGTTCTGTCTCCAGTCGGGGTCTCGAGCACTAACGGAGCATAAGGTGGAGCCCGGTTTGTTATTCTCACTCACATATGCGCTGTACGACTGTTCCTCAAACACAGGTGGGTTGTCGTTGATGTCAGCTACAGATAACTGAACACTTTTAGAAGAGGACAGAGGTGGAGAGCCCTCGTCAGTGGCAGTGATTGTAATGTTGTAATTGGACACTAGTTCACGGTCCAGTTGTCCTGTGGTCACCAGAGAATAATAGTTTTTAATAGAAGGAACCAACTTAAAGGGGACACCCTGCTGGATGGAGCAGCGGACCTGTCGGTTATTCCCAGAGTCTCTGTCCTGCACGTTAATGATGCCCACCTCTGTATCAGGTGGGGTGTTCTCTGGTATCGGATTGGTCAGCGAGTTCAGATTAACTACAGGGGCATTGTCATTCACATCAGTGACAGCAATTATTACTTTAGCGTAGGATGACAGCCCCAGCCCATCTTTTGCTTTTACGCGTATTTCAAATGATGTAGTAGTTTCATAGTCAACAGCACCAATTACTCTTATGTCACCTACTTTACGATCAATACTAAATATCTTCTTCACTTCTTCTGTAAGATGTACAAAGTCATACGTCACATCTCCATTAACTCCCTCATCTGCATCACTTGCGCTTACTGTAATCACTACAGTGTCTAGAGGAGAGTTTTCAGGCAGGCTGGCTTTATAAACGGCTTTGCTGAACACTGGGGCGTTATCATTAGCATCCAACACAGTGACGTGTATCACTAATGTACCTGATCTCTGAGGAGATCCACCATCCAAAGCTGTGAGAATTAAATTCATTTCCTGTTGTTTTTCACGATCAAGCTCCTTTTCAAGAACGAGCTCTCTGGTGTTTCCATTTACAGACAAAATAAAATTTTCATTCTTTTTAAGGTTGTACTGCTGCACTGAATTTTGCCCCACATCCGCATCGTGCGCTTCTTCTATCACAAAACGAGCTCCTCTCACAGCCGACTCTTGAATTTCTATATTAATCCGTTCTTCATTGAATTGTGGTGCGTTGTCGTTGATATCTTGAATGTGAAGGCTGATACGATGAAGCTCGAGCGGATTCCCCAGCACAAGCTCGTGTTTTAGGATACACGAAGCCTTGTCTCCACAAAGCCCCTCGCGGTCAATCCTGTCTGCAACAATCAACTCTCCGTTATTCATGTTTATGTCACAGTAACGTTTGTCGGTTCCGTCGGTGTCGATGCGGGCTCTCCTGCTGGACAGCGCGCCCGTTTCCATCCCGAGGTCTTTGGCTATATTTCCAATAACGGATCCTCGTTTCATTTCCTCTGGGAAAGAATAGCTCATGTCTCCATGAGCGACATGGAACAAAAGAAGGAGGAAAGAAAACCGACGCGAATGAAACACGAATATCTTCGAATCCATCCTAAGAGATGAATTATTAAGAGGCTGAAAAATAAGAAAAAAAATGACCTGAACCCCAAAACACGACTCACAACTGCAATTCTCGGGAGGTGGCCCTAACTGAGACACAAGAGCGCAAGAATACGCGTCCACACCGATGAATACAGGAAATGAAAACTGTTAGGGCCGGTGTCTAGCGCCACCGTGAGTTAGGTTTTGCGGAAACACCTTAACACTAAATCTAAGTAGACTACAACTAATGCTCAGTGCATGATTTTTATCTTCTTTTAAAAATATATTTTTATGTAGAATAAATATGTAAAATCTCAGTTACTATAAAGGAGACAATGGGAGAAAAGAGTTTTACTGTCATGGTCCTGGGCCATGTTGGCACAGTGTTCTTAGTTTCCTTGTATGTTTGTATTTTGTTCCTTGCTTAGGCCATGTTTTCTGAGTTGCCCTGTTGTGTTGTTCCCTAAGTGTTTTCCCTTCATGGCTTTTACCCCCTGTGTGCCCCTCTGTGTATCTGTGAGCCCTCGTCTCTCCTTATGTTTTATTCCATGCTTCCCCTGCCCATTATGTCTAAGTTCTCCCCGTGCTCTCTCTCCTCCTGTCTGAACCTCTGTGCACTTCCTGTTTACCTTGTGACTCTCACGCCCGTATATGTCATGTTCAGTTCACCCCGCCCTGTCTCGTTATGATTATCAGTGTCACCTGTGTTCCCCGTGTGTTCCCACTTTCCTCGTTAACCCTCTGTGTATTTCTGTCTGCGTCTCCCTCTGTTCAGCGTGACGTCGTCCCTCATGTTGTGTGTGGTCCTCCCTGTGTTTCTTGGCGAGCTTTGTATTTAGTTTTCCCAGTTTAGTTTTGTATTTCCTACGTTCTGCCTCTCCAGCATTAAAGCTGTAATTTTTGAGTTCATCCCCGTGTGTGTGAGTTTTGCATTTTGGGTCCTCCTCCTGCCTGCCACACAGCCGAGCCTTGACATTTACATTGTGAATCAGGTAAACAGTTGTAAAATCAACCAAAAAAAGAAGAAGAAAGCCATTCAGTCAGTAAGACAACTATAAATGTGCTTTTTTCTCTTCATAAAATTATGATATCTTTAATTGTATGTTGTTGTTGTTTCTACTAAGAGGATTCAGACTTGGCTGTGTACCTGGAACTGTTCTTCACTGCCTTGTTCTCATCACCACACACACATATGCAGGTTGTTTAGTTACACTGAGTCACTTACTGTACTCCAGGTGACTGTTTTATGTTTTTTGTCTCCATCCAGTAGATACTGCTAATTTGCTGCTCTGCATGACTGTTTTCATACTAGACCCTCTCAACCCAAAGGTTCAAATGTAGCTACGTTTATAATAAAGAATTAGTATAATAAAGAATTGCATTTATATTGCACTTTTCTAGACACTCAAAGCGCTTCACAGTTCCACTATTCATTCACTCTCACATTTACACACTGGTGGAGGCAAATGACAGTTGTATCCACAGCTTCCCTGGGACAGACTGACAGAAGCGAGTTTGCCATATCGTGCCATCAGCCCCTCTGGCCAACACCAGTAGGCAGTAGGGTGAAGTGTCTTACCCAAGGACACAGCGACCAGGACAGACAGAGCTGGGGATCGAACCGGCAAACTTCCGGTTACAACATGAGCTTCCAAACCACTGTTGCGTTTACAAGACTGGTGCAGGAAAATGTTCATGTGCTTTCAGTATGTTTTTACTCTTATGTCTACTACTGCTATGTTGATATTTTTGGGATTAAATCCTGTTATCCAGTAAGTAGGTGTCACAATTGGATTTCAGAATTACACCTAAATTTACAGTTCAATGGTTTATGGTTTCATTTGTTGCTTTTTTAAAAATTAACAAGTGTGCCATGCGGTCACCAGAGTCGCTAAAGAAATCTCAGTTGAGACAGTGCAAACTCAAGAGCTCCAATTAAACTACACACTGCCTCATTTTACAACTCATCAGTCACATGAATTAGAAATCAACTTTCACGTATTTTAAAATTAAGATCAAAGACAAAGCTGTTAAAGAAACAGTCCTACTAGTCAAGTGTGATGGAATGTGTTTAAATATAAATACCTACAAACAGATAGTAATACATGTTTGCACTCATTTAGTGTGAAAAAATATAATTATAATCTAAATTGCTATTGCTTGCAATTAAGATGAATTGCATTCCATCACTTGACAGCTACTTCTGTCCAGTGCTAAGAATATATAATGACAGCCATCAGATTACAAAATTCACCAAATTACTCAGTCTGACATATGATAGGAAAACATCACAGGTATGAGAAGTATGAAATAAATGTAGAAGTGAGCTTTTATAGATGCTTTTTGTGCATCTCCTATTTTAGATAAGGCAGACATAGGAACAAATCCAGGTTGGGACATGAGTCTCATACTTAAAATGTGACATGATAGCGAGAATGGGCAAAGATCTTTATTACTACACTGATAATATTGTGCTAAAGATAAATATGTGGTTTAGCACTAAGATAAACTTACAGTATGAAATGTAGCTGACAAATATACACTATTTAAAAAGACCAGCTGTAAAATTCTGCAGCATCTGACCTTCTGTGTATCAACTAACCAGAGGTGTAGAACTACTGACAAAATATCAGTAACAACACAGCTAAAGCACTGGGCATATATTCACAAAGTGTTATTTAATAAATGGTAGTACCGGAAAAAATAAGATGAAAGTTTGATTACATTATACAACTATATCTTCCTAAGAGTAAAAGTTGCTCTCACAGCTTCAGATAGAGGATAAAAGTAATCAATTAGTGAAAAAACAAAACAAACAACAAATAACATGTACAGACAAATAACACTGCAAGCACGATGCAGAAATTCCTATTGTGTTGATGAACAAACGTCATATGAGCTTGCAAAACTACAATAAATTGAACACACACATATAAAATATCACACTAAATCTATAAGTATGAAAGTATGAAATGTATCATGTTGAAATTAAACATATTTTAGCCACAACCAGAGAAAGAGAGCAACACCTATAGGAAACACTTTAGAGGAAAGAAGAAAATGTGAGAATTAATAAACCAACTTTTGCTCCAAGCATTTAAAAAAAGAATTTTGTGATGATAAAGTAGAAGAAGACTGAACTGTTGATATTCATCTGGCACAAGATTAAAACATGACTTGCTTAGTGCGAAGGGGCCATACCTCTGAGCACCCGTCCAGGTCTCCAAAGACATCAGCAAAATCTGATGGACTTTTCTTCAGAGTCTGGTCAGCAGGCAGCGTGTTGTCATTGTATGATGTCACAAACTTAAAGTCACTGGTTCTAGAACCTGTGGTCAGGTATGCGTCATAATTGTAAGCACTGCGTAAAGTTCCTGTGCCATCAACATCTGCGTAATTAGGAGGGAGATAACCACTGGGGATGGCAACTGCTCCATCAAACAACAGTCTGGGCTTTCTCCTGCGACAAAACCTCAAACCCAGGATGATGATGATGAAAGTCAGAAAAAAGGTGGACACAGACACCAGCGCGATGATCAGATAAGAGGTCAGTTTGGAATTGCTCTCATTATAAGACAGATCCTTCAGTTCTGGCACCTCAGCCAAGTTATCAGAAATGAGTAAATACATGGAACAGGTGGCAGACAGAGAGGGCTGTCCGTTATCTTTCACTGCCACTACAAGGTTCTGTTTCATGCTGTCAGATTCAGAAATGTCCCGCAGTGTCCTGATCTCTCCGCTGTGGACACCAATAGTAAAAAGTCCCGGATCAGTGGATTTGACTATTTGATAGGACAGCCAGGCGTTCTGTCCGGAGTCCGCGTCCACCGCGATCACTTTGGACACCAGAGAGCCTCCGTGTGCAGCTTTGGGGACCAGCTCGGTCATGAAGGAGTTGCCCTCTGGGGAGGGGTAGAGGATCTGAGGAGAGTTGTCATTCACATCTGAGATGAACACACTCATGGTCACGTTGCTACTGAGAGGAGGAGAACCGTTATCTCTGGCCATCACATGGACTTTGAAGCTCCTAAACTGTTCATAATCAAACGACCTCACAGCGTGGATCACACCCGTGTCTCCGTTCACAGACAGATAGGAGGACACCGGGGCACCGTTCACCTCACCAGCTAACAGAGAATAAACCACTGTACCGTTCTGTCTCCAGTCGGGGTCTCGAGCACTAACGGAACATAAAGTGGAGCCAGGTTTGTTATTCTCACTCACATATGCGCTGTACGACTGTTCCTCAAACACAGGTGGGTTGTCGTTGATGTCAGCTACAGATAACTGAACACTTTTAGAAGAGGACAGAGGTGGAGAGCCCTCATCAGTGGCAGTGATTGTAATGTTGTAATCAGACACTAGTTCACGGTCCAGTTGTCCCGTAGTCACCAGAGAATAATAGTTTTTAATAGAAGGAACCAACTTAAAGGGGACACCCTGCTGGATGGAGCAGCGGACCTGTCGGTTATTCCCAGAGTCTCTGTCCTGCACGTTAATGATGCCCACCTCTGTACCAGGTGGAGTGTTCTCTGGTATTGGATTGGTCAGTGACTTCAGATTAACTACAGGGGCGTTGTCATTCACATCAGTGATAGAAATCATTACTTTAGCGTAGGATGACAGCCCCAGCCCATCTTTTGCTTTGACACGTATTTCAAATGATGTAGTAGTTTCATAGTCAACAACACCAATTACTCTTATGTCACCTACTTTATGATCAATACTAAATATCTTCTTCACTTCTTCAGTAACATGCCCAAAGTCATACGTCACATCTCCATTAACTCCCTCATCTGCATCACTTGCGCTTACTGTAATCACTACAGTATCTAGACGAGAATTTTCAGGCAGGCTGGCTTTATAAACGGCTTGGCTGAACACTGGGGCGTTATCATTAGCATCCAACACAGTGACGTGTATCATTAATGTACCTGATCTCTGAGGAGATCCACCATCCAAAGCTGTGAGAATTAAATTCATTTCCTGTTGTTTTTCACGATCAAGCTCCTTTTCAAGAACGACCTCTATTGTGTTTCCATTTACAGACAAAATAAAATTTTCATTCTTTTTAAGGTTGTACTGCTGCACTGAATTTTGCCCCACATCCGCATCGTGCGCTTCTTCTATCACAAAACGAGCTCCTCTCACAGCCGACTCTTGAATTTCTATATTAATCCGTTCTCCATTGAATTGTGGTGCGTTGTCATTGATATCTTGAATGTGAAGGCTGATACGATGAAGCTCGAGCGGATTCCCCAGCATAATCTCGTGTTTTAGGATGCACGAAGGCTTTTCTCCACAAAGCCCCTCGCGGTCAATCCTGTCTGCAACAATCAACTCTCCGTTACTCATGTTTATGTCACAGTAACGTTTGTCGGTTCCGTCGGCGTCGATGCGGGCTCTCCTGCTGGACAGCGCGCCCGTTTCCATCCCGAGGTCTTTGGCTATATTTCCAATAATGGATCCTCGTTTCATTTCCTCTGGTAAAGAATAGCTCATGTCTCCATGAGCGACATGGAACAAAAGAAGGAAGAAAGAAAACTCACGCGAACGAAACACGAATATCTTCGAATCCATTATAAGAGATGAATTATTAAGAGGCTGAAAAATAAGGAAAAAAATGACCTGAACCCCAAAATACGACTCACAACTGCAATTCTCGGGAGGTGGCCCTAACTGAGACACAAGAGCGCAAGAATGCGCGTTCACACCGATGAATACAGGAAATGAAAACTGTTAGGGCTGGTTTTTAGCGCCACCGTGAGTTAGGTTTTGCGGAAACACCTTAACACTAAATCTAAGCAAACTACAACTAATGTTCAGTGCATGATTTTTATCTTCTTTTAAAAAAAGTATTTTTATGTAGAATAAATATGTAAAACTTCAGTTACTATAAAGGAGACAATGAGAGAAAAGAGTTTTACATTGTGAATCAAGTAAACAGTTGTAAAATCAAACAAAAAAAAAAGAAGACAACTATAAATGTGCTTATTTGTCTTCATAAAATTATGATATCTTTAATTGTATGTTGTTGTTGTTTCTACTAAGAGGATTCAGATTTGTCTGTGTGCCTGGAACTGTTCTTCACATAGTGATCACTGCCTTGTTCTCATCACCACACACATATGCAGGTTGTTTAGTTACACTGAGTCAGTTACTGTACTCCAGGTGACTGTTTTATGCTTTTTGTCTCCATCCAGTAGATACTGCTAATCTGCTGCTCTGCATAACTGTTTTCATACTAGACCCTCTCAACCCAAAGGTTCAAATGTAGCTACGTGTATAAAGCTGGTGCAGGAAAATGTTTATGTGCTTTCAGTATGTTTTTGCTCTTATGTCTAGTATTGCTATGTTGATATTTTTGGTATTAAATCATGTTATCCAGTAAGCAGGAGTCACATTTGGATTTCAGAAATACACCTAAACTTACCGTCCAATGATTTATGGTTTCATTTGTTGCTTTTTAAAAAAATTAACAAGTGTGCCATGCGGTCACCAGAGTCGCTAAAGAAATCTCAGTTGAGACAGTGCAAACTCAAGAGCTCCAGTTAAACTACACACTGCCTCATTTTACAACTCATCAGTCACATGAATTAGAAATCAACTTTCACGTATTTTAAAATTAAGATCAAAGACAAAGCTGTTAAAGAAACAGTCCTACTAGTCAAGTGTGATGGAATGTGTTTAAATATAAATACCTACAAACAGATAGTAATACATGTTTGCACTCCTTTAGTGTGAAAAAATGTAATTATAATCTAAATTGCTATTGCTTGCAATTAAGATGAATTGCATTCCATCACTTGACAGCTACTTCTGTCCAGCGCTAAGAATATATAATGCAGCCATCAGATTACAAAATTCACCAAATTACTCAGTCTGACATATGATAGGAAAACATCACAGGTATGAGAAGTATGAAATAAATGTAGAAGTGAGCTTTTATAGATGCTTTTTGTGCATCTCCTATTTTAGATAAGGCAGACATAGGAACAAATCCAGGTTGGGACATGAGTCTCATACTTAAAATGTGACATGATAGCGAGAATGGGCAAAGATCTTTATTACTACACTGATAATATTGTGCTAAAGATAAATATGTGGTTTAGCACTAAGATAAACCTACAGTATGAAATGTAGCTGACAAATATACACTATTTAAAAAAAAAAAGCTGTAAAATTCTGCAGCATCTGACCTTCTGTGTATCAACTAACCAGAGGTGTAGAACTACTGACAAAATATCAGTAACAACACAGCTAAAAGTGTTATTTAATAAATGGTAGTACCGGAAAAAATAAGATGAAAGTTTGATTACATTATACAACTATATCTTCCTAAGAGTAAAAGTTGCTCTCACAGCTTCAGATAGAGGATAAAAGTAATCAATTAGTGAAAAAACAAAACAAACAACAAATAAAGTGTACAGACAAAAAACCACCGCAAGCACGATGCAGAAATACCTATTGTGTTGATGAACATACATCATATGAGCTTGCAAAACTACAATAAATTGAACACACACAAATAACATATCACACTAAATCTATAAGTATGAAAGTATGAAATGTATCATGTTGAAATCAAGCATATTTTAGCCACTACAAGAGAAAGAGAGCAACACCTCTAGGAAACACTTTAGAGGAAAGAAGAAAATGTGAGAATTAATAAACCAACTTTTGCTCCAAGCATTTAAAGAAACAAATTTGTGATGATAAAGTAGAAGAAAACTGAACTGTTGATATTCATCTGGCACAAGATTAAAACATGACTTGCTTAGTGCGAAGGGGCCATACCTCTGAGCACCCGTCCAGGTCTCCAAAGACATCAGCAAAATCTGATGGACTTTTCTTCAGAGTCTGGTCAGCAGGCAGCGTGTTGTCATTGTATGATGTCACAAACTTAAAGTCACTGGTTCTAGAACCTGTGGTCAGGTACGCGTCGTAATTATAAGTGCTGCGTAAAGTTCCTGTGCCATCAACATCTGCGTAATTAGGAGGGAGATAACCGCTGGGGATGGCAACTGCTCCATCAAACAACAGTCTGGGCTTTCTCCTGCGACAAAACCTCAAACCCAGGATGATGATGATAAAAGTCAGAAAAAAGGTGGACACAGACACCAGCGCGATGATCAGATAAGAGGTCAGTTTGGAATTGCTCTCATTATAAGACAGATCCTTCAGTTCTGGCACCTCAGCCAAGTTATCAGAAATAAGTAAATACATGGAACAGGTGGCAGACAGAGAGGGCTGTCCGTTATCTTTCACTGCCACTACAAGGTTCTGTTTCGTGCTGTCAGATTCAGAAATGTCCCGCTGTGTCCTGATCTCTCCGCTGTGGACACCAATAGTAAAAAGTCCCGGATCTGTGGATTTGACTATTTGATAGGACAGCCAGGCGTTCTGTCCGGAGTCCGCGTCCACCGCGATCACTTTGGACACCAGAGAGCCTCCATGTGCAGCTTTGGGGACCAGCTCGGTCATGAAGGAGTTGCCCTCTGGGGAGGGGTAGAGGATCTGAGGAGAGTTGTCATTCACATCTGAGATGAACACACTCACGGTCACGTTGCTGCTTAGAGGAGGAGAACCGTTGTCTCTGGCCATCACATGGACTTTAAAACTCCTGAACTGTTCATAATCAAACGACCTCACAGCGTGGATCACACCCGTGTCTCCGTTCACAGACAGATAGGAGGACACCGGGGCACCGTTCACCTCACCAGCTAACAGAGAATAAACCACTGTACCGTTCTGTCTCCAGTCGGGGTCTCGAGCACTAACGGAACATAAAGTGGAGCCCAGTTTGTTATTCTCACTCACATATGCGCTGTATGACTGTTCCTCAAACACAGGTGGGTTGTCGTTGATGTCAGCTACAGATAACTGAACACTTTTAGAAGAGGACAGAGGTGGAGAGCCCTCATCAGTGGCAGTGATTGTAATGTTGTAATCAGACACTAGTTCGCGGTCCAGTTGTCCCGTTGTTACCAGAGAATAATAGTTTTTAATAGAAGGAACCAACTTAAAGGGAACACCCTGCTGGATGGAGCAGCGGACCTGTCCATTAGTTTCGGAGTCTCTGTCCTGCACGTTAATGATGCCCACCTCTGTATCAGCTGGGGTGTTCTCTGGTATCGGATTGGTCAGTGACTTCAGATTAACTACAGGGGCGTTGTCATTCACATCAGTGATAGAAATTATTACTTTAGCGTAGGATAAAAGCCCCAGCCCATCTTTTGCTTTAACGCGTATTTCAAATGATGTAGTAGTTTCATAGTCAACAGCACCAATTACTCTTATGTCACCTACTTTACGATCAATGCTAAATATCTTCTTCACTTCTTCAGTAACATGTCCAAAGTCATACGTCACATCTCCGTTAAGTCCCTCATCTGCATCACTTGCGCTTACTGTAATCACTACAGTGTCTAAATGAGAGTTTTCAGGCAGGCTGGCTTTATAAACGGCTTGGGTGAACACTGGGGCGTTATCATTAGCATCCAGCACAGTGACGTGTATTACTAATGTACCTGATCTCTGAGGAGATCCACCATCCAAAGCTGTGAGAATTAAATTCATTTCCTGTTGTTTTTCACGATCAAGCTCTTTTTCAAGAACGAGCTCTCTGGTGTTTCCATTTACAGACAAAATAAAATTTTCATTCTTTTTAAGGTTGTACTGCTGCACTGAATTTTGCCCCACATCCGCATCGTGCGCTTCTTCTATCACAAAACGAGCTCCTCTGTCAGCGGATTCTCGAATTTCTATATTAATCCGTTCTTCATTGAATTGCGGTGCGTTGTCATTGATATCTTGAATGTGAAGGCTGATACGAAGAAGCTCGAGCGGATTCTCCAGCATGAGCTCGTGTTTTAGGATGCACGAAGCCTTTTCTCCACAAAGCCCCTCGCGGTCAATCCTGTCTGCAACAATCAACTCTCCGTTACTCATGTTTATGTCACAGTAACGTTTGTCGGTTCCGTCGGCGTCGATGCGGGCTCTCCTGCTGGACAGCGCGCCCGTTTCCATCCCGAGGTCTTTGGCTATATTTCCAATAATGGATCCTCGTTTCATTTCCTCTGGTAAAGAATAGCTCATGTCTCCATGAGCAACATGCAGCAGAAGGAGGAAACAAATGTTCCAAGCCTGAAACGCGATAGTATTCAATTCCATCTTCAATGATATACCTCTAATATGTTAAAGCAATAACGCAGCAAAGATAGCACAAAAGAAAAAAAAAGAACCTGGTAATTCAGCGCGTCTCGTGCTAAACCTAGAGCAGGCAGCGGGCGTGCAAGACAGAAAGTCCACAAAGAAAAGAGGAATTCAGTCTTTTAGGGCTGGTGTATAGCGACACCGTGAGTTCAAAAATGACACTGACCCCACCTTATCCAAGTTAAATGCCTAAATGCACTCAATAGATACGGCAAGATCGGAGTGTTTTATTTTAATACACGTTTAGTGACTATATTATTACTTAATGGAATATGGCATAAATCTATATCTGTAGGGCCTAGAAATACTGATATCACTATATGTTTACGACTGAACGACAAACTGTGGGTTCCCTCTCTTTGTAGCCTTTCGGAAATCAGCCTAATTGTGTATTAACAAAAATTTCATGTTGCTGGTTCCAACGTAATCACACGCATTGAGTTTACCTATTTAAATTATGACCAAGGTTAACGTTGTTAATGTCCCATAGGACACAAAGCACAGGAAAAAAAAATAAAATAAAATTGTAAAATACATGAAAAATCAAGACAGAAAGATTAAAAAACCCATATTATCCAAGTTCAGTATACTAACATCAAACTGAATTTTTATGACTGCTTAAAAAAAACTTTTTTTTTTAAATACACTAAAAAGGAAACTGGCCGATTCACCTGTTTCTTTTCTTCTCAGACAAAAGAAAATTAATGTTGGTTGTTTTTTTTTTTTTGGTTTTTTAAAATAACTGAATCAAGATAGAGGATGCAGTCTGAAATTTAGTATCCTTTCATAAAAAATAGTTTTGTGTTAGCAACTAAGCAATTATTCAGTAAATTTTTCTGTTGGAAGTCAGATTTCTTTCAGTTGTATCCCAGCTACTATTTCATGCATTAAGGCGAAATTTATGTGGATTTTACTGAGTCATCTGAACTTTTTAAAATAAACTAACAAATTCCCTGAAGCCTTTGCTAATCTCATAAATGTGATGGTACCTCAAATTTACATTAGACCAGAATTTACTTATTAGTACTGTGATTTTGAGGTAATATCAGAACTGAGTAAAAGTGTCACAAGTCAGACTGAAATTCTAAAACAAAGTGGGGATTTAACTGCACTGAATTGTTGCTAGGCTGAATGTTTTTCTAGAACAGTTAACCACAAACAAAAACACTTTGAACTAGATGTTAACAAGTTGCATATGAAGCCTGATCACTAAACTGACCGTATCATCAGAAGCTTATTACACTCAGCTGAGAGACAGAAAAGAAACTTCATCAGACGCAGAATTGCTAAGTAAAACACAAGCATACAGTCAGAGAGAGAGAGAGAGCAAGTGCAAGACAAGGATACACAGTTTGGGTCTGTTTCAAACATAAATATATTTTGTATTGGGCAACTGGCAAAAGTCCTACTTTTAAGTTAATTTAAGTGTGATATTTCTTTCAGGAAAAGAAGAGTGTGTAAGTATCACAATAGGAGAGAAAATGATAATGCAATATATCATATTTACAGTACAATATGAGTGAGAATAATATAAACTCTGTGGGAGTGCCTACTCTGGGGTAGGACACCTGTGATGAACCAACTTCACGCTGACAAAGGAGAAATATTAAGCCACTCTCAAGAGAAATGTTAATAACTATTTTTGTCAACACCAAAGCTTTGAAAGACCACTAAAAGACCAACTTTTCCTAACAAAAAAGAAGGTGTATGCATCCATCTTTTGGACCATGCTGTATATAACAATGTGCTACACAAACAAAAACAAAACAAAACATAATTCTCAGGATTATGGTTCTATAAAATAAGTAAATAGAATGATTATTAACTGTGTCATCTATGAGAAATAATATACTTTTGTAAACATGGCCAATGATAATATTTTCTATTCAAAAATGATCAAGGACTATTGAGGAAAATGTATTAACAATTTTAGCAGTATAGTAAGGCTGATTACTTACACTGAGTTACATTGTAGGGTGTTACTAAGCCTATTAATCACTAGTTTATATTGTTATTAGAGAAGCCTTTCTTTCTGTCAAGTCTTCAGACCTGTTGCATTTGTTTTCCATCATCTATATGAGAAAAAAAAACTTATATAGAACTTAATGTTTCAACCACATAACCTTAAAGTCTTTAAATAGATAAAAAATAATACCTGTGGAAGTCGAAACACACTTGATCAGTAAAAAACTGCTGGACTACCGGGAAAATGAATACCAAGAAAAAAGTCAAGCCTATAGATATGATGCAATAAGATGAAACTTTCTCTCAAGGTAGGTTTTGTGGGAGGAAGGAGTTGGACCAAAAATGCTAAAAACCAGCTTTATGGCTGTGCTTCAACCAAAACACCAAAATAAAGCAAAACATGAAAATGTTAACCGAAAATGTTACTCTTCTAGAAAATTGTACCACAGGGAAAGACACATCAGTGAGGGAGAATGCAACAAAGAAAGACAGAGACAATATGAAACACACAGGCTAAATAACAATGAAGGTAGAACCAAAATAAAAGGATTGTAATTTTTTGTACATTAACACCGTTATTGTTAGGAAAGAAAGTTGGCTTATTTAAATATCTATCAACAAAACTTTAATGCAAGTGAGAGAAAAAAAATAATGAAAATGGGGCAAAGGGCATCCTCCTACCTCAGGAGTCCTATCACTATCTCCAAAAACATCAGCAAAGTCTGATGGGCTTTTCTTCAGAGTCTGGTCAGCAGGCAGCGTGTTGTCATTGTATGATGTCACAAACTTAAAGTCACTGGTTCTTGAACCTGTGGTCAGGTACGCATCATAATTGTAAGTGCTGCGTAAAGTTCCTGTGCCATCAACATCTGCGTAAGTAGGAGGGAAATAACCACTGGGGATTGCAACTGCTCCATCAAACAACAGTCTGGGCTTTCTCCTGCGACAAAACCTCAAACCCAGGATGATGATGATAAAAGTCAGAAAAAAGGTGGACACAGACACCAGCGCGATGATCAGATAAGAGGTCAGTTTGGAATTGCTCTCATTATAAGACAGATCCTTCAGTTCTGGTACCTCAGCCAAGTTATCAGAAATAAGTAAATACATGGAACAGGTGGCAGACAGAGAGGGCTGTCCGTTATCTTTCACTGCCACTACAAGGTTCTGTTTCATGCTGTCAGATTCAGAAATGTCCCGCTGTGTCCTGATTTCTCCGCTGTGGACACCAATAGTAAAAAGTCCCGGATCAGTGGATTTGACTATTTGATAGGACAGCCAGGCGTTCTGTCCGGAGTCCGCGTCCACCGCGATCACTTTGGACACCAGAGAGCCTCCGTGTGCAGCTTTGGGGACCAGCTCGGTCATGAAGGAGTTGCCCTCTGGGGAGGGGTACAGGATCTGAGGAGAGTTGTCATTCACATCTGAGATGAACACACTCACGGTCACGTTGCTGCTTAGAGGAGGAGAACCATTGTCTCTGGCCATCACGTGGACTTTAAAACTCCTAAACTGCTCATAATCAAACGACCTCACAGAGTGGATCACACCCGTGTCTCCGTTCACAGACAGATAGGATGACACTGGGGCACCGTTCACCTCACCAGCTAACAGAGAATAAACCACTGTACCGTTCTGTCTCCAGTCGGGGTCTCGAGCACTAACGGAACATAAAGTGGAGCCGGGTTTGTTATTCTCACTCACATATGCGCTATACGACTGCTCATCAAACACAGGTGGGTTGTCGTTGATGTCAGCTACAGATAACTGAACACTTTTAGAAGAGGACAGAGGTGGAGAGCCCTCGTCAGTGGCAGTGATTGTAATGTTGTAATCAGACACTAGTTCACGGTCCAGTTGTCCTGTGGTCACCAGAGAATAATAGTTTTTAATAGAAGGAACCAACTTAAAGGGGACACCCTGCTGGATGGAGCAGCGGACCTGTCGGTTATTCTCAGAGTCTCTGTCCTGCACGTTAATGATGCCCACCTCTGTACCAGGTGACGCGTTCTCAGGTATGGGGTTAGATAGTGATTTCAGATTTATAACTGGTGCATTATCATTTACATCCGTAATCTCAATTAACAGAGTAGCATATGATGCTAATCCCAAACCATCTTTCGCAGTAATCTGGATTTCATACGACGATTCCTTTTCATAATCAATTGCTCCAGCCACTCTCACTGCTCCTGTTTTAGGGTCCAAAGAAAAATCTTGTCTTTCCTCAGAGACGTGGTCAAACCCATAATTAACTTCACCATTTACACCTTCATCTGCATCTGTGGCGCTAACTGTGAGAACAACAGTATCCAGAGGGGAGTTTTCGTGGAGACTAGCCTTATAGACATTCTGACTAAACACCGGGGCATTATCATTAGCATCCAGTACAGTGACGTGTATGACTACAGTGCCTGATCTCTGTGTAGAGCCTCCATCGAAGGCTGTAAGTAACAGCACAATCTCTTTTTTGTCTTCCCTGTCTAGTTCTTTGTCTAAGACTAGTTCGCCATATTTTCTCCCACCACTTTTAGATTTAACGTTTAATCTGAAGTGATCATTTTGCTGAAGTGAATAACCCTGAACAGCATTTTCTTCGATGTCTGCATCGTGAGCTTCATCTAGGGGAAAGCCTGTACCTTTGTCTGCCAGTTCGTGTATTTCAAAGTTGAGTGACTCCTCCTTAAACTGAGGTGAGTTATCGTTGATGTCTTGAACGCGGATATGAATGCGGTGCAATTCCAAAGGATTTTCCAGCACTAGCTCCTGTTTCAGAACACACGACGCCTTTTTCGCACAAAGCCCTTCTCGGTCGATCCTTTCTTGTACAGTTAACTCGCCAGTATTGAGATTTACGCTGCAGTACTTGACACCACTATCCTCTGTATCTATACGAGCTTTTCGAGCGGACAGTCTGCCCAAATCGAGTCTCAGATCCTTAGCGATATTTCCAATTATAGATCCACGTGTCATCTCCTCCGGGATAGAGTAGCTCATGTCTCCGATGACAAAGCGGAGAGAAAGAAAAATAAAAGCAAGGCCGCAGTGCAGCGCAAATATGGTGTATCCCATTGTTACCATCAGAAATGGCACATGAGAGGTAAACATAAAATCAAGACAGTAAAAATGTCCAAAGAATCTTTAAAGTCACTGTGAAACTGGAGTCATACGCGAGGAGATATTTTCCAACTGCGTTGCAAAAGGAGAACCGGGCTTTGAATTCGCTGAGACAGAAGGGTGGAGAATGATCAGGTCTTCACGTTTACTGGCGCACACTGACACCATGAGTATTTACTGAGGTATGGCAACGTGAAGTTTTTTTTTTATTATTATTTAATATGTAATAAATTTTGATATTCTGTAGAGCCATTCACTGTGAACGGACGAGTAAAAAATATATAGATAGTTGCTTTGCTATTTTATTATTACTTTTAATGGCTAAAAACATAGGTAGTTATAAAATATATAATATGTAATAAGGTAATGATCCAGCTGCAATGGAAACTAAAAAAAAGGGTAAAATAACCGTTTCTCTGTTTCCAGACAGCTTTGACGAGTCAACAGAATGATCCTAGACACAGACTCTGCACTATGATTTAAGTTGAAAGGGGAGAGAGCTTTTTCTCTCTCGTTTTTGTTGTTGTTATTCCTGTTAGTTTCTCTTTTATCAAAATTCTAAGTTCTTCGTAATGTTTTATGTGCAAAAACGTAGCGTTACTTTTTGATGACTTGCTGTGAAATCGTTTTGTATTTCTGAAGAGTTCTGGGATTCTCATTGTAATAGATAGAGAGGGTCAAAAAAGGCTCAGATGTATTCGTCCAATTAACTGAGGGTGAACAAACGGTGATCCACACAGTGCGCTTTCAGAAGGATTAGTAACCATTTTAAAATTGATACAACGAATAGAAAACGAAACAAAACGACAAAGTGACTATGAACACTGCTGCAAGAATTTTGAAAGACCGTTGAAGGGTCCGATTTTTATCAACGCTGAGAACTTAACGTAAAGGATTCATAAGAACAATTATGACTGAAAGAAGATTTCTTTAAATGAAATATGTAAAAATTTAAAATGTAAGACAGTTAGAACAAAGAGTAATAGAATGTGCGCTCTTTATCACGTTCATTTAGAACATGAGCAATAGAGACATGTCCATACCTTCTTCTTTTCAGTAACAATTAAAGAAAAATGAAAAAAGAATGACATTTTTAATGGCCAACACAAACGTAGAAGGAACAGCTTTATTATCAATTAGAAATCCTTATTTATGCGAAAATTATTATCACACCTAAATACTAAAAATATTGTATTTGGGTGTGCTATAACGGTGACAGTGTTTCTAAAACAAAGAAAGAAAGAAAGGTAAAGAGAAGAAAAAAGCACAAAACAAAAAACTATCTTTAGAAGAGCATTAAAATGTCAAGCCGAGTTCAGGACCAAGGACAGACAAGAATGATGTAAATAAGAAGTTGTTTATACTACTACACAAACCAGAAACAACGCAACTTTGGACAAACCAAATCGGTGGTCCCTCAAATTTGGAACTGTATTAAAAAATCAATCAGGGAAAAAAAAAGAAGAAAAAATTGACTTAAAATTCACATAAAACGATTCCAGGAACAGCGCAAAAACGCAGTTCAGAACCAAGGACAGAGAAAAAAAAATGAAATTGCAAGATGCTTACATCAATAATGAACAAAAGCAACAAAGTAAATCAAATGAGGTTACAGAATCATTCAAGTTTTTGGGACGACGAAAAGATATTTTTGGTGACAATGAAATGATCCTACCTCAGGAGAACCATCGCTGTCCCCAAACACATCGACAAAGTCTGATGGACTTTTCTTCAGAGTCTGGTCAGCAGGCAGCGTGTTGTCATTGTATGATGTCACAAACTTAAAGTCACTGGTTCTTGAACCTGTGGTCAGGTACGCGTCATAATTGTAAGTGCTGCGTAAAGTTCCTGTGCCATCAACATCTGCGTAATTAGGAGGAAGATAACCGCTGGGGATTGCAACTGCTCCATCAAACAACAGTCTGGGCTTTCTCCTGCGACAAAACCTCAAACCCAGGATGATGATGATAAAAGTCAGAAAAAACGTGGACACAGACACCAGCGCGATGATCAGATAAGAGGTCAGTTTGGAATTGCTCTCATTATAAGACAGATCCTTCAATTCTGGCACCTCAGCCAAGTTATCAGAAATAAGTAAATACATGGAACAGGTGGCAGACAGAGAGGGCTGTCCGTTATCTTTCACTGCCACTACAAGGTTCTGTTTCATGCTGTCAGATTCAGAAATGTCCCGCTGTGTCCTGATCTCTCCGCTGTGGACACCAATAGTAAAAAGTCCCGGATCAGTGGATTTGACTATTTGATAGGACAGCCAGGCGTTCTGTCCGGAGTCCGCGTCCACCGCGATCACTTTGGACACCAGAGAGCCTCCGTGTGCAGCTTTGGGGACCAGCTCGGTCATGAAGGAGTTGCCCTCTGGGGAGGGGTAGAGGATCTGAGGAGAGTTGTCATTCACATCTGAGATGAAAACACTCACAGTCACGTTGCTGCTTAGAGGAGGAGAACCGTTGTCTCTGGCCATCACGTGGACTTTAAAACTCCTGAACTGTTCATAATCAAACGACCTCACAGCGTGGATCACACCCGTGTCTCCGTTCACAGACAGATAGGAGGACACCGGGGCACCGTTCACCTCACCAGCTAACAGAGAATAAACCACTGTACCGTTCTGTCTCCAGTCGGGGTCTCGAGCACTAACGGAACATAAAGTGGAGCCCGGTTTGTTATTCTCACTCACATATGCGCTGTACGACTGTTCCTCAAACACAGGTGGGTTGTCGTTGATGTCAGCTACAGATAACTGAACACTTTTAGAAGAGGACAGAGGTGGAGAGCCCTCGTCAGTGGCAGTGATTGTAATGTTGTAATCAGACACTAGTTCGCGGTCCAGTTGTCCTGTGGTCACCAGAGAATAATAGTTTTTAATAGACGGAACCAACTTAAAGGGGACACCCTGCTGGATGGAGCAGCGGACCTGTCGGTTATTCTCAGCGTCTCTGTCCTGCACGTTAATGATGCCCACCTCTGTACCAGATGGGGCGTTCTCGGGTATGGGGTTAGACATTGACTTAAGATGTATTACTGGTGCATTGTCGTTCACGTCAGTGACTTCAATACTTAATGTTGAATATGAAACTAACCCTAATCCATCTTTAGCGCTTATCTGCATTTCATATGATGATACTTTCTCGTAATCAATTGCTCCAGCTACTCTCACTTCTCCAGTTTTGGGGTTTAATGAAAAGACATCGCTGTTTTCATCTGAAACATGATCAAATCCATAAGTAATTTCGCTATTTAAACCTTCATCTGGATCAGTGGCACTCACTGTGATTACTAATGTTTCCAGAGGAGAGTTTTCAGACAGACTTGCTTCATAGACATTCTGACCAAAGACTGGTACATTATCATTAGCATCCAGTACAGTGACGTGTATGACCACAGTGCCCGATCTCTGTGGAGAGCCTCCATCGAAGGCGGTAAGTAACAGCACAATCTCTTTTTTGTCTTCCCTGTCTAGTTCTTTGTCTAAGACTAGTTCACAGTATTTACGACCACTCGCCTTTGTGTTCACATTTAGTTTGAAATGATCATTCTGCTGAAGTGAATAGCCCTGAACAGCATTTTCTCCGATGTCCGCGTCGTGAGCTTCTCCGACAAGAAAACGTTCGCCTTTATCCGCTGACTCCTGTATTTCAATCTTAAGTGATTCCTCCTTAAACTGTGGTGAGTTATCGTTGATGTCTTGAACGCGGATATGAATGCGGTGCAGTTCTAAAGGATTTTCCAGCACTAGCTCCTGTTTCAGAACACACGACGCCTTTTTCGCACAAAGCCCCTCTCGGTCGATCCTTTCTTGTACAATTAACTCGCCAGTATTGAGATTTACGCTGCAGTACTTGACACCGCTATCCTCTGTATCTATACGAGGCTTTCGAGCGGACAGTCTGCCCAAATCAAGTCCCAGATCCTTAGCGATATTTCCAATTATAGATCCACGTTTTATCTCCTCTGGCATAGAATAGCTCACGTCTCCACTCACGGTCCCGAAGATAATATACATATAAGCAAGGCCGCAGTGCAGCGCATATACGCTGTATCCCATTGCTACTGCGGAAAAAAACTAATTTTGCTAGCAGTTTTGTATAGTAAGATCTACAATGATCAATTTCCTTCCATAAGCGAAAAACTCACCCAACGTTTTGCGAAAAACAACTGCAACTACTGATTCGAGGTTGAAAGTCGTAGATAGTGAAGGGTGGGGTATTATTGCAGTCTCTCGTTTGCTGGTACACACTGACACCATGAGTATTTCTCTAGGTATAACAACACAACAATATGATTTAATTTCAAACAGAGACACATTCATTGAAAATTGCCAGTCGAATCTACAAAAACTTTGTGAGAGCAAAGAGATAAATTAAGTTCGCCAGATAATTATATACAACTGCTAGCAGGGTAGGTCAACACCAAACTAAACCATTTTTCCTTCAAGAGCTTCATGTTTTCAAATTAATTTTATATTTCAAGTCATTCCACAAAAAACTATAAGCTGGAGCATTTAAATTATAAATATTGTATGAAGTGCCAAACCTATATTCCATGATGTCATGACTCTCTCTCACTAATGAAACTGTGATTCTTATTTTCATTTTTAATGCACTTTCCTGTTTTACATTTCCACCGTCCTGTTTAAAAAAATATATTAAGTAAAACTGAGAAAAAGCTGTATTGAATACATTCATGTATAGCCTGTAACAGTTACATTATTTAAAACAACACTTTTATCCTTGCAGAGGTGAAAAATGTCAAAAATAAAACGTAAGCATTTTTCTTTTAAAGCAAACTTCCTGAATTATTCTGTTTTTTAGACTGTAAATCCTGACTTTATATTTTGCACACTGAAGTTTTTACTCTGCTAAAACACTGCAGTTAAAGACAAATTTCTTTTAAATAATTATTGTTCAGCAAGCATTTTAACAGCGTGGAAGCTATCAGTCATACATTTGTGCGGACAAAAAAGTATTTTCTTTGATTGCTTCAATATGTCCTGATGAATAAAATGTTTAAGCTGTTGCGGTTTTTCTAACAGCGCACTGTGTTTTTCTGATGGTTTACATGTGGTGAAACTACGAACCGATTTAATGCTGATGCTAGACATAATTAAAAGACAGACTGATCAATAATCTTTATCAAGTCTAAGCAAAGAGACCATTTCACTAGCCGCGTGGATACAGTAAATGCATCACATAAGATGTTTAGTTTAACCAAAAATTACAGTGCATTTGTGAAATTCATATGCTGACTGGAAGTTTCTTCATTTAAGGTACCGGCTGGCTGTCAGTGAAATTTGAAGTCATAAGGTTATTTAATAGCATTAAAAAAATTTCAAGTTCTGTAAGACAAAACTTTTGGTTGAAACGTTAATTTATACAGCGCAAAGGGCATGATGTATGTGGGGAGGGTCTTTCTGGTATTTCAATTATCGCGTAACATACATAGGAACGACATGCGCGAAGAAAATAAATAATTAGGAAATCATCATGAAATGTAGAACTGGCCACTATTAAAAGAAACACTCACTGGAGGGAGGCAATTTCTTTAACAAAATCACAGATAAACGAAGCTATACTACACCGAAGCAAACAAAGACATTCAGTCTTCTTGTTGAAGGTGCACAAAGACTTGTGTATAAAAATCAGCTATGCTCAATGTCTACTAATATCAAACAAACAAACCAAAAACTTCAGCACCATGGATAGAGTAAGAGAGACACAAAAGACATTCTCTATTCAAACTTAACCTGTATGGCAACAGAAATTAATTTAAAAATAATATAAACGCCATGAATTTCTTCCACGTGAACACTATCAAATAAGTGAATAAAAAAGTTGAAATGTGAAAGAAAATCGGAAAAATTGAGTCAGCAATGCGAATTTTCAACGCACAGTCCTCGAAGGTCTCAAAGTAAACACCAAAATAAAACTTGAATGGCAAATAACAAGATTGAGAAAAGCGTGGCTGTATCATTGGAACTACTTTAAAAGGAATAATTATGCATCATACCTCAGGGGCAGTATCGCAGTCCCCGAATACATCAGCAAAGTCTGATGGACTTTTCTTCAGAGTCTGGTCAGCAGGCAGCGTGTTGTCATTGTATGATGTCACAAACTTAAAATCACTGGTTCTTGAACCTGTGGTTAGGTACGCGTCATAATTGTAAGTGCTGCGTAAAGTTCCTGTGCCATCAACATCTGCGTAATTAGGAGGGAGATAACCGCTGGGGATGGCAACTGCTCCATCAAACAACAGTCTGGGCTTTCTCCTGCGACAAAACCTCAAACCCAGAATGATGATGATGAAAGTCAGGAAAAACGTGGACACAGACACCAGTGCGATGATCAGATAAGAGGTCAGTTTGGAATTGCTCTCATTATAAGACAGATCCTTCAGTTCTGGCATCTCAGCCAAGTTATCAGAAATAAGTAAATACATGGAACAGGTGGCAGACAGAGAGGGCTGTCCGTTATCTTTCACTGCCACTACAAGGTTCTGTTTCGTGCTGTCAGATTCAGTAATGTCCCGCTGTGTCCTGATCTCTCCGCTGTGGACACCAATAGTAAAAAGTCCCGGATCAGTGGATTTGACTATTTGATAGGACAGCCAGGCGTTCTGTCCGGAGTCCGCGTCCACCGCGATCACTTTGGACACCAGAGAGCCTCCGTGTGCAGCTTTGGGGACCAGCTCGGTCATGAAGGAGTTGCCCCCCGGGGAGGGGTAGAGGATCTGAGGAGAGTTGTCATTCACATCTGAGATGAACACACTCACGGTCACGTTGCTGCTTAGAGGAGGAGAACCGTTGTCTCTGGCCATCACGTGGACTTTGAAGCTCCTGAACTGTTCATAATCAAACGACCTCACAGCGTGGATCACACCCGTGTCTCCGTTCACAGACAGATAAGATGACACCGGGGCACCGTTCACCTCACCAGCTAACAGAGAATAAACCACTGTACCGTTCTGTCTCCAGTCGGGGTCTCGAGCACTAACGGAACATAAAGTGGAGCCCGGTTTGTTATTCTCACTCACATATGCGCTGTACGACTGTTCCTCAAACACAGGTGGGTTGTCGTTGATGTCAGCTACAGATAACTGAACACTTTTAGAAGAGGACAGCGGAGGAGAGCCCTGGTCAGTGGCAGTGATTGTAATGTTGTAATCAGACACTAGTTCGCGGTCCAGTTGTCCCGTAGTCACCAGAGAATAATAGTTTTTAATAGAAGGAACCAACTTAAAGGGGACACCCTGCTGGATGGAGCAGCGGACCTGTCGGTTATTCTCCGAATCTCTGTCCTGCACGTTAATGATGCCCACCTCTGTACCAGGTGACGCGCTCTCGGGTATGGGGTTAGATAGTGATTTCAGATTTATAACTGGTGCATTGTCGTTCACATCAGTGATATCAATAACAACTTTCGCTTCTGAAGAAAGGCCATAACCGTCTTTGGCTTCAACAAGCATTTCGTATTTCGACCCCTCTTCATAATCGATATCACCTGTAACAAGAATTTCTCCAGTTTTGGGATCAAGCGAAAAAATCTTTTCTAATTTATCAGAAGGTCGACTAAATTCATATGTAACCTCTCCATTAACGCTCTCATCTGCATCTGATGCGTTTACTCTGATAACTGGGGTTTTCAGTGGTGAGTTTTCAGGTATACTGGCTCTATATACGGCTTCTGTGAACACGGGGGCGTTATCATTAGCATCAAGAACAATTACGTGTATGACCACTGTCCCTGATCTCTGAGGGGAGCCACCATCCATGGCTGTGAGCAGTAATTTCATTTCCTGCTTCTCTTCTCGGTCTAACTCCGTATCTAAAACCAGCTCACCGTATTTACTGCCAGAACTTGTCGTCTGAATGCTGAACACAAAGTGAGCGTTTTCTTGTAAAATGTAGTTTTGAACAGAATTTTGACCTATATCTGCGTCATGTGCTCTATTAATGCGATACCTGGCTCCTTTGGCCGCTGATTCTCCAATTTCTAGCTTTAATATATCCTTCGGAAAGATTGGCGCATTGTCGTTTATGTCCTGCACCTGCAGGGACAACCGGTGCAGCTCCAGCGGATTCTCTAACAGCAAGTCGAATTTAAGAACACACGAAGGCCTTTCTCCACAGTGCTCCTCTCGGTCTATTCTCTCCGCAACGAATAAATCTCCGCTTCTCTGGTTTATTCCACAATACTGTCTTTCGCTTCCTTCCAAGTCAACACGAGGTTTTCGAGCAGACAGTCGACCCAGATCCAGCCCGAGATCTTTAGCGATATTTCCAATAACAGATCCGCGTTTCAGCTCCTCTTGTACGGAATAGCTCAGATCTCCGTTTGCGTATTGCGCCATAACAAAGAAAAACACAAAACTGAGGCTTTGACAAAGACTTCGGCTCTGCATCATCCCCAGAAAGCACTACACAGTTTAAAACACGCTATTTGAACCCTTAAGAAATACGTCCCTAGATCAGTATATGAGCATTTCAAGCAACTGTCGATGCTGTTGATGACTAGATAAAGCAGGGTGCTCGTTCTGATGGGTGGTGTGCAACATAGATCCAACACTAAGTCCATAGCTGGTGTATAGTGACACCGTGAGTGCAAAGGATATATAATAATATCAGAAAGTATTTTTAAATGCCTTTTCTGATGGTTTTCTTTTGTTGTTGTTGTTGTTGTTGTTTTCGTTGTTGTTTGACGAAGTGGTTGTTCAAAAGTAAACTTTAATAAAATCGTAAGAAAGTGTAATAATGCGCTATTTTTTTATTTTACTTTGTTATTTATTTATTTATTTTGTGCTATATGTTTAATTCAACGGCGATGCTCATATCATGTGTTACAAGGTTTTGAAAATAATGTCTCTCTAAGGTGGTCCTCCTAAAGAATGCGATAATCATAGAAAACTTTGACGTGCGATACAACATTTTCAGCAGATCATTTCCTCTAGTTTTAATGTAAGGCATTTCAAAATCACATCGAAGTAAAAAACTCTCCAACCCTCTTTAACACTTTCTCTCTCTCTCTATGTCTTGCAACTATTTTTCTTGCCTCCCCCCCCCCCCCCCCCCCCCAAAAAAAAAAAAAAAGCTCCAATAAATTTCCAATGACAAGTTAAAGAAAATGTTTAACCGATATCACCGACGGCCACGACTATGTCCTAACAGATAATTAAAATGAATGATACATTACAAACTGACCTAAACGAGGGCTATTTTGGTGTTTATGTTTCACTCCGTATAAAAAGGTAAAAGAGATGTTTACATTATGATTCCTGAGGAATCTTAAATACTAACAGACAATTATAAACATTCAGAAAAGCGCTGTTAACGGCGTAGAAAACAAAATAGACATGTAATACTTCAGTTACCGACGCTTAAACACTAGGCCGCCGATAACCATTTTACTTTAGTCACTCCAATGATATGATCTGTTTTCCTAATAATAACAGGTAATTTATTTAAAAGACAAACTGCAACACAATAAATGAGGCACATATGTGTTGGTGAGAAATAACTTCACTGTAATCTAAAGTGTTTTCAAAATGGAAAACAAATCTAAAAATCCAGAAAATTTTTCCTGAATATTAATACCACGCGCAGCCAGTTCAGTTTGTTCAGCAACAAGGTCAGAGACAGGATGAAGAAGCGGGTATAGTGCTCAAAAGTTTAAACCAGAGAAAACGCAATAAGCTAAACAGTTTTACTGAAGAGAATTAAAATAATAAAGTATATAATTAATTAGTAATGAACTATCACACCACGCAAATTTAGAACACGTGAAAGACACAGTGAAGCGTGCCCAAACTGCTAACGCAACTTACCCAAGGTATTTTTGTTTACTCTGGCATGTGATATGTTACTTAAAATAAATATTTAAAAAAGACAAGTCCAAGAAAAATAGATTGATTGTGTTCATAAAAGTACTTTCTGCATCGCTGCAAGACTGTCATGAAGACAGACAAGGAATATAAAACGCCTGTTCCTACCTCTGGTGAAGGATTGCAGTCGCCGAATACATCACCAAAGTCTGACAGACTTTTCTTCAGAGTCTGGTCAGCAGGCAGCGTGTTGTCATTGTACGATGTCACAAACTTAAAGTCACTGGTTCTTGATCCTGTGGTCAGGTACGCGTCATAATTGTAAGTGCTGCGTAAAGTTCCTGTGCCATCAACATCTGCGTAATTAGGAGGGAGATAACCACTGGGGATGGCAACTGCTCCATCAAACAACAGTCTGGGCTTTCTCCTGCGACAAAACCTCAAACCCAGGATGATGATGATGAAAGTCAGGAAAAAGGTGGACACAGACACCAGTGCGATGATCAGATAAGAGGTCAGTTTGGAATTGCTCTCATTATAAGAAAGATCCTTCAGTTCTGGCACCTCAGCCAAGTTATCAGAAATAAGTAAATACATGGAACAGGTGGCAGACAGAGAGGGCTGTCCGTTATCTTTCACTGCCACTACAAGGTTCTGTTTCATGCTGTCAGATTCAGAAATGTCCCGCTGTGTCCTGATCTCTCCGCTGTGGACACCAATAGTAAAAAGTCCCGGATCAGTGGATTTGACTATTTGATAGGACAGCCAGGCGTTCTGTCCGGAGTCTGCGTCCACCGCGATCACTTTGGACACCAGAGAGCCTCCGTGTGCAACTTTGGGGACCAGCTCGGTCATGAAGGAGTTGCCCCCCGGGGAGGGGTAGAGGATCTGAGGAGAGTTGTCATTCACATCTGAGATGAACACACTCACGGTCACGTTGCTGCTGAGAGGAGGAGAACCATTGTCTCTGGCCATCACGTGGACTTTGAAGCTCCTGAACTGTTCATAATCAAACGACCTCACAGCGTGGATCACACCCGTGTCTCCGTTCACAGACAGATAAGATGACACCGGGGCACCGTTCACCTCACCAGCTAACAGAGAATAAACCACTGTACCGTTCTGTCTCCAGTCGGGGTCTCGAGCACTAACGGAACATAAAGTGGAGCCCGGTTTGTTATTCTCACTCACATATGCGCTGTACGACTGCTCATCAAACACAGGTGGGTTGTCGTTGATGTCAGCTACAGATAACTGAACACTTTTAGAAGAGGACAGAGGTGGAGAGCCCTCGTCAGTGGCAGTTATTGTAATGTTGTAATCAGACAGTAGTTCACGGTCCAGTTGTCCTGTGGTGACCAGAGAATAATAGTTTTTAATAGAAGGAACCAACTTAAAGGGGACACCCTGCTGGATGGAGCAGCGGACCTGTCGGTTATTCTCCGAATCTCTGTCCTGCACGTTAATGATGCCCACCTCTGTACCAGGTGGGGCGTTCTCAGGTATGGGATTAGACAATGATTTCAGATTTATAAATGGTGCATTGTCGTTCACATCAGTAATATCAATAATAACTTTTGCTTCTGAAGAAAGGCCATAACCGTCTTTGACTTCAACAATTACTTCGTATTTCGACCCCTCTTCATAGTCGATTTCACCTGTAACAAGAATTTCTCCAGTTTTGGGATCAAGCGAAAAAAGCTTTTGTAATTTATCAGAAAGTCGACTAAATTCATATGTAACCTCTCCATTAACTCCCTCATCTGCATCTGATGCGTTTACTCTGATAACTGGGGTTTTCAGTGGTGAGTTTTCAGGTATACTGGCTCTATATACGGCCTCTGTGAACACGGGGGCGTTATCATTAGCATCAAGAACAATTACGTGTATGACCACTGTCCCTGATTTCCGAGGGGAGCCACCATCCATGGCTGTGAGCAGTAATTTCATTTCCTGCTTCTCTTCTCGGTCTAACTCCGTATCTAAAACCAGCTCACCGTATTTACTGCCAGAACTTGTCGTCTGAATGCTGAACACAAAGTGAGCGTTTTCTTGTAAAATGTAGCTTTGAACAGAATTTTGACCTACATCTGCGTCTTGTGCTGCATTAATGCGATACCTGGCTCCTTTGTCCGCTGATTCTGTAATTTCCAGCTTTATAATATCTTTCGGAAAGATTGGCGCATTGTCGTTTATGTCCTGCACCTGCAGGGACAACCGGTGCAGCTCCAACGGATTCTCTAACAGCAAGTCGAATTTGAGAACACACGAAGGCCTTTCTCCACAGTGCTCCTCTCGGTCTATTCTCTCCGCAACGAAAAACTCTCCGCTTCTCTGGTTTATTCCACAATACTGTCTTTCGCTTCCTTCCAAGTCAACACGAGGTTTTCGAGCAGATAGCCGACCCAGATCCAGCCCGAGATCTTTAGCGATATTTCCAATAACAGATCCGCGCTTCAGCTCCTCATGTGCAGAATAGCTCAGATCTCCGTGTGCGTATTGGATTATATCAAAGAGGAAAAAAAAGCAAAGGCTTTGACAAACACGCTGTCTGTGCGCCATCCTATGACAGCACTACAGAAGTTAAAACACGTTAATTTAAATCTTTAAAAACAAGTCACTGGATCAGTATATTTCTATTTTTTGTCGCTGGTATTGTAGACTGCAGAAAATAGAATGGTCGAACCCACTGATGGGTGGTGTGCAAAGTAGGTTGAAATTCTCCTGCTTTGCTGGTCTATAGTGACACCCTGAGCATGAATAGCACATAACAGTTTTGGAGAAAACGTTTTTGCTTGATCCGTGAAGATATCATTTCTCTTTTATACTTTAACAAAAACATTTCAACGCGGGTATTCAAACACAGCTGTATGAAGGCAGGATTCTGTAATTTTTTCTTCACTACTCTTTATGTGACTTTTTTTTCATTGATGTTTAAAGGCTCCATTAAATTGCATTATCTCTCATCCGAATCAAAACTTTGAAAACACACAAAATGCTTCGTATATTTTTCCACGCATCATTTACATTTTGGCTGCATTTTTAACATTTTGCCGTTGCTTGAAAGTCAGTCTTGGTTTTCCTGTTTAAGTCTCCCTAAATAGTCTGGATAACTTTTAGAATTTTGTCTTGAGACGCACAAAAACCCTGCCCTTAACTTATACGAAGACCATTAAAGAAACATTAATTCACTAAAAATATGCAATGAATAATAACAGAAAATAACAAAGAACCAAACCAGTGCTTTCAGTGTTTCAGTAAAATATGTCAATACAAGCATTACCTCAGTTACCACGAGATTTAAGATAAAGGAGGGATATTACTACTTCTTTCATGAAGAAACAACTTCTATAAATATGTACAATTCGCTACCGATAGTCATGTATAACGTGAATTGTCACTATGTGACCACAAACATTTTTATCCGGTTACACTTGTGATTCTACTTTTCCTTATTTTTAATCATACTTAGGAATAGATGTGATGTCATAGCAAAATCTTGTTAGGAAAATGGAACACACGTCTCCATAAAAACAAATGAAACTGTTAAACTGTAGCCTAAAAATTAAAAAATAATTAAAAAGTTATACATAAAACATAGCAGCATAGCAGCGCATTCCCCATGAAAATACGTCACAAGAGGAAACAAAAGGTTCAGCCCCAAGGATAGCATGGACTAGGCCTGCTCAGCACCAAGGACAGAGACACAGAGTACCAGCTGCATGTCGGCTCCAAAGACACAGACAAGGGCAACTGATAAACTCATCGCAAAGTGGAAAAACAGCAATTCCAACCGCCTCTCTGCCTCTCGAACAGAAGAACAAGAAAAGTATTACAACTCTGACCCACGCTGGCTAACTTTAATTGAAACACAGATACTTTTGGCCAATTAAATAAACAAATAAACAATAAAACAAGACACCATAGACTGTGTTTCAAAGCTCTTGAGTCAACATGTACCAACAGTATAAGTTCAACGAAACCTGCCATTCATTAGACAGGTTTGTAGAATTGTTCTGTTGTCAGAAAACACATATTTTACAAAAGTTATTCTTTTATTTATTGTTGTGATGGAACTGTCTAAAATATACTAAATGTCCTGCAGGAGATCTAAGATGATATGTGATGACAACAGAGGACATAGGCACGTGTGATAATCTGTTTAATACTGAAGGTGATAAGTAAGAACATTAGAGCATTTTTGGGATCTTTCCTCTAAGAAACCCTTAACAGCTTAACTGCCCAAGGGAATCTTTTGTTTGGCCTTTGAGCAAAATGAACAAAGAATGCCAAACCAAACTTTTCATTTAATACTATTCACTTTAATACTATCATACACATACTCAGAAACCTGTCAAGTAAAGAGTTCATTTTTTTAACTCTTCTATTGAATACGTTATGATGGACAGACCGTAACTCTCAAGAACATAACACCACACCATGTAAGTGTTAAGAAAATCAAGGTACAAGTACAAGATTAAAAACTAACAAGAAAAAACACGATCATATCAAGAAACAGAGGATTAACCTCAAGTGAAAGTATCTATTTTTTACTTGTACAGCGGTCTGTTTCTTATTTAAAAGCAAAGTTTAAGAACCACGTGCGAAAAAAACCTGCTCAGTATGAGTGTTTTATCAAAAAGAAAAAAGAAAATATTCAATTTCCTTAATTGGCAGAAGTATCACAGCCTCCAAACGCTTTGAAATTAACCAATATTTACAAGCTGTACAGTTATTGAAAATAGGACATGCGATATCTTCCTACCTTAGGAGACATATCGCCATCTCCAAACACATCTGTAAAGTCTGATGGACTTTTCTTCAGAGTCTGTTCAGCAGGCAGCGTGTTGTCATTGTATGATGTCACAAACTTAAAGTCACTGGTTCTTGAACCTGTGGTCAGGTACGCGTCATAGTTGTAAGTGCTGCGTAAAGTTCCTGTGCCATCAACATCTGTGTAATTAGGAGGAAGATAACCACTGGGGATGGCAACTGCTCCGTCAAACAACAGTCTGGGCTTTCTCCTACGACAAAACCTCAAACCCAGGATGATGATGATAAAAGTCAGAAAAAACGTGGACACAGACACCAGCGCGATGATCAGATAAGAGGTCAGTTTGGAATTGCTCTCATTAAAAGACAGATCCTTCAGTTCTGGCACCTCAGCCAAGTTATCAGAAATAAGTAAATACATGGAACAGGTGGCAGACAGAGAGGGCTGTCCGTTATCTTTCACTGCCACTACAAGGTTCTGTTTCATGCTGTCAGATTCAGAAATGTCCCGCTGTGTCCTGATCTCTCCGCTGTGGACACCAATAGTAAAAAGTCCCGGATCAGTGGATTTGACTATATGATAGGACAACCAAGCGTTCTGTCCGGAGTCTGCGTCCACCGCGATCACTTTGGACACCAGAGAGCCTCCGTGTGCAGCTTTGGGGACCAGCTCGGTCATGAAGGAGTTGCCCTCCGGGGAGGGGTAGAGGATCTGAGGAGAGTTGTCATTCACATCTGAGATGAACACACTCACGGTCACGTTGCTGCTGAGAGGAGGAGAACCATTGTCTCTGGCCATCACGTGGACTTTGAAATTCCTGAACTGTTCATAATCAAACGACCTCACAGCGTGGATCACACCCGTGTCTCCGTTCACAGACAGATAGGAGGACACCGGGGCACCGTTCACCTCACCAGCTAACAGAGAATAAACCACTGTACCGTTCTGTCTCCAGTCGGGGTCTCGAGCACTAACGGAACATAAAGTGGAGCCCGGTTTGTTATTCTCACTCACATATGCGCTGTACGACTGTTCCTCAAACACAGGTGGGTTGTCATTAATGTCAGCTACAGATAACTGAACACTTTTAGAAGAGGACAGAGGTGGAGAGCCCTCGTCAGTGGCAGTGATTGTAATGTTGTAATCGGACACTAATTCGCGGTCCAGTTGCCCTGTGGTCACCAGAGAATAATAGTTTTTAATAGACGGAACCAACTTAAAGGGGACACCCTGCTGGATGGAGCAGCGGACCTGTCGGTTATTCTCCGAATCTCTGTCCTGCACGTTAATGATGCCCACCTCTGTAGCAGGTGGGACGTTCTCGTGTATAGGGTTAGTTAATGATTTCAAATTGATGGCTGGTGGGTTGTCATTGACATCAGTTATATCTATAACTACTGTACAATAAGAGGTAAGACCCGGTCCGTCCTTTGCTCTTACTCGCAGCTCTATTGAACTCTCCGTTTCATAATCAAGTGACCCGATAACTTTTATCTCTCCTGTCTTATGATTCAGTGAAAACAAAGATACATGTTCATCAGAGACATGATCGAAGTTATATGTAATATCACCATTTGGGCCAGTGTCTGCATCGGTTGCGCTCACTGTAACAACTACGGTATCTAAAAGAGAGTTTTCAGGCACACTGGCTTCATAAACGGCCTGGCTGAACACTGGGGTGTTATCATTAGCATCCAGCACAGTGATGTGAATAATCGCAGTACCTGATCTCTGAGGAGATCCACCATCTACAGCTGTAAGCACTAATTTCAGCCCTTTCTCTTTTTCTCGGTCTAGTTCTTTTAACAAAACCAATTCGGAATGTTTCCTCCCACTAACATCTGTATTTACATTAATGGTGAAATGCTCATTGTTTTGTAAATTGTAACGTTGGACAGCATTTGTGCCTATGTCGGCATCGCGGGCTTCCGTAAGTAAAAATCTCGCTCCTTTGTCTGCCGATTCTGTTATTTCAAGTGAAATCAGATCCTCACTAAACTCTGGCGCGTTATCATTTATATCTTGCACATGAATACTGATGCGATGAAGCTCTAAAGGGTTTTCCAGCACAAGCTCCTCTTTTAAAACGCAGCTGGCTTTTTTACCACAAAGACTTTCCCTGTCGATCCTGTCACTGACAGTCAAATCTCCGGTGCTCAGATTAATATCACAATACCTTTTATCGTCCCTGTCTGTGTCAATTCGGGCTTTACGCGAGGAAAGAGTCGCAATCCCAAGACCCAGATCTTTGGCGATATTCCCTATCACAAATCCGACTTTCATTTCCTCTGCGATAGTGTAGCTCACGTCTCCATGGGCGAAATGCAAGTCCACGAAAAGGAAAACCACACAATAGCAATTCATAGCCAATCTTCCGTATACTGCACTTCCCATGATCGATCAAGGTTTAATCCTTTCCTGGAAAATTCCTTGGAAGTGATCAAAAATAGTGCTCTTTTTAAATATTCTAAATAATCCCAGCGTTTGCCTTTTGTAACGCCCTTAACCTAGACACGCTACACCAAAATAAGACTTCGCAATGGCAGAAAAGAATAGATGAAGAACAGAGACCTCCTGTCTTTGTTGGTGCACAGTGACACCAAGAGTTTCGTTAAATTATAGCACTGCAAACCCAAACAAGAGGCCAGCTTCGAGTTATAACGCCCTTATTAATCAATAAAATTATTGACACTCTAGGGACTTCGGTGTTATTTTGTCATTCATACTGATTTCTTAAGGGATAGTGGCAATATACTATTTTCATTATCAACCATCTCTCAAGCACACTTCAAGGAAGACCTCTAGTATTCATTTCTACATCAGACATAAAATAAGTTCCTGAGAAATCAATAAAAGGGAACCACAAATATTGTCATAATGTAAACTGCTCTACTTATTCAATCAATGCTGCATTTTTCTTTTCTTTTTTTCCATCATTTTTTGCATATAGAAAAATAAGACATTTGATTCACAAATGCCAAAAACAAATATTATAAGTGATACCCTTGGATAATATACAGCAGAATCAAATTCAGTAGCTCAAGGATGTTCCATATAACTTGTTTCATTGAGTTTCTTTAACAAACAACCTGAAATATCTGCAAAAAGAACAATGACTTTCCACTATCACCATCCGAATAAGGTGAAACTTAGAGAAACAAATATCTCGCATAAAGTGCATGATTTAGGAGGGTATTAACTCTTAAATCCACTTCTAATTTCAAGCAGGTAGGAATGAACCAAAGCTGTTGCCATGTGTATTCAACAAAGAAAAGACCAACAAGTAAGAGAAATACATCCTTATTTTTTGTGAATCTTAAATTACCAAGAGAGATTAGATCATGTAATAACTAAAGTATCTTCTTTTCTTAGTAAACACAGATTGTCTCACTCAATGTCTGGTAATAACCTAATGTAAAAACACCAAGCATTAAACAGTAAAATAATGTCTGCAGGTCTGGGATGAGTTAAGACTTTTGTATGTTTGTTTTTTTTTCCCTGTGCTGTTAATGATGAAAACCTTCCTATGCAAGAATTTGGTGTAACATCATAACTTACCAGTTTATATGTATAAAAAATAAAGGTTTCACAACATCAAAGTATTATTTAACAGCACCAGTGCTATTCAGTGGTCTGAATGTCAGGGTTGATCACTGAGTAGAAAAGGAAAAGCTGCTATTGAGAATTCCAACAGGGATTAACTTGCAGCATGTAATTTGAAATTATATTATTTAGCAGTTTGCATTGTCTTATAGTTCTCCAACCACCAGACAAGACTGTGCATTCTCAAAGTATGGCATGCTGATACTGGATGATAGAAGTAACTTTTAAGTTTAAACTGCAGATGTCTATTATTAAAAGATACCTCCGTTATAAAGCTTTCAAATGTATTAAAATGTTCATATATTTTTGTATCACATGCCATTACACACACACACACACACACACACACACACATACACATGCTAATAAGTAAGCTTGAAAAACAGGAAATGCTATGCAACTGTCTCTTGGTATAAATAAATCTGACTGCAATGCCTCGGGTGTGAGTATCACTCGATCACTCACCCGTGCACGTAGCTCTATAAAACTCCTTTTGACTGTCTTGTATTCCTTCATCGTATTTAAAAATGTCACACACCACTGACATTTAATTGGTCCTCCGAGCCGGAGATTTTGACTGATATTATTATATCATCTAACTGTCCACAGACGGAGTCATCGGATCCTGACGTTGTGATCGCCTGCACTGCAAACGCTCGCTTCCAGGAAGACGAGGAAAGCCCAGAGTCGTAAAATTCGTCTACTGGCCAGTGTTTTAGACAGGCTTCACGGCGCCAGGACTCGATTACACCGGGAAAGAACACAGCGCTACTTTGAAGGTGAATATAACACAGTCATGAACATCATGCGTTTAGAATAAATCGACTTTAGAACGACACTCACAACCGTAGAATCCTGTGTGGATAATAAGAGAATCCTGTGTGGATAATAAGAGAGGTCCTGTGTGGACCGAAGGTTAGAAAGTAACCTATAAGACGGGATTGCATGTCCTGTGTGGACCCGCCCCCGCTAAAAACTTGACTACGAAAAAGAGTGTCGATTAAAAGCAGGTTTTCGTTTAAACGCGCAATGTATGTGTGTGTAAAGAGTAAGTACATATTTGAATAGAGACTCCAGGTCTCTGTACTACTCTTCTGTTTTCCTGTGAGGTATTGAGTGGTGGGAAAGAGGAAAGGTTGCGCTTCATCGCATAAAATTGAGGCCGCCCTGAGTTTAGCTCAGGGTAGAAGGCTGCCTCAATAACCTCCTCCAACCCTAGTACCACCAAGCCCCATAGTGTGTGTTGGCAGTATTAATAAAGTAAAAACAAATAACCATGGGAAACAAACCCACAAAACCTGAATTAACCGCTGATGAGCAGTGGATGGAGAAAATCCATCCAGGTGCCGGCCAAATAAGTGCAAATAAGTGGAGGAATCCAGATAAACTTAACTGTGTTGCCTGGAAGGGAATCAGTAACCCCACCCCAGTGCAACAACTCGGACAATGTCTGAAGGAGGAAATAGAAAAAAGCAAAGGCAAAAAGAAAGGTAGACGTATGTCAGAATACGTTAGTTTCTTTGTGCCATGGCAGGAAGAGAGTAAAAGACGTGAGGAAAAGAGAAAAGAAAAACAAAACAAGCAGGCTAAGAAAGTACCCACCGAGACCACAAACCCCCCACCTTATAAACCACAGCCCTCAGCCCCGAATCCTTTTGAAGCGGGACAGCCGAGCCCCCCAACCCCATGTCCCACCATCTCAAAAAACCCTTTCACCAGCCCTCAAGATCCATACGCATCAGTTAAGACACAGCTAAAGTTAATGACGCAACCGGACCCTTCTCCAGGGTTTCCACCCCCTTTATGGCCCCTGTCTCCGTTAGGCCAATTCCCATTGATCCAAGAACCAAACCCAAACTATGGACGCGCAACGGGACCAGCAGTAGACGGTGTAATCCCCAGGGACAATAGAGTAGTTACATACTCATTCCGCCCGTGGTCAGCAGAAGACCGAAAAAATGTTCTGAAAGATGTGCCCCCTTTAAATGAGGGACACCAGCAGTGGAGAGATGCAGTAGAGCTAATCCGCGCAGATTGGTGTCTTAATGGTAGAGAAATGCTACAGGTGCTGCAGGACCTTTTAGGTCTAAGATTAGCCAGGGTAAGGGGAAATTACATAGGGACAAGAGAAGATGGAACGCCGATAGAAGCGGGCCATGCTGATCTGACCGCCGCACTAAATGAGGTTTACGAAAGAATTAGGGTGACTTTAGCCCCCAGACCAGATTATGGAAAAATAGGAGAGACAAAACAAAAAGATAATGAGTCTGCTTCAGACTTTTTAGACAGGCTGAGACCAATCTTTAGACAAAATTCAGGACTGGAATACGATCCAGCCCCTAACTCCCCTTATGAACAGCAGCTAAAGAATGCATTTTTAAAGGGCCTCCTCCCAAAGGTCCGCGCTCACATAGACAAACACTGGGTCACCCAAAACACTGGGAATTTAGCCGATGCTTTGCAATACGCGGAACATGCAGTAAAAGTTCAAAAGAACAAAACAGCCCAAACTGGAGTTTTTGTAGTAAATACTGAAGGTGGAATTGTTGCATACGCAGGAAGAAATCCACAAAAAGGGAAAGGCAGGAAACAGAACAGAGATGACAAAGAAAAACACAGGAGGTGTTATAACTGTGATAAAGAAGGGCATCTTGCCAGAGATTGCAGGAGCAGACAGAGGGAGGACCGCAGGGATAGGCGGGACAACAGGGACAGAGGCAGGGACAGATATGACCGCCCTGCTAGACGAGAAAGGCAGGACAGAGACGACAGGGACAGTACTGAGGAAATGTGACTAGGCCCCCACCCAGACACCTCAAACGAACAGCAAGAGTGTGGGGCTGAAATTTTTAACATTCATCAGTTACTTTTGGGTTCTGAATACAAACCAGAGGTAACTATTTACATAAATGGCAAACCTTACACAATGTTATGTGATACTGGCGCATGTATGACAGTTCTGACAGAAGAACCCCCGAGAACACACTTCTCAAAGGATGCCCGTGTGGTCACCTCAGCCTCCGGGCACACCACCACACAATTGTTAACACAAAAGTTAGACTTCCTACATGCAAACAGCGACCGAAAGTGCAAACTACAATGCATTATTGACTCTAGCTGCCCGGTAAACCTATTAGGCCGTGACGGACTGATGAAGCTAAGAATAGGAGTAGTTCCTGAAAGCAATGGCATGAGAGCAGAATTAATGCTCTCAGAATCACACACGCTCGTGTGTCACGGGGATGGTGAACCACACTATTATTGGACGCTGGCTTTGCCATCCTCTAAACAGCTAATTACAATAACTGAGAGATATTTACCGCGAACATCAGAAGTAATGCCGCACAATGAACTACATCATACTCTGCGTTTTAAACAAACACCAGGCCCTGACCCAGAGTATGACACTCAGGTCCACCGTCTAGGACTACAGAAACTAACCTTGCAACACCTTTATGTTACAAAAAGCGGAAATGCTGTGTGCTCGGTAATCCAACCCCCCAGAGTAAGAGATTTAAATAGGATGCCTGCCCCACATGTTTCCACAGCAAAAAACTCCCAAACACAATGGAAAGATCTAGGGATCGTTCTAAAACGAGTGCAGGATGATTATTATGAAAAGACAGAAGACACACATGAGGGCTGGCTTCAAGGCCGCAGGACAGGCTGTATGAGATACACTCTGGGGTGGGTTTTAAATGTAAAGCCCAGCACCCACCTAACTGACTCTCCAGCCTCATGTCTTGTAACTGAGAGGGCAGAATGATCGCTGTTGGCACCTGTAAATGAAACAGACATTGTAAACTTGCCAAAATCCCTATGGTCCACTGGACCAACAGATGTCGGCCTGATAAAAAACGCTGACTCAATACAAGTAAAGGTAATCTCAAAACACAGACCAATGAAGCCGCAATATCCACTATCTGCAGAAGCAAAAAACGGAATCCGCCCAGTTATAGCAGATATGGAAAAAGCAGGGATTCTCATAAAAACAAATAAAACAACGTGTAACACACCTATATTTCCAGTAAAAAAAGCAAACACAGGGAAATATAGACTTGTTCACGACTTAAGAGCAATTAATGACATTACAGAACAAATACCTCCTGTCGTGGCGAATCCACATACAATATTGAACCAAGTGTCACCCAGAGAAAAATGGTTCTCAGTCATAGATCTTTCTAATGCATTCTTTTCCGTGCCCCTGCACCCAGAGTCACAAGGGCTATTTGGCTTCACGTTTGATAACCAGAAATACACATACACACGCTTACCACAAGGTTTTCAAAATAGTCCAACACTATATGCGGAAGCTCTTAAGCACTCAATGTCTACTTGCACTCTGCCTGCTCCAGGAAAGTTCCTACTATACGTAGATGACATTCTGGTGACCGGAAACACGCAGGCAGACTGCAAGGCAAACACCCTCACCGTGCTATATCACCTAGCACAGCAGGGTCACAAAGTGTCACAACACAAGTTACAACTGTGGCAGTCAAAGGTCATATATCTAGGTCATGAACTGACAGGACAAGGCCGCAAACTGTTAGACAGCCGAAAAACAGCAGTACAAGAAGCCCCAAAACCACTAACAAAGCAGCAAATGATGAGTTTCCTCGGTCTCTGTAACTTTTGCAGAAGCTGGATTCCAGAATATGCTCTCAGAGTCCAACCCCTACAAGACTTAATATATGGGAAAAATCTAGCTTTAAGAGACAAACTGACATGGACACCTGATGCTGAAAAATCATTTCATGATCTGAAATCAGCATTACAAACCAGCACTGTCCTAGCATTGCCAGACTATGACAAACCATTTTATTTACATGTGGATGGCAGCTCTGGATATATGAAAGCTGTACTGACACAAGCCTTTGGGGATAAACAACGACCATTGGCATTTTATTCCTGCAAACTTGACTGTGTAGCCTCTGGTCTCCCCACCTGCGTACAGGCTTGTGCAGCAGCAGCAGAAGCAGTAAAAAAGTCAGCAGATATTATTTTGGGACATTCTTTAATAGTCAAAGTACCACATGCAGTCACCTCAATCCTGTTGCAAGCAAACTTATCATATCTGACACATGTAAGACAATTATCATACGTAGGTATTTTGCTATCACAATCGCACATCACCATAGAGAAGTGTGGCCAACTTAACCCAAGCACATTGCTTCCTGCAGAAATAGATGGTGACTCACATAGCTGCCTTCACAAGCTAGATGAGGAAACGAAACCACGTGCCGATATATATAGCACACCACAACCATCCTTTTTAGATATTTTTGTAGATGGGTCCGCAAGTAAAGACAACACTGGCCGAAACTGTGTAGGTTATGCTGTGACAACAATAGATACAGTCATTGAAGCACAGCCATTAACCTCCTCATACTCAGCACAAAGTGCCGAGCTAATAGCGGTAATCAGAGCCTGTGAATTACACAAAGATAAGGATGTAAACATCCACACAGACAGCCAGTATGTCTTTGCCGCAGTACACCATTTTGCTAAAATCTGGCAGAACAGAGGAATGGTAACATCCACAGGGACCCCAGTACAACATGGTGAACTTTTGAAAAAGCTTTTAGAAGTAATTATGTTGCCAAAACACCTAGCTCTATGCAAATGCGCTGCACATCAGAAAGATAATTCAGCCATTACTAGAGGGAACAATTTTGCAGATGAAACCGCAAAGGAAGCAGCAGGCAGAAAAACAGAAGTTCTCGCATTAACTTCCTCTCCTTTAATACCCATAACAGTACTGATAGACGAACAAAAGGCCGCATCACAAAATGAAAAAACCTCGTGGTTAAAGGAAGGAGCAACATTAAAGGATGATATCATGACATGTCATGGCAAACCGATTTTGCCGAAGTCCCTGCATAAAACTGCAGCGTTAGTGACACACGGTAATACCCACGTGTCAACAGCAGGGATGGTAGATATACTCTCTAAACAATTCTACACAAAAAATTTTGAAACTTCAGCAAAAGAGTATGTTAGAACATGCATGATATGTCAAAAACACAATGCCCAAGGGAATCTAAGGCCCAAAAGAGGTCATTTCCCCACTCCACCTCACCCTTTTCATACCATACACATGGATTTTATCCAACTACACAAGCACCAACAACTAGAGTACGCACTAGTAATAATAGATGTATTTTCAAAATGGCCTGAGATCTATTCAGTGAAAAAGGCTGACGCAATAACAGTAGCAAAATGTCTGTGCAATCACTATATTCCAACATACGGAATACCGAGCCTAATAAGATCTGACAATGGCACACACTTTGTGAATGAAGTAATATCAAAAGTCTCTGAAGCTTTAGGTTTCAGCATAAAACACCATTGTTCCTACCACCCACAGAGCGCAGGATTGGTAGAAAGAACAAATGGCACGATCAAACAAAGGCTAAGAAAATGTATGGAGGAAACTGGCCGCCCATGGCCTGAGTGCATAGGTTTAGTTAAAATGTGGATGAGATTAACACAGGGCTCAAACAAACTAACACCTTTTGAGATAGTACATGGGCGACCCTTCCCCCTCCCTGTTACCAGTGAGCCAATAGATAAATCAATAAGAGAAACAACATTAGCAGAATGGATGGCAAAGCTGCTAGAGAATAAAGAAATAATAACGAACAATCAACTGCCGAGTGATTCTCTTCCAGTCTCTTCCAGGTTGAAACCAGGCGACTGGATCCTGATCAAAGTACTCCAAAGAAAAAACTGGAGCACTCCCAGGTGGGAAGGCCCCTACCAGGTCCTGATCACCACGCCCACGGCATGCAAAATTGCTGAACGACCTTCGTGGATTCATCAAAGTCACACCAAAAGGGTAGAGCCTATCTAAAGCATAGACCCTAGTCTCCTCCAGACCTCTTTGTGTTCGCCCGGTGGGGGGTAGGGTGATCAGGTGGCAACACTCGTGAACCCACCTCTCTGGCCGGGGTCTACTCACTGGGGGTCTTGAGAGAGAGACACAAGGTCAAGAAGAAGAGACGCTCACCCAAGGGAAAATCATCCAATCAAGATGACCAACATGCTATTACCAACTCTTCTGAGCCTGCTGGTTGTCTCCCAGACACACGGGTTCAACCCTTGTAATGACACAGACGGACAGGCAAAGAAAACAGACGACCTTTACCTGTGTTACAACAAGACAAGCTTCACCTCTACCGTATGGATACCTTTTAACTCATTCTACATAGGAGGATACAAAGCCGAAGCCTGGAAAGGCTACGACTGGTACCTATCCAGTTCAGACGGAAACAACCCAGGATGGGACACCGTTTTCACTTATACTGGAAATGATTGGATGCCATATCAAAGCAGTCAACTGCAAGAATCAGCAAAAAACCTTTCAAAGCAAATGAACTTGACGAAGACAGCCGAACACCTGATCCTCAACTTCCACACGCTGAACAACCCATTGCTGGAGAAGCCACCAAAATCACAGAAAAGAACCCACCTGGTTCCAACGCTGGCAAGTAACTCTAACTGCTACCATCTGACCCTATTTATCTACAAGACCGGAAAAGATCCACATCACTTCGTGTCAATATGCAATAACATAACGAAAGGCATGGTCCCATCATCCACAGAGGCGCCACAGGAAGAAGACGAACCAAACGGAAGCCCGGCTTTATCTGCAGGCCCACTCTCAAAAACGATGAATACTGCCATAATAGTGGGACCAAAACTAAAGCCAGACGACTGGTTCCGAGTCACCACAGGGATCACAGGACACTCAAATAACTGGTTACTATTGGCAGAACAAGCAGCTCAAGATGCTAGTGATGACTGCATGGTCTGCCTAGGACCAAGACCAATACTGAGAGTGGTACCTGCACCTATGGAAGAAAACTGCCTGACAGCTGTAATGAACCATACCAACATTCAAGACAAGAACTGCACAAAATGGGACAGAATCTTTCCCATCACCAACGAAGAAAAAAGAAAACCCATATTCTCACAAGATGTGATGGTAGCAAACCACACCTGCATAAATATGATAGGCCCAGGAGAAAGGCTGGGAAGCCTCAACGCAACTAGCTGCCTAACCATTACAAAGGTGGACTCCTCATTCAAGCCACGAAGCAGAGCTGATGTCTGGTGGTGGTGTGGAGACCCAAACCTGTATGATCGTTTGCCTAACAACTGGATCGGCATGTGTGGATTGGTATCACTGTTGTTACCCATTCAGGTTGTAAAACTCAAAGCCACGGATATAACTATAACAGCAGGACGACTGAAGATAAACCCACGACAAAAGAGATCAGCACCAGAACAACCTGGACCAGACCCAACGTACATCGATGCCATAGGCATTCCCAGAGGAGTACCAGACGAATATAAACTAGTGGACCAAGTGGCTGCCGGTTTCGAATCGTCGGTGTGCTGGTGGTGTACAATCAACAAGAATGTGGACCGAATTAACTATATCCACTATAACGTCCAGAGACTAGGAAACCTGACACAATCAGGCTTCCATTCAGTGGCCGAGCAACTAAGAGCCACCTCACTGATGTCTTTCCAGAACAGAATTGCATTGGACATGCTACTGAGCGAGAAGAATGGGGTGTGTTCGATGTTCGGAGAGCAATGTTGTACCTTCATCCCTAACAACACCGCAGCTGATGGAAGTCTGACCAGAGCCCTAGAAGGCCTGAAGACTCTGAACGAGAAAATGAAGGAGCATTCTGGAGTTGACACTTCTACGTGGGACAACTGGATGGACATGTTTGGGAAATATCGGAGTTTGGTGTCATCAATCCTGGTATCTGTAGCAGTATTCGCAGCCATACTCACCTTGTGCGGATGCTGTTGCATACCTTGTATCAGAGCACTGATAAACAGACTTATCGCAACAGCCATAACTCCCCATGTCACATCCCCACCAGAGACTATGATGCTCCTTGAAAACAATGAAAGTGACACAGACTCTGAGGAAGAAGAGGACGACATATAAATAAGGAAAAAGAATTTATAATGTTGAACATTTAACTTTGCTAAATGACACTCTAGTTGAAAATGTACCCGCAAGTGACTAGAAGTTGATAAGATGCAAAATATTTGAACAACAGCAGGGAATGATAGAAGTAACTTTTAAGTTTAAACTGCAGATGTCTATTATTAAAAGATACCTCCGTTATAAAGCTTTCAAATGTATTAAAATGTTCATATATTTTTGTATCACATGCCATTACACACACACACACACACACACACACACACATACACATGCTAATAAGTAAGCTTGAAAAACAGGAAATGCTATGCAACTGTCTCTTGGTATAAATAAATCTGACTGCAATGCCTCGGGTGTGAGTATCACTCGATCACTCACCCGTGCACGTAGCTCTATAAAACTCCTTTTGACTGTCTTGTATTCCTTCATCGTATTTAAAAATGTCACACACCACTGACACTGGAATTATGCATCTGTTGTTTTTAATTTGTTCTCTCAGTTAGAGGTTACAGAATAGAGAAAAATATAGAGGAATACAATTGTTGCACTTTATTTGTAGCATAAAACTATGAAAAACTAATGCACTGATAGCTCAGCTTCATCTGCATTGCGGTGATTAGTAGTTTGGGTGAAAACTGAGACGCACAAAGTCAGGTAACACCACTGGTAATGGCATAAGTTTGACCCCACTCATTGTACCCAGAGGTCAGAACTTTTATGCACCTGCTGTTACAGAAGTGAATACTGGATGACTGAGTAATCATCAAAAGCCAATTTTGGCATGTAAAGACTTTAAATTGGCAAGGCATAAAAAACTACCCCTAAATATTTGCTATGAGCATTTATGCAGCCAATAGCAATTGTATACTGTAATACTGTTAAGGCCAGTGGCCTGGAAACAAAAGACTTCGTAAGCCATTTTGAAGCTACTACAATATTTGATTGTATAGACTAAGTTCAATTATATGACCACTGCGTGGTGAGTTAGGTTATAAGACTAAATCAATAGAACAATTTTGAAATGGCTGTTGCTGTATGTACATGTCATATATAACCAAGAAATGAAAAACTAGCACAACACCTAACATACTTTGTGGATCAGGAGCTATTTTTTTCTTCAGGGATGATCAAAGCATGAACAAATAGCTTTTAACTGGGTGGATTTCAAATAAATAAATACAGGGAGAGCCTATTTAAAACAACAGAGACCTTGTATTTGTGAAATCTTAACAAAACGTAACCCTTGAAAATAGATTTAGTATAGTGAAGAATAGGAATAATGCCTCAGTACTAGGAATCTAATTAAGAATATTATACTATAAAAACACATGTTGGAATATCAAATATTCAGTAATTTAAGAATGATTTCTCTCATATGTATTTGAAAACTGCTCCTGCAAATAAGACTCTAATGTAGATGCATATTAAAAACTTGTCTCATAACCTCTTAACTTTCTGAGCAGAGAGGATAAACAAAACATTAACATCAAATTAATAAACACCATGAAATGATACCAGAACACTATTCTAGAGGATCATCTAAATGGTTGTATAAAGTCAGAGAGTTCAGATCAATAGAGAATTATAAAGATGTGTCATCAATCACAAAAACATAACAGGGCCCTACTTTTAGGAAATCTTGTTCTTAACCAAATAATTTACAAACTCTGGTGGACTTTTCCTCAGAGTCTGGTCAGCAGACTGCAGTTGTAACACATGAAAAATCCAAATTCTAAAGTCAACCAAATCTCATATGTCTCAGGTGCATATGAAACAATTCTGAATCCAATTTACATTCAGTAGTAACTTCAACTTTAATTTGTCGATTTTGAATTAAAAACCAAATTTCAGGAGCATAATCTGCCTGGTGTCATACTACCCTTTTAAACTGGTTATTTAATATGGTATTTGATGGTGGAAAAAAGTTGATATGAATTAGTAAGGCTGGAAGACAGGAACACAAGAGCCTAGTTCAAAAACATGTCCTCCTACCTCAGGAGTCTCCAAAGAATCTCCAAAGACATCAGCAAAGTCTGATGGACTTTTCTTCAGAGTCTGGTCAGCAGGCAGCGTGTTGTCATTGTATGATGTCACAAACTTAAAGTCACTGGTTCTTGAACCTGTGGTCAGGTACGCGTCATAGTTGTAAGTGCTGCGTAAAGTTCCTGTGCCATCAACATCTGTGTAATTAGGAGGGAGATAACCGCTGGGGATGGCAACTGCTCCATCAAACAACAGTCTGGGCTTTCTCCTACGACAAAACCTCAAACCCAGGATGATGATGATGAAAGTCAGAAAAAACGTGGACACAGACACCAGCGCGATGATCAGATAAGAGGTCAGTTTGGAATTGCTCTCATTATAAGACAGATCCTTCAGTTCTGGCACCTCAGCCAAGTTATCAGAAATAAGTAAATACATGGAACAGGTGGCAGACAGAGAGGGCTGTCCGTTATCTTTCACTGCCACTACAAGGTTCTGTTTCATGCTGTCAGATTCAGAAATGTCCCGCTGTGTCCTGATCTCTCCGCTGTGGACACCAATAGTAAAAAGTCCCGGATCAGTGGATTTGACTATTTGATAGGACAGCCAGGCGTTCTGTCCGGAGTCCGCGTCCACCGCGATCACTTTGGACACCAGAGAGCCTCCGTGTGCAGCTTTGGGGACCAGCTCGGTCATGAAGGAGTTGCCCTCCGGGGAGGGATACAGGATCTGAGGAGAGTTGTCATTCACATCTGAGATGAAAACACTCAGGGTCACGTTGCTGCTGAGAGGAGGAGAACCGTTGTCTCTGGCCATCACGTGGACTTTAAAACTCCTAAACTGTTCATAATCAAACGACCTCACAGCGTGGATCACACCCGTGTCTCCGTTCAAAGACAGATAGGAGGACACCGGGGCACCGTTCACCTCACCAGCTAACAGAGAATAAACCACTGTGCCATTCTGTCTCCAGTCGGGGTCTCGAGCACTAACGGAACATAAAGTGGAGCCAGGTTTGTTATTCTCACTCACATATGCGCTGTACGACTGTTCCTCAAACACAGGTGGGTTGTCGTTGATGTCAGCTACAGATAACTGAACACTTTTAGTCGACGACAGAGGTGGAGAGCCCTCGTCAGTGGCAGTGATTGTAATGTTGTAATCAGACAGTAGTTCGCGGTCCAGTTGTCCTGTTGTTACCAGAGAATAATAGTTTTTAATAGAAGGAACCAACTTAAAGGGGACACCCTGCTGGATGGAGCAGCGGACCTGTCGGTTATTCTCAGAGTCTCTGTCCTGCACGTTAATTATGCCCACCTCTGTACCAGGTGACAAGTGTTCGGGTATGGGGTTCGACAGTGACTTTATATATATTACAGGGGGGTTGTCATTCACATCAGTAACATCTATTATGACTTTAGCATAGGAAGTTAATCCTAAACCATCTTTCGCAGTTATGCGAAGCTCAAACAATCTCACTGTTTCATAATCAACTGTAGCGGACAATTTTATATCCCCTGTTTTATAATCTATGGCAAATATTGACTTAACGTCTTCTGGAACGTGTCCAAAGTCATATGTAACTTCTCCATTTAGTCCTTCATCTGCATCAATTGCTTTTACTGTCAGCACAACAGTACCCATGGGAGAGTTTTCTGACAGACTGGCTTTATAAACGGCCTGGCTAAACACTGGCACGTTATCATTAGCGTCCAAAACAGTAATGTGAATGACCACGGTACCTGATCTTTGAGGGGAACCACCATCTAAAGCGGTCAGAAGTAGATTGATTTCTTGTAATGTTTCACGATCGAGCTCTTTGTTAAGGACAAGTTCTACAGAATTGGTTCCAACTCCAAGGAAAAAATTTTCATTCGTCTGTAGGTTGTATGATTGAACTGAATTTTTACCTATGTCGGCATCGTGCGCTTCTTCTATTGGAAAACGAGCACCTTTTGACGCAGATTCACTAATATCTATATGGATCAAATTCTTATTAAACTGTGGGGAGTTGTCATTTATATCCTGGACATGTAGGCTGATTCGCTGCAGTTCTAATGGATTCTCCAACATGAGTTCTTGTTTTAAAACGCAGGATGCTTTGTCTCCACACAGGCCCTCTCTGTCAATCCTTTCGGCAACAATCAGATCTCCGTATCGGAGGTTTATTTCACAGAATCGTTTGTCGCTTCCTTCAGTATCAATACGAGCCTTTCGAAGAGATAGTGTATTTGCGTCGATGCCGAGGTCTTTGGCGATATTTCCGATCACAGTCCCGTGTCGCATTTCCTCTGTAAAAGAGTAGCTTATATCCCCGCTGACAAAATACAAACAAAAGAAGGGTAAAGCAACGACAAGGGTGTGTATTCCAAATGTCGCGTTAACCATCTTGACATGTAAATGTTTCCTCTGTAATGCGCAGGAATACAGCAAAGACACAGATATTATTTAAGCCAAAATCAGCACAATCTAAAACCACGTCTGCCTGTCCTTCGATGACCAACTGCAGCACATTAGAACACATTCTGCCTCGACAAATAGGTGTGGATTTTAAGATAGGCAAGGTGGACAGCGACATCGTGAGTCTAATTTAAAAATTGCATTGAGCAGCAGCCCTGTACAAGGCGCATGGAAGCGTTTATGGACGAACGTTGAACCTTAATTTAAAAGTAAAAGTGTATATTGAAGTGTGCAGACAGATAAAAAAAAATGCATTAATCCGAAAGGTCGCTGTATACTGAGCAATGCTGCCGATGGAAACTCATATCTGCAAAAGTTTAGATCATTATTGTATACAAAATGTGATACAAATTAAAGTTTAAATATCTGTGTTCACTGAAAATGTGTGGCTAGGATTTACATGATAACTTTTGAAAAACAATTAAATGTTTGTAAACGGTGTTAAAAATGCTTCATACTACTGAAATAGTTTTATTTTTATTTGTTTTTTAAGCTACTAAAAATGCTTGAGTAATTTTCGAAATATTTAAATTAAACATTAATCTCAATTGACATTTCTGTATCAGAACAGAGACTCGAGAAGGAAAAGCAAAAAGATTTTAACGGCCACAACGTTTTATAATATTCAAGAACTTTACCTCTGTGATCAGTTCCAATAAAAATGTGAACATGTAAGTCAATAATTGCAACATTTGAAAAAAGAAAAGAAAAGAAAGAGGAGATAGTTAAACAAAGACCTGCACTTCCACTATTCGTGAAAGCAATGTGACAAAGGTGTGAGAGGTGTGACCTGAGTCTGGGAACCGACCCTGGGAGGCGGGGCTGGGGCAGGTGCAGGTAATTAGTCGATCTCTTGTGTGAACCTGGAGCTGTGTGACTCCCTGGTCTAAGCCGTGTTGTTTCTCTTTTTTAACTTTTCAATGAAGGCTAGATGTGGGTCCCATAGGAGTGGTAGGTCACAGAAAATGTTCCGCTTGAGTTTTGGTAGTTTGGTAGAGGTTTAAAGTTATTTACCGCTTTAGGAGGAAAACACTGTTTTATTCCTATGGAGAAACTTTTAGCGGACTCCGCCTCCGCTTGCCGATACTTATTAGGGTGCGACCCTAACCTGGAGACAGGTAACTGAAACACATACATGAAGAGAAGTGGGGGGATATTCCTTCTGAGGTAGATTTTTCTGTGCAAGTGATGTCCTGTTACAAATTACAGATAATTTGTTTTAAAACTGGTTTAACTTGACAGCAAAGCGCTGAGGACTATTTTGACGGTTGTGGTTGTTTGTTTATTTTGTTTATTTGTTTGTCTTTCATTGTAAGAGTGACTAGTTTTTAATAGATTCCCCGCAGCGCTTGTCCTGTCTTCCACTTACAATTGTACAATTTTATAGTTTTAAATGTATTTAATAAAGTAGAGCTTTTAATTGTTTTCGGTGCTACTGTTACATGTTTAGAAAGATTTTATTTTTTATTAGCATTAAAAACCCTGTAAACTGACTGTATGCCTACGGCTAATCCCTATTGAAATGGATGCATACCTCGGGTCACAAATGGTTTGCTAAAATATGGGTGACATATTATTTAGCTCATATATATGTAGGTTTAAACACAAGAAAACAAGTTCAAAAGAAACTTTGAGAATATGTTACACACGAAGACTCGAATCTGAAGAGCATGTGTACATTAGGAAGCAACTGTAGATAATATGTGAGCGACTGCACTTCTAAAATTAGATCATGGGAAGATCTGCGTAATATACGATGACAAAAGAAACAGAAAAGCTGAAACAAAGGGGGCGCGTGTCTAAACACAATAGTGCTATCACTACTTGTTTTTGTAAAACTAATACTTGCTTTTGTAAGACATACTAATTTTCCACTATGTCAAAATGTAAACTTTTCGTTGATGTAGAGGACCGTAAAGACAGCAACCCATCAAAACAAAACCAGGAGAAAATGATTTCAACAACATCAAGAAACTTTCCCTTCAAAAGTAGCAGTAAAAATAATGTCAGAGGCAACAGGCAAAGTGTGATAAATACTATAACGGGATTTTAGAAAAAGCGAAAAAAGATTGACTGGAGGAAAGAGTGAACGTTTTATCTGTTAAAATAATGTATCGAACATTTGACACCCTTACCTCAGGAGAACCACCACAATCTCCAAAAACATCAGCAAAGTCTGATGGACTTTTCTTCAGAGTCTGGTCAGCAGGCAGCGTGTTGTCATTGTATGATGTCACAAACTTAAAGTCACTGGTTCTTGAACCTGTGGTCAGGTACGCATCATAATTGTAAGTGCTGCGTAAAGTTCCTGTGCCATCAACATCTGCGTAATTAGGAGGGAGATAACCGCTGGGGATGGCAACTGCTCCATCAAACAACAGTCTGGGCTTTCTCCTGCGACAAAACCTCAAACCCAGGATGATGATGATGAAAGTCAGAAAAAACGTGGACACAGACACCAGTGCGATGATCAGATAAGAGGTCAGTTTGGAATTGTTCTCATTATAAGACAGATCCTTCAGTTCTGGTACCTCAGCCAAATTATCAGAAATGAGTAAATACATGGAACAGGTGGCAGACAGAGAGGGCTGTCCGTTATCTTTCACTGCCACTACAAGGTTCTGTTTCATGCTGTCAGATTCAGAAATGTCCCGCTGTGTCCTGATCTCTCCGCTGTGGACACTAATAGTAAAAAGTCCCGGATCAGTGGATTTGACTATATGATAGGACAGCCAGGCGTTCTGTCCGGAGTCCGCGTCCACCGCGATCACTTTGGACACCAGAGAGCCTCCGTGTGCAACTTTGGGGACCAGCTCGGTCATGAAGGAATTGCCCTCCGGGGAGGGATACAGGATCTGAGGAGAGTTGTCATTCACATCTGAGATGAACACACTCACGGTCACGTTGCTGCTGAGAGGAGGAGAACCGTTGTCTCTGGCCATCACGTGGACTTTAAAACTCTTGAACTGTTCATAATCAAACGACCTCACAGAGTGGATCACACCCGTGTCTCCGTTCACAGACAGATAGGAGGACACCGGGGCACCGTTCACCTCACCAGCTAACAGAGAATAAACCACTGTACCGTTCTGTCTCCAGTCGGGGTCTCGAGCACTAACGGAACATAAAGTGGAGCCAGGTTTGTTATTCTCACTCACATATGCGTTGTACGACTGTTCCTCAAACACAGGTGGGTTGTCATTAATGTCAGCTACAGATAACTGAACACTTTTAGAAGAGGACAGAGGTGGAGAGCCCTCGTCAGTGGCAGTTATTGTAATGTTGTAATCAGATACTAGTTCACGGTCCAGTTGTCCTGTGGTCACCAGAGAATAATAGTTTTTAATAGACGGAACCAACTTAAAGGGGACACCCTGCTGGATGGAGCAACGGACCTGTCGGTTATTCTCAGAATCTCTGTCCTGCACGTTAATGATGCCCACCTCTGTACCAGGTGGCACGTTCTCAGGTATGGGGTTAGTTAGTGATTTCAAATTGATGGCTGGTGGGTTGTCATTGACATCAGTTATATCTATAACTACTGTACAATAAGAGGTAAGACCCGGTCCGTCCTTTGCTCTTACTCGCAGCTCTATTGAAGTCTCCGTTTCATAATCAAGTGACCCGATAACTTTTACCTCTCCTGTCTTATGATTCAGTGAAAACAAAGATGCATGCTCATCAGAGACATGATCGAAGTTATATGTAATATCACCATTTGGGCCAGTGTCTGCATCGGTTGCGCTCACTGTAACCACTACGGTATCTAAAAGAGAGTTTTCAGGCACACTGGCTTCATAAACGGCCTGGCTGAACACTGGGGCGTTATCATTAGCATCCAACACAGTGATGCGAATAATCGCAGTACCTGATCTCTGAGGAGATCCACCATCTACAGCTGTAAGCACTAATTTCAGCTCTTTCGCTTTTTCTCGGTCTAGTTCTTTTAACAAAACCAATTCGGAATGTTTCCTTCCACTAACATCTGTATTTACATTAATGGTGAAATGCTCATTGTTTTGTAAATTGTACCGTTGCACAGCGTTTGTGCCTATGTCGGCATCGCGGGCTTCCGTAAGTAAAAATCTCTCTCCTTTGTCTGCCGATTCTCTTATTTCAAATGAAATCAGATCCTCACTAAACTCTGGCGCGTTATCATTTATATCTTGCACATGAATACTGATGCGATGAAGCTCTAAAGGGTTTTCCAGCACAAGCTCCTCTTTTAAAACGCAGCTGGCTTTTTTACCACAAAGACTTTCCCTGTCGATCCTGTCACTGACAGTCAAATCTCCGGTGCTCAGATTAATGTCACAATACCTTTTATCGTCTCTGTCTGTGTCAATGCGGGCTTTACGCGAGGAAAGAGTCGCCATCCCAAGACCCAGATCTTTGGCGATATTCCCTATCACAAATCCGCCTTTCATCTCCTCTGCGATAGTGTAGCTTACGTCTCCATGGGCGAAATGCAAGGCCACGAAAAGGAAAACCACACAATAGCAATTCATAGCCAATCTTCCGTATACTGCACTTCCCATGATCGAATAAGGTTTAATCCTTTCCTGGAAAATTCCTTGAAAGTGATCAAAAATAGTGCTCTTTTTGAATATTCTAAATAATCCCAGCGTTTGCCTTTTGTAATGCCCTCAACCTAGACACGCTACACCAAAATAAGGCTTCGCAATGGCAGAAAAGAATAGATGAAGAATAGAGACCTCCTGTCTTTGTTGGTGCACAGTGACACCAAGAGTTTCGTTAAATTATAGCACTGCAAACCCAAACAAGAGGCCAGCTTCGAGTTATAACGCCCTTATTAATCAATATAAATAATGACAATCTAGACTTCGGTGTTATTTGGTCAATCATACAGATTTCTTCTTTTTTCCTTTTCCACCTGTGGTGCGCCTTTCAATGAAATAATAAACCATATGTTTAACAAATCCATGTGTAATCCTGCAAAAGACAAGTAAGAGCTATAGTTGCTTACAAATTCAAACCGATACTAATCCATCTGCAAGGGCTGTTACTAAATCTATAGAAAGCAACTTGTGTGCACATGAGCCAAAATCAAAGACCTTAAGGAATAGTGGCAATATACTATATTCATTATCAACCATCTCTCAAGTACACTTCAAGGAAGACCTCTAGTATCCATTTCTACATCAGACATAAAATAAGTTCCTGAGAAATTAATAAAAGGGAACCACAAATATTGCCCTAATGTAAACTGCTTTACTTATTCAATCAATGCCTCACTTTTTTTTTTATTTTTTAATCAATTTTGTGTATAGAAACATAAGACATTTGATTCAAAAATGCCAAAAACAAATATTATAAGTGATACCCTTGGATAATATACAGCAGAATCAAATTTAGTAGCTCAAGGATGTTCCATATAACTTGTTTCATTGAATTTATTTAACAAACAAGCTAAAATATCTCGACAAAGAACAATGACTTTCCACTATTACCATCGGAATAAGGTAATGCCTTAGAGAAACAAATATCTCACATAAAGTTTATGATTTGTGCGGGTATTAACTCTTACATCCACTTCTAAATTCAAGCAGGTAGGAATGAACTAAAGCTGTTGCCATGTGTATTCAAAAAATAAAAGACCGACAAGTTAGAGAAATACATCCTTATTTTTTGTAAATCTTAAATTACCAAGAGAGATTAGATCTTGTAATAATTTAAGTATCTTCTTTTCTTAGTAAACAAAGATTGTCTCACTCAATGTCTGGTAATAACCTAATGTAAAAACACCAAGCATTAGACAGTAAAATAATGTCTGCAGGTCTGGGATGAGTTAAGAATTTTGTATGTTTGTTTTTTTTTCCCCCTGTGCTGTTAATGATGAAAACCTTCCTATGCAAGATTTTGGTGTAACATCATAACTTACCAGTTTATATGTATAAAAAAATAAACGTTTCACAACATCAAAGTATTATTTAACAGCACCAGTGCTATTCAGTGGTCTGAATGTCAGGGTTGGTCACTGAGTAGAAAAGGAAAAGCTCCTATTGAGAATTCCAACAGGGATTAACTTTCAGCATGTGATTTGAAATTATATTATTTAGCAGTTTGCATTGTCTTATAGTTCTCCAACCACCAGACAAGACTGTGCATTCTTAAAGTATTGCATGCTGATACTGGAATTATGCATTTGTTGTTTTTAATTTGTTCTCTTAGTTAGAGGTTACAGAATAGAGAAAAATATAGAGGAATACAATTATTGCACTTTATTTGTAGCATAAAACTATGAAAAACTAATGCACTGATAGTTCAGCTTCATCTGCATTGCAGTGATTAGTCATTTGGGTGAAAATTGAGACTTTACACAAAGTCAGGTAACACCACTGATAATGGCATCATTTTGACCCAACTCATTGTACCCTCAGAGGTCAGAACTTTTATGCACCTGCTGTTACAAAAGTGAATACTGGATGACTGAGTAATCATCAAAAGCCAATTTTGGCATGTAAAGACTTTAAATTGGCAAGGCATAAAAAACTACCCCTAAATATTTGCTATGAGCATTTATGCAGCCAATAGCAATTGTATACTGTAATACTGTTAAGGCCAGTGGCCTGGAAACAAAAGACTTCGTAAGCCATTTTGAAGCTACTACAATATTTGATTGTATAGACTAAGTTCAATTATATGACCACTGCGTGGTGAGTTAGGTTATAAGACTAAATCAATAGAACAATTTTGAAATGGCTGTTGCTGTATGTACATGTCATATATAACCAAGAAATGAAAAACTAGCACAACACCTAACATACTTTGTGGATCAGGAGCTATTTTTTTCTTCAGGGATGATCAAAGCATGAACAAATAGCTTTTAACTGGGTGGATTTCAAATAAATAAATACAGGGAGAGCCTATTTAAAACAACAGAGACCTTGTATTTGTGAAATCTTAACAAAACGTAACCCTTGAAAATAGATTTAGTATAGTGAAGAATAGGAATAATGCCTCAGTACTAGGAATCTAATTAAGAATATTATACTATAAAAACACATGTTGGAATATCAAATATTCAGTAATTTAAGAATGATTTCTCTCATATGTATTTGAAAACTGCTCCTGCAAATAAGACTCTAATGTAGATGCATATTAAAAACTTGTCTCATAACCTCTTAACTTTCTCAGCAGAGAGGATAAACAAAACATCAAATTAATAAACACCATGAAATGATTCCAGAACACTATTCTAGAGGATCATCTAAATGGTTGTATAAAGTCAGAGAGTTCAGATCAATAGAGAATTATAAAGATGTGTCATCAATGACAAAAACATAACAGGGCCCTACTTTTAGGGAATCCCGTTATCAACCAAATAATTTACAAACTCTGATGGACTTTTCCTCAGAGTCTGGTCGGCAGACTGCAGTTGTAACACATGAAAAATCCAAACTCCAAAGTCAACCAAATCTCATGTCTCAGGTGCATATGAAGCAATTATGAATCCAATTTACATTCAGTAGTAACTTTAACAGACAACTTAACAAGCAGTGTGATGTTCATAGAGAACACTGAAAAGTCAGTTAAGTGTTTAGATAAGTATGCTTAACATTTAATCGAAGATGGAATATAATCTCTATAGAAACCATATCCTATCCTCTTCAACTAAAATTTAATTGTTCTTATGCATAAAATAATCCAGCCAGAAGCCACACAGCGTAAGAAATTATAACTGCATGTTCCAGAAACGTTTATAGTCCTCTTAACATTTTTCTTTTGATTTTAAGAGAACACAAACTCAGTTTAGGGGTATTAATTTGTCCATTTTGAATTAAAAAGCAAATTTCAGGAGCATAATCTGCCTGGTGTCATACTACCCCATTAAACTGGTTATTTAATATGGTATTTGGTGGTGGAAAAAAGTTGATATGAATTAGTAAGGCTGGAAGACATGAACACAAGAGCCTAGTTCAAAAACATGTCCTCCTACCTCCAGAGTCTCCAAAGAATCTCCAAAAACATCAGCAAAGTCTGATGGACTTTTCTTCAGAGTCTGGTCAGCAGGCAGCGTGTTGTCATTGTATGATGTCACAAACTTAAAGTCACTGGTTCTTGAACCTGTGGTTAGATAAGCGTCATAATTGTAAGCACTGCGTAAAGTTCCTGTGCCATCAACATCTGCGTAATTAGGAGGGAGATAACCGCTGGGGATGGCAACTGCTCCATCAAACAACAGTCTGGGCTTTCTCCTGCGACAAAACCTCAAACCCAGGATGATGATGATGAAAGTCAGAAAAAACGTGGAGACAGACACCAGCGCAATGATCAGATAAAAGGTCAGTTTGGAATTGTTCTCATTATGAGAGATGTCTTTCAGTTCTGGCACCTCCGCCAAGTTATCAGAAATAAGTAAATACATGGAACAGGTGGCAGACAGAGAGGGCTGCCCGTTATCTTTCACTGCCACTACAAGGTTCTGTTTCATGCTGTCAGATTCAGAAATGTCCCGCTGTGTCCTGATCTCTCCACTGTGGACACCAATTGTAAAAAGTCCCGGATCAGTGGATTTGACTATTTGATAGGACAGCCAGGCGTTCTGTCCGGAGTCCGCGTCCACCGCGATCACTTTGGACACCAGAGAGCCTCCGTGTGCAGCTTTGGGGACCAGCTCGGTCATGAAGGAGTTGCCCTCTGGGGAGGGGTAGAGGATCTGAGGAGAGTTGTCATTCAGATCTGAGATGAACACACTCACGGTCACGTTGCTGCTGAGAGGAGGAGAACCGTTGTCTCTGGCCATCACATGGACTTTGAAGCTCTTGAACTGTTCATAATCAAACGACCTCACAGCGTGGATCACACCCGTGTCTCCGTTCACAGACAGATAGGAGGACACCGGGGCACCGTTCACCTCACCAGCTAACAGAGAATAAACTACTGTACCGTTCTGTCTCCAGTCGGGGTCTCGAGCACTAACGGAACATAAAGTGGAGCCCGGTTTGTTATTCTCACTCACATATGCGCTGTACGACTGCTCATCAAACACAGGCGGGTTGTCGTTGATGTCAGCTACAGATAACTGAACACTTTTAGAAGAGGACAGAGGTGGAGAGCCATCGTCAGTGGCAGTGATTGTAATGTTGTAATTGGAAACTAATTCGCGGTCTAGTTGCCCTGTGGTCACCAGAGAATAATAGTTTTTAATAGAAGGAACCAACTTAAAGGGGACACCCTGCTGGATGGAGCAGCGGACCTGTCGGTTATTCTCCGAATCTCTGTCCTGCACGTTAATGATGCCCACCTCTGTACCAGGTGACAAGTGTTCGGGTATGGGGTTCGACAGTGACTTTAGATATATTACAGGTGGGTTGTCATTCACATCAGTAACATCTATTATGACTTTAGCATAGGAAGTTAATCCTAAACCATCTTTCGCAGTTATGCGAAGCTCAAACGATCTCACTGTTTCATAATCAACTGTGGCGGACAATTTTATATCCCCTGTTTTATAATCTATGGCAAATATTGACTTAACGTCTTCTGAAACGTGTCCAAAATCATATGTAACTTCTCCATTTAGTCCATCATCTGCATCATTTGCTTTTACTGTCAGCACAACAGTACCCATGGGAGAGTTTTCTGACAGACTGGCTTTATAAACGGCCTGGCTAAACACTGGCACGTTATCATTAGCGTCCAAAACAGTAATGTGAATGACCACGGTACCTGATCTTTGAGGGGAACCACCATCTAAAGCGGTCAGAAGTAGATTAATTTCTTGTAATGTTTCACGATCGAGCTCTTTGTTAAGAACAAGTTCCACAGAATTGGTTCCAACTCCAAGGAAAAAATTTTCATTCGTTTGTAGGTTGTATGATTGAACTGAATTTTTACCTATGTCGGCATCGTGCGCTTCTTCTATTGGAAAACGAGCACCTTTTGACGCAGATTCTCTAATATCTATATGGATCAAATTCTTATCAAACTGTGGGGAGTTGTCATTTATATCCTGGACATGTAGGCTGATTCGCTGCAGTTCTAATGGATTTTCCAACATGAGTTCTTGTTTTAAAACGCAGGATGCTTTGTCTCCACACAGGCCCTCTCTGTCAATCCTTTCGGCAACAATCAGATCTCCGTTACGGAGGTTTATTTCACAGAATCGTTTGTCGCTTCCTTCAGTATCAATACGAGCCTTTCGAAGAGATAGTGTATTTGCGTCGATGCCGAGGTCTTTGGCGATATTTCCGATCACAGTCCCGTGTCGCATTTCCTCTGTAAAAGAGTAGCTTATATCCCCGCTGACAAAATACAAACAAAAGAAGAGTAAAGCAACGACAAGGGTGTGTATTCCAAATGTCGCGTTAACCATCATGACATGTATATCTTTCCTCTGTAATGCGCAGGAATACAACAAACACACAAATATTATTTAAGCCAAAATCAGCACAATCTAAAACCACGTCTGCGTGTCCTTCGATGACCAACTGCAGCACATTAAAACACATTTTGCCTCGACAAATAGGTGTGGATTTTAAGATAGGCAAGGTGGACAGCGACATCGTGAGTCTAATTTAAAGATTGCATTGAGCAGCAGCCCTGTACAAGGCGCATGGAAGCGTTTATGGACGAACGTTGAACCTTAATTTAAAAGTAAAAGTGTATATTGAAGTGTGCAGACAGATAAAAAAAAAAGAAATAAAAATTGCATTAATCCGAAAGGTCGCTGTATACTGAGCAATGCTGCCGATGAAAACTCATATCTGCAAACGTTTAGATCATTATTGTATACAAAATGTGATACAAATTAAAGTTTAAATATCTGTGTTCACCGAAAATGTGTGGCCACGATTTACATGATAACTTTTGAAAAACAATTAAATGTTTGTAGACGGGAAAGCGTTAAAAATGCTTCAAACTACAGAAATAGTTTTGTTTTTATTTGTTTTTTAAGCTACTAAAAATGCTTGAGTAATTTTCGAAATATTTAAATTAAACATTAATCTCAATTGACATTTCTGTATCAGAACAGAGACTCGAGAAGGAAAAGCAAGAAGATTTTAACGGCCACAACGTTTTATAATATTCAAGAACTTTACCTCTGTGATCAGTTCCAATAAAAATGTGAACATGTAAGTCAATAATTGCAACATTTGAAAAAAGAAAAGAAAAGAAAGAGGAGAAAGTTAAACAAAGACCTGCACTTCCACTATTCGTGAAAGCAACTTGACAAAGGTGTGAGAGGTGTGACCTGAGTCTGGGAACCGACCCTGGGAGGCGGGGCTGGGGCAGGTGCAGGTAATTAGTCGATCTCTTGTGTGAACCTGGAGCTGTGTGACTCCCTGGTCTAAGCCGTGTTGTTTCTCTTTTTTAACTTTTCAGTGAAGGCTAGATGTGGGTCCATAGCCTTGTATATGAGTGGTAGGTCACAGAAAATGTTCCGCTTGAGTTTTGGTAGTTTGGTAGAGGTTTAAAGTTATTTACAGCTTTAGGAGGAAAACACTGTTTTATTCCTATGGAGAAACTTTTAGCGGACTCCGCCTCCGCTTGCCAATACTTATTAGGGTGCGACCCTAACCTGGAGACAGGTAACTGAAACACATACATGAAGAGAAGTGGGGGGATATTCCTTCTGAGGTAGATTTTTCTGTGCAAGTGATGTCCTGTTACGAATTACAGATAATTTGTTTTAAAACTGGTTTAACTTGACAGCAAAGCGCTGAGGACTATTTTGACGGTTGTGGTTGTTTGTTTATTTTGTTTATTTGTTTGTCTTTCATTGTAAGAGTGACTAGTTTTTAATAGATTCCCCGCAGCGCTTATCCTGTCTTCCACTTACAATCGTACAATTTTATAGTTTTAAATGTATTTAATAAAGTAGAGCTTTTAATTGTTTTGGGTGCTACTGTTACATGTTTAGAAAGATTTTATTTTGTATTAGAATTAAAAACCCTGTAAACTGACTGTATGCCTACGGCTAATCCCTATTGAAATGGGTGCATACCTCGGGTCACAAATGGTTTGCTAAAATATGGGTGACATATTATTTAGCTCATATATATATGTAGGTTTAAACACAAGAAAACAAGTTCAAAAGAAACTTTGAGAATATGTTACACACGAAGACTCGAATCTGAACAGCATGTGTACATTAGGAAGCAACTGTAGATAACATGTGAGCGACTGCACTTTTAAAATTAGATCATGGGAAGATCTGCGTAATATACGATGACAAAAGAAACAGAAAAGCTGAAACAAAGGGGGCGCGTGTCTAAACACAATAGTGCTATCACGACTTGTTTTTGTAAAACTAATACTTGCTTTTGTAAGACATACTAATTTTCCCCTATGTCAAAATGTAAACTTTTCGTTGATGTAGAGGACCGTAAAGACAGCAACCCATTAAAACAAAACCAGGAGAAAATGATTTCAACAACATCAAGAAACTTTCCCTTCAAAAGTAGCAGTAAAAATAATGTCAGAGGCAACAGGCAAAGTGTGATAAATACTATAACGGGATTTCAGAAAAAGCGAAAAAAGATTGACTGGAGGAAAGAGTGAACGTTTTATCTGTTAAAATAATTTATCGAACATTTGACACCCTTACCTCAGGAGAACCACCACAGTCTCCAAAAACATCAGCAAAGTCTGATGGACTTTTCTTCAGAGTCTGGTCAGCAGGCAGCGTGTTGTCATTGTATGATGTCACAAACTTAAAGTCACTGGTTCTAGATCCCGTGGTCAGGTACGCATCATAATTGTAAGTGCTGTGTAAAGTTCCTGTGCCATCAACATCTGCGTAATTAGGAGGGAGATAACCGCTGGGGATGGCAACTGCTCCATCAAACAACAGTCTGGGCTTTCTCCTGCGACAAAACCTCAAACCCAAGATGATGATGATGAAAGTCAGAAAAAACGTGGAGACAGACACCAGTGCAATGATCAGATAAGACGTCAGTTTGGAATTGTTCTCATTATAAGACAGATCCTTCAGTTCTGGCACCTCCGCCAAGTTATCAGAAATAAGTAAATACATGGAACAGGTGGCAGACAGAGAGGGCTGTCCGTTATCTTTCACTGCCACTACAAGGTTCTGTTTCATGCTGTCAGATTCAGAAATGTCCCGCTGTGTCCTGATCTCTCCGCTGTGGACACTAATAGTAAAAAGTCCTGGATCAGTGGATTTGACTATATGATAGGACAGCCAGGCGTTCTGTCCGGAGTCTGCGTCCACCGCGATCACTTTGGACACCAGAGAGCCTCCGTGTGCAGCTTTGGGGACCAGCTCGGTCATGAAGGAGTTGCCCTCTGGGGAGGGGTAGAGGATCTGAGGAGAGTTGTCATTCACATCTGAGATGAACACACTCACGGTCACGTTGCTGCTGAGAGGAGGAGAACCGTTGTCTCTGGCCATCACATGGACTTTAAAACTCCTGAACTGTTCATAATCAAACGACCTCACAGAGTGGATCACACCCGTGTCTCCGTTCACAGACAGATAGGAGGACACTGGGGCACCGTTCACCTCACCAGCTAACAGAGAATAAACCACTGTACCGTTCTGTCTCCAGTCGGGGTCTCGAGCACTAACGGAACATAAAGTGGAGCCCGGTTTGTTATTCTCACTCACATATGCGTTGTACGACTGTTCCTCAAACACAGGTGGGTTGTCGTTGATGTCAGCTACAGATAACTGAACACTTTTAGAAGAGGACAGAGGTGGAGAGCCCTCGTCAGTGGCAGTGATTGTAATGTTGTAATCAGATACTAGTTCACGGTCCAGTTCTCCTGTGGTCACCAGAGAATAATAGTTTTTAATAGAAGGAACCAACTTAAAGGGGACACCCTGCTGGATGGAGCAGCGGACCTGTCGGTTATTCTCAGAATCTCTGTCCTGCACGTTAATGATGCCCACCTCTGTACCAGGTGGCACGTTCTCAGGTATGGGGTTAGTTAGTGATTTCAAATTGATGGCTGGTGGGTTGTCATTGACATCAGTTATATCTATAACTACTGTACAATAAGAGGTAAGACCCGGTCCGTCCTTTGCTCTTACTCGCAGCTCTATTGAAGTCTCCGTTTCATAATCAAGTGACCCGATAACTTTTACCTCTCCTGTCTTATGATTCAGTGAAAACAAAGATGCATGCTCATCAGAGACATGATCGAAGTTATATGTAATATCACCATTTGGGCCAGTGTCTGCATCGGTTGCGCTCACTGTAACCACTACGGTATCTAAAAGAGAGTTTTCAGGCACACTGGCTTCATAAACGGCCTGGGTGAACACTGGTGCGTTATCATTAGCGTCCAGCACAGTGATGCGAATAATCGCAGTACCTGATCTCTGAGGAGATCCACCATCTACAGCTGTAAGCACTAATTTCAGCTCTTTCGCTTTTTCTCGGTCTAGTTCTTTTAACAAAACCAATTCGGAATGTTTCCTTCCACTAACATCTGTATTTACATTAATGGTGAAATGCTCATTGTTTTGTAAATTGTACCGTTGCACAGCGTTTGTGCCTATGTCGGCATCGCGGGCTTCCGTAAGTAAAAATCTCGCTCCTTTGACTGCCGATTCTGTTATTTCAAATGAAATCAGATCCTCACTAAACTCTGGCGCGTTATCATTTATATCTTGCACATGAATACTGATGCGATGAAGCTCTAAAGGGTTTTCCAGCACAAGCTCCTCTTTTAAAACGCAGCTGGCTTTTTTACCACAAAGACTTTCCCTGTCGATCCTGTCACTGACAGTCAAATCTCCGGTGCTCAGATTAATGTCACAATACCTTTTATCGTCTCTGTCTGCGTCAATTCGGGCTTTACGCGAGGAAAGAGTCGCAATCCCAAGACCCAGATCTTTGGCGATATTCCCTATCACAAATCCGCCTTTCATTTCCTCTGCGATAGTGTAGCTCACGTCTCCATGGGCGAAATGCAAGGCCACGAAAAGGAAAACCACACAATAGCAATTCATAGCCAATCTTCCGTATACTGCACTTCCCATGATCGAATAAGGTTTAATCCTTTCCTGGAAAATTCCTTGAAAGTGATCAAAAATAGTGCTCTTTTTGAATATTCTAAATAATCCCAGCGTTTGCCTTTTGTAATGCCCTCAACCTAGACACGCTACACCAAAATAAGGCTTCGCAATGGCAGAAAAGAATAGATGAAGAATAGAGACCTCCTGTCTTTGTTGGTGCACAGTGACACCAAGAGTTTCGTTAAATTATAGCACTGCAAACCCAAACAAGAGGCCAGCTTCGAGTTATAACGCCCTTATTAATCAATATAAATAATGACAATCTAGACTTCGGTGTTATTTGGTCATTCATACAGATTTCTTCTTTTTTCCTTTTCCACCTGTGGTGCGCTTTTCAATGAAATAATAAACCATATGTAAAACAAATCCATGTGTAATCCTGCAAAAGACAAGTAAGAGCTATAGTTGCTTACAAATTCAAACCGATACTAATCCATCTGCAAGGGCTGTTACTAAATCTATAGAAAGCAACTTGTGTGCACATGAGCCAAAATCAAAGACCTTAAGGAATTTTGGCAATATACTATATTCATTATCAACCATCTCTCAAGCACACTTCAAGGAAGACCTCTAGTATCCATTTCTACATCAGACATAAAATAAGTTCCTGAGAAATTAATAAAAGGGAACCACAAATATTGCCCTAATGTAAACTGCTTTACTTATTCAATCAATGCTGCATTTTTCTTTTCTTTTTTCATCATTTTTTGCATATAGAAAAAAAAGACATTTGATTCAAAAATGCCAAAAACAAATATTATAAGTGATACCCTTGGATAATATACAGCAGAATCAATTTTAGTAGCTCAAGGATGTTCCATATAACTTGTTTCATTGAGTTTCTTTAACAAACAACCTAAAATATCTGAAAAAAGAACAATGACTTTCCACTATCACCATCGGAATAAGGTAAAACTTAGAGAAACAAATATGTTGCATAAAGTGCATGATTAGTGAGGGTATTAACTCTTACATCCACTTCTAAAATTCAAGCAGGTAGGAATGAACTAAAGCTGTTGCCATGTGTATTCAAAAAAATAAAAGACCAACAACATTTAAGATTTTTTGTAAATCTTAAATTACCAAGAGAGATTAGATCCTGTATCATGTAATAACTTAAGTATCTTCTTTTCTCAGTAAACAAAGATTGTCTCACTCAATGTCTGGTAATAACCTAATGTAAAAACACCAAGCATTTAATAGTGAAATCTGCAGGTCTGGAATGAGTTAAGACTTTTTTTTCCCTGTGCTGTTAATGATGAAAACCTTCCTATGCAAGATTTTGGTATAACATCATAACTTACCAGTTTATATGAAAAAAAATGTTTCACAACATCAAAGTATTATTTAACAGCACTATTCAGTGGTCTGAATGTCAGGGTTGGTCACTGAGTAGAAAGGAAAAGCTGCTATTGAGAATTCCAACAGGGATTAACTTTCAGCATGTGATTTGAAATTATATTATTTAGCAGTTTGCATTGTCTTATAGTTCTCCAACCACCAGACAAGACTGCATTCTTAAAGTATTGCATGCTGATACTGGAATTATGCATCTGTTGTTTTTAATTTGTTCTCTTAGTTAGAGGTTACAGAATAGAGAAAAATATAGAGGAATACAATTATTGCACTTTATTTGTAGCATAAAACTATGAAAAAGTGGCACTGACAGTTCAGCTTCATCTGCATTGCAGTGATTAGTCATTTGGGTGAAAACTGAGACTTTACACAAAGTCAGGTAACACCACTGATAATGGCATCATTTTGACCCAACTCATTGTACCCTCAGAGGTCAGAACTTTTATGCACTTGCTGTGACAAAAGCTAATACTGAATGTCTGAGTAATCATCAAAAGCTAAATTTGGCATGTAAAGATTTTAAATTGGAAAGGCATAAAAACTACCCCTAAATATTTATTGTGAGCATTTATGCAGTTAATAGCAATAATATACTTTTATAGCATGACGGCCAGTGGCCTGGAAACAAAAGACTTCGTAAGCCATTTTGAACCTACTACAATATTCGATTGTATAGACTAAGTTCAATTATATGACCACTGCGTGGTGAGTTAGGTTATAAGACTAAATCAATAGCACTATTTTGAAATGGCTGTTGCTGTATGTACATGTCATATATAACCAAGAAATGAAAAACTAGCTCAACACCTAACATACTTTGTGGATCAGGAGCTATTTTTTCATCAGGGATGATCAAAGCATGAACAAATAGCTTTTAACTGGGTGGATTTCAAATAAATAAATACAGGGAGAGCCTATTTAAAACAACAGAGACCTTGTATTTTTGAAATCTTAACAAAACGTAACCCTTGAAAATAGATTTAGTATAGTGAAGATTAGGAATAATGCCTCAGTACTAGGAATCTACTTAAGAACATTATGCTATAAAAACATATATTGCAACATCAAATATTCAGTAATTTAAGAATGATTTCTCTCATATGTATTTGAAACCTGCACTTGCAAATAAGACTCTAATGTAGATGGATATTAAAAACTTGTCTCATAACCTCTTAACTTTCTGAGCAGAGAGGATAAACAAAACATCAAATTAATAAACACCATGAAATGATTCCAGAACACTATTCTAGAAGATCATCTAAATGGTTGTATAAAGTCAGAGAGTTCAGATCAATAGTGAAGCATAAAGATATGCCATCAATGACAAAAATATAACAAGGCCCTACTTTTAGGGAATCCCGTTATCAACCAAATAATTTACAAACTCTGATGGACTTCTCCTCAGAGTCTGGTCGGCAGACTGCAGTTGTAACACATGAAAAATCCAAACTCTAAAGTCAACCAAATCTCATGTCTCAGGTGCATATGAAGCAATTATGAATCCAATTTACATTCAGTAGTAACTTTAACAGACAACTTAACAAGCGGTGTGATGTTCATAGCCAGCACTGAAAAGGTAGTTAGGCGTTTAGATAAGTGTGCATAACATTTAATCGATGATGCATTATAAACATCTATAGAAACAATACCCTCTACTCTTAAACTAAAATGTAATTGTCCTTATGCATAAAACAATCTAACCAGAAGCCACACAGCATAGGAAAATATAACTGCATATCCCAGAAAAGTTTATAGTCCTCTTAACATTTTTCTTTTGATTTTAAGAGACACACACAACTCACTTTAGGGGTTTTAGACTGTCGATTTTGAATTATAAGCCAAATTTCAGGAGCATAATCTGCCTGGTGTCATACTACCCCATTAAACTGGCTATTGAATATGGTGTTTGAAGGTGGAAAAAAGTTGATATGAATTAGTAAGGCTGGAAGACATGAACACAAGAGCCTAGTTTAAAAACATGTCCTCCTACCTCCAGAGTCTCCAAAGAATCTCCAAAAGCATCAGCAAAGTCTGATGGACTTTTCTTCAGAGTCTGGTCAGCAGGCAGCGTGTTGTCATTGTATGATGTCACAAACTTAAAGTCACTGGTTCTTGAACCTGTGGTCAGGTACGTGTCATAATTGTAAGCACTGCGTAAAGTTCCTGTGCCATCAACATCTGCGTAATTAGGAGGGAGATAACCGCTGGGGATGGCAACTGCTCCGTCAAACAACAGTCTGGGCTTTCTCCTGCGACAAAACCTCAAACCCAGGATGATGATGATGAAAGTCAGAAAAAAGGTGGACACAGACACCAGCGCGATGATCAGATAAGAGGTCAGTTTGGAATTGCTCTCATTAAAAGACAGATCCTTCAGTTCCGGCACCTCCGCCAAGTTATCAGAAATAAGTAAATACATGGAACAGGTGGCAGACAGAGAGGGCTGTCCGTTATCTTTCACTGCCACTACAAGGTTCTGTTTCATGCTGTCAGATTCAGAAATGTCCCGCTGTGTCCTGATCTCTCCGCTGTGGACACCAATAGTAAAAAGTCCTGGATCAGTGGATTTGACTATATGATAGGACAACCAAGCGTTCTGTCCGGAGTCTGCGTCCACCGCGATCACTTTGGACACCAGAGAGCCTCCGTGTGCAGCTTTGGGGACCAGCTCGGTCATGAAGGAGTTGCCCTCCAGGGAGGGGTACAGGATCTGAGGAGAGTTGTCATTCACATCTGAGATGAACACACTCACGGTCACGTTGCTGCTGAGAGGAGGAGAACCGTTGTCTCTGGCCATCACGTGGATTTTAAAACTCTTGAACTGTTCATAGTCAAACGACCCCACAGCGTGGATCACACCCGTGTCTCCGTTCACAGACAGATAGGAGGACACAGGGGCACCGTTCACCTCACCAGCTAACAGAGAATAAACCACTGTACCGTTCTGTCTCCAGTCGGGGTCTCGAGCACTAACGGAACATAAAGTGGAGCCCGGTTTGTTATTCTCACTCACATATGCGCTGTACGACTGCTCATCAAACACAGGTGGGTTGTCGTTGATGTCAGCTACAGATAACTGAACACTTTTAGAAGAGGACAGAGGTGGAGAGCCCTCGTCAGTGGCAGTGATTGTAATGTTGTAATCAGACACTAGTTCGCGGTCCAGTTGTCCGGTGGTCACCAGAGAATAATAGTTTTTAATAGAAGGAACCAACTTAAAGGGGACACCCTGCTGGATGGAGCAGCGGACTTGCCCGTTACTCTCAGAGTCTCTGTCCTGCACGTTAACGATTCCTACCTCTGTACCTGGTGGTGAATTTTCTGGTACAGGATTTTTCAGGGACTTAATAGTTGTTATTGGAGCGTTGTCATTGACATCTGTAATTTCAATTATTAAGGTACAGTATGAGACCAACCCGAGACCGTCCTTTGCAGTAATTTGCATTTCGTATGACGACAAGTGCTCGTAATCTATTGGCCCACTTACTCGGACTTCACCGCTCTTCTGATCAATAGAAAACACGTTATAACTTTCATCTGAAATGTGATCAAATTCGTACGTCACTTCTCCGTTGACGCCTTCATCTGCGTCAGTCGCGCTTACTGTGATCACAACTATGTCTAACGGGGAGTTTTCAAGTAGACTGGCTCCATAAACGGCCTGACTAAATACTGGTGCGTTATCATTGGCATCCAGCACGCTAACATGAATAACCGCAGTACCCGATCGCTGAGGCGTGCCCCCATCAGTTGCAACAAGCTCAATCGTTAGCTCTTTCTTTTGTTCTCTATCCAACTCTTTTTGTAGAATTAACTCGCTGTATTTTCCTCCTCCACCCTTTTCAATAACATTCAATCGGAAATATTCATTTGTTTCAATACTATATCCCTGGATTGCGTTTTGTCCGATATCAGCATCATGAGCTTCATCTAAACGGTAGCGACTTCCTTTAGCTGCAGATTCACTTATTTCAAATTTGATGGTATCCTTTTTAAACTGCGGTGAATTATCGTTGATGTCTTGAATGTGGAAGCTAATGCGATGCAGCTCTAAAGGCTCCTCCAAAACAAGCTCTTGTTTTAAAATGCAAGTAGATTTTTTGCCACAAAGACCCTCTCTGTCAATCCTCTCGGTAACAATCACATCTCCAGTACTCCTATTAATTTCAAAATACCCTTTGCTGTTCCTGTCAACATCAATACGAGCCTTTCGAGTAGCCAGTTTTCCCACCTCAATTCCTATATCCTTTGCGATATTTTCGATAACAGAGCCTCGTTTAACTTCTTCCGGAAAAGAATAAGCAACATCTCCACAAACCGTTTGCAGCGCCAGAAGAAATACTCCCGAGAAGAAGACCCAGAACCCCGGAGATGCTTTGTTTTCCATTTTCCTTTTAAATCGATAAGGAATCCGCCAAGGGCAAGCCTTTTGGAGTAAAAATGAGCAGTCACCGGAATCCTCTTCGGACTATGTATGCAATTCCAACTAGAAACGTTGCTACCTCGCTGCTTTTGTCTGTGAAAAATCGGTCATGATCTAGAAACGTTTACACTGCGCAGAATAACAAATATGACCCTACTATGTATGTTGGTGGACAGCGACGCTATGAGAGAAATATTAGTATTGCAAACGCATTACATGATGAGAGTCCTCTCAGGATAAAGAAGAAATGTATCCCGCCCTACAAACACTTTTATTTTATTTTATTTTATTTTATTTTATTTTATTTTATTTTATTTTATTTTATTTTATTTTATTTTATTTTATTTTATTTTATTTTATGAGCACATAACCTTCAGGCAGGAGATTTCTGCTGTACGTACTAATGTTGGCATGTTTGGAAAGCACGTAGTTAAAACAAAAGAGGAGAAGGTTAATCTAAGTTAGCTTCACCAACATGGACATATACACATCAACGCCTGCGTGGCAGCAGGGCCATGCTTGAAGAAACTGTCATACGAAGTTGAATACTGACAAATTAACGTAATGATAAAAAAATAAAAAATAGCGGTCTTATTTGCGACTATGGTGAAATCAGAATAATACAAACAACAGCAGTAGCATTCCAAATGCTCATTGGGAGATAATATGGGCATTGGTGACAGCACTGAAGAATTACACGAGGGAGGGGAATATAACGGTTCAACCAAAATTAAAAACAAACAAAAATTGAACTGTACACTTTACAAGGGATACATCAATACGCTGACTGCAATTTATTTGGACTAAAGCTGTATATATATTCAGCTGTAGATGAATTTGATGTCAATCGAATCTCATACTACTTAAGTGATTAGAAAGATATTCAAATATACACTATATTTACTGCTAGATTTAAGTGACAACTCAACAAGAAATGTGGCATTCAAACACAGTACTGAGAAGAAAAAACAGCGCTTGAATGAGCAGATATAAGGTGTCTTTAATTATTCTAAACCAAAAAGCCACAAGAGAAACTATATGGATATGTTATCTCATATCCCCATTTTAAAAAACACAAAAGAATAACTGAAAGTTTGAGACTGGCCGTTAAGTTTCAAGACCAGTTCAAAGTTAAGACATTTTTTTTAGTTTTTGTTTCTGTATCAGCCCTATTTAAAAAAATAAATAAATAAATAAAATTAGCATATCAACAGTGGAATATTATAGACTTTCACCACTATTGATATCAATTTGCTGAACACTGAGGAACATGAACAAGTGACTTAATTCGGACTCAAAAGCACAAAGCCTACCTCCAGGGGGTCCAAAGAATCTTCAATAGTTTTAAAAAAGTCTGATGGACTTTTCTTCAGAGTCTGGTCAGCAGGCAGCGTGTTGTCATTGTATGATGTCACAAACTTAAAGTCACTGGTTCTTGAACCTGTGGTCAGGTACGTGTCATAATTGTAAGCACTGCGTAAAGTTCCTGTGCCATCAACATCTGCGTAATTAGGAGGAAGATAACCGCTGGGGATGGCAACTGCTCCATCAAACAACAGTCTGGGCTTTCTCCTGCGACAAAACCTCAAACCCAGGATGATGATGATGAAAGTCAGGAAAAAGGTGGACACAGACACCAGCGCGATGATCAGATAAGAGGTCAGTTTGGAATTGCTCTCATTAAAAGAAAGATCCTTCAGTTCTGGCACCTCAGCCAAGTTATCAGAAATGAGTAAATACATGGAACAGGTGGCAGACAGAGAGGGCTGTCCGTTATCTTTCACTGCCACTACAAGGTTTTGTTTCATGCTGTCAGATTCAGAAATGTCCCGCTGTGTCCTGATCTCTCCGCTGTGGACACCAATAGTAAAAAGTCCCGGATCAGTGGATTTGACTATTTGATAGGACAGCCAAGCGTTCTGTCCGGAGTCCGCGTCCACCGCGATCACTTTGGACACCAGAGAGCCTCCGTGTGCAGCTTTGGGGACCAGCTCGGTCATGAAGGAGTTGCCCTCTGGGGAGGGGTAGAGGATCTGAGGAGAGTTGTCATTCACATCTGAGATGAACACACTCACGGTCACGTTGCTGCTTAGAGGAGGAGAACCGTTGTCTCTGGCCATCACATGGATTTTAAAACTCTTGAACTGTTCATAATCAAACGACCTCACAGCGTGGATCACACCCGTGTCTCCGTTCACAGACAGATAGGAGGACACCGGGGCACCGTTCACCTCACCAGCTAACAGAGAATATACCACTGTACCGTTCTGTCTCCAGTCGGGGTCTCGAGCACTAACAGAACATAAAGTGGAGCCAGGTTTGTTATTCTCACTCACATATGCGCTGTACGATTGTTCCTCAAACACAGGTGGGTTGTCGTTGATATCAGTTACAGATAACTGAACACTTTTAGAAGAGGACAGAGGTGGAGAGCCCTCGTCAGTGGCAGTGATTGTAATGTTGTAATCAGACACTAGTTCGCGGTCCAGTTGTCCTGTGGTCACCAGAGAATAATAGTTTTTAATAGAAGGAACCAAGTTAAAGGGGACACCCTGCTGGATGGTGCAGCGGACCTGTTGATTTTTCCCAGAGTCTGCATCCTGCACATGAATGATGCCCACCTCTGTACCCAATGATATGCTCTCGGGTATGCGGTTTGATAACGAACTGATATGGATGACTGGGGCGTTATCATTGACGTCAGTTATATCTATTACAACTTTTGTTTCTGTAGAAAGGCCATAACCATCTTTCCCTTCAATTAGCATTTCAAACTTCGACTCTTCTTCATAATCAACATTTCTTGCAAGTATAATTTCTCCGGTATTTTCATTTAAAGAAAATATTTCCTTTGCTATATCACTTATTCCGCTGAATTCATATGTTACTTCACCATTAACTCCTTCATCTGCATCTGTAGCACTCACTGTTGCAACTACTGTATCTATAGGGGAGTTTTCAGGAAGAGAAGCCTCATAGATTGTATGAGTGAAAACTGGGGCGTTATCATTAGCATCCAGTACGGTGATGTTAATGACTACTGTGCCTGATTTTGGAGGATTGCCACCATCGACAGCTGTCAGCAATAAAGCCATATCTTGCTGCTCTTCACGATCTAATTCCCTGTCTAAAACTAACTCGCTGTATTTTGTGCCGACGGCATTCGTTAGTACGTTCAGAGCAAAATAATTATTCCTTTGCAAAATGTAATTCTGAACAGCATTTTGTCCTATGTCTGCATCGCGTGCTGCATTTATTCTGTAGCGAGAACCTTTCGGAGCTAATTCACCAATATCCAATTTAACGACGTCTTTAACAAAAACTGGTGGATTGTCATTTACATCCTGAATTTGCAAAGATATCCGGTGCGATTCGAGTGGATCTTCGAGTACTAGTTCACATTTTAAATTGCAAGAAACCTTAGCTCCACATAGCTCCTCACGATCAATCCGATCACCAACAACCAGTTCTCCAGCATCAACATTTATCTCGCAGTAACGTTTACGGTTTTCTTTGAGAGCAATCCGAGCCTTCCGAGCGGAAAGACTGCTTACTTGAAGCCCAAGGTCCTTGGCTATGTTTCCAATCACCGATCCTTGTTTCATTTCCTCGGGGAAAGAATAGCTCACATCGCCACAACACAGCTCTACTGCCAGAAGAAAACACATGAAAGTGCAGACAAGGTTCACCGAAAACACGAAATATGCCATCACTCAAAAAATAAACTGAATGAAAAAGAAGGAGGTGGTCAGCATTCCTCAGAAACACAAAATCATGTGTTCATGTGCGAGTACTTCAAGGAGTACAGTGCAGTGGCAAACAATAAGCTTTAACACTGTGGGTGGAGACGCTTGATTGTCTCATCTGTAGCCTGTTTTACAATTTTCGATTGGTAGACAGCGACACTCGCTGCATCCTACAAGGACTATAAAATAGCCTCAAGTTGACGAAAAGCAAGAAACTTAGCTAATCGAAAGAGACTTCATCCCGAGAAGAATGGCAGATGACAAAAGGCGCTTTCTATTGATTAATTCGGTTCTGTTTTATCTGTTCAATGCCATCTACCCCACGGTACGTTAGCAATAAAATGTAGTACTACATTGTTTGATACTGTTGCTACAAACATGTATTTCTTGTTTATAAATGTAATTGAGCAAAAACCTGTAAAAACTCTTAACTGAAAGCGTGAACCTGAAACAACATCCAAGCAAAAATTCAGCCTAAAAGAATGAGTCGCTGAATACCGAATTCAGCTCTGTAACAAAAGTCGAAACTATTATGAAGGAAAAAACATTTTTTTCTCATTATTATATTAAATTATTCTGCAACGTTTTTTGTTTTGCTTAATTCATTTATTTATTTATTTATTTTTAACGAATGGGTAAATCCAACTGCAGAATTTCGTTGAATAATTAACACAACATATTTGACTGTGAGTAAATTCAAGAAAAAATTCTAATAATAATCACAACAAACAGAACGGAGTTTTATGATGTATGAAGGCAAACCTTTACAGGTATTCGCTCTACCAAACTAAGAGTTGAACCTTAGGAACATCCACAGTGAAAAATCCAGTATTCAATCTGCAGGATTTCGTATCGTTTATCTCTGTGATTTTTTGTTTCTTTTTTCTTAATTAATTAATTAATATATTCATTCAGTTGAAATAAGGCCAATGACATGAACTGATATTAAAACAAAAACGACGAATTTTTAGTAAAATTCTCGGTTAATGATGTTATTCGGAGCTTTACTAACTCAAGTTCATAAGTACAGTAATATACAATATTTTCATCCATGAAAAAAAGTTTTATGAAAATAGTTGATTTGATTAAAAGAAAGTAACACCGAAGATGTGTTTCCGAAGAAGGGTTGAATTTTTTTTGAATGACGTAGGTGTAATGACGTCAACGTGGTATTCTTACCTGGGGAGGGTCGTCAGACTCCCCAAACGCATCGAGAAAATCTGATGGACTTTTCTTCAGAGTCTGATCAGCGGGCAGCGTGTTGTCATTGTATGATGTCACAAACTTAAAATCACTGGTTCTTGAACCTGTGGTCAGGTACGCGTCATAATTGTAAGTGCTGCGTAAAGTTCCTGTGCCATCAACATCTGCGTAATTAGGAGGGAGATAACCGCTGGGGATGGCGACTGCTCCGTCAAACAACAGTCTGGGCTTTCTCCTGCGACAAAACCTCAAACCCAGGATGATGATGATGAAAGTCAGGAAAAACGTGGACACAGACGCCAACGCGATGATCAGATAAGAGGTCAGTTTGGAATTGCTCTCATTATAAGAAAGATCCTTCAGTTCTGGCACCTCAGCCAAGTTATCAGAAATAAGTAAATACATGGAACAGGTGGCAGACAGAGAGGGCTGTCCGTTATCTTTCACTGCCACTACAAGGTTCTGTTTCATGCTGTCAGATTCAGAAATGTCCCGCTGTGTCCTGATCTCTCCGCTGTGGACACCAATAGTAAAAAGTCCCGGATCAGTGGATTTGACTATTTGATAGGACAGCCAAGCGTTCTGTCCAGAGTCCGCGTCCACCGCGATCACTTTGGACACCAGAGAGCCTCCATGTGCAGCTTTGGGGACCAGCTCGGTCATGAAGGAGTTGCCCTCCGGAGAGGGGTACAGGATCTGAGGAGAGTTGTCATTCAGATCTGAGATGAACACACTCACGGTCACGTTGCTGCTGAGAGGAGGAGAACCGTTGTCTCTGGCCATCACGTGGACTTTAAAACTCCTGAACTGTTCATAATCAAACGACCTCACAGAGTGGATCACACCCGTGTCTCCGTTCACAGACAGATAGGAGGACACCGGGGCACCGTTCACCTCACTAGCTAACAGAGAATAAACCACTGTACCGTTCTGTCTCCAGTCGGGGTCTCGAGCACCAACGGAACATAAAGTGGAGCCCGGTTTGTTATTCTCACTCACATATGCGCTGTACGACTGTTCCTCAAACACAGGTGGGTTGTCGTTGATGTCAGCTACAGATAACTGAACACATTTAGAAGAGGACAGAGGTGGAGAGCCCTCGTCAGTGGCAGTGATTGTAATGTTGTAATCAGACACTAGTTCGCGGTCCAGTTGTCCTGTGGTCACCAGAGAATAATAGTTTTTAATAGAAGGAACCAACTTAAAGGGGACACCCTGCTGAATGGAGCAGCGGACCTGTCGGTTATTCTCAGAGTCTCTGTCCTGCACGTTAATGATGCCCACCTCTGTACCAGTTTGCGCGTTCTCGGGTATAGGATTAGACAGTGATTTTAAATAAACTACAGGGGCGTTATCATTTTCATCAGTTAGCTCTATGTAAACTTTTGCAGACGAACTTAATCCCAGACCGTCATTGGCTATGACTGGCAGTTCAAATGCATTCTTTTTCTCAAAATCAGTTGCGCCAATTACTCTGATTTCGCCAGTTTTAAAATCAATAGAAAACACCTTTTCATCGATATCTGACACGTGGCCAAAGTCATAGGACACCTCGCCATTCACTCCCTCATCAGCATCTGTAGCGCTGACTCTAACCACTACAGTATTAAGAGGAGAGTTTTCGGGTATGCTGGCTTTATAGACGGCTTGGCTGAATACTGGAGCATTATCATTAGCATCCAGTACGGTGACATGTATCATAACAGTGCTTGATCTCTGTGGTGAACCACCATCAACAGCTGTGAGAGGTAAATTAAACTCTCGCTGTGTTTCTCTGTCGAGTTTGTGATCAAGAACAAGCTCGACGTTGTTTGCATCAACCATTAAAATAAAGTTATCATTTTTTTGTAGACTGTACCTCTGAACAGAATTTTTGCCTATATCCGCATCGTGCGCGCCCTCTATTCGGAAACGAGTCCCCTTTTCTGCTGACTCCCTTATTTCCATTTTAATGGAATTTCTTTTGAATTGTGGAGAGTTGTCGTTTATATCTTGAACATGTAGATTTATACGATGTAGTTCTAAAGGATTCTCCAGTACAAGTTCCTGGATTAAAATGCATGACGATTTCGTGCCACAAAGACTCTCTCTGTCAAGCTGCTCGGCAACGCTCAAATCTCCCGTTTGTAAACTAACGGCACAAAATCGTTCGTTATCTCCTTCTGCGTCAACACGGGCCTTGCGAGATGACAATGTAGTAATATCCAGACCGAGATCCTTAGCTATATTTCCAAAGACAGTTCCTGGTTTCAGCTCCTCTTGGATAGAATAGCTTACTTCAGTACACACTGATTGCAGCGCAAGTATACAGACGACAAAGAGGGTAATCAGGCCAGGTTCTAAAAATCCACCGTATTCCATAATTACAAAAACAGAAACATCCGCCAGCAAAGAAAAGATACAACGGAGTTAGTTCACCTCTCGAACGCGTTTGCGATGGAGTGAATTAAACAAAAATCAGCACTGCAATCCAATGGTTCCTTCCAACACAAAGCGCAGGAACAATGGGTGGAGACGATGGCGTTGACGTTACAATGTTTCAAAGTAATCTGGTAGACAGCGACACGATGTGTTCATTTCAGACAGAACATCAAGTAAAATACCAGATTGACAGGTTAATGACGTCATGCAACTATTTCCCATATAAACACAATTAAGCACCTTAATATGTTAAATTGTATTAATTTCATTAAAGCAAGTAACTACAGCCACAGTTTCTGCTAGGATCAAAGAATCTGTTAAGTGCTGTGATGGAAGTAAGTAAAACCATGTTGCAGTGCACACTTATAACGTTGTTTTAACGCCAGTGAACGCAGTATTTAGCATTTATCTACAAAATTGCAATATTGTGTTATTTAGCTTAAACTGCGATTAAACTTAACATTTTCTCTGCAAGTAAATTTTAATGAAAATAGCAGCATGTAAAATTTGTCTCCAAACTGCTTTCCGTATGGTTGCCTTCTATGTGTTCAGCACCATGGACAGAGTCTACTCAAACAAGTCCTTACGCTCAGTTTGTATAAAAGAAAAATACAGTCTTTGTCAGTATGTTACAACATTTTAAATGAAGAAAAGTAAAAGTAACAAATCATTAGTCATATGGCAGCACCTCTAGTCCAAAGAGCATGCACATTACTGTTGGTCGCAGTTAAAACATAACTTTAATAAACTTGGAAAACTGCACTAACTTGGAATCAAACTATTCAAGGGATGCATGTAGCTATAGGGCAATTTTAGCAGACTTGCCAAAAAAGAAACACAATATACTTGTATTAACCAATGATCCTCCTCTGAAAGCACAATGACTATTGTTTTAAACATTTCTCCATAAACAGATGAACTAAAGCTTTCTGGGAGAATCCTTTTGGCTTTTCTTATGTCTGTTTATGGCCTTACGGTATGTGTTCAAAGTGAGTTATTACTCAGATAATTATCTACTGAGAGTGCAATAATAATTAATCTGAAGGTGAACCATTGCTGAAAGGAAAACAAGTAACGTCTTAAAGAAGGGATGGGGTTCTAAAAAGTAAGTAGACAGTTCAACTTTTTCATCTTTCAATGAGAAAAATATTAGGAAGACAAAACAATATAATTCCACTATTTCTAATTGACATATAACATACTAAGTTATTAGATAAAACAGTAAATTGATGCCACTGGAGCAACAACATCTAAAAGAAAACTGATCTGATAGATAAGAAGATTAAAAATATAATAATAATCGTTGAGTATTTTCTGACAATATGTTCTGGCAAGTTAATTGTGAATGGGGTGTTAACTAAACATTTGCCTTTGATGAATGTTAGTTAAGAACATTTGATATAATAGCATTTAAAAAAATGTAACTGAAATAGACGGTTGCTCGAAATTGGCAAATATCATGTAGAGATTGACATCACACGTTTCTCAAAAAGAAGCTTATTTCAGTCTTTTCTTACCTGGGGAGGGTCGTCCGACTCCCCAAACGCCTCGAGAAAATCTGATGGACTTTTCTTCAGAGTCTGATCAGCGGGCAGCGTGTTGTCATTGTATGATGTCACAAACTTAAAATCACTGGTTCTTGAACCTGTGGTCAGGTACGCGTCATAATTGTAAGTGCTGCGTAAAGTTCCTGTGCCATCAACATCTGCGTAATTAGGAGGGAGATAACCACTGGGGATGGCAACTGCTCCATCAAACAACAATCTTGGCTTTCTCCTGCGACAAAACCTCAAACCCAGGATGATGATGATGAAAGTCAGGAAAAATGTGGACACAGACACCAACGCGATGATCAGATAAGAGGTCAGTTTGGAATTGCTCTCATTATAAGACAGATCCTTCAGTTCTGGTACCTCAGCCAAGTTATCAGAAATGAGTAAATACATGGAACAGGTGGCAGACAGAGAGGGCTGTCCGTTATCTTTCACTGCCACTACAAGGTTCTGTTTCGTGCTGTCAGATTCAGAAATGTCCCGCTGTGTCCTGATCTCTCCGCTGTGGACACCAATAGTAAAAAGTCCCGGATCAGTGGATTTGACTATTTGATAGGACAGCCAGGCGTTCTGTCCGGAGTCAGCGTCCACCGCGATCACTTTGGACACCAGAGAGCCTCCGTGTGCAACTTTGGGGACCAGCTCGGTCATGAAGGAGTTGCCCTCCGGGGAGGGGTACAGGATCTGAGGAGAGTTGTCATTCACATCTGAGATGAACACACTCACGGTCACGTTGTTGCTTAGAGGAGGAGAACCGTTGTCTCTGGCCATCACGTGGACTTTGAAGCTCCTGAACTGTTCATAATCAAACGACCTCACAGCGTGGATCACACCCGTGTCTCCGTTCACAGACAGATAGGAGGACACCGGGGCACCGTTCACCTCACTAGCTAACAGAGAATAAACCACTGTACCGTTCTGTCTCCAGTCGGGGTCTCGAGCACTAACGGAACATAAAGTGGAGCCAGGTTTGTTATTCTCACTCACATATGCGCTGTACGACTGTTCCTCAAACACAGGTGGGTTGTCGTTGATGTCAGCTACAGATAACTGAACACATTTAGAAGAGGACAGAGGTGGAGAGCCCTCGTCAGTGGCAGTGATTGTAATGTTGTAATCAGACACTAGTTCGCGGTCTAGTTGTCCTGTGGTCACCAGAGAATAATAGTTTTTAATAGACGGAACCAACTTAAAGGGGACACCCTGCTGGATGGAGCAGCGGACCTGTCCGTTATACTCAGAGTCTTTGTCCTGCACGTTAATGATGCCCACTTCTGTACCAGGCGGCACGTTCTCTGCAGGGGGGTTCATTAGTGACTTTATATATATTACTGGTGCATTGTCATTAACATCGGTGATATCGATCATTACTTTAGCGTCGGATGAAAGCCCATAACCATCTTTGGCCTCTATACGCATCTCATATTTTGAATTTGTCTCAAAATCAAGCATTCCTGTGACCTTTATCTCTCCTGTTTTACTGTCCAGTGAAAAAACCCTTTTAGCTTTTTCTGTGATGCGATTAAATTCGTACGACACCTCTCCGTTCACTCCTTCATCTGCATCAGTTGCGCTTACAATTACAACTAAAGTGTTAAGATTTGAATCTTCAGGTAGATTGGCTTTGTAAACGGCCTGGTCAAACACTGGCGCGTTATCGTTAGCATCCAACACAGTAACGTGTATAACGGCACTTCCTGACCTCTGTGGATTTCCACCATCGACTGCAGTCAGGATGAAATTTAAATCGTGCTCCTTTTCGCGGTCTAGCTCTTTATCTAGCACCAGCTCGATGCTCTTAGTCCCATCAGCATCTTCTCGAACAGATAAAACAAAATGGTCATTCTTTTGTAAACTGTATTCTTTGACTGCGTTCTGCCCAATATCTACATCATGTGCTTCATTGACGCGGTATCGAGCTCCTTTATCTGCTGATTCTCTTATTTCCAACTTAACTGTATCTTTGGGGAAAACTGGTGAATTGTCGTTTACATCCAGAATAAGCAGTGAAATACGGTGCAGCTCCAAAGGGCTCTCCACGACTAATTCAAATTTAAGCATGCACGAAAGCCTCTCCCCGCACAGCTCCTCCCTGTCAATCTTCTCCCTGATGACAAAATTTCCAGTCTTGAGGTCAATGTCGCAGTAATGCTGGTAGTTTTCCTCTGTATCAATCCGGGCTTTACGAGTGAACAATTTTGCTACTTCCAGGCCGAGATCCTTGGCAATATTCCCAACAATGGATCCCGGTCTCATCTCCTCCGGTGCAGAATAGCTTAGGTCCGCAGCGGTTATCTCGAAAAACAGAGCAAAACCGAACACAAAACAGAGCGAGGCTTGTCTTTTTAGGGCCATTTTTTCACCCAAAATGACACGAATACAAAAATGCCCCTTCCGCTGGGAATATTACACAAAGTAATAACAAAACAGCGTATACCGCGACTACAACAATGGTAGCTCTAGTTTTAGACTAATATCTTCGTTGGTAGTGGGTGGGGAATTGAACCTCTTCACATCTGCTAGTGAGCAGCGACGCTGTGAGTTAATTTGAGATATTACAAATAAACATGTTATAAGCTAGTATAAAATGCCACAGTTACAGCCACAACGACCACCGTAATCGTTTTGTTGCCAATTTTAATTCACAAAAGAAACCGATTTTTCCTGCAAGTTTGGACTTTGATTTTGTGTTAAAGTACAAAAAAGCACAAAGTTTCATTCAGCACCACAGACAGCGCTTCAAGGGTGAGGAAAAGACATACATACTTCCCTCATTTAAATTTTCTGAAAGTGACAACATGATGGACTTTTCTAAAAACACATTAAAATAACACTAGTCCTATATTTTTAAAAAGCAAATATTTATTGGAGAATCTAAAGTCCCGCAAAAGAAAAAAACAGGATGTTTAATCATAAGGCACAGAAAATGAGTGAAAGAAATTTTTAACGAAGAATAAAAGAATAATAATTTCATTTAGTCTATTGTTTGATGATTAAAAAACGCCTGGAACTACAACATCTAATAGGCGTTTGCAGTAGACACACAATTTACACGGACAAAATTAATCAATATTCTAAGTGGTCTTGAAATTAGAGAGAGAATTTGTTTATTTTTCCATTAATTAAGTAAATGTGACGTGTGTTAAACGTAGTTAGTAAACATCACTTAACAACAGTTTCTATAAATGTACTAAAATTATTTTTAAAAACATTTTATCTGTAGCATAAGTACAAGTTTAACGAGCTCGTGATTACACGAATTACATTCAAAATATCAAACTGACTAGTGGAACTTCACATCTAACAGCAAGCAATGGACTTATTAGGCACACTGTCCTACAGAGAATTAACTGATAATTAAATTGATAAATGTTATTGACCACTCAGTATTTCAGAATGTCAATTTGTGATGACTGACAATTTTCACTTAAACATGACTAAAGTTATAATTCAACAAGTTGCAGACAAGTAATAATCGTAAAATATTTTTTAATCATTTAATATCTTTTTAAAATGGCAAAAGCCAGTAAAATAACTGCATAACTAGTGACATTTGGAAACAAAACGTGCACATCAGTCACTTCAAAAGGGCTGTGCCAAAAAAAAGGAATATCAAGAAAATGCGTGCCAGTGAATGCCTTCCTATGAATCAACACCTCTAAAAGGTTTAAAAACTGAGAAGAAAGTAGCTGAAGTGCATAACATTACACTGCAACGTTAAATTAGATTATTTAAAAAAAAAAAAAAAACATGTCCTACCTCTACAGACTCATCTGGATTATCAAACATTTCAGCAAAGTCTGATGGACTTTTCTTCAGAGTCTGGTCAGCAGGCAGCGTGTTGTCATTGTACGATGTCACAAACTTAAAGTCACTGGTTCTAGATCCCGTGGTCAGGTACGCGTCATAATTGTAAGTGCTGCGTAAAGTTCCTGTGCCATCAACATCTGCGTAATTAGGAGGGAGATAACCGCTGGGGATGGCAACTGCTCCGTCAAACAACAGTCTGGGCTTTCTCCTGCGACAAAACCTCAAACCCAGGATGATGATGATGAAAGTCAGAAAAAACGTAGACACAGACACCAGCGCGATGATCAGATAAGAGGTCAGTTTGGAATTGCTCTCATTATAAGACAGATCCTTCAGTTCTGGCACCTCAGCCAAGTTATCAGAAATAAGTAAATACATGGAACAGGTGGCAGACAGAGAGGGCTGTCCGTTATCTTTCACTGCCACTACAAGGTTCTGTTTCATGCTGTCAGATTCAGAAATGTCCCGCTGTGTCCTGATCTCTCCGCTGTGGACACCAATAGTAAAAAGTCCCGGATCAGTGGATTTGACTATTTGATAGGACAGCCAAGCGTTCTGTCCGGAGTCCGCGTCCACCGCGATTACTTTGGACACCAGAGAGCCTCCGTGTGCAGCTTTGGGGACCAGCTCGGTCATGAAGGAGTTGCCCTCCGGGGAGGGGTACAGGATCTGAGGAGAGTTGTCATTCACATCTGAGATGAACACACTCACGGTCACGTTGCTGCTGAGAGGAGGAGAACCATTGTCTCTGGCCATCACGTGGACTTTGAAGCTCCTGAACTGTTCATAATCAAACGACCTCACAGAGTGGATCACACCCGTGTCTCCGTTCACAGACAGATACGAGGACACCGGGGCACCGTTCACCTCACCAGCTAACAGAGAATAAACCACTGTACCGTTCTGTCTCCAGTCGGGGTCTCGAGCACTAACGGAACATAAAGTGGAGCCAGGTTTGTTATTCTCACTCACATATGCGCTGTACGATTGTTCCTCAAACACAGGTGGGTTGTCGTTGATGTCAGCTACAGATAACTGAACACTTTTAGAAGAGGACAGAGGTGGAGAGCCCTCGTCAGTGGCAGTGATTGTAATGTTGTAATCAGACACTAGTTCGCGGTCTAGTTGTCCTGTGCTCACCAGAGAATAATAGTTTTTAATAGAAGGAACCAACTTAAAGGGGACACCCTGCTGGATGGAGCAGCGGACCTGTCCATTATTCTCAGAGTCTTTGTCCTGCACGTTAATGATGCCCACCTCTGTACCAGGCGGCACGTTCTCTGCAGGGGGGTTCATTAGTGACTTTATATATATTACTGGTGCATTGTCATTAACATCGGTGATATCGATCATTACTTTAGCGTCGGATGAAAGCCCATAACCATCTTTGGCCTCTATACGCATCTCATATTTTGAATTTGTCTCAAAATCAAGCATTCCTGTGACCTTTATCTCTCCTGTTTTACTGTCCAGTGAAAAAACCCTTTTAGCTCTTTCTGTGATGCGATTAAATTCGTACGACACCTCTCCGTTCACTCCTTCATCTGCATCAGTTGCGCTTACAATTACAACTAAAGTGTTAAGATTTGAATTTTCAGGTAGATTGGCTTTGTAAACGGCCTGGTCAAACACTGGCGCGTTATCGTTAGCATCCAACACAGTAACGTGTATAACGGCACTTCCTGACCTCTGTGGATTTCCACCATCGACTGCAGTCAGGATGAAATTTAAATCGTGCTCCTTTTCGCGGTCTAGCTCTTTATCTAGCACCAGCTCGATGCTCTTAGTCCCATCAGCATCTTCTCGAACAGATAAAACAAAATGGTCATTCTTTTGTAAACTGTATTCTTTGACTGCGTTCTGCCCAATATCTACATCATGTGCTTCATTGACGCGGTATCGAGCTCCTTTAACTGCTGATTCTCTTATTTCCAACTTAACTGTATCTTTGGGGAAAACTGGTGAATTGTCGTTTACATCCAGAATAAGCAGTGAAATACGGTGCAGCTCCAAAGGGCTCTCCACGACTAATTCAAATTTAAGCATGCACGAAAGCCTCTCCCCGCACAGCTCCTCCCTGTCAATCTTCTCCCTGATGACAAAATTTCCAGTCTTGAGGTCAATGTCGCAGTAATGCTGGTAGTTTTCCTCTGTATCAATCCGGGCTTTACGAGTGAACAATTTTGCTACTTCCAGGCCGAGATCCTTGGCAATATTCCCAACAATGGATCCCGGTCTCATCTCCTCCGGTGCAGAATAGCTGAGGTCCGCAGCGGTTATCTCGAAAAACAGAGCAAAACCGAACACAAAACAGAGCGAGGCTTGTCTTTTTAGGGCCATTTTTTCACCCAAAATGACACGAATACAAAAATGCCCCTTCCGCTGGGAATATTACACAAAGTAATAACAAAACAGCGTATACCGCGACTACAACAATGGTAGCTCTAGTTTTAGACTAATATCTTCGTTGGTAGTGGGTGGGGAATTGAACCTCTTCACATCTGCTAGTGAGCAGCGACGCTGTGAGTTAATTTGAGATATTACAAATAAACATGTTATAAGCTAGTATAAAATGCCACAGTTACAGCCACAACGACCACCGTAATCGTTTTGTTGCCAATTTTAATTCACAAAAGAAACCGATTTTTCCTGCAAGTTTGGACTTTGATTTTGTGTTAAAGTACAAAAAAGCACAAAGTTTCATTCAGCACCACAGACAGCGCTTAAAGGGTGAAGAAAAGACATACATACTTCCCTCATTTAAATTTTCTAAAAGTGACAACATGATGGACTTTTCTAAAAACACATTAAAATAACACTAGTTCTATATTTTTAAAAAACAAATATTTATTGGAGAATCTAAAGTCCCGCAAAAGAAAAAAACAGGGTGTTTAATCATAGGGCATAGAAAATGAGTGAAAGAAATTTTTAACGAAGAATAAAAGAATAATAATTTCATTTAGTCTATTGTTTGATGATTAAAAAACGCCTGGAACTACAACCTCTAATAGGCGTTTGCAGTAGACACACAATTTACACGGACAAAATTAATCAATATTCTAAGTGGTCTTGAAATTTGAGAGAGAATTTGTTTATTTTTCCATTAATTAAGTAAATGTGCCGTGTGTTAAACGTAGTTAGTAAACATCACTTAACAACAGTTTCTATAAATGTACTAAAATTATTTTTTAAAACATTTCATCTGTAGCATAAGTACAAGTTTAACGAGCTCGTGATTACACGAATTACATTCAAAATATCAAACTGACTAGTGGAACTTCACATCTAACAGCAAGCAATGGACTTATTAGGCACACTGTCCTACAGAGAATTAACTGATAATTAAATTGATAAATGTTATTGACCACTCAGTATTTCAGAATGTCAATTTGTGATGACTGACAATTTTCACTTAAACATGACTAAAGTTATAATTCAACAAGTTGCAGACAAGTAATAATCGTAAAATATTTTTTAATCATTTAATATCTTTTTAAAATGGCAAAAGCCAGTAAAATAACTGCATAACTAGTGACATTTGGAAACAAAACGTGCACATCAGTCACTTCAAAAGGGCTGTGCCAAAAAAAGGAATATCAAGAAAATGCGTGCCAGTGAATGCCTTCCTATGAATCAACACCTCTAAAAGGTTTAAAAACTGAGAAGAAAGTAGCTGAAGTGCATAACATTACACTGCAACGTTAAATTAGATTATTTAAAAAAAAACATGTCCTACCTCTACAGACTCATCTGGATTATCAAACATTTCAGCAAAGTCTGATGGACTTTTCTTCAGAGTCTGGTCAGCAGGCAGCGTGTTGTCATTGTACGATGTCACAAACTTAAAGTCACTGGTTCTTGAACCTGTGGTCAGGTACGCATCATAATTGTAAGCGCTGTGTAAAGTTCCTGTGCCATCAACATCTGCGTAATTAGGAGGGAGATAACCGCTGGGGATGGCCACTGCTCCGTCAAACAACAGTCTGGGCTTTCTCCTGCGACAAAACCTCAAACCCAGGATGATGATGATGAAAGTCAGAAAAAACGTGGACACAGACACCAGCGCGATGATCAGATAAGAGGTCAGTTTGGAATTGCTCTCATTATAAGACAGATCCTTCAGTTCTGGCACCTCAGCCAAGTTATCAGAAATAAGTAAATACATGGAACAGGTGGCAGACAGAGAGGGCTGTCCGTTATCTTTCACTGCCACTACAAGGTTCTGTTTCATGCTGTCAGATTCAGAAATGTCTCGCTGTGTCCTGATCTCTCCGCTGTGGACACCAATGGTAAAAAGTCCCGGATCAGTGGATTTGACTATTTGATAGGACAGCCAGGCGTTCTGTCCTGAGTCTGCGTCCACCGCGATCACTTTGGACACCAGAGAGCCTCCGTGTGCAGCTTTGGGGACCAGCTCGGTCATGAAGGAGTTGCCCTCCAGGGAGGGATACAGGATCTGAGGAGAGTTGTCATTCACATCTGAGATGAACACACTCACGGTCACGTTGCTGCTGAGTGGAGGAGAACCATTGTCTCTGGCCATCACGTGGACTTTAAAACTCCTGAACTGTTCATAATCAAACGACCTCACAGCGTGGATCACACCCGTGTCTCCGTTCACAGACAGATAGGAGGACACCGGGGCACCGTTCACCTCACCAGCTAACAGAGAATAAACCACTGTACCGTTCTGTCTCCAGTCGGGGTCTCGAGCACTAACGGAACATAAAGTGGAGCCCGGTTTGTTATTCTCACTCACATATGCGCTGTACGACTGTTCCTCGAACACAGGTGGGTTGTCGTTGATGTCAGCTACAGATAACTGAACACTTTTAGAAGAGGACAGAGGTGGAGAGCCCTCGTCAGTGGCAGTGATTGTAATGTTGTAATCGGACACTAGTTCGCGGTCCAGTTGTCCCGTGGTGACCAGAGAATAATAGTTTTTAATAGACGGAACCAACTTAAAGGGGACACCCTGCTGGATGGAGCAGCGGACCTGTCCGTTATTCCCAGAGTCTTTGTCCTGCACGTTAATGATTCCCACCTCTGTACCAGGTGACGCGTTCTCGGGTATGGAGTTAGATAGTGATTTTAAACTAATCCCAGGTGGGTTGTCATTTACATCTGACAGCTCAATTATTACTTTTGAGTCTGAGGTAAGACCATATCCGTCTTTAGCATCTACACGCATTTCATAAACGGACTCTTCTTCAAAATCCAAAGGTCCGATTACCTTTATTTCTCCTGTGATGTGATTTAAATCAAATGCTCTTCTGCCAGTCTCTGATATACGACTTAGCTCATAAGTCACCTTACCATTTAGACCTTCATCTGCATCAGTTGCAGCCACTTTAACCACTACAGTATATAAAGGAGAATTTTCAGGAAGACTGGCTTTATACACAGGTTGACTAAAAACCGGAGCGTTATCGTTAGCGTCTAAGACAATTACATGCACGGTAGTCGTGCCACTTCTTTTAGGACTGCCCCCATCCAATGCAGTAAGCAGTAATCGGAATTCCCGCTGTTCCTCGCGATCCAATTCCTTTTGCAACACTAGTTCAGCAAATCTGCCTCCATCTAATTTAGTCTGCATTTTCAGCACTAGATAACTGTTAGTCTGCAACACATATCTTTGAACAGCGTTTTGTCCAATATCGAGATCGTGTGCTTCCAAAATACGGAAACGGGATCCCTTTACAGCCAATTCATTGATTTCTATTTTTATTTCGTCTTTCGCAAAAGCAGGTTGATTGTCATTGATATCTTGTATTTGTAATGAAATTCGATGTAACACAAGTGGCGCCTCTAAGACCAATTCAGATTTGAGGATGCAAGATGCCTTTTCGCCACAAAGAGCCTCTCTATCAATCCTCTCAGCTACAATTAAATCGCCAGTGCTTGGATTTATGTCACAATACCGTTTACGGTTCAGATCGCTGTCAATGCGGGCCTTTCGAACAGATAATTCCCCCACGTTCAGTCCGAGGTCCCTTGCTACATTTCCTATGACAGATCCGGTCTTCATTTCCTCGGGAAAAGAATAGCTCACATCTCCATAGCCGAAGAGAAAGGATTGAAGAAAGAAAGCAAAGCTGTATAGCAGGCCCGCCACCGAATTTCTACTGTGTGCCATCTTTGGACAAAAAATACAAAGAAAAACACTCGAAAATGTTTAACAGTCCAAACTGTATCAGTGCGACAACAAGTGCGCTCTTTTCACATCAGTTATAATCGAAAATATTTCCAGAGAATGGTGGACAAAAGCACACCCAAAGGGACAGTTTGACAATGACAAGACTGCATTAACACTAACAAACCAAGAGCTATGGATGGAGGTATGTTTCCACTGCTGGTAAACAGCGACCCTCTGAGTTCATATGCGTTGTCTGCACGTGAAATATTTAACTTGCAGACAACGCATTGATTTCCTTTATGACCACAGCACACACAGCACACTTCTTAAAAAAAAAAAAGGGGGGGGGGGGGGGTTACAGCTAAATGTATTGTCAATTTATATTTTAATACCGATCTGGGTAGGCAACATTTTTCGACTGGTAAAAACATTAATTACTAAAGAAAATTAGTAGTCCCAGTAACGTCCACGTTCAATTACCATTTCACTGGTGCGCATTCTCCCTAAAAAAATGGAAAATGCATAAGTAAAGTAAATACAAACATAAGCACTAATCTTCGGGTAGAGTAAGAAGTATAAAAACATGAAAAATCAACTTAAGAAGCTTTAAATATCATCCACAAATCACAAGCCAGGGCAAATATTCATCAGAGAAATAAAATGAATGACAATATTGAGCTTAATCAAGTGTTTTCCTAATTCGTGAGGGTCCATTTATCAGTACGGGCAAATGTAACCTCATTGGAAAGGAAATAACCCATGATTACTATTGAGAATTACCATCTGAATAATACCGTAGATTTTAAAAACAACAAGCATTCTTGTACTGTAAGTGAATCTCTAAAGGACAGGGTGATGACACTTTTTCAACCTGGTGGAAGGTTATGAAGTCCATGGAAAGGTGAGTGTTTGTTACTTTGTTGTTTTTTAATTTGTTGAGTTAAGAACCTAAGAAAACCAAACAAACAGCAATTTGAACTTTAACATGTCAATCTGAATTATGATAGTTCATATATCAGCAATATCTTCTGCATAGAATTTTGTGCTTTTGATATCTATTACTAACTTCTATTAACAGTATAATGCCAGAGAAAGACTCCATCACTTTGGAGTCTCTCTCTGGCATTATATGGTTAATACATCTTTTGAAATGGGAAAAGTTCATTTCTAATTCTGGACTTGGAAAAAGTAAAACCTGACAAATAAAGTCAATTCTTTTTCCATTTCTATAGCCGAATGTTTTTTTCTTAATTATCATTCCCCTAAATCTTTCTATTGTGTAATGAATTGCAGCTTCTAATACACGTGCTGAAGTTCATAGTTCAGAAGAGAAAATTAAAATGCATTATAGTGACATAAAAATAGATTTAAGGACACTGTTTCTACTAAGGCAGTATCTGACTACAATATGACTGCTTTCATTAATATTAAATGAAATAAAATATATGGAATTAAAAACCTAAAAAAGATTCCGAATATCTATACAAGAAAGTTTGATTGGTTAAGGTGCAAATTTATCCCCAACAGATTTATAAATTTAACGCCAGTAAGTAAGTCATACCTCTAGAGACGCATCTGATTCTTCAAATGCATCAGCAAAATCTGATGGACTTCAAAGACAATACTATAAATGTAAAAACTTAAAGACATAACAAAACACTGCGATTTTGATAACCCAGTTATTTCAGCATCCTACCTCTATTGGAGTTTCGAGATCTTCAAACGCATCAGCAAAGTCTGATGGACTTTTCTTCAGAGTCTGGTCAGCAGGCAGCGTGTTGTCATTGTATGATGTCACAAACTTAAAGTCACTGGTTCTTGAACCTGTGGTCAGGTATGCATCATAATTGTAAGTGCTGCGTAAAGTTCCTGTGCCATCAACATCTGCGTAATTAGGAGGGAGATAACCACTGGGGATGGCAACTGCTCCATCAAACAACAGTCTGGGCTTTCTCCTGCGACAAAACCTCAAACCCAGGATGATGATGATGAAAGTCAGAAAAAACGTAGACATAGACACCAGCGCGATGATCAGATAAGAGGTCAGTTTGGAATTCTTCTCATCATAAGACAGATCTTTCAGTTCTGGCACCTCCGCCAAGTTATCAGAAATTAGTAAATACATGGAACAGGTGGCAGACAGAGAGGGCTGTCCGTTATCTTTCACTGCCACTACAAGGTTCTGTTTCATGCTGTCAGATTCAGAAATGTCTCGCTGTGTCCTGATCTCTCCGCTGTGGACACCAATGGTAAAAAGTCCCGGATCAGTGGATTTGAATATATGATAGGACAGCCAGGCGTTCTGTCCAGAGTCCGCGTCCACCGCGATCACTTTGGACACCAGAGAGCCTCCGTGTGCAGCTTTGGGGACCAGCTCGGTCATGAAGGAGTTGCCCTCCAGGGAGGGATACAGGATCTGAGGAGAGTTGTCATTCACATCTGAGATGAACACACTCACGGTCACGTTGCTGCTGAGTGGAGGAGAACCGTTGTCTCTGGCCATCACGTGGACTTTAAAACTCCTGAACTGTTCATAATCAAACGACCTCACAGCATGGATCACACCCGTGTCTCCGTTCACAGACAGATAGGAGGACACCGGGGCACCGTTCACCTCACCAGCTAACAGAGAATAAACCACTGTACCGTTCTGTCTCCAGTCGGGGTCTCGAGCACTAACGGAACATAAAGTGGAGCCAGGTTTGTTATTCTCACTCACATATGCGCTGTACAACTGCTTATCAAACACAGGTGGGTTGTCGTTGATGTCAGCTACAGATAACTGAACACTTTTAGAAGAGGACAGTGGTGGAGAGCCCTCGTCAGTGGCAGTGATTGTAATGTTGTAATCAGACACTAGTTCACGGTCCAGTTTCCCTGTGGTCACCAGAGAATAATAGTTTTTAATAGAAGGAACCAACTTAAAGGGGACACCCTGCTGAATGGAGCAGCGGACCTGTCCATTATATTCAGAGTCTCTGTCCTGCACGTTAATGATGCCCACCTCTGTACCAGGTGGCACATTCTCAGGTATGGGATTTGACAGTGTCTTCAGGTATATAAATGGTGTATTATCATTTACATCAGTCACATCTATTAAAACTCTAGCATAAGATGTTAGTCCTAAACCATCTTTGGCTTTTACCCTCATTTCAAAAAAACTTCTTTCTTCATAGTCAATTACACCAGTTACTTTAATTTCTCCCGTTTTGGAATCAATGGAAAATACATTTATGTCGTTGTCAGACACATGGCCAAACTGATATGCTACATCTCCATTCACTCCTTCGTCTGCATCTGTGGCACTGACTTTAATCACTGTTGTATCTAAAGGAGAGTTTTCAGGCAGACTGGCTTTATAAACGGCCTGGCTGAACTCTGGGGCGTTATCATTAGCATCCAGCACAGTGACGTGTATGGCTACGGTACCGGATCTCTGAGGAGATCCACCGTCCAAAGCTGTGAGGAGTAAATTAATCTCCTTTTGTTTCTCTCGATCAAGTTTATTCTGTAGAACAAGTTCAACTCTATTGCTATCAACAGCCAGAATAAAGTTGTCGTTCTTATGTAGGCTGTATCTTTGCACATCATTTTGACCAATATCTGCGTCATGGGCCTCTTCAATTGAGAAGCGGTTACCCTTCTCTGCTGACTCGCTTATTTCCATTCTTATCAAATTTTCGTTAAATTGCGGTGCATTGTCGTTCACATCTTGAATATGCAGACTTACATGGTGAAGCTCCAAAGGATTTTCTAACACCAGATCTACTTTTAGAACACAAGAAGGTTTCTTCCCGCAAAGGCTTTCCCTGTCAATTCTCTCCGATGTGATCAAATCTCCGGTTCTCATATTAATTTCACAGTACCTTTTCCGAGATCCTTCAAAATCAACACGGGCTTGTCGTGAAGCTAAGGTTCCAAAATTAACACTGAGGTCCTTCGCGACGTTTCCAATGACATAGTCTCGTTTCATTTCTTCTGGAATAGAGTAACTCAGGTCCCCATAAACCAGGCGCAGCGTTACAACAAACAAAGCAGACCGGAGAATCAGTCTTAACCCTGAAAATCCTTTGTCTCCCATCCTGATACAAAAACGTGACCGCAGTGCTTCTGATGCACTTTCCAGAGCAAAAACAACAACGTGATTCGTAAACGATTCAACAATCCAAAGTGTAATATCACGATGAAACACGGAGAAACATGTCTGCAAACGTAACTGGTTCTCAGGGAATTACAGTCGACATCTGTGTAGTAGCAGTGGGTGGAGTGGTGTGTGTGTCAGTGTGCTATCAGCCAACAGCGACACCACGAGTTGCCTTTTATCCTCACACTAGGTGATTAAATATGTTTGTCGATGTCTGAAAACACAAGTCATGTTCACTTATCGTTAAATAAACGTTGAATTGGTGTTTCAAAACACAAGCTAATTGAAAACACCAAAACTACGAGAAATCGCTAACTAAAAGAAAAAAATAGTGTTTCACGATTTACTGGTGACAATTAACATCATAGCACTTGTGCATGAAGAACAGTAACAAGTACCTCCCCAGTAACCATTTTATAATCAGTTTGTAACTACAAACAATTAACGAGTGTATATAGTGGCAAACAAGAAATGTCTACACACATGTGATAAAATGTCATTCGTTTACCTCAGGCACATAACCTATACACAGGCTCATCATATAACACATCTTGTGTTCTTCGTTCACAGAACACAACTGAACTGAAGAGCATTTGATTTGCGGGCCGAACGTTCTAGATACAATTAAGCTAATGTTTCTTCATCGTTGTGAAAGGAAGAAGAAATGAAAAAACAAACTGTTTTATGTAGATATTGCTATTATTTTGAAGGTCACATAGATAAACCTGACAGAAAATTCTGTTAAGACTGTTTTACCTACGCTAATACCAGGTTAACAATCACTCAATGTAAAATGGTATACCTGACTACTTCATATTCAGAGCTGAGCTCGGCAAAAATAAAAAGAATTCAGTAAGTAACAACACGAATGTCTATTATAATTATTATCAATATTATTAATAATATCAATGGTCGCAGACAATTACTAGAAATGACGTCGATTTAAATGAAAGAGCACAACTATAGAGAGAGTGCGCGCGAGAGAGAGGGAAAGACAGGGAGACAGAGAGAGGGGGAGAGAGAGAACAATTACAGTGAGTGGGTCTCTGGGGCCCTGAGGAATATTTCAGCACCAAAGAAAGTTAATTTGAGATTTGGCAGGACCAACCACGCAAAGATACAAAATGCGTTTCTGCTATACGCGCAGCCACGTGCTCTTCAATAGTGTGAATTAGTTATTTTGATAAAAGCAAACAATTACAATAAGTTAACCATGGCATAAGTCCGCATTGTTTTATACTGTATAGTTTGCTAAAGAATGAGTTATTTCATTAAATCTTTTTGCCACAAGGACCCAGAAAAACATGTAACAACAATATACAAAATTACGAAAAATAGCACCCGCAAATAACAAACTAAGATGTAAGTTACACGATAAGTAAAGAAAAAAGAAAAATAGTCGAGATCAACATGCCGTAAGGTATTTCTGAATGAAAGTTTTCATCATATGGTAAGCAATTCATGGTAAACGACAATACTACCTGTGCAAGATAAAGACATAAACAACGGTCTTACAAATATTTTTTTTAAAAAACAAAAAGAAACACAACAAAAAGTGTAGGAACCAGAGGAAAGATTTGTGAGTGTCTTACCTCAATAGATTGACCCAGAGTGTCAAATGGATCAGCAAAGTCTGATGGACTTTTCTTCAGAGTCTGGTCAGCAGGCAGCGTGTTGTCATTGTATGATGTCACAAACTTAAAGTCACTGGTTCTTGAACCTGTGGTCAGGTACGCGTCATAATTGTAAGTGCTGCGTAAAGTTCCTGTGCCATCAACATCTGCGTAATTAGGAGGGAGATAACCGCTGGGGATGGCAACTGCTCCGTCAAACAACAGTCTGGGCTTTCTCCTGCGACAAAACCTCAAACCCAGGATGATGATAATGAAAGTCAGAAAAAACGTGGACACAGACACCAGCGCGATGATCAGATAAGAGGTCAGTTTGGAATTGCTCTCATTATAAGACAGATCCTTCAGTTCTGGCACCTCAGCCAAGTTATCAGAAATGAGTAAATACATGGAACAGGTGGCAGACAGAGAGGGCTGTCCGTTATCTTTCACTGACACTACAAGGTTCTGTTTCATGCTGTCAGATTCAGAAATGTCCCGCTGTGTCCTGATCTCTCCGCTGTGGACACCAATGGTAAAAAGTCCCGGATCAGTGGATTTGACTATTTGATAGGACAGCCAGGCGTTCTGTCCGGAGTCTGCGTCCACCGCGATCACTTTGGACACCAGAGAGCCTCCGTGTGCAGCTTTGGGGACCAGCTCGGTCATGAAGGAGTTGCCCTCCGGGGAGGGGTACAGGATCTGAGGAGAGTTGTCATTCACATCTGAGATGAACACACTCACGGTCACGTTGCTGCTGAGGGGAGGAGAACCGTTGTCTCTGGCCATCACGTGGACTTTAAAACTCTTGAACTGTTCATAATCAAACGACCTCACAGAGTGGATCACACCCGTGTCTCCGTTCACAGACAGATAGGAGGACACCGGGGCACCGTTCACCTCACTAGCTAACAGAGAATAAACCACTGTACCGTTCTGTCTCCAGTCGGGGTCTCGAGCACTAACGGAACATAAAGTGGAGCCAGATTTGTTATTCTCACTCACAGATGCGCTGTACGATTGTTCCTCAAACACAGGTGGGTTGTCGTTGATGTCAGCTACAGATAACTGAACACTTTTAGAAGAGGACAGAGGTGGAGAGCCCTCGTCAGTGGCAGTGATTGTAATGTTGTAATCAGACACTAGTTCGCGGTCTAGTTGTCCAGTGGTCACCAGAGAATAATAGTTTTTAATAGACGGAACTAACTTAAAGGGGACACCCTGCTGGATGGAGCAGCGGACCTGCCCGTTATTCTCAGAGTCTTTGTCCTGCACGTTAATGATTCCCACCTCTGTACCAGTTGGCACATTCTCGTGAATGGGATTTGACAGTGACTTCAGGTATATATCTGGCGAGTTGTCATTATTATCAATAACATCTATTATAACTTTGGCATAAGATGTTAACCCTAAACCATCTTTAGCCTGCACTTTCATTTCAAAAGAACTTTTTTCTTCATAGTCAATCAAACCACACACTTTAATTTCTCCAGTTTTAGGATTAATAGAGAAAACTTTATCATCGCTGTCAGATATATGACCGAAGTCATACGTTACATCTCCATTCACTCCTTCGTCTGCATCTGTGGCACTGACTTTAATCACTGCTGTATCTAAAGGACAGTTTTCAGGCAGACTGGCTTCATAAACGGCCTGGCTGAACACTGGGGCGTTATCATTAGCATCCAGCACAGTGACGTGTATGACTACGGTACCTGATCTCTGAGGAGATCCACCGTCCAAAGCTGTGATGAGTAAATTAATCTCCTTTTGCTTTTCTCGATCGAGTTTATTTTCCAGTACAAGATCGACGTTGTTGTTGTCAACTGATAAAATGAAATGGTTGTTCTTTTGTAAGATGTACCTTTGCACAGCATTTTGACCTATATCTGCGTCATGGGCCTGCTCTATTGGAAATCGACTTCCCCTTTCTGCTAACTCGCTTATTTCCATTTCAATTAAATGATCTTTGAATTGTGGAGAGTTGTCATTTATGTCTTGAATATGAAGACTAACACGATGAAGCTCCAACGGATTTTCCAAAACTAGATCTGCTTTTAACACACAGGAAGGTTTCTTGCCACAAAGGTTCTCTCTGTCAATTCTGTCCATCGTAGTAAAATCCCCAGTACTAATGTTAATGTCGCAATACATTTTACGAAATCCTTCAAAATCAACACGGGCCTGTCGTGAAGAAAAACTTCCACGGTCAATACCGAGATCCTTAGCTATATTTCCAATAACGAAGTCGCGTTTCATCTCTTCGGCAAAAGAATAACTCAGATCCCCGCTTACGAGGCGCATCGTTACAATAAACGTAGCAAGGCAATAGATCGGGCCTGAAAATCCTTTGTCTCTCATCCTGAAATGAAACGTCTTCCGCTTGTTTATCTGGCTATTTAGAGCGAAACAACATATGTATCCCAAATCAGTCAGAAATCCAATAGTCCACACCAGTTTATACAGAACTATGTCCCAGGATTTAGCGTTTCTGATAAATGAAAAAAAAAAACTGAATTCATGATGGGTGGAGTGCTGCATGTTCTTTTTCTTCCAGCCAACAGTGACACCATGTGTCTTTTTAACTTCACATCCGCGTTTGAATAAAACTTCAAGTCAAAAAAGAAAGAAAGAAAGAAAGAAAGAAAGAAAGAAAGAAAGAAAGAAAGAAAGAAAGAAAGAAAGAAAGAAAGAAAGAAAGAAATCGCATGAAGGTAGTGTTTACTCCTGTCGATACACTAAATTGGAATAGCGAATTATGTTCTCGGTATATTATAATGAAAATAAACTAAACAGTACATGAAATATCAGCAATTATAGCTACAGAATACAAATGACAAGGCTCAGAACCATGGACAGCGGCAGAGAAAATACTTAGACCGTTTTTATACAGAAAAGACAAATGCTGCAACAGTCGCACACACACACAGTTAGAAAAAAGCAATTGAAATGGCAATTTCAATCATTTATTTCCGATTTATAGCAACTACGTTCATTAAAATATAGATAAGCAACAAATCAGAAGTAGACATAGTCTTTTTGCGGAAAGTCCGTCCTTATACTAGAGTAGACATTATTAGAATGATGCATCGATGTACAAGTGTCATCTTACTGCTGATGGACGTGACTATAATTAAACACATTACATGCATTTTTGTACATTGACTCACAGCTTTATAACATATGCTCAACACCGTTCGGGAGGTCACGAGATAAACCTGAGGTCGTGTAACTTAAAACGGAAACGCACGCACGCGGTCGGACATCTATATGTGAACTTGGTGTTATGTTTGACTTTTTAAATGCTGAAGTGATGACACCACTTTGAACACAAACAACATGAAGCGTTGAAAGGGAAATCTCTTAATGGCTAAACTCCAGCTATTCATAACCATGAAGACAAGACAGTACCTTTATGAAATCTGCAACAATACACTGCGTTGTACAAGCTTCATATGGTATTTCTTTATCTGAGACAAAAAGCAAACAAAGTACTACTTGTCCAAGTATGGAACGCCAGGACTGACATAATAAATTAATTATACCATTAAATAATTGATTAAATGTGGCAGTAATTAATTACAATTGGAAATAATTAATTAAATAAATATTTTTGACACATTTAATTAATTAAATAATTATTGCCACATTTAATTAATTATTTAATAGTATAATTAATTTATTATGTCAGTCCTGGCGTTCCATATCCAAGCAGCAAAGGAAATATCAAAGTAAAGTACAAGTCAGTCAACACTGCACTTCTTTGAATTTGAAACTGAACTTCTTTCTTAATGTCATCCATGAGTTGTGGACTACAACAGTCTCACCGGGAACACACGACACCTATTCATTTTTACAGAGTCAGTGCTGCAAATGTTAGTAGCTAACCAGTATTAATGAGCTCGCTGGCATTTGACAACCACCTAACAAATCCGTATGTTTGTTGGTTTTAAGTTTCATGTTAGTGTAGTGGGTTAGATTTTGTAGAAGATGTTTTGTTCCTACATGGTGTCTGTGAACGCAGCGTGAACATTTAATGGTACCCTAGCGATCTAATCAGAGGTTAGCTATGAGGAGCAGCTGTGGCCTATTCACTGATTTAGCGTTTGGTACTCATTTCTCCCATATATGGTGACGATCACAGCCTGATCTTAACGTTGCAGATCAAATTCAGTCGAGTGGTTAGTAGGATCCTCGTATGAAGTCTGCAGTTTAGTTAATAATAGCGTGGACCAAGGATAACTGTTCTTTTCTCTTATTATAGGTACCCTGCTGCCATCTTGTTGAGTCTTGTTATTTCTCGTTGTTGTTTTCAGTGTCCTCTAGTGCCTTGTTTTGTTTTAACTTTGCTTTGTTTTATCATGTTTAATCTTGTCCTGTGCCGTTTGTGCCACACCGCACTTTGTTGGGGCCAAGCGTGGGTGCGCCTGATGCTGCATTTCTGTGGTATTTTAAAGGTTTTATATGTAGATGCATACACTCCTCTTCTGTTTATTTTTCCCTGAGTAGTTCCCTATTTCTTGCTTGCTTTATCGGTTTATTTCACTATAGGTTTATTTCACTTTAGGTTTAGAGACGGACGCTTGCTGGGGGGCTAGGCACATTTGGTCAGGTTGCCTCTTATGCATGCGAGTCTAAACGCCGGGATACGATTATAAAGCGCCTTTAGTTGCAGTGACAACTGCAATGCGAGGTGACGAGTGAGTAACTGGTGGCAGTCCTTGGGCACTACTCCCTGTAGGTTGCCTCCCAAAGTGACCTGTATTTAACTATATTAATTGGCTTTTTGTTGAGCTGCTATTTTACTTGGAGCAACACAGTGAGTCTTGTAGTTTTAAGCCATGTCTGGTAGTGATGTTTTAGTTAAAGGTACAGTGGTATTGGAAGTCCTGCCACTAAATTTGCTGTTGTCTTTGTATCTCCACATTATTCAGATAATGCATTAAACAAACCTATTGACAATGACTTGCCACGCCTCTTCTTTGTCAATAACAAGCCCGTGTGTCTTTGTAACTGATAAAACCTTTGCACTGGTTAATGTGAAATTTCCTGGGGTGCAACTCCAACACCAGGTGGCGTTATCAGTTTAGTTACATTGTCAGTTTCCTTCTCTGGCGCCACAATGGGATAGAAATAAACATGTAGCGCTCACCATCCAACAGACTGTCAACACACCTTTGAGAACAACATTATAACATGCGGTAACACTAATGTATACCGAGGTACAATGTGGATGTACATGAGATGACAAAGAATTGAGCACAAGAAATGAGATTATCAATACTGACAGCAGGAAGTGATGAATATCTGACAGCTATTGTTTCGGTAGTTTAAAAAGTGATTTAGTCATTTTAATGCTACATTGATGATGATAATAATACCCATTAAACATAATTGTGATTTACGCACAGAACGTCCCTTCGACTGGTCACTTACTTCCCCGACTATCGCTACCGTAGGCGGCTAAACGTTTTGATTTGACGTCGGATGCACTTCCTGGCGCAAGCCCGGGGTTTCCCCTCTGTGCCTCTTTAAAAATAGGAGGGATCCGTTCCTTAAACAACGAATGCGTTAACCACTTCACCACAAAATTAACACGGGGACTTTCGAAATTACATGAACTAATAAGTAAATCTTGAGTATAGGACCTTTGTTCGTCTTTCATGTGAAAGATCATTAACAGTACTGGTGCCGCCATCAGTAAATCAGATGGTTTATGCGACAAAGTGTATCATCAATTTACTAATCATTACTTGTTAATTTAATGCCGTTGTTTATTTCGAGGTACTTTGCAGTGTTGTAAAAGCTGACCAGAAATCAGAGTGAAACTTGACTCGTCGTCAGAAGAGTCTAAAAAAATACACTGAAAGTTTCGGGTTGGAAATAAAAGGAAGTTGGTTACGTTCCAGTTTAATATTAATAGCTACGTTTCGCTATAAGCAACCCCCCAAGATTGACTTTGTTTGTAATATGATGAAAGGCGTTATTTTGAAAAAAATTTAAATTCATACACAAACACACAAAAAAATGCAAGAAAGGGGAGGTACTATAGGAAAGACCCTGTAAATAACAAGAAGCCTCAGGTTCTACTTATCAAAGACAATACTATAAATGTAAAAACTTAAAGACACAAAACACTGCAATTTTGATAACCCGGTTATTTCAGAATCCTACCTCTATTGAAGTATCGAGATCTTCAAATGGATCAGCAAAGTCTGATGGACTTTTCTTCAGAGTCTGGTCAGCAGGCAGCGTGTTGTCATTGTATGATGTCACAAACTTAAAGTCACTGGTTCTTGAACCTGTGGTCAGGTACGCGTCATAATTGTAAGTGCTGCGTAAAGTTCCTGTGCCATCAACATCTGCGTAATTAGGAGGGAGATAACCGCTGGGGATGGCAACTGCTCCGTCAAACAACAGTCTGGGCTTTCTCCTGCGACAAAACCTCAAACCCAGGATGATGATAATGAAAGTCAGAAAAAACGTGGACACAGACACCAGCGCGATGATCAGATAAGAGGTCAGTTTGGAATTGCTCTCATTATAAGACAGATCCTTCAGTTCTGGCACCTCAGCCAAGTTATCAGAAATGAGTAAATACATGGAACAGGTGGCAGACAGAGAGGGCTGTCCGTTATCTTTCACTGACACTACAAGGTTCTGTTTCATGCTGTCAGATTCAGAAATGTCCCGCAGTGTCCTGATCTCTCCGCTGTGGACACCAATAGTAAAAAGTCCCGGATCAGTGGATTTGACTATTTGATAGGACAGCCAGGCGTTCTGTCCAGAGTCCGCGTCCACCGCGATCACTTTGGACACCAGAGAGCCTCCGTGTGCAGCTTTGGGGACCAGCTCGGTCATGAAGGAGTTGCCCTCTAGGGAGGGGTACAGGATCTGAGGAGAGTTGTCATTCACGTCTGAGATGAACACACTCACGGTCACGTTGCTGCTGAGTGGAGGAGAACCGTTGTCTCTGGCCATCACGTGGACTTTAAAACTCCTGAACTGTTCATAATCAAACGACCTCACAGCGTGGATCACACCCGTGTCTCCGTTCACAGACAGATAGGAGGACACCGGGGCACCGTTCACCTCACCAGCTAACAGAGAATAAACCACTGTACCGTTCTGTCTCCAGTCGGGGTCTCGAGCACTAACGGAACATAAAGTGGAGCCAGGTTTGTTATTCTCACTCACATATGCGCTGTACGACTGCTTATCAAACACAGGTGGGTTGTCGTTGATATCAGCTACAGATAACTGAACACTTTTAGAAGAGGACAGAGGTGGAGAGCCCTCGTCAGTGGCAGTGATTGTAATGTTGTAATCAGACACTAGTTCACGGTCCAGTTGTCCTGTGGTCACCAGAGAATAATAGTTTTTAATAGAAGGAACCAACTTAAAGGGGACACCCTGCTGGATCGAACAGCGGACCTGCCCGTTATTCTCAGCGTCTCTGTCCTGCACGTTAATAATGCCCACCTCTGTACCAGGCGACACGTTTTCAGGAATGGAGTTAGACACCGATCCCAGAGAAACTGCTGGTGCATTGTCGTTTATGTCAGTAATCTCTATTATAACTTTGGCATATGATTTTAGTCCTAAACCATCCTTGGCTTGCACTGGGATTTCAAAAGAGCTTCTGTCTTCATAGTCAATTACACCAGTTACTCTAATTTCTCCCGTTTTGTGTTCAATAGTAAACACATTCATATTATCATCAGATATGTGCCCTAAGTCATACGTTACATCTCCATTCACTCCTTCGTCTGCGTCTGTCGCACTGACTTTAATCACTGGTGTATCTAAAGGAGAATTTTCAGGCAGACTGGCTTTATAAACGGCCTGGCTGAACACTGGGGCGTTATCATTGGCATCAACCACAGTGACGTGTATGACTACGGTGCCGGATCTCTGAGGAGATCCACCGTCCAAAGCTGTGAGAAGTAAATTCATTTCTTTTTGTCTCTCTCGATCAAGTTTATTCTCTAGTACGAGTTCAACCTTATTGCTGTCAGCAGCCAGAATAAAGATGTCGTTCTTTTGAAGCTCGTACCTTTGCACAGCATTTTGACCTATATCTGCGTCATGGGCCTGCTCTATTGAGAAGCGGCTACCCTTCTCGGTTGACTCGCTTATTTCCATCTCAATCAAATTTTCTCTGAATTTTGGCGAGTTGTCATTCACATCTTGAATATGAACACTTACACGATGGAGGTCCAAAGGATTTTGTAACACCAGATCCACTTGCACAACACATGAAGGTTTCTTGCCACAAAGGCTTTCTCTGTCGACTCTCTCCGATGTGATCAAATCTCCCGTTCTCAGATTAATGTCACAGTAACGCTTACGAGATCCATCAAAATCAATGCGAGCCTTTCGGGAAGACAAAGTCCTCAGATCAAGCCCAAGATCCTTAGCTATATTTCCAAGCACGGAGTCTCGTTTCATCTCCTCTTGAATATTATAACTTAGATCTCCATGAGCGATGCGCAGCGTTATAATAAAGGAGGCAAAGAAGATCGGCCCTGGTATTGAAAATCCTTTGTCTCCCACCCTGACTCGAAAAGAGCCCATCTTGCAGCAATTATACTGTCCACAGTTGCAAAGTGAAATCTATTCCAAAATACACAGCAATCCTTACAGCTTTACAGCAAGGTACGGGGTCCTGAAGGTTCGGATATATGCGTTTTTCCAGCAGTCTGCATTTGATATCTAATCAGTAAGTGGAGTGGGTGGAGTGGCAAGCGTTTATTTTCCGTTAGTCAACAGCGACACCACGAGTCACCTTTTAATCTCCTTAGTATTCAATTATTCACAAAAAAGTAAATCACTCCAAGACCGCTCTCGGCCATATTTAACAGTTGTGAATATTATTTAAAACACATTAAGCATTCCTTGCTAACTGTGCCTGAGTAAGATGCCGATGTCATGCCATAACAGTCATTTAAAATGATATTTGGTTTGTTACCCTCAAATGTATACTGTTTGAGCCTCAACAAACCCTAACATTCTTGAATTTAGTTTACATTTTTGTAATACACAAAAGTTCTAAGGTTCTCCTTTTTGAGACAATAAGCTGAGGTAACTGAATTACACAAACCTACAGTTTTGATTATTGAAATTCACATGGAATTTCGGAGATACCAAACAAGTCTCCAGATCCAGTTACTCCAAGAAACCCTGGATCGTATTTCAGGACCATGAACAGGTACTGTAAGATTTGGCATGGTTATTGGGCAATGTTGTCTCCTAAAATCAATGAGAGATAACTACTGTAAAGACTAATTTATTTTTAAAACTCTACCCAAAGCTAACTACTGCAAGGCTGCATCCGAAACTGAAGCTTTGTTTCCATCACATTGCCTAAAAAGTGCACCAGTTGACCCTGTCGAGACCTGGAAACGACATTATAAAAGAATGAGCAGGCTACTGCTGCACTCTAAATACACTTTTCCACTTTTCTTTAAACAAAATGTCATTGGCGCTCAATGCCACTGCTCAAAAGTTTCAGTGTCATGTTGAAATGTCGTTTTGCTTGAATGAAAAGCAAATTATTTTCATTTAATATATTTTTAAATTAGAAATGTTACAAATGTTATTTTATTTTTTAAAAACGAATTATTGGAAATAATTAGATTTTTTTTGTTGTTGGAATTTCTGTGTAGCTATTCAGAGGTCCATTTCCTGCAAGTAAAATATCTGTTTCAATTGCATGTGTTCACCTGTTGCTCATAAATCCCAGTTCAAATTCATCCCAAATTCAGTTATGTTAGCAAAGCCAAAAACTGTTAGATTACTTGGAGTTATTTGTCTGTGGGTTTAATTAATGCTAAAATGGCCCCATTTTTTTCTTAAACACTGAGTTGTTGTTCTTAATGACTGTTGCATAATGACTGAAACTAGCACCACTGAAGGAACAATGGGCTGGGAGTTGACTTTTGAAGTCCAGATGTAGTCTCCTATGTCTTAGCTGGTATGGTTCTCTATGCCACCAAATTTAGGGGAATGGTGGATGTGCAGGGGGTTACCTAGGACGTTGACACGTAGCAGGGGAAACTGTAGCCAAGAGAACTAACACTACACATAAAAAAGGTTTAAGAAGAGGTGATTGTGTTTTAACAGTCTGTTTGTAGAGTTGTCATGGTGATGATTAGACCTTGCGTTTTGGGGGTACACCGTCCCTTTAAGAGCCACCTTAAGCCAGACCATGCTTGTACTCAGGTTCGCGTCACGCTGCAAGCGGGAACACTAGAGAGTTAGAGGCTGCAAAAGTTTGCGCGGGTATCTACACGTGAGGTAAATGTGCTAGAAAAGTGTAAAATACTGCAAAATATTGTCGTCGGTGTTGTGGGAGACGGTAATTAGCCTAGGAAACTAAGTTTATTATGTGATGACTCCGTGTTTGTGATGATTTTTGTAGAATTCTGAACGTGCGACGGGTGTATGTTCAAGGGTTACCTGCTGTGAGCAGGATTGAAGAGCGGGTTGGTGTGAGTAATGACAGAGTGTCCTAACAGATTTCAGAGTTGTTAAGTTTACACTGTTGTTCACTTTGCACAACTTTTTATTTTTCTGTTTGATTCAGAGGGGAGATCACTTTCTGTGTGATTCCTGTGTGTGTACTTCGGCTGTGTAGAGAAATCAAAGTGAGTTCATGATGTTCTCCCTTAAAAAGTTAAAATGAAAGTTTACATTGTACTTTTTTGTCAGTTGAACTGTGAATTATGGGTTCCAAGGAACAATTTGTTTTATTTTTGTATATTTGTTTCTTGACAGGTCACTACTGTTGTCTATACTGATTGAGTTCTGATAGGAACTTTGATGTTGCTGTTGTCTCAGACCCTGAAAGGCAGTTTTATGTTGAGCCAGTGGAATAGTTAAATGTGACTGTTTTCACTCAAAAATATAAACTTAAAACTTTGGTTTCCTGAACACAGTTGGTGGAAAAAAATTATAGATAGATAGATAGATATTGCTTTTTTTCTTTGTACATTGTTTTCTTTACTTGTTGCACCTTTGTGGTCTTCCTACCTAATTTTGTTGTGCAAGAAACTGGACAATGACAATAAAAGTTCTAAGTCTAGGTTTATATGTTTATATATGTGGGAAAGAAGTTGCGTTTTTCTACCTCAGAAGATGTTGTGATGTCTTCAAACGGATCAGCAAAGTCTGATGGACTTTTCTTCAGAGTCTGGTCAGCAGGCAGCGTGTTGTCATTGTATGATGTCACAAACTTAAAGTCACTGGTTCTAGAACCTGTGGTCAGGTACGCGTCATAGTTGTAAGTGCTGCGTAAAGTTCCTGTGCCATCAACATCTGCGTAATTAGGAGGGAGATAACCGCTGGGGATGGCAACTGCTCCATCAAACAACAGTCTGGGCTTTCTCCTGCGACAAAACCTCAAACCCAGGATGATGATGATGAAAGTCAGAAAAAACGTGGACACAGACACCAGCGCGATGATCAGATAAGAGGTCAGTTTGGAATTGCTCTCATTATAAGACAGATCCTTCAGTTCTGGCACCTCAGCCAAGTTATCAGAAATAAGTAAATACATGGAACAGGTGGCAGACAGAGAGGGCTGTCCGTTATCTTTCACTGCCACTACAAGGTTCTGTTTCATGCTGTCAGATTCAGAAATGTCCCGGTGTGTCCTGATCTCTCCGCTGTGGACACCAATGGTAAAAAGTCCCGGATCTGTGGATTTGACTATTTGATAGGACAGCCAGGCGTTCTGTCCAGAGTCTGCGTCCACCGCGATCACTTTGGACACCAGAGAGCCTCCGTGTGCAGCTTTGGGGACCAGCTCGGTCATGAAGGAGTTGCCCTCCGGGGAGGGGTACAGGATCTGAGGAGAGTTGTCATTCACATCTGAGATGAACACACTCACGGTCACGTTGCTGCTGAGAGGAGGAGAACCGTTGTCTCTGGCCATCACGTGAACTTTGAAGCTCCTGAACTGTTCATAATCAAACGACCTCACAGCGTGGATCACACCCGTGTCTCCGTTCACAGACAGATAGGAGGACACCGGGGCACCGTTCACCTCACCAGCTAACAGAGAATAAACCACTGTACCGTTCTGTCTCCAGTCGGGGTCTCGAGCACTAACGGAACATAAAGTGGAGCCAGGTTTGTTATTCTCACTCACATATGCACTGTACGACTGCTCATCAAACACAGGTGGGTTGTCGTTGATATCAGCTACAGATAACTGAACACTTTTAGAAGAGGACAGAGGTGGAGAGCCCTCGTCAGTGGCAGTGATTGTAATGTTGTAATTGGACACTAGTTCGCGGTCCAATTGTCCTGTGGTCACCAGAGAATAATAGTTTTTAATAGAAGGAACCAACTTAAAGGGGACACCCTGCTGGATCGAACAGTGGACCTGCCCGTTATTCCCAGCGTCTCTGTCCTGAACATTAATAATGCCCACCTCTGTACCAGTTGGCACGTTCTCCGGTGTGGGGTTAGACACTGAATTTAGATATATAACTGGTGCATTATCATTTACATCAGTCACATCTATTAACACTTTGGCGTAAGAAGTTAGACCTAAACCATCTTTCGCTTCTGCTCTCATTTCAAAAGAATTTCTGTCTTCAAAGTCAATCACAGCAGTTACTTTAATTTCTCCCGTTTTAGGATCAATGGAAAATACATTTATGTCGTCGTCAGACACCTGACTTAAGTCATACGTTACATCTCCGTTCACTCCTTCGTCTCCGTCTGTGGCACTGACTTTAATCACTGGTGTATCTAAAGGACAGTTTTCAGGCAGACTGGCTTTATAAACGGCCTGGCTGAACACTGGGGCATTATCATTGGCATCCAGCACAGTGACGCGTATGACTACGGAACCGGATCTCTGAGGAGATCCACCGTCCAAAGCTGTGAGAAGTAAATTCATCTCGCTTTGTTTCTCTCTATCAAGAGTATTTTCTAGTATGAGTTCAACCTTGTTGCTGTCAACAGCCAGAATAAAGTTGTCGTTCTTTTGAAGCTCGTACCTTTGCACAGCATTTTGACCTATATCTGCGTCACGGGCCTGCTCTATTGAGAAGCGGTTACCCTTAACTGCTGACTCGCGTATTTCCATCTCAATCAAATTCTTTTTGAATTTTGGCGAGTTGTCGTTCACGTCTTGTATATGAAGACTTACACGATGAAGCTCTAACGGATTTTCTAACACCAGATCCACTTGCACAACACATGAAGGTTTCTTGGCACAGAGGCTTTCTCTGTCGATTCTCTCCAATGTGATCAGATCCCCCGTTCTCATATTAATATCACAGTAACGCTTATGAGTGCCCTCAAAAGTAACACGAGCCTTCCGGGAAGATAAAGTCCTCAAATCAAAACCGAGATCCTTTGCTATATTTCCAATTGCTGAGTCTCGTTTAATCTCCTCGGGAAAGGAATAGCTCAGATTTCCACAAACGAGGTGCAGTGTTACAAAAATGGAAGAAATGCAGAAGATCGGGCCTAGCGCTGAAAATCCTTTGTCCCGCATCTTGACAAAAATCGACCGTCAATTTCAAAGAAAATGTACTGTGCAGCACAAAAAAGAAGGTCGGACCAAGACAACTAAATGTTCGGTTATCTGGTAACAATTTGCGACATCTCTATCCGGGATTTTACCAGATTATCCAGACACTTTACAACTGATTTCGATGCAATAGTGGGTGGAGTGGCGAGAGATTATTTTCTGTTAGACAAGGGCGACACCACGAGTTACTTTATCATCTTCACACCAGAACGTATTGAAATATTTTCGCAATTTAAATCCGGATTGTGGCAGCAATTCATCATATTTAAATTACCTGTGATTATCAGCTTAAAACTTCCGTGTGATTTCTGCAATATAATAGACTAAGCACAGGATGAAGGTCTTCACTTCACAGGTATACCGTATGCCTGTCCGTGTAAACGAGATTTGGATTGTAACTTATACATGTAATGCCTTTGCTTTTGCTAGGTAAAAGTTTGCATAAACCGTATTCCTAAACATTATTATTGCGAAATGTTTAAATCTCCAAAAGAGAGGGCCAACATAACTTTGAGTGTATAAACACTGTACATTTTTAACAGTAAAAGAACACATTGTCCTAAAGTGCGTCAGGGCATTTGGATGAGTTACAATACATTATACATTTTGTTACATATGAAAATAATTAATATAACAGAAATGCGTTCTGAATAACCGAGACACAAAAATACATTTTCCTACTGGGCTGCGCGAGAACACCAGAAGAGCCTTTCAGTGCCACACAGAGCTGTTTTTACATTTTATCTTGTTAGGGCCAACTGTTTCAAGAGTATGTAATAATAATAATAATAATAATAATAATAATAATAATAATAATAATAATAATAATAATAATTCGTCCATTCATAGTCATGAAACGAAAACCATGCCTGGGCTGACACAGAGACAATATCCCGTTTTTAATTACACTTCCTAAGACCTTACCATCGATTAAACGTGGCAAAGTCTTGTAAGAATGTTCCATCAGTCCAGAAGCCTCTTACTTGTGGCGTCTCCTTTTTGTGCTGGGGTGTGAAGTTAACCACAGTTAACCATTCCACCTCCCAGGCGAGCATGATACAACAGAAGAGGTATGTATCGCGCTCTTCTCAATATTGGTAGTTTTGGACATAAACTATTCTCTGCCTCGAACTGTTTGCAAGGTAGAAATTGCTGGCATGTTGTGTCATCTGTTGCTGCTGGGTTGGGAAGCGCTCCTCTCCTGTCTAGGTGGAGTAGTTCAGTGGGCCTGGTATGTATTAGCTAACCTGTCCTCTGGGTTCGGCTTTGCATTTAAATTGCCGATTTATTAAATGTAATATGTCACTTTTCATATATGAAAGCTGCTGCCTCTCTTCAGGATAACTCGCTGTTGTGTTTCTCCGTTTTGTACTTCTCTTTGGTTCTCGTTTATGCTGCTTTATTTCTTTTTTTTGTTATGTTATGATTTGTTCACTGGCATTGTTTGCGTCAGCGGTGCTTCGCTCATCGCTCTGCCACTTCAGCTGCGACCGTGTTCGACATCCTAATTGAGACCTTAATTATTTTAATTTATGTAAGTTTCTGTACATGTCTGATGTAAGGTTAATGTTGCAATTATATTTATTTCACCAAGAATCGTTTAATTTATTTCGCTAGAACTGTTGTTACGTTAATGTAGCCTATTATAGGATTCCTTGGTGTAAAGTTACATTAAAGCATTAACGCCACCCACATGGTTGAATGTATAGAAATTTAAAAACTAGCTTTGTTTTGTTTTGGTTTGTGTGTGGTGGTGGTGGTGGTGGTGGGTGGGGGGGGGGGGGGGGGGGGGGGTATTGCTTTGTTTTAGAATACTAAGGTTGCATTTCCGAATTTCGGAACCTTGTCTCCTGCCACATCTTTAGTGGAACGAACCTGTGCGCCTTACTGGTGCTTTTAGTTATTTCGTTGAGTGAAATTCCCGAGCTGGCGATGGTGGCAATTTTTTCCTGCCATAACTATTGTGGGACTAGTGAATTTAAGGGGCAAACACTAAATACAGTTTCATACCCTCGTGTTGCGACAAACAACTTCGATTGACCGTGTAACGATGCCTCTTAGATTATAATTAGTGAAAGAACAATGTAGCCAGAGAAATATTAAAGACGTTTAACTTAAATGGAAAGGTTCTGAGCATCCCTACCTCATCAAAAGCCTCCACAACTTCAAACGGATCAGCAAAGTCTGATGGACTTTTCTTCAGAGTCTGGTCAGCAGGCAGCGTGTTGTCATTATACGATGTCACAAACTTAAAGTCACTGGTTCTTGAACCTGTGGTCAGGTACGCGTCATAGTTGTAAGTGCTGCGTAAAGTTCCTGTGCCATCAACATCTGCGTAATTAGGAGGGAGATAACCGCTGGGGATGGCAACTGCTCCGTCAAATAACAGTCTGGGCTTTCTCCTGCGACAAAACCTCAAACCCAGGATGATGATAATGAAAGTCAGAAAAAATGTGGACACAGACACCAGCGCGATGATCAGATAAGAAGTCAGTTTGGAATTGCTCTCATTATAAGACAGATCCTTCAGTTCTGGCACCTCAGCCAAGTTATCAGAAATAAGTAAATACATGGAACAGGTGGCAGACAGAGAGGGCTGTCCGTTATCTTTCACTGCCACTACAAGGTTCTGTTTCATGCTGTCAGATTCAGAAATGTCCCGCAGTGTCCTGATCTCTCCGCTGTGGACACCAATGGTAAAAAGTCCCGGATCAGTGGATTTGACTATTTGATAGGACAGCCAGGCGTTCTGTCCGGAGTCTGCGTCCACCGCGATCACTTTGGACACCAGAGACCCTCCGTGTGCAGCTTTGGGGACCAGCTCGGTCATGAAGGAATTGCCCTCTGGGGAGGGGTACAGGATCTGAGGAGAGTTGTCATTCACATCTGAGATGAACACACTCACGGTCACGTTGCTGCTGAGAGGAGGAGAACCATTGTCTCTGGCCATCACGTGGACTTTGAAGCTCCTGAACTGTTCATAATCAAACGACCTCACAGCGTGGATCACACCCGTGTCTCCGTTCACAGACAGATAGGAGGACACCGGGGCACCGTTCACCTCACCAGCTAACAGAGAATAAACCACTGTACCGTTCTGTCTCCAGTCGGGGTCTCGAGCACTAACGGAACATAAAGTGGAGCCAGGTTTATTATTCTCACTCACATATGCGCTGTACGACTGCTTATCAAACACAGGTGAGTTGTCGTTGATATCTGCTACAGATAACTGAACACTTTTAGAAGAGGACAGAGGTGGAGAGCCCTCGTCAGTGGCAGTGATTGTAATGTTGTAATCAGACACTAGTTCACGGTCCAATTGTCCTGTGGTCACCAGAGAATAATAGTTTTTAATAGAAGGAACCAACTTAAAGGGGACACCCTGCTGGATCGAACAGTGGACCTGCCCGTTATTCCCGGAGTCTCTGTCCTGCACATTAATAATGCCCACCTCTGTACCAGGTGGCACGTTCTCCGGTGTGGGGTTAGTGAGTGATTTTACAAATATCCCTGGTGCATTATCATTTACATCAGTCACATCTATTAACACTTTGGCGTAAGAAGTTAGACCTAAACCATCTTTCGCTTCTGCTCTCATTTCAAAAGAATTTCTGTCTTCAAAGTCAATCACAGCAGTTACTTTAATTTCTCCCGTTTTAGGATCAATTGAAAATACATTTATGTCGTCGTCAGACACCTGACTTAAGTCATACGTTACATCTCCGTTCAGTCTTTCGTCTGCGTCTGTCGCACTGACTTTAATCACTGTTGTATCTAAAGGACAGTTTTCAGGCAGACTGGCTTTATAAACGGCCTGGCTGAACACTGGGGCGTTATCATTGGCATCCAGCACAGTGACGCGTATGACTACGGAACCGGATCTCTGAGGAGATCCACCGTCCAAAGCTGTGAGAAGTAAATTCATCTCGCTTTGTTTCTCTCTATCAAGAGTGTTTTCCAGTACGAGTTCAACCTTGTTGCTGTCAACAGCCAGAATAAAGTTGTCGTTCTTTTGAAGCTCGTACCTTTGCACAGCATTTTGACCTATATCTGCGTCACGGGCCTGCTCTATTGAGAAGCGGTTACCTCTGTCTGCCGACTCGCTTATTTCCATCTCAATCAAATTCTTTTTGAATTTTGGCGAGTTGTCGTTCACGTCTTGTATATGAAGACTTACACGATGAAGCTCTAACGGATTTTCTAACACCAGATCCACTTGCACAACACATGAAGGTTTCTTGGCACAAAGGCTTTCTCTGTCGATTCTCTCCGGTGTGATCAGATCCCCCGTTCTCAGATTAATATTACAGTAGTTTTTACGAGATCCCTCAAAATCAACACGAGCTTTCCGGGAAGATAAAGTCATCAGATCAAAACCGAGATCCTTGGCTATATTTCCAATCACGGAGTCTCGTTTCATCTCCTCGGGAAAAGAATAGCTCAGATCTCCGTAAGCGAGCTGCAGTGTTACAACAAAGCAAGCAAAGCAGAAGATCGGGTCTACCGCCGGAAATCTTTTGCCGTCTGCCATCATGGGACAAAAGACCCGTAAGAAGGAGAAGAAATTGCTGTGTACAAAAACAAAGTATTATTCCAAAAAACATTAAAGATTTCTTAAAGGATGGAAACAAAATAGAATTCGTGCAACGAGCGGATTCCTCTGAACAACTATAACTGATATTTATGCAGTAATAGTGGGTGGAGATGAATGTGCTGCTTTTGTGCTAGCCCACAGCGGCACCAAGAGTTGTTTCTATCTAGTTACACTTACATGTCATCATATCAAGAGTCTCTAAACCCATATTTATTTATCATACGAAAAACAAATCTTCCTCGGAATGCTATTTTATCATTGATGAGCATCGCATACATTATGGTGTCAAATATTAAGTTTTAATTATGGCGCAAAACTAAACGTTTCAGCACCACGGTTACAGCTCTCTCTATTCTGTAGGTTTGACTGATTACAGATCCGGAGACAATCATGTGCAAAATGTGCTCACTTTGAATCATTTTGTTACAAGTGTTAACTCTTGAGAAATCTATGAAATCATATTGTGTTCCTGAAATGTAATCTAGGTAATATATTTATAGTAAAAATCTTCTGGTAAAAGATATGTATGATGTGCTTAAGGAATTCTACTTTTCCATTTCCATTTTTTAATAAAGTGTTCACATGACTTGATTGAATGAACATTTAAAATATTAAACGATTATTACTACAAGCAGGAACAGCAAAGGACTTGCGTAATAGAACCGAGTGGAAGTAGTAATATCAGAGATAAAAACACATTTAGAAGAAGAAAAAAAAATGTGCCTAGTTGTTTCAGGACCATGGACAGAGACAGCAGCATGCTGAGTAGCAAGTAGCACTGGCAGCCACTGACACTATAAAAATATCAGTACTGCTTTTTCTGAATTTACACTTTGTCCCAGTTGGGGCCCTTAGCTGTTACAGAATGCCAGGTTCCATAATGAGAAATGAGATTTGCTCGCTCTGTCTCTCTTTCTACAGAAAACAGTGTGTGAAACAATTCTCTGAGCTGCTTCTAATGCCATGTCAGCTTCACCACACCAAAACATTTCTTCTTCCTCCTTCCCCTAAATACTAGTTGTCATCTAGTAAATTTAAAAACAGAAAACTAAACTCTGACAGCACTGAAATTGCCTTTGGAGAGTCTGAAGATTCCTTTGAATACTAGATAGCACTATGGACTCAATTAAAGGGTGATGCGAACTATTTTGTCTTTAGTATTTAGGTTAACCTTTCAATCTACCCCTTTCTTATTTCTTACTTTTTGCATTCTCGATTGCGCTTGTGCATCTTCTCTTATTTAGGTCCCTCGCACTAGATATGTGAGCAGAAGGAGCCACAAAGTGAGACAATGAGAAAGGAGTAGATACTACAGCTTTAACAGAGACACACATACACACAAAGATTCAAGGAGAAAACTTTGATCTGAGGTCAAATAACTGAAACTACTTTTGAATACAAAGAAGCAGTAGTATGAAGAGTCCTCCTTCCATCATGGATTGTCTATTTCAGTTGTGTGTCACACCTATTTTATACACTCCTGGTATCCAGTGCAAAACACTTTGCAAATGGATGCATGAATGCCTCCTCTCTTCTGTCTTCCACATGCATTTCAGGAACTGAAACATTGTTTGTCATGGTGTACTAAGAGTAATCACAGGATGGAGGAAAGAGGTGATGAGGAGGCAAAAATAAATTCAATAAATATGAGATGTTTTAGCTCATTTTACTTCCTGCCGCTGTCTTTGTCCAACTGTTCTCTTTCCGGATTTGCATTGTTCTTCTGTTTGAATCACCTTCACTGGACTCTTGTTTGGACTCATTCTTCTCCCCCTCGGTGACTTTTTTCTGTCATCCATAAGTTCAATGAAATAACCTTTTGTTGCAACCTTTTTGTTTGCCTCCTTTCTGTGCTCCCTTTTGTATCCTCCTTTGAACAGATTCTAAGTCATTTAAATAAAAAAAAAGATATATATTTAGTTAAAACAAAAGTTAAATTTAATGGAATCTGATCAAATAAACTTTGATTGATATAAATTTAGTTTATACCAGACACATTTTCCCCAAACATTAAGTATTTGGATAAATAAACCCTTGATTTTATATATTTTACTGCATTTTATTCAAAATTATTGCTTAATGTTGCTTATTGAGGGTCAAAAAAATATTTTCTTTGAATCTTAAATTCTGGTGTTAGCAGCTACATAAGTTTTAAGTAAAGATGAGTCTGGCAACCTTACTCACTTTCTAAGTCCACCCACTGACAGATTTGTTTTTTTCAGATTTATAGTTTTCTACAAGCCAACAATGAATCATTTTTTGTAGTTTTTTATGAAAATAGAACTCCCCAACACTCCCCAAGTTCCCCTTTAACAGTATTTAAGGTTATAACAAAGGACAGCAGACAGTAAGCCTCTCTGGTATCATATGGCAGTTTCAGTTTGTGCAGTACATGACCAATTCACCTGTTCATTGGGGGGGTTTTTTCTGTTCTTGCTTCTGGATGTCACAAGTATGCCCTGTGACTGTCTTTCATACTGCTTACTAGAGTTAAACTCAGTGTACCAGTTTTTCTACCATATCCACTCATTACTTTATATTCTAGCTTCGGTACAAAAAAAAAAAAAAAGAAAGCAGCTCATTCACTTTCTCATAGTTATGTTTTTGTTACATTTCTCTGTCAATCCCTCAGGCTGTGCAAGTTCCCTGAATAGCACTGTTGTATTCATAATGACCTTTGAATGCCAAAATAAGAAATTTCACCACATGGTTGTTTCAAATGTAAACAGTATTTCTATATATAAGTCTATATATCTGTTGAGTTTGTAATCAGGTAGCGGAGGCCAAGTCTGGGTTCAACACTTTATTTCAGGCTTTACAGCAGCACTCCATCTTTTTTACCTCTCTCTACTTTCTTCTTCTCCCCTCTCTCTTACCCAGCCTCATTAGCGGCCCCCCTGGTCTGACAGGGTAACAGCATGTACTAATTTTCTTCCTTTATTATAGAACCTTGTAAACACAACATCCCCCCTTTTCTCAAATAATACTCTCTCCCTTGCAGCACAACATGAAACATTCGACAGCCTTTTACTTTTGAGGCAATTAGTAACTTCAGAACAGTATTATATATATCCTGATAAAAGAACTGTAATGGCAAAGTAAACGTGCCCCAGATCAACCCTGAATCAAAAGGAACAACCGTGTGCCTTCTTCTCAGCTTATCAGAAGTCACAGCTGGAATTAAAGAGAGGTAATGAAACTCAAATGCACTTTCCATTCAGTCATTTCTCACATCTGCATATTTCTCCTTTCTTTTTACCTCTGAACTATTTCATAACAAAGTCTTTTTTCCATCTTGGTGGTTGTCTGTCCCTCTGCAGGGTGGGACGTGTAGCTGTCTGTGCTGAGCTGATGTTTTCCGCCTCTGTATCAGCTCTTTGCGTGTGTTGAGTTCTCTGGGACGAGTGAGAGATGCGCTGCATTCCATCTTCTCCCATCGCCGAGGATGAAAGAACTCTCACCCATCTGCTGCTGTACCTCCAGCGGCTTGGTGTATTGTGGCTCTCCTTTTCCCACATGGAATGGCATACTCTCACTGAAGCACCCACAGTCACTTTAGTAGGTTTAGCACCTCTCTGTCTGTATAAAGTGCACTTCTTTTCTGTGTCAATTAGAGGTGGGAATCACCATACATCCCACGATACGATATTATTGCAATTTTTTAAAAATATTTTGCGATATTCAGATTCTGTACATAAAGGTAAACTTAATCAATATTCATTTTATCTAATAACAAAGTCTCACACTCAGTTTTATTGTTGACAAACTGAACGGTTTGTATTACAGTCTAGTCCAACTTAACTGAATGCAACCATCTGGTACAATTATAGCTATTCTGAACTATGCATTTTATGAAAACTATGCAGCCCATTCAGCAACTGAAGAATTTGAAAGTAAATGAAAACAAAATATAATTTTACATTAAATAAAAAAGTTTTAAACTTAATTAAAATAAAACATGTCTTAAATTAAAATAAGTAAACTGTCATGTTTATTGCTGCCAAAAAAAAAAAGTTAAACACATTTGGACAGTGTCAGGATTCTTGCTCAGAAAAAGGAGCTGATCAACGTGCTCTGAAGTCAGAGCATGTTCCAATCCACAAAAACTTTTTTTGTAACAAAATATCGATTTCTGCTGTCCCTGTATCGATACATTATTAGCAAACAAAATATCACGATACTACACAGTATCGATTTTTTCCTCCACCCCTAGTGTCAATGTCACTTTGGATCTGATGTGGTCATATTGTCCAGCATCCTTCGGTGGTGGCAGAATGTTGAGTTTAGTCCGCAGAGATTTGGGAACGATCAGCCGTGTTCCTCTAAATATCAGCGGTGACTCTGCTGCCAGTTCATGTCGGACCAGGAAGTAGGGTTTGACATCATCTGGTAAGGATTTGCTTTCTTTCGGCCAGCCCGAAAGAACGATCTGTCTTAGTTTTGTTAATTCAGGATAGTCTTCACATTCTGCTTTGAAGTCTGCCAGTGGAAGCGCTGTTAGCTGAGGAGAAATTTCAGCAATCTCTGTGATTAAGTCCTGTTCAGAGTCTTCACTTGTGTTTGTGGTATGCAGGGTAACACGAGACATACAGTCAGCTATAACATTTTGGCTTCCTGGACAGTACTCTAAGTCATACTCGAAACATCAGTCTGGCTGACCAACGTGCCATCCTCATGCCAGCTCTGTTCATCCCCTTAGTACTTAACAGGGTGGTGAGGGCCTGGTGATCAGTTCTCAGAGTAAATCTAGGTCCCCATATGTACATCCTCCATCTTTCGACAGCCCATACGCAGGCGAGGGCTTCTTTTTCAATTGTTGAATATTTCCTCTCAGCTGGGGACAGGGTGCGGGAACCAAAAGCAACAACCCGTTCCTCATTGTTTGAGTTCATCTAGGTCAGAACAGCTCCAAGACCAATCTGACACATCAGCGGTGATGAACGTTGGCAGATCTGGGGTCCGTTCTTCGTACCTCGCTTACTACATCCAAGATCAAATGACACATCCAAGATCAAATCATCGCGCTAACTTTGAGCTCGCTATTCCGGTTCTCCGAACACATCTGTTGTTGACGATTAGTATAGCTGGATGAAGTAATGTGAGATCACTGGGTGGCTTAACAGGGCTACGCATCGATAGTAGAAACATTGATCGGCAACCCTTTGATTGGTCGGCGAAAAGGTCGGTATTTTTCGGCAGCAGAGCAAGGACTCTTGATTGAGGGATTTCAGGAGTTTCAGAGTTTAATTAAAACGCAAGGGAACACTGCAAAGGCTGCAAAAGCAAGGAGAGAGGGCTGGCAGAAAGTTGCTGACAAATTAAACTCGTAAGTAATTTAATAATAACAATAATAATGGATTGGATTTATATAGCGCTTTTCAAGGCACCCAAAGCGCTTTACAATACCATTATTCATTCACTCTCACATTCACACACTGGTGGAAGCAGCTACGGTTGTAGCCACAGCTGCCCTGGGACAGACTGACAGAAGCCAGGCTGCCATATCGCGCCACCGGCCCCTCTGGCCAACACCAGTAGGCGGTAGGGTAAATTTATTATATTATATTACATTATATCCTCTTTCACATTAGAGCCACAACAGGACCCACTAGAACATGGGAACAAGTAAAAGTGAAATATAAGAATATTCTACAGAATGGTAATATTTATCACTTATATTGCTTTTAGTCTCTTGAAAAGAGACCCTGAAATAATCTGTTTGTTTGTTTATAACAGCAACCAAGAAAAGTGCAGAGCACAAAAAGACAGGTGGTGGTCCTGCACCCCCTCGTCAACAAGTTGGTTAAGTAAATAATACCCTCACGGGAAAATCGATATCTCTCTATGATCACACTGTCGCGCTGAGCTAAAGGATCCTGTCTATCCCGCAATATACGCTGAATTCTGAAAACTCTCCTTATCAATCTTGCACCTTCCGCAATGGGTGGCTCGCGTATAAGGACAGGACATGGCTGCGACAGACTTCCCAAATCCACCTTCGCTTTTATAGCCGTGGTCTCTCATCTTGATTACATGAAGTAATTTACAATTACTACTCTAAAATATGAATTACATCTGTAATAATCAAATACATGAAATAGAATGATTAACTCATTCACTGCCATTGACGTCTATAGCCGTCAATGGCAGTGAATGAGTCAATGGGTTTAACTCATTCACTGCCAATGGCTGGCAGTGAATGAGTTAATAGTACATTTCCCTTTTTTTAGGAAATGACCTGTATGTATCTGTATGGAATCAATAAAAGGATCAAGTACTGCATTATCTTTAGTTACATTGATAATATTTATTTATGGTAAAACAGTGGTAAAATATCGCTGTTGCTTTCGTATAAATGAAGCGGACATACCTGAGTGGCCGCGATCTAATCCTGTTTACATAAAGTAAGCCTGCTCCCGAGCAGGTTTATGCTTACGGATCTGTTGCTATGACAGCAAGTCCCGGATGAGCTTTGGAGAACCGAACGATCCAAGATCACGCGAAATCGTCAACAATCAAATCCAGCTAACTTACTTAGCGAGGTACGAAGAACGGACCCCTGGGTTGAAGATTGCCAGTGCTGGGCTTTTTAGTAGCATTTCCTTCAGTTTGTTGACGCTTTCATTTGCTGTATCAGTCCATTGAAGTTCAGCCGTCTGACTTGTCCGAAGTAGCTCATGAAGTGATTCAACCACAGTTGCATAGTTTGGTAGGAATTTGCTGAACCACAAAGTCAAGCCTAAGAAGGAATGAAGAGCAGCCATTTCCTTTGGTGCAGGGCCTTTGGCAATGGCAGTCAGGTGGTCTGGGCCGGGGCTCAGGCCATCCTTGGAAATGACGAGTCCCAAGAACGGAATAGATGTCTGTCCAAATTGGGGCTGGGACAACGCGTCGACGTAATCGATTACGTCGACGCAAAAAATACATCGACGTAAAAAAATCTGCGTCGATGCTTCGTCACTTTCAAAAAAAGACATGGCGGCAGCGAGTAGCGGAATCATGAGTGAGGCAGTTGCAATCAACTTAAATCACTCCACCCGAACACGCAGTTCTACAGTATGGGGATATTTTAACAGAAAAGGAAGTGATTCAGTCGTTTGCCGGCTTTGTGAGGTGGAAATGGCCTATCATAAAAGCACGACGGCTATGCACCAGCACCTCAAACGACTGCATCCAGGAGCAGCTTCTGCAAAGGACAAACCACCGTAAGTTTTCAACTTTTTTACTAACGCTAGTTTTTACTCGTTAATTCATCCAGACACCCCCCCCCCACGTGGACATACACTCGCTCATAGACACAGAGATAAACACCCAACCTCCGTAAATGCAAAACTCATTTAAGCTGCTTAGCAGTAACATATAGCAGCTGCTGTTTAGTTGTTATTGTTTTTTTGGTTTGTGGCCCATGCTGGCAAAATGAGTCGGAATGCACGCAGGCTGATTATCAGAATCGGCGAAAGACAAAAATGTGAGACAGCGAATTGGCCGCAGGAAAAATGTTAACAATGATAATGCACCACCTGCTAAACGTAGCCGTCGTGGACACTATTACAACATTGTTAAAGTGCTTGCAAAAGCAAAATGACAATGAACTCTTGATTTGTCAAATTTAATGTGTTTCATCCTATTTGAACGCTGTTTTTATACATAATGCTTCTCCAGCTTGAACTTATAGGTCAAAAGTTATGCCATCTAATGACTAGAAAGCAGTGCACCAGTAAAGGTGCCATCAGCTATGGCTGTTTAAACGTTATCTTTTCCAGCCATCATGATTACTGCATATCATATGTTCAACATTGGGGATTATTATTAACCTCTTACTGTTATGCTATGAAAGCACATGGCATAACAGTATGTGTGTGTATATCTATCTATCTATCTATCTATCTCAACCAGATCCTTATCAAATTATTTTGATATTATGCTTTCCATATAATTATTTAGTAATTATTCAAATTCATCTGTGTGCTGTGTGTGATTTATGATTTCAGGAATAAACAGAAAAGTCTGGAGGACTACTGTCAGAGAAGAAGTACACCATGCACCCCCCAGGAGGTGGCTGTACTTACTGAGAGCGTCTTATCTATGATTTTAAAAGACAAGAGACCACTTGCTGTGGGTGAGGGATTCAAAGAAATGCTGACCACTTTCCAACCAGGTTACACTCTGCCGTCTAAGCGTCATTTTACAAGCATGATGAAGAGAAAGTATGAAACTTCAGTGGAGAAACTAAGGAATGAACTAAAAAAAAAGCCACATCCAAAATCTCCCTTACCACTGATGCTTGAACAAGTCTGGTCACAGAGTCCTACTTAGGGGTAACTTGTCATTTCATTATTTGTTCAAAGACGCCATTGCTGCTGTTTGTATATTATTAATTTTTTGCTATGATTTCCTTTGTTATATTTGTTTTTCGTTAGATTAATTGATGCATCGAAAAATTAATCGCTAGATTCATCGATTAGGAAAATAATCGTTTTGCCCAGCCCTAGTCCAAATCAACTTTTGTTGAAGTTGATCTGCAGACCGACATCCTTCAGGCGTTGGGAGGACAGCCTGTAACCGTTCATCATGCTCTTCTCTGAAATGTCCATACACTATTATGTCATATTATGTCTCCTCTTTTAGGACTGTTTGCATCATCTTTTGGAAGGCAGAAGGGGCTGAAGCAAGTCCAAATGGGACTCTCGTAAACTGGAAGAGTCCTTCATGGGTTATGAATGCTGTGAGGCTTTGGCTATCAGGGTGAAGAGGCAGTTGGTGATAAGCTGAACTTAAATCAATCTGGCTAACATGTGTAGCCCCAGCCAGCTGTGCAAACAAATCCTCCATGTGAGGAAGAGGGTAACAGTCCATGATCACACTCTTGTTAGGTTCACACAGATCCACACAAAGTCTTAAGTCTCCCTTATTTTTTCTTCCAACCACTAGAGGACTCACCCATTCAGCTGCATCCACTGGTTCGATGATGCCTGCTTGGAGTAGACGTTTCAATTCAGCTGACACCTCACGTATCTGAGTGGTAGACGCTGCAGTTTTTGACGAACCGGCTGTACTGTCTTGTTCACTTGACCTTTGTGGATGAACCCTTTAACAGCTCCGAGATGATGGGAAGAAGAAGAATCAATGTTATTCACCATGCATGTTTGTTTACTGGCTGGTGATCCTCTTGCAGGATCCTCTCCTTTGTTGATGACTTTTCCAGCAATGATATCAATGTTAAGTGCTTTATTTAAGTCCAACCCCAGAAAAGGTGATCCATCTTTAACTATGAAGAATGATCCTGGGACTTTTCTGTCATTGTTTGCAATCCTCACTGAAGCCTGTAGGCAGCCAATGACAGGCAAGTCACCTTTTGCATAAGTGACAAGCTTAACTTTCGGTTCAGTCAAAGCACAGGGTGCAAAATGTTCTTTGTAGATGGCTTCTGGAAGGATAGATACTGAAGCTCCTGTATCCACAATTAACTGCAGAACCTCAGAGTTTCCCTGTGGTGTTTCAATGTTCATTTTGCATATAATCTTATCACATGATGCAGTCATTGGTTTGTGATCATCAACACATAAAACTGTAAACTTGGGAACAACTACTTCCCTGACCACTGCTACAGCTGATTTACAAACTCTGGCGAAGTGCCCTTTTTTGTTGCGATCATGGCTCAAGAGTTGGGAGTTCGCCTTGTAATCGGAAGGTTGCCAGTTCGAGCCCCGGCTCCGACAGTCTCGATCGTTGTGTCCTTGGGCAAGACACTTGACCTGTTGCCTACTGGTGGTGGTCAGAGGGCCTGATGGCGCCAGTGTCCGGCACCCTCGCCTCTGTCAGTGCGCCCCAGGGTGGCTGTGGCTACAATGTAGCTGCCATCACCAGTGTGTGAATTTGTGTGTGAATGGGTGGATGACTGGATGTGTAAAGCGCTTTGGGGTCCCTAGTAAAGCGCTATACAAATACAGGCCATTTATTTTTACCATTTACATTTTACTTTTGCTGCTGGACAGTTTTTATCATTAGCCAGGTGTTTCTCGGATCCACATCTGAAACAATGACGCTGTTCCTCTTTATCACTTGCCTTTTTGTGCCATTCTTTAGATGTAGGTCTCCGAGCTTGAGCTGGTCGCGTTCCTCTTTTTCCCCAAAGACGTGTGTCCTTCACCTCCACAGCTTGTACTGCAGCAGTCTGGGCTGTGGGCGCAGAAGAGAGGAGTGTAGCATTCTTGACCGCAGCCTCCACCTGAAACGCAAGTAACTACCTTGTCCAATGTAATGTCCTCCTCCAGCAGCAATTTATCTTTAACAACACTGAGATTAGCATTAGCAACAAGCTGATCCCGAATCATTTCACCCTCCATTATTCCAAAACCACATGGCACAGCTAACGCTCTGAGGGCGGAAACATACTAGGTCACAGTTTCATCAGCCCGCTGAACTCGCTGTCTGAATGTGTGCCTGCATGCCACTACATTCACTTTAGGGGCAAAGTGGTTTTCAAGCGCAGTCATGGCGTCAGCAAACGTTGTACCTTGATTCGGCAGTGTGTAGAACAGTCGTTGTCCCTCTGGTCCCAAGCAATAATAAGACGGCTCGTCGTCTCGCCTCCGGCCATGCATCTCCCGTAGCATTTATCACTAGCATGTAGTTCTCAAAGAATTTGCGCCACGTCATAACTGGTATACCCGGCTCACCCGCATGTTGCAAAAAGGGCGGTGGGCTCGGCACTGAAGCGCTCATCCTCGTCGCCAATTTGTTGAGTTTGTAATCAGGTAGCGGAGGAGAGGACAAGTCTGGGTTCAACACTTTATTTCAGCCTTTACAGCAGCACTCCATCTTTTTTACCTCTCTACTTTCTTCTTCTCCCCTCTCTCTTACCCAGCCTCATTAGCGGCACCCCTGGTCTGACAGGGTAACAGCATGTACTGCTTCCTTTATTATAGAACCTTGTAAACACAGCAATATCTACTATAAAATCCTAAATCTAAATCAAAAGCAGTCCTATACTCATGAGTCATTTAAAACTTTTCACAATAACTCTATCAAGGCATTACAATTTTTTTTATTATGTAAATTATCACAATTCAGCAAATTAGCCCATGTTGCCTCAAAACAATGTGGTCATTAAATTACACTGTATTCGAACCAATTACGCACTTATTTGTAAGGGTCTTTCAGGCTGAGACTGAGACAGAAAAAGACTGAACAGGGTGATCCAGAGGGTCAGCTCTGTTCTAGGATGTCCTCTGGACCCAGTGGAGAGAGAAAGAAATGACATAATTTAAACACAAATCAGCGTGATGAGAACTACTGATAATGAAAGTAAGCATCTTTGCGGAAAAAAAATATCTGAGGAGAACTTTTTTTATCTTAGTTTGTCCCCGGTCCCATCCGAGGAGGCGGGGTTTATGACCTATACTGTAGCCAGACACCAGTGGGCGATAGAGACATTTTATGATTATAATTTTATCAGTGTATATTGTGCTATAAATATAGTGTCAGTTATATGGCTGAAAGTTAGCATTGTTAAAATGTTATATCACGACTGAAAGTGAAAAAGAGACTTACAGATCATGGAGCTGGCCAAAGTACCACTGTCACTATAGCAGAATTATGAAATGTGCATGCTTCCTGGCAGTAGAAGGGAGTACATGGGTCAGAAGTGAGAGGCAGATGCATGCACAACAACCCCCCCCCCCCCCCCCCCCCCCCAAAAAAAATAAAAAATAAAAAAAAATTAAAAAGAATTAAAACTAAAATTAATGATATTATCTATATTAGTAGACATTGTGCTTGATTTTACACTAAATACGTGCATTTTGATCCAATCTTTTTCTTAAAATATTTTCTTTTTTTTTGTTTATGTTGGGGGAAAACTCTGTAAAAGACCCAGGAGAAATAAAGACACAATGAGACAAAGTTACTTTCTTTATCAAACGTGTACACGGGTGAGCTGCTAAGAACAACTCACACCATGCACAGTGGCTTGGTAATTTTTATAGGAAAGACAGTGAGAACAGGATAAGAAAATACAAAACAAATAAAATAAACAACTCCATATGTGGCGCTAGTCTCGTCAGCAGAGAGCTGGGAGAAGGCTGTGAGAGATAAAACAATCTAAAACAATATGTCCCAAAACAGTATGTCTTTGCTGAGAAAGTCTAAAAAGATAATTGTAAACTAATCTAACCATAGGCAAAGGGCAGACAAAAGGCATCTTTGTACATTTAAAAGAAGGTAAAGAAACATAGAACCATTTTTCCTGTAACATTCCCCCCTGTTTAACTTATTTTAAATGTATACAACAATTGTCTATGAAATTTATTTATTAAGTATCGTAGGCAATTTTTAATTTCCAAAATCTTCAAAATGTCAGCATAGCAGAAATGGCAGTCATTTGGTCTAAAGAATAAAACAAAAGAAAATAAAAAGAAAAACATAGTAAATGAAAATCATAGTAAAAGAAATAACAAGTGGAATAAACAAGAAAAAATAATAATAAAACTACAAAAAATAAAGGATAAAAACCTTACATTATAAAACGAAAACTTTATAAAAAATAAAAGGATGAAAAGTAAAATGAAAACTTTATATTTAAAAATGATGAAAACCTAATATGTAAAATGAAAACTTCAAAAAATACAAGGATGAAAACCTTATATTTTAAAATGATGCAAACCTTAAATTGAAAACTTTATATGTAAAATAAAAACTTCAAAAAAAAAATAAGAGTATGAAAACGTTATAAAAATGAAAAACTTTATGTTTAAAAGTAAAAGCATGAAAACTTGCATAACCTACTAATGTTTTAATCAGTGCATGATCACTTGACAAGTCATTTTTAATCACCACGTCATTTATTAGCAGCTAGTACAAGTTCTCCTCTAACAGAATTGCAACGGGATGTTGTTCTTCTTCAGGCACGGCAACATAAGCAGTCATTGTAGTTGTTATCATCTGTGAAATCATTACTCTTAGGCATGGCAACACACACAACACTAATATGAGCAGTGCTATCATGATGAGACCTAGAAGAAAAAATGGCTTTGTTACAGCAGCCAGCCATGAACCGCTGAACAGCCAGTCAAGCCAGCCTTGTGCTGTAGCTGCTCCAGGTGTGTGGTCAGTGACATATTTTTGCAGAGCAGTCAAATTCTGCAAAGCTTCATAAATGTCTCCTCCAGTTTCGTATCCATCAGGGATAAAAGTGCAACATGTTTCCCCGATCAGCTTGCAAACTCCTCCTTGTGATGCTGTTAGCAGGTCTAGTGTCAGTCTGTTCTGCAGCACCATCGTTCTGATGGCCTGCTGTTCTCCTGCTAAGGCGGTTCCCAGGGTCTTAGTCAAGTTGATGTGTCGTAGCAGAGCATATCGGTTGATTTCCACATGATCCCGCACCTCGGCAACTCCAATGCCGGGGATCAAGCTCTGTAAGAATTTCACTCCTCCTCCCCAGATGCGAAACTCTCCCGGCACTCCAGTGTCCACGGTAATGCCGAAAGAATTGGGGGAGGCGATGTCCACTTCACGTCTCTGCCGGCTGCTTGGGTGATGTGCAACACTTTGCATGAAGAAAACGTGATCTGATAATTCCACCAGGGCGCACAGACCTCCCCAACCTTCAGGGAGTGACAGATAAGCCTTGTTGCCACATAGGAAGTACCAGTCAGCCAAAACTCTGGTTCCTCTGCTGCTGGGTGCCGTCCGTGCACATCCTGTCTGGTACTGAGTCTTTGTTTGTAGTGGCATTCGGTAGCTGTAGTCGGAGCGACAGTTTAGGCCCATCAGCGTCGTGTTACTGGCACAGGTGGCGTTGATTGAACAGGCCATACACTTCCTCTCGTTCCTTGGTGGGCAGAAAGTGTATATGTACTTACATAGGTGAGTAGGCAGCTCCCCCACTGCCCGCGAGCCATTGTTCATCACACATACTGGCAGTTGTGATGCGTTCAGTTTGTTCAGTAGAATTACATCAGGCAGCGGGTCTGAGACTTGGGGCCAGGTCAGTAGGTATGTCTGTCCGGAACAGTTCACATTTGTGAGTGATGATGACCTCCAGGTTGCTTTCGCTGGGATGCTGTAGTTGGCTTTGGACCAAAGAGTACCGTAGCCTGGATGTGTTGCCAGGCCCAACAGGCACCAACTGCGATCTTCAGGTATGCTGTACGGCCACAGGCCAGACGTCTGCGAGGATAGGGGCATATGGGTACATGCATAGCAGTCAGTTTTGTTATTCAAGTGAGCTGTAGTGTTCATAAACTGCCACCAGAAGTTAGTGGCGTAGCCATGGGGAAACTTGGTGTACTTTCCTTTGTCATACAGTGTCTGCCTTTTCTCCACATAGCGTGACTTGTTGTCCCTCACGGAAGCAAAGATGAGGAGCCCGGCCATGGTCAGGGCCGCTGCAGTTGATAAGAGCCACCACCTCATGACGACGGAACACACCCTCCTGTCGCGAGTAGACCCCCCGGCCAGGAAAGCTGACCCCTCCACCGGGCGAGATCACAACAAGCGGGCAAGCCTGCCGTCAGCTGTGTTTAGATGGCTTCACTGACTCGCCTGCAGTGACTCTGATGGATCCAGGATGGTCGTTCCGCAATTTTGCAAGCGGTCGGTGTAGTGAGGAGGACTTGGTATGGCCCCTCCCACCTGGGTGTGCTCCAGTTTTTCCTTTGGAGCACCTTGATCAGAACCCAGTCACCGGGCTTTAGTCTGCAAGACACTAGAGAAACATCATCAGGTTGTTGATTATGTACAATGATCTCTTTGTTTTCTAACAGCTTAGACATCCATTCTGCTAATGTGTTTTCTCTGATTGCTTTGTCTATTGGTTGACTGGTAATAGGCAGTGGAAACGGCCTGCCATGAATGATTTCAAATGGAGTTAGTTTATGGGAGCCTTGTGTTAAGCGCATCCACATTTTCACTAAACCCAAACATTCAGGCCACGGCCTTCCTGTTTCTGCCATGCATTTCCTGAGCCTTTGTTTTATAGTGCCGTTAGTTCTCTCTACAAGGCCTGCGCTCTGAGGGTGATAAGCACAGTGGTGTTTTATGCTGAAACCGAGTGCTTCAGAGACCTTAGTGATGACATCATTTACAAAATGAGTGCCGTTGTCTGACCGTATCAAAGCTGGGATGCCATATGTGGGTATGAAGTGATTGCACAGGCACTTTGCTACTGAAATTGCATCTGCCTTTTTCACTCGATAGATTTCCGGCCACTTTGAGAACACGTCTATAACCACTAGGGCGTATTTTGACCCTTGACATTCGCTTAGTTCAATAAAATCCATATGAATTGTGTGAAAAGGATGAGGCGGAGTTGGAAAACGGCCTCTTTGTGGTCGCAGGTTACCCTGAGCATTATATTTTTGACACGTCATGCATGTTCTGACAAATTGTTTTGCTGAGGTTTCAAAATTTACAGTGTAGAATTTACAGTGTAGAAATGAGAGTTGACAATACTGGTCAGTCCCCCCGTTGACAAATGCGTACAGCCATGAGTCACTAATGCCGCCATTTTGTGGAGGAATTTTGGCAACACTGGCTTGCCATAACACATCATTAAGTCGTTTGTCAGAACTGCACCGTGTTTTAGCCATTTTGCCTGCTCTGCTGTGCTTGCTGCTTTTTGTTCATTTTTCAACACATCCAGTGGAATCTGATGTGTGTTTACTGCCATCAATGTGATGTTTGCCTGTTGTGCCGCCTATTTTGCTGCTCTGTCAGCAAAATTGTTGCCTGTAGTAATGAAAGAGTCAGTAGGCGTTGTAAGAGGTTGGCATGCTGGTTTGCCAGTTGGTGTAATCATTCCTCTGGTTTTCCAGATTTTTTGCAAAATGATGCACAGCAGAGAAAACATACTGGCTGTCTATATAAATGGTTATTTGTTTATCTTTGTGTATTTCACATGCGCAACAATCTCGTGTGAAGTGACCTTCCTCTCCACGGTTCTAGCAGGCGTTGTTTCTATGTTATCTGCTGTTTCTGCGTGGCTGTCTGCGGCCTTGGTGTTTGTGACTTTGCTCGCCTCTCTGTTCCTGATAGCCACCTGCGAATTAGTGTTTTAGTCTGTTGTCAACAGTCAGCCTTATTTTTAAGTTACAGAATGCTTCTCCCTTTTTTTGTTTTTTGTTTTTTTTTGTTTGGGAGAATAGATGCAACTCTACATTTTCACTTAAGGCAGTTTTAGATAATTTCTAGTTCTTCAAACAATGCATGGATCTCACACATTTCAAACTTTCAAGTTAGGGTTGTTTCCCATTTATACAAATATATATATTTAACTTTGCATTGCTCACAGCTCATAGCTCACAGCTCTAAACCTAGGCATTTTTCAATCATATGCCTAATCACTATGTGTCACTGTGATTCTCAAGTATGGTCACAAGTTCGTTTAAATTCGTTTCCAAAACCAACAAAATAATCAAACAAAAACAAAAAACATAAACGTGTCAGGACACAAAAGAAAAAAAAAAGAAAAATGCTGCCACCCGAACAAGGCAGAAGTCTGCATATGTTGGCTTTTAATAGCATGCAGCTTGTAACATGGTAGACTAATGTGCCTGTGTTAATTCAGCTCCATATTATTGTGTGAAGTTGCACTGGGTTGGGAGTGGTTTTGTGTGTGTCACATTTTTGGTGAGCCAATGGCTGGAATGGGGTTGGACTAATTAGAGGCAGGTGTACTTGATTGCACTGATACACCGGTCTTCTTATAGCCCACACTACAAACACTGCTGTGTTGTTTTGTCTCTCTGTGCAGGTATGTAATGTGATGAAATCAGATATGTTTGGGATGGACGGGTTTTGCCCTATGAATTTTATATTAGGTGTGTCGTTTTGTCTCTCTGTGCAGTCCAGGGCCTATTATATGCCACAGCCTAAAGGCAGCAGGGTTGCAGAGGCTTGAGTGACCACTGACTATATGCTTGCAGGGTGGTGGGTCTCCAAGGACAACTTCTAACCCTGTTAAAGGCAACATGTGGAGTGCAACTTGGCTGTGTGGCATAGCTGGCTCTGGCCTTGGGACTGTGTGTTTTTATACAATTCATAAGTGGGACACTGGACTGTTTTATCTTTTATCTCTTGATATATTTTTTGTCAACAAATTATCTTTTAGAATTTTATTGACTGACATCTTTTTGCCCACGACTGAGACGGTTGGTCAGACCTAGAGTCTTTCTTTGGGTGTGTTACAGCAGCTTCTGCTCTAAAAGAAACAAATAAATAAAAAGAAAAGAAAATGTGTAACATGCTCATCAGCTTAGCAGTGTCTACATATTTAATTCAGCTTCTCAATCCTGTAGTTTTAGCTGTTGTCTACAGGGTTTTGCTTATTGGTTGTTATTATAGGTGTGCTCTATATCTCAGCAATGTGTCATTCTAGGATGATAGGTTTCAAGCTGGTCAAGTGCCTCTATGCACTTCATTAGTTTAGTTATTCTCTGTATTGTCTTCATCTCACATGTCATTACACTGAGTTTTAGCAAACCTTAAGCTTGATGCAGACTACTGCTTAACAATTATCCACCTTACATCATAACCGATTAAGGTGCCTCTTCATATTAATATTATGTCATTGTTAATATTATACCCTTTGTCTTATATAACAGCAATAGCATATTATAATATTTTATCAGTGTGTACCACTATACTACTCCTGAGCCAATTTGTTAGTTAGGATCATCTTATTCGGCAAACAGATAATTTAGAATTCATCCAATCTGCGGTCACATTTGTTCTCTCTGTTGCATGGCGGACCAGGCAGTTCTATTATAATATATTATTTATATTTTATTTTGTATCCATCAAGGGCTTCAGATGACCTGCAGAATCATCCTTTTCCCAGGGTGGAGACAGTTACCTTTTCACACACTGTCCTTGGCTGAACAGTGACACAGCCTTAATATACCTTATTTATTTTATTAAAATATTTTCGTGTGAATTATTTGCTTTATATTCATTTTATACATGCTGGGCATGGTCATCATGCCAACTGTGTTTCATTGTTAATATCACTTTACAGGTTGTTATCCTTGCTATTATTAATTTCAAATACTCTAAAGATAATTTCTACTGTAATTTTCCCTTTGTTCATCTTTATTTCGTACTTTTTATATTTATATCTACTCAGTGGGGTCTGTTTTCAACCCTTTTAAACTACTTCAAACTACTGTGATCTCTAGTTTTCACTTAATAAGGGATTATTAAGTTCTTCCTGATATGGGTGGTGCTGCAGATGCGGCTGCAGGAATGAGTGATGGCTTTCTAAAAGGATTGTGGGAACTGCACAGTGTCTCGTCTTCTGGTTTTACTAAACTGGCAGTTGAGTTCTGTTCTTCTGACTGTTTATATTTTGTTTTCTTAAATCTCTCAGTTTACAGACACTGTTTTTGTCCGGCGTCTGGACTTTTCTTTTCTCACCACTGCTCGTCAGCAGGAGTGAGTTTTAATTTCACTTGCTTGATTACCCATCTTATTTATGTATTTACTTATTTTTGTTTAAGTAATATATACACAATACAGCTGCTATCACCTTCGCTGGTATTAGAGACGAGAGTGGTTGCTCACACGCCCTTCTACTTTCGGACTATTTCCAAAAGCGGTGTGAACTTTACGAGACGGAACTCGACCGTTCTCTCAACTCACCAGCACGTCAGTGAATAGCAGTAAAAGAAAAACACAGTAGGAGCAGCTCAGTCTCTTATTGGACCGTGAAAATTCAGCTTGCTCCATTAATTAAAACAATACACACACACACACATTCACATTCACAGCTTCGACGCGCGCGACCGGAACCCTTATAATAAGGGGAGCTCCCAGAGCTACTTACTCCCTAGACCCAGTCTAGACCCAGCTGGGGGAGCTACCCAGAGCTCCAAAGCTACCAGTCGACGAGCTTCCAAAGCTTCCAGTCGACGAGCTACGCTACCAGTCGACGAGCTCCCAGAGCTACCAGTCGACGAGCTACTTCCGCTATTTTAAATTCCCTGAATTCAAAATGCGCTTTTACGCAAGATTGTGTCAGTGTGTCTGTATCTACCTGGTCGGTGTCGCCGGGTCTGGTCCACCTCGATCGGGTCCCACCACCGTGGGTCGCTTTCTAAGACGTTGGCCAAGACCCGAATTTAACGCTCTTGGTCTTTTTCCACACACCTGGTGTGTGGGCTGTCGACAGGCGAACAACGTGGACTGGTCACGGAGATGGGACACGATGGAGGTGATCCGGCTGTCGAAGGACCAAGAAATGTTGGGGGAAAACTCTGTAAAAGACCCAGGAGAAATAAAGACACAATGAGACAAAGTTACTTTCTTTATCAAACGTGTACACGGGTGAGCTGCTAAGAACAACTCACACCATGCACAGTGGCTTGGTAATTTTTATAGGAAAGACAGTGAGAACAGGATAAGAAAATACAAAACAAATAAAATAAACAACTCCATATGTGGCGCTAGTCTCGTCAGCAGAGAGCTGGGAGAAGGCTGTGAGAGATAAAACAATCTAAAACAATATGTCCCAAAACAGTATGTCTTTGCTGAGAAAGTCTAAAAAGATAATTGTAAACTAATCTAACCATAGGCAAAGGGCAGACAAAAGGCATCTTTGTACATTTAAAAGAAGGTAAAGAAACATAGAACCATTTTTCCTGTAACAGTTTATTTGCTTGTTTCTGCTTGATATTCATACAATACACTAACAATAGATGGCAAATTGATCAAAAGAAAACAACCACATTTTAGGGGGGATTTTTTTATTCAATAAGAAAGAAAAAGGTAACAGCAAGTGAATAATTTAAATAATGATTTAAAATCAAAACTGAACTGAAACCCTTCAGTTGCATGAATGATAGGAATACTAACAATTATCTTTCCATAATGAATGCCAATTTTGATTATGAGAGGAGTGAAATTTCAAATAATGTAAAAATGCCTAGCTTTATTTACCTGTCTGGTTGAATTGTGGTCAAACGTGCTGTCATATTTTAACCAGTAGATGGCGCCTTTTACTTAGTACTCTTGCCTATGAAAAGAATGCAACACTGATGAATAAGTGGCAAGTGCAGTGGGTTATTCGTGTAGTGTTTCCCCACTATGTGTTCATATATGTTTCATATGTCCTCACTGTAAAAAAATCCTGGAAATGTCTGACATTGCCAAGATATAATACTCTATGCATTTAGGTGAAATTAACACTTTCATGCTGGACTTTCTCAAGCACTGACACGTTCTACACGCACTGCATGATGGTTAGTGAAGTCCAGCAGTTCTGTTTAAGCTCTGCACATATTTCACATATGAATTGCTTTCTGCTTCTGCATATAGCAGTAATGTTGATTATATACTCTTGCTTGTTTTTATTAGAAGGTGAATCAGGCTCCTACCCTCACAAATGTACAGAACATAGAGCACAGCTGTTGGCATATTAGCCCATTGTGTGATCTATGATTGTCTGTGTCCTGTGACTGATGGGGATCAGTTATTTTTTCCCCCCCCCATTATTACACTTGCAAATCGCTACAGTTTCTGATAGGAGCTCATGTAATGTTTATATGCTTTTTATGGTAAATGGTAAATGGCCTGTATTTATATAGCGCTTTACTAGTCCCTAAGGACCTCAAAGCGCTTTACACATCCAATCATCCACCCATTCACACACACAGGTGATGGCAAGCTACATTGTAGCCACAGTCACCCCGGGGCACACTGACAGAGGCGAGGCTGCCGGACACTGGCGCCACCAGGCCCTCTGACCACCACCAGTAGGCAACGGGTGAAGTATCTTGCCCAAGGACACAACGACCGAGACTGTCCAAGCCGGGGCTCGAACCGGCAACCTTCCGATTACGAGGCAAACTCCCAACTCTTGAGCTCATTTTATGAGATTCAGTGCTGGCCCTGGATGACTGATTTCGACTTGTGGTCTGTGCATGTGAGCCATGTGTAAGGTGCAGGACTGAAGGATAAATAAATTAAATTAAAGTAAAAGGGTAAATGCTGTGAGAAACACAGCCCATTAAGGACAAATTGCAACTTGGGTACTATAAATGTTTCAGCTACCAATAAGCCCTTCAAGATCATTTGTCTTAATCAGGCTGAAATTTTTTTCCTAATTCTCAACCTACTGTCTAATCCAGTTTCCTTAACTCTTTTGCACTTTCTCAGAGGAACTGCCTTTCCAAGTTATAACTTGTATCTCTGTTTTTGCCACAGGCCAAAATTATTCCTCATATTAATCTCACTATCTTAACTCAAGTCACTCAATTTTGCTTCCTTGACAGGATGATTTTCCTGAGTCACTGCAGTTTCAGTGCACATTTATATGGCATTTCGTTTCTGTTATGTTTTTGACATTTTTTTGTTCTGGCCTTCATCCATTAGTTCCTTACATGTCCTAAAAAAATATTGTGTAGTCTGTGTTTATGTTGTGTTTTAATTTGTTCACATTTGTGTCTGAAAGGTACAGTGTGTAAATAGTGTCAGCAAGTGGCCCTCTGTTGTGCTTCTTTCTGTTTGCTATGTCATGATATATATCCATATTCATTAGCCAGAGATTCACTGCTCTGCAGACCAAACACTGTGGGCTACTTTTCTGCAACCAATCCAATTGTTTTGTTTGCTAATTTGTTTGTATACCTCAAATGAGCTAAAATATACAAATACCACAACATATCTTGTAAATCCTCATGGGAATGTGTTACTGTAGGGATTTTGAATGTGTGGGCGTAGGTCTTTTGGTTAAAGTGTTTTCTTATCTGTTGTTCCTGTTAGAAAAGGAATTTGAGATACTGTATTGAATCTTCAAATCAGTAGCTATAGTCATTTGTGAAATGCTGTCTGTGGCATATAAAAGGACACACCCATCCAGGGCACCCTGCTGTTTCAACCCTCCTGTGCTTGCTAAGTATATAAGGCTGTTGCTATAGAGACTATTCCCCAAATAGCCGTAACCATGGAAACTGTCTCCAGGAGAGAATGAAATAAAGAAACGGATGTTGCATCTTTGCAAGCATTTTTTTTAAACATGAACTCTTGAACCTCTCTCATCACAGTCTCCCCTCTTTGGATGAAAACTGGAAAGAAGGAGACTTTATTAGCATTAGTATTGGGCTATTAACTCAGCATTGAAAATGTCTTACATTTTGTTCAACCGAGACTACAGATAAAAGCAAAGTAGGAAATTTGATTTTTTTTAACAGTCTAAAGTAGGAAACTATTGAATTTCCTGACAAACTGGATAAATGTATTGATTATCAATGCGGCATTTTATCTAGGCCAGAATGAGTAATGGCTCACTACTGTGTAGGTGTTTCGACAAACTCACACACTGGGATACATCAAATCTACTTAGCCACTCTATTAAATTATGGTGCATCTGGAAGCTTACTTTCACATGGGACCATTTGGATCATCTGTGACCATGCTTTTAATGAGGAGAAATTAGGCACCCAAACTAAGTACCTCAATGTGCTTGTCTTTCATCTCTGTAGGGAACAAGTCTTTGTACCTAACTGCATGTCAGTTCAGAGAAAGAAGGATGTGAGCATGTGTGACAGAGAAGAGCTGCCTGCAGATATTTTGTTCGCCATGCCCTCTGTAAGGAGATGCACTTGTTTTCTATATTGCCTGCCAAAAAATTTTAATTGTAAAGGCAACTTTTAAATAGGTGTAGTATTTTAAACGTGCACATGAACTGGGTGCTAAAAAATAGATTTTTTTCCCCTTAAAACCTGAAATAGATTTAGTCACTATTTAATTGGCCTTCAAATGGCAGGGGAAAAGCACAGAGCTATCTCTCTCACACACACAAGACAATATGTTCACATGTATTTTAATAAAGCAAATTTTATTAGTGATTTATAAACCAAACACATTACCACTGTATCCATTTATGGAAAATAAAAAGTCAAAAAAATAAATGAAGTAAATGAAATTCACTACGTCACTGTCACAGTTGATGAGAGGGTGTACAAAAAAGGGTTTTACAACAGATCTTGGCTGATCCAATCAGAACAGCACATAGCCACCATAATTCACCACCATACATTGGAAAAGAATGACAGCATGAACACTCACTAAACACAAGCATACACTACATATATCCTTTTATTTTTTACACTGGATTTTTTTCTCTTTTTTATTTTTTAAGAGTGAAAGGGAAGTGATAGCTCATCATAGGATCATACATATTTCAGTTACAATAATACAGTGTTAGTTAGGTCATCATGTCAAAGCCAGACACAGAGTGATTTTTTTTTCTTTTTTTTCTTGCTTTGTTTGTTCTCCAAAACAAAATTATCATTGGTGAAAGAAAAATAATGAACTTGCGTTGAAAGGTATCACACTATAGCATTTACAAATATCTAAAGAGGTTTAGTGGATGCCATACAACATCTGTGGAGCGTGAAGATTTTAGTACATCGATGTTTGGCAGAGACAGAAGTACATACAAATATCTCCTGTGCGAGTAATGAAGAAAAATGATAATACAAAAGAATAAAATCATAGCCATCTATCTATTTATATATATATTTCTCTATATAGTATGTGTTTCCTTAGAGCAGTACATGCAGCAGCCACTTAATGGAGTGACGTCATACTGAGCCGCAAAACTCTGGGGATGTGGCAACAAGTTACAGGCAGGGGGAGGGAAACCAACAGAAGCAGGCCTTGAGGCTAGTGTGTGTGCCCCTACTTCAAAACCTCTTGAGAGAGGATTGGTGGGATATAGCTCTGGGATCGGAGTCCTTAGTTGCCCATATTCTTATCAAGTTTCAATTGCTAATGTAGAGGCAATCTAGTCTACGCTACATTTACAGCGTACATACAAGCTAATATGTGAACAATCAGCTGGAGAACTTCTCTTGTACATGGAGAGGGAGGGCCAGCCCACGGCACCTGTCTCCTCACTCTATCCCAGTCCTCCAGGGTCCCTGTAATCAGCCTCATCCCACCTGGTCCTCTCTCATTAGTGGCTACAAACAGGAAATGAACCACATAGTGTATTATTCACAAGTTAAAAGCGCTGAACCGTTTTGCACTTAAGAAACATCTGACAAGAGTTCAGGGCATAGCCCCTCTCCCCAACTGGGTTTCCCCAGGCCTCATCCACATTACTCCATGCTGCTCTCAGCAGCACACCACAATGTTCAGAACGGGCCACTCCCAGGACTGATCCTGGGCAGGGGGTTAGAGTGGGGATTAGGGTCAGTGTTTGAGGGTAAATGGTGATGGGTATGTCAAGCAAAAATCATTTAAAGCTATGAAGAAAAAAAGAGTATGTTATAATGAATCTCTTCAGAAAATGAATGAAAACATAACATGTTTACAAACTTCATTGTCACAAAAAAAGGCGGTTTGGGCAGGAGAAGATGGCTCCTGGCAGCATGGGGCAAGTACAAGCAGGTGAGCATTTGTAAACTCAAGGTATTGGGTAAGGACTGGTTGCTACCAAACATTCAAAGCAGAAAGCATTAGGCTTTTGCTGCAGTGGGGGAGGAAAGATGGTGTTATCAAAGACTCTCCTGATGAACTCAAAGTTTTCATTAGAGTCCACTGACTCAGCATGGAGTCATGTGCCAGCCCTGCTGGACTCTCCCCTTGGTGATACTCAGGAGAATCTGAGGTGTCTTCTCTCCATCTTTCCAGTGTTCTCTGCATTCCTCAGTTGGGGTTCTGGCGGAAGATGTGTTCTTTCAATGCAGTGAGCAAATACAGAGTGATTGCAAATCATGCTGCATCAATCCTGAGAGAGTTGATGTGCACCTCATAGGCAACTGTGCAGGGCAAAAAGCTTGCAGTGTCTGGTTTCAAGCACTTTTCTTTTATGCCAGCTGTTTTTTGCTCCCTCTCTCTTAGTGTCAAGTGCTTTCTGTGTCCACTTTTTCATGATAAGTTTGTGTTTGCATGTTTGAATATGTGAGCATGCGTATGTGCATGTGGTTTCATTGAGATCTCAGGAAACACTGTTGGTAATTACCAGAGGAATCTGCAGCAGTTTCTTGTTAGCCTTAATTTAGGTGACTCTCGCCCATGATATTTACAAGTAGAGTGTGTCCAGCTCCAGACTGCAGAAATCTGTCTCAGTCTTTTTTTTTTGTTTCTTCTTTTCCTTTGCTGGCACAGCTTTTAGTTGTTCTCGTAAAAGCATCTCATCTCCTCTGAGAGAGAGAGAGAGAGGGAGTGATTTATACACTTTAGTTTGGATGGGGTAAGACAGAGGTGCCAATAAGCCCAGTGGGTTAAAGGATGTCGTGAGTTGACTTGGGGTGTGTAGGCACATAGGGGTGTGGGGAAAACGCTATAATTTTATTAGGTATTGTATTATTTGTTCAATCAAGGCAAGATCTGTAATTTACCACAATCAGGAACTGAAGGTAAAATAAATCTTGAAAAGGCCAGGTTCACAAAGGAGAGAGATTTTTAAATTAATATTATGATCAAAATGTGAAATTAGGAAATAGTTTTACAATGTATTTTTCCCAGTGGACTTAAGTTGATACCTCTGTTTTAACAACACCCTTTTCTACTTTGTAGTTTTAATTCTCTTCTCATCTACTCATCTCCATCATCTTTTCCTTTATCCTTCTTGTCTTTCTTTTCCTTCTTCTTCTTCTTTTTCTTCTTGGCCTCCTCTTTCTTTCCAAAGGTAATGAAATCACTCTTGTCGTCCTCGCCTCCTTGGTTTTGTCTGATAGATATTATGGCAGGGGAGCCAGGGATAATGAAGGCTTCTGGGGGAACTTCTCCAGGTTTTAGGTGTTGTGGAGGTGCACCTGGACCACCGGGGCCATAGCGAAAGTGCCAGCTGTTGCTGTCTACGCCAGCACCCATCGGGGGCGAAACCTCTCCTCCTTCACCATCTGAAAGAAAAGAAAAGATGGAATAATAGTTTATATCACGTTTCTTTTTTTCTTGAAATGACTCAGTGGTGGCTGTGTGCTACTATAGCACTGTACGTTTACTACCAAAAAAAAAAAATAATGGTAAACTATGGTGGTATTTTATGGTCATCCTTTCCATTATTCTGTGTCCTTCAAATGTCTTCATGTCATCAGATTTATATTTTTGATTCTTAATTTCTTAAAGATATCAGATAAAAGTAATCATTTTAGCTTATAAAGCATGCCTATAAGAGGCAATCACTGTGTAATCTGCTACTGCAAAGTAAATGAAAAGCACAGGGAAAATCTGTCCTTCACATTCATATACATTAATCAGATTTACTAGGTTAAAAGTCCAAATGCAGTTAAATGTCAATGATCTCCACAGCAGTCAATGAAAAAAAAAATTATCAGTACATAATTATTGGTAACAACAGACATGACATGATATAAAAGGTGGGAAGTGGTTGAACTTTGTGGGAGGTTTAAAGAAAGAAAATATAAAGTGGGCAGTAAATCAAAATCTCCCTACCTATCCAAGCTAATATGACTTTAATTACTATGTTAAAAGCTGAGAAAGGTCTTGAACTGAAGCTGTGAGAGGAATTTACCTTGGAGAAACATTTCAATTTTATTAGATAATGTATTAGCTGCTGCAGCCAGCTCTTGGGTTATACACTGCACTGCTAGAAATGGTAGCATGTTTATGAATGGATGCAGACATAACACACCATTATTCAGTCACAAACAGCTGTATTTCGAAAGGCCTGGACAGCCAGCCTGACAATGCTTCAATGCATGATCACATCCTTACTTAGTTGGTTGGTACTTTGTTATTGCACAGAACATGATAACATAAGGCACAGTCACTTTGGTTCTTTCCTCACAGAAATTACCTACTTGCCACACTTGCTTTTCATATTCCTTATATTACTCTGACTCCTTTTCTGTGTTCTTTGCAAAGAGGAGATAAACTGAACACGGCTCTATTCAACCAAAAGTAACAGAGTCTGGGAAAAGAAGTGTGACCTCATGCAGTACCCAGAGTAAAGAATACCAGCTTCCAAAATTATCTTATTCTTTTATTACCTACTGAGCTTTCATGTTACACACTATGTCTTAATTTTTTTTTATTTCAAGTCAAATGTCAGCCTAAATACAAACATGAAAGGCTTTGTTTTTGTGGCAGTTCTATAACTATTACAGAAAGCACTCAACAGCACTCACTGTTTGGTAATTTCCTGACATTTAAATTTGCTTTGTGGCGTTTCAGTGCCTAATACAGAGGCCTAATGCACAGGCCAGAGGAGATGCACAAACACATGGGAGGTTCGACTGAGGCAGCGAAAGAAAATTGTTGTTCTTTGGTAAAAATGTGTCTTACCAAAGTAAGACCTGAGAGGCCTGCAGGGCCATAACATTAATCTGCTGTTGAAAACGTAATACTAAGCCAGTGTGACAGAAAACTTTTAAATACACTAAATATAACTTTTTAATTATGATTATTATGAATATCTTGTGTAGTTAAAAAAGAACCTCAGACATAAAAACATAATTTTCACTTCATGAATGTAACAGTAGATGTGAGCAAAGGCAGAACTGGGGGAACTGTTTCAATAAATCCGGATAACCCACATAAACATTACATTGATAGGAATTATAGTGGCTATAGTGAAAGAGTGATACACCCAAACTCTCGGGTTCCATCAAGTTGAAGAATAATAAACTAAATCCAATTCTTATGTTCTATTTAATTTTAAAAAAAAATGTCTTCGTTGTTTCTTAGACTTGTTCCCTCCTTTAAACTTATTAGTTGGGATGAGATGTGTCCCGCTGATTGAGGCGGGTACTCCTCTAAAGCTTGTCTTGTTGGGAAACTGCCCAAGCTGAATCAGAAAACAGGATTTTTTTTTCAAATTTGAATAATAGCTGACATGATTAGGTGGAATAGAGAAACTACCAGGCACCTACTAACAATCGGTTCAACATTTCAATAATTTTCAAGCGAAACAAATAAGCAATTTAAAGTTTTACCTTCTCCAGTGTAAACACTTGCATATTCATTTGCACTTTATTACACTGCAATTTGAATATATGTGTTTTAGACAGTTGGTTGGGCTTTAAGAAACAATGAATAGTAATACACTAAAAAAAATAAAAAAAATAATCATTGAAATAAAAATGAAAATAATTAAGTGGGCCATGTATTTGCATCATTCCCCATTGCTATAGCCCGCAAATATCATGCTTTCATTGACTGTGACAACACAGCTGTAAGAGCTATAGAGAGAAGACTGAACTTGACAAAGAGACTGAGAAGATCAGGGCAGACAGGCTTTCTCTAAATGTAGACCGAGAGACAGAAAAAGTCACATTCATTAAGATGACAGCCTTTCTCCCATGGATAAGCCCTTATCCCTTTCCCCCCAGCAGAAATATAAGACTAATTTTATAATCGCAAAAGCAGAGGAGAAACAAAGAAAAGAAAAACTGAAGCACTAAATGAAAATGCATAACACTGAAATACTGGCAAAGCTTTGCTCTAAAGTGTCCAGTCTCTTGCCTCTAAGAAATTACCTGTCTAATTCAATGTGTGAACTTGATGAGACAGCAGTGCCTCCATGCAAAGTTACAATCATAAACGGAATAACACCCTGGAGAGTGATGAGTCATGCTGGGAGCATGCAGATGGGAAACAGTAAGGCTGAGTAGAGTGACACTAATAAAAAAAGACACTGTGTTATGCGGGATTATAGGGATGTGGGGTCAAGTGAGACTATAGTCTGGTCATGATCGGCTCTGGTGCAACTAAAAAGGTAATATCATAACAGAATCCCAACTCTGTAAGGCTCATGGGTCATTTTGATGTTACTAACTACAGTAGACAGTGATGTGTATTAGATCTGAGATGTAACTGCACATCTGTCACTTTTATATTTAGCACTTTGATGTGCTAAATATAAAAGTGCTTGTATGTCTCTTCATTCCATCTTCTTTGTATCTTTTACTTCACAGTGGTGACACACTCGCCTCACTCAACACTGATCTCAACATTATTGCATCAATATTAAATGCTCATGTTTTTCGCACACTAAAACTCCACACCCTCTTTCCTCTGTCTATCTCTCATTTCCCCTGACCTTTCAACTAATGTAGCATGGAAATTTAGTCATCCAACTGCCATCCCTCCAGTTAATGACAAGAGTCTTAATCAAGTCTAACAGTGTTTATAGTAACATCAATGTGACTGGGTATTAAACAGTTTGTCCATCAGTGATAACTACCATGCACATTAGAGATGAAGATGTTCATGTATTTCATAGTTATGACTATTGCCCCTGTCTGAAAACCACCTGCCTTTGCACTGCTAGAAAGATACAAGCCACTCCAATTAATAATTTTGGATTAGCAGTCTGGGTTACTGTCAGTGCTCTCCTGAGCTGATCTCTGGAGTCCCCAGTCGTGCTTCTCTGCATGCAAATGTCCCATTGCTCCCCCTGTGCAGCCAAAGGTTTTCACAGCCACTCAAATCACCCCAGCTCCATTTTGCCACATCTACTTTATTCATCCGCTTGTCCTGCCTTACCATCGGCCACTCGGGCAGAAGCGCAGTGGAGCGCAGTGTAGCGTTACATAACGAGCTGAGAAGCAAGAGGAGGAGGAAGAAAAAGGAGCCAGAATGTGCAAGGATGGATGCAGATATGAAGCACTCACCACCAAAACGGAGGGTGGGAGCAGAGAAAAAAATGTATTAAAAGATCCTCAAGGTGCATTTTGTTTTGCTTTTACCATACTGCAGTGGGACCACACCCTTTTCTAAAATAGCACCAGTCTCTGTTACTGTTCTGTGCTGAGCATTGAGTGTGTGTACATTTTAATAAAAACAAAATGTGATAATACCGTATACCTAAAAGCCTAATTCTAATTCATGCATCCAGTTTTTTTTACTGCCTTTGTGTTGATAGAAGAATACATTTGGGTGGCTGAATAAATCACCACACATTCTAAACTGTGCTGACGGCAAATGAAATAAGGATACAGCTAAGGGTAAAAATACTATGCAGCTGCAGGTGTTTGCAGGTATTCAACAATTATGCATTAATATGCAGTATGTATGTGTCTGGATGTGTCTGTTTGGGTTTCATGCCAGACTGATCACCTTGCTATTTGCTCCCACCTAGATCATGTGGCAGATGGTGGACACAAGTCCCCAGAGACAGGGTTTAAATTTAATGTAAAATGACAATAATTTTCAGTGTATGAGTAGAAGTTTGAGACATTCCTATTTGTCTGTATAGGGTTTATGTAGCCATGCAGGTGCTATAACAACAACATTTAGAAAGTGGAGATCGATTTATTCTCCAGAGAGAGGGAGAAAAGTAAGAGAACTGGCAAGATATTTAAATATGGGATGGAATAAAAGAACAGACTGACAATAAAGGAAAGTAAATATCTGAGCTAGGAATAGAAGGCAGATGGTGAGTAGAAATTCAGAAACAGTCCCACATAGCTTCTAGACTGTTCTACCTTACCTTTAATCTGACACACACACACACACACACACACACACACACACACACACACACACACACACACACACACACACATTAGATACACCTTAAAATAGTTCTTCTTACAGTGTTATGGCATGCCACCTTTCAGTCCCCAACTCCCAAGGCCATATGTTTTTTTAATCCAAAAATCTGCAGAACAAAGGAGTCTAGCCTAATTTTATGGTCAGTATAATACCATCAGCAAATTTCCTATTTTTCATACTAAACTCATATTAAGTCAACTTAGTTTCACTACATATTTTTCTCTGATTATTATATTATAGTTTTAAGACCACTCACTTAACCAAAAAACTGCATCAAGAAATTATGACACGTGGCCTTGAATTTGACCATTAGTCTGTCGGAAAGTCTTCTTTACCTACCACCTATGCAAATGCACACTTCCTTTCAAATGAGACTGACTAACGAAGTGAATGTAAATGACGATTTTATGCTCCTATTTTCTGGAGAGCAATTATAGGATTAAGGGAAGAGGCACTAAATGAGTATAATGCAGCATCTCTCTAAACTGTCTCCCTCAGAGTTGTCCTTTTTACTTTACTCTTCAGTTAATTGTTGCCACTGTAGTTGGTCACTATTAAGTCTAAAACATTTTTCTGTTCCTCTGTGTATATGGGACATTTCAGTTTGCATGCAAGATCTAGCGTAATACAGAAAACACAAAACCTGCATCCACCTCTGCAGTACACCACCGCCCCAATGAATGTAGGTCACCCTCCTCACTCCAACTCTCACTATCTAAACATATCCTTTCTCCTTTAACTCTCTCGTTCCCTTTTGCTCATGGAGATTTCACCTCCTCCCACTGCCCTTCACCTGATGCTACAGGGTGCTTTTTTCCTTTGCCCCCAGCGTGCTTTCTCTTCTCCATTATCTTTTGTCCCATACCATATGTTTGCACCCCCTCCCCCCAAACATAACAGCTCTCCCCACCTTCCTGCCTGCCCTGCCAATATTAGCAGCCATGAATGGTTGCTATGGAAACTACATCCTCCAGTGAAGCAGTAGGACATAAGAAGGAGTCATGGTGACAGTGCTTATGGTGATGGAAAATAATACTGGGATCACTCTGTCTCCCAGCAACATGAGACTCATATTTCTTTCTCACTTCTTCTCAATCATTCTGATCCTGCCTTCATCTTCACCTTGTCTGTTATTGTCTGATAGGATTTTTATTTCAAACCCTTTGCATTACAACCTACCCATCTCCTTCCCATCACCCTTGCTGCAGTGCTGTGCAGCTCTCTGTGCAGTCCCAATGAGTGCTTGGTTTAGTGACTAAGCTGTGATATAGACGGGGGCAGGAGACAAAGACCGAGAAGGAATGGACAAAGGAGAGGAAGAGGGAGAGTTACGCACCAAGCAGAACCCTGATTTCATTAATATGGGCCTGTTAATCTGGGCGTGGGCTATTCTCCATCTGTCACAGCAGGAGCAGCACACAAAGCAGGCAGCCAAAACACACTTAGAAGCACAGCCAAGGACTCACAGACACATTCACATACACATGAAAACACAAGACAACAAAACAGACACACAAATTGATACCGCTTTGCAAATCCGTATATACTAAATAAAAAAGAAAAAAACAGGGGCGCTGTCGGCTGTCCCTCTGCGTCTCACACTGGAGCAATGAAACGGACTTTGCGGTAGAACAGCATCCTTTACTTTCACCACCCAAAATATTCTCTTAACAATCAACTCTAAAGCTGGCCTAACAAACATGATTTTTATTATAAACAGTACAGCCTATGACAGGCCACATTTAATCCTTATCTCACATTGTCTCATTTCTGAGATATTATAAACAGAATCAACAGGAAAGTAAAAACACGAATCATTTTCATTATTTTCCTCCACTAAAACAAAATGTTTTTAATATTATCTGACATTTTTATCCCTGAATTATTCCTCTCTTTTCTATCTCGCAGGTTTTTAAGTGCCAGCAGGCTGTAAGTCCTCAGCCAAGGCAAGAAATCGATGGCACAGCGGAGGAGGATGTGCATACATGTGTGGATAGGAAGAAACAGTAGTCTCTGTGTGGGTAGTTTGTCTGCCTGCTGAGCCCACCGCCTCCTGTCTATAAAAGATACCAGGCCATGCCAGCTCCACATTCTTAATTACTACAAATCACCTCTTTATCTAAATCTAATTGCAATTTCATCCTTGCTACAACCTTCTTAATGTACATATGTCAGTCTCATTTGTTCGCCTGTCTTCACTTGCACTTTTTTCCACTATTTCTCTATTTAACTCCTAATCTTTTTGGATCCCATGATCATGACAAAAGTCAAGAGTTCACAACTGAAATCCCTCTGTTGAGGGTGCTAATTCTGTCTTCTAAATTTTAGTTATGGGCACTGGAAATGCACTGCGATTAGCATTACAATGCCTGTAAGAGCTCACATAAAAGCTGTCATTTAGCATTTTTGTTTTCGTGCTGTCACTGTTTGCAGGAATTGTTTCCCTATAATCTTCTTTGCAGTATTTCATTGAATAATTAACAAGGTCTTTTTCACCCTAATGAAGGCCAGATATTAAAAATGTATAATTTCCTGTTTTCTGTAAGTAAAAGGACTTCTATCTTTGAGTGGAACACTCTATTGTCATAATTGTTTAGCACATTAAGGATAAATCCCTAACTTTATGAGTCACAATGGCATAGTGGCCCTTTTGAGGCTTTTTCACTCTTGCAGGATCTGCATAATACCTGACAACAACAATAGATGACTTGCATATGATTGCATTCAGTGCAAGCAACAATGCACAGCTACAATCTGATTTTTTTTTATCTCAATTTTAAAAGATTACAAATGCATTTAAATATTGAAAAATGCTATTACATTTAGCTCATCCCTAATCCACATTTAAAGGAGGATGACTGTAATCATTTATAATTACGCTTCACTAATGTGTTTATGTTAATGTTTGTCCTCTGTGAATCAGTAGCTTGTGCTTCCCCAAACGTCTTGCTGATAATTCAATCAGCTATTGTCACTTACACTTCCTCTCCTTCTCTAAATTTTTTTCTCTTCCTGCTACAAGAGAGCAGAGATATCCATCTCCACCTACCTAGCACATGTCATTTCCTTTCCCTTTGGCAGCAGGAAGCGGTAGGAGATGGTCAGGCAGTCTCGTAGATGGTATCTTTGTCTTGATCGTTTTATTACAGTCCTGTATTTGATAACCACTGTACACACTCCTTGATAAGCTTTAAATGATGTGCTGTTGTTGGTGTATGACAATCTTAACTGCATGTTGTAATAGGAAAAATTCTAGTTTATTGTCACATTTATATTTAGGTGCTTAGAATTTCATTTTAGAATTTTGTATAATCTTTTATTTTTTAGGTGATGGACACATGTGTATCAATATGACCTGGTGTAACTGCTTAGCTATGCTCAACTGCTATGCTCAAGACCAGCCCAGGTGCTTCCTGTAGAAAGATAGTCCGAGTCCTCCCTGCCCAGCAACAACCTGGGTCGGATAAGCAACTGTCGTAACTGAAGAGATACAGAGAGTTGTTTTGTCAAGGTATAAAAGAGGAGCTGAGACGTCCCAAGGACAGAGCTCTCGTGACTGTAGAACTGGGATGTTTGCATTGCATACTTTATTAACAGAAATTTCCATCATAACTGTATGAACATGTGTCAAGAATTGTGCTTAACACAGAATCATTGAGCATTGTTTTAGACTTTCTGGACTAAACTAGCACTATGTGTATCATGGAAACCTCCCAGTATATGTATATTTAATTTTTAATCTTTAGCCAGAGGTATAATTAACTGTGCTTATTCTAGGTGGAAGTAGCTTGAGAGATTCTTACCAGCAGCACTGGAAGCAGTGGGCCAGTTCTGAACCAGAACCCCCTGGGCTCCCTGCATTACTGAGGACTCCTCCATATGCACTGAACTGAAACACACACACACACACACACACACACACACACACACACACACACACACACACACACACACACACACATCAGCATATTAAAGATCACAAAAGTATTTTTGCACACATATTATAAACAATATCCATTAAGATAAATTTTTTCTAATAGTATGTTAAGATTTCACATCTGAATTTCACAGCCCAAGGTATGGATTCAAAATCCAGTTTTCCTATCTCCATATGTTTCTTTTAATACACACTATAATAACAGTGGGGGTTGGTTAATGGTGCAGAAATCCCAGAACAGCTTCATTCAGATTAAGATTAAAGTAGTTACTCTACATTTTCCCAACATTTTCTGGATTATGGATTACAGAGGGCTGTTCTTACATTTTCACACCAACTCTGTGGGACTCCAACACCCTCTGCTCTACTGAAAAACACCACAATCTGTGTAGTGTTAAAAAGCAACAACAGAAATTCTACTACAAACCATGGTCCAATCTCACTGTGTCTGCCTTGTCTTGAAAAGTGGAAGATTATACTGTCTGGCTCAGACATTGTGGTTTTAGTAATAAAAAAAAAAAAAATTTAAAAAAGAGGGCACAGTTTGGTTATATCTACATGTCTTTAAAAGGTGTCCCAAATATCTGTTATCTAAGGATGGGAGGATGAGAGAGCCTCTGTTCAAAGGTGAATTCACCTAAAATTCACCTAAACTGTACACTTATATACCTGTGATTCATTATCCCATGGCAGGCTATCACAGCATGCAGTTACCAATATAAAATGATTTTACAAAATATACATACCATCTTAATTTGCTGTTCTAAAGCATCGTTTTATTCTGCTTCTCAGCCTGCTTCTACTTTAATTCAATTCATTGATCCACACAAATTTTGGCACTGACTATAGTTCTTCTCACAATTATCAGCTTAAAAATAGATATGTAGAAAATTATTTATTTCTTTTTACAAATATCCATGTGCAGTACTTTCTGTGATTAAAACCTGTCAGTGATTGTGTTTTAAAACAAGAAATCTAATGTCTATCAGAAATCTGAACCAGAACCAGTGTAGTAAAGTAATGTTTTGCAACTGATTATATTGTAGTTTTCTTTTCTTTTTAATACTGTGAACAGTTAAAATAGTATACAGCTAGAACTAGATTATGCATTGATGCATGACGAGAAGCGATTTGGTGATGGATGGAATTTTAAGCACTGCTAAAACACAGCATTATCGGGTACACTGATTAAATATTAAAGCACATTACAGTGGCAACAGGCAGACAGTATATATTTCACCTAATGGTAGTCTCTTTTTCTCATTTCCCTTGTAACCCTCTCCTACTGTCTGCAACCACTGTCTTATCAATTTTCAGGATTTTTCAGCCACTTATTGTTTTATTTCATAACTACTATGATCTTAAAATTAACTCATACTCTCATACTTTTATAACACACAGGAGAAAATGTGCTTTCCCCAGGGATTAGATTAAAAAAATGAAATAGGTCACTTCTATTAAATGGTTTTTCGGGTGTTGTATCCAAAGCCTCTCACACAAGATATGATTCTGATACTGTATAAACAGATGAAAATTCCGTGATGCTTAGTGATAGTCAACCTGAAACACATCAGCGAGAGTCAGTCATGAGAAAGATTAACTATATTAGACTGTTTCACTCAGACACATTAACTTCAATAATCCCCGCTGTAATTATGAGGGAATCTATGGAACATTAATGACACTCAGATGATGCGATGTTAATAATCTGGCATCAGATCGCATACATGAGTACATACATATTTGTATCTACAGAGATGATGTTTGAATAATGAAAAGAAACCAACACTCGATTCAGTGTTTCAGGTTGCATCTGTGTTAAGACAGATGTGCCACTCCATTCAAATACAGGTGGGACAATAGCACTGAGTATAAATAACGATTGGAGCTGTTTTAATCATACACACTATGACATGCATATACATATGCACAAGGGCCTTAGGAGAGACAAAGTGACAAAGGCAAAGTGTTTCTCAGCATGGGTGTCTTAAGCAATGTTTCTAGTTGTTTGGCATTAACACTTCTGATATTTTTTAAATGCCACCATCTGTAAGATGAGGACAGATTAATTTAGTCAAGCAATAAATGAGATAGTTAGATAGAGATAACTTTCCTACCTCATTAAACATGTAACTGTTTGTAATTATGGTGCCATCTCATAAGCATGACCCTCGATTTTGTAATTTGTAATGCGATCACTACCGTGGTCATGCAGCACACTCCCTGTCTCCTTGTAGCTATGTTTCCACCCAAAAAACTGCCCTTCATACATCACTGACCCCTCTCTGCTTCTAACCCTCCAATCCGGTCCCCATCTGGGCATGGTAACATAGAGCAATTCCTGAGTGTATTTCTTATTGCTGTGTCTCTCTTCTCCTATAGAGTATTAAAGATTAATTATTTCTGCTTATTTGAACAAAATGCTTAAATAAAATCTAAGGTACTTCTCTAAATTCTCTAAATTTACCTTAACTATATGTTTAATAAACATAATGTACAGTGGAAAATGGTAATTAATGGGTGATGTTAAGATTAAATCCTTCCACTTAAGGCAGCACTCACATCACTGCGAAGAATGCACAAAGATAATCCTTACTGGAATTAATGAATGCAAATGCCTAACCTGGCTAAATGTTTGATATGTAGCTGGGTAGGCTTTGTTAAATATTTTAAATTTTTGCCTGGTAGCCATTGGAATGGGAAAACTCCATACCCTTTACAACAGATCTCAATGTCAACTCAGTATCATTGCCCAAAAAAAGCTATTTTTTTTAAAATATACATTATTGTCTATGCATATATTTTCTGCTTCAATTCTAAGATAATGTTTAAATAACAGCCTGCTCTAAAAATAACAGACTCCCTTCAACTAATAAACTTGTAAATAACCCCAATGTACTTGCAGGTCTTTGTTTATTTTAAAATTACTCCACATAATATGCGGAAGCATGCTAGATCAATATCTTTATATGCAGATATTTGGAGGGATAATGACACCAGCAAAACTTGTTTTTGGAAGAAGACGAGTTTAACTTGGGTTTGCATTCATTTATTTAATGTTTAGATGTTACATCGGATAGAATTTAAATATGACACTAATCTTTTTCTATATACTATTTGGGAATAGGTTATGCAACTTCCATATATAGGGATTAATAAAATTTGTCAACTACTACAGATCAGTCATTTATAAAACTGTGCAGGAATTAATTATTGGCTTAAATCTTGAAAATATGATTTTTTTTTTCTTTGTTTACCTTTTGTTTTTCACCAAACATTGGAAATCAACTAGTGAGGTATGAAGAGACTTTTAGTGTAAAGTCACAAAGTAAAATTGGATCCTTACCTCTGCATTACACCTCCTGCTCTCAGGGAGGCTGAATATCTCCAGTCTGAATTTGGTGCCTTGGGCTGCAAGAGAGAGTGAGAGAAATTTAGTCTTAAGTACAGGTGAAAGCCAATACCATCTCATTAATAAGTCATGGCAACAACTCCTAGTGCAGTACACACACATTAACACACAAGCTAAGGCACCCAACCACAATCTATAGCAGCGATAGCTTGCCTCTTCGTTTGCAGAAAAATGACTGATGGATTGAATCATGTAGGTGTGCTCATGGCCTCCTATCCTCACACACTAGTTTCTTCCCCCCTCCCTCCCTACTCTCATCCATCACTTTGAAGGAAAAATGACTTTGAGAGATTTACCTCCAGCAGCCTACCAACTCTGTAGTGTTTCACAAAAGACCTGAAGCCACACAGACAGAATAAGTCCTCTTGGACTCAGCTGGGTGTTGTGTGTTTATCACCACTAGAACTCTTATTTCGTTTTATATATTAATGATCGACTCAAATTTCAGCTGTTAACCCAACGTCTCTTCTGCTTCCTCTCCATTCCCAGACGATTACTGGGCATGTTTTTCAGCAATGCTTAATCAGTATTTTTTTTAAGACAGTATCATCAGCTAGATTTTTCCTTCTCACCAAAGACCCACCCTTTCTACCCTGCCTCTATATATTCACCACCTACTCTTCTGTATTTGAGTTCCTTCTGTTCTGTCTTGTTTACGCTGATAAAAACCTTGAGTTTCACTGCCACACAATTTGCTTGAGTGAGTCTGACACATCTCACCATGGTAACTGTGAAGAGCCCAGTGTATATTTTACTCTACACCCACCTCCCTCTGTTAGTTCAGCCCAGTGAAGGTCACAGGTGGAGAAAGGAAGAGGGAGGGGAGGGCAGATATCAGATTAAGTCCCTCTATATTTAGACTCAGACAATTCTACAAAAGAGGGATAAATGAGCACCACAATCTCTGATTAACTGTCAGTGGTGCAATTTGTTAATGAGATCCTATTATGAGACTTCAGACACAAAGGTAAAACATCATATATCCTGAAAAAAGCAATTATAGTACTAATTGTTTGTTTGCAGCTTCCTAAGATGAGACTCAAATTGCGTCAAAATGGGCTGTTTGCAGCAACCACATCACCGAGATGAGATAGCATTTCCTCAGATCTCATCCTAAACCACTGACAAAGACAAAACAACCTGACCAAGGACACTAAATCCCCCCTGCCTGGCCATGCAGCTCATAAGAGACCCATTTACAATCCCATTTCCTTTCAAATATGACAGATGTTCACTTGCTACTGAAGCTGCATTGACCTCCATGAGTCTGCAGTGGACATTCATCACCCTTGAAATCCAATATTTGGTCTTAATGAGAGAAGCCTGGTATTCCTCCTGGAGTCTTTCAAACAGAGGATAATGTCTGCAGGGATATAGAGTGCTGTAGCATCTTTTCATACTAGGAACTAAAGGTGAACTTAATTATATGGAGACAATTTTTCACCAAAAAGCAATCAGTGAACAGATCAGTAATTTAGAAGGAAGTAAAAGACATTAGCTTGGCATTAAATACACAGTTAACGCAGGTTATTTTGCTCATTTTACTTTGTAAACAATTGAAATAAAGAGGGTAGAACAAGAAATAAATAAATAAATAACCTCTACAAATAAGACCAGATTGTCCACAAATGGAACTAAACAGCTTTGCTTAATGTTCGCCCTGTTGCTACACAGCAGTGGCCAAAGGGAAACTGGTCTGCCTGGCCGGATGGTGTTTATGGGGGTAAATGAAATCACACACAGTAGACTATACACACATTAGATAGAAACATCTGGAACATAAATATGTTGGTAATTTAGTTAGTATTCCTCCTAAGGAAAAACAAACCCACAAAACTAAAGCATTCACATAGTAAATGTAAACAAAAACAAACACAACAAAGAAATAAAAACCTAAGAGAATGAGAAATCAACGCATCCTATTTCATCATTTGAAAGGGAGAATATGAATTAAGTGAAGATGAAAAAACAAAATTCCCATGGGGTTTTTCGGTATATTAATTTCCTTGCCTCACAATACGTGATAAATTAAGGAATAGGAATAGTGTCGCACTCCCATTTTCTCGCCTTTTCCTTTATTCTTCCCTCTCCTTCTGAGTGAACACTCCTAGCATGGATACAGAGCTCACACCTCCGCCATCAACTCTGTGTCCAATCACCTTTTATCCCCCGCCTCATCTGTTTGGAGGCAGCCAATCCACGGACAGCACTGAGAAACACATCGCTTCCATTTAATTACATATCAAGATCGAACATGACTGGCATTTAATGAGGAACACTTCAAGTGATAGCTGAACAATTACCTTTTTCTCCAGCTCTCTTTTTATCACCTAATCTCTCCTGCATTCTCGGCACTTTTCAGACAGGCTCTGGGATAAACATAATTACTAAAAAAAATAATAATAATAATGATAATGTGCATCCAAAATAATGCCGTTTCACTATAACTACAAATGAGGCAAACAGTTCAAACTTCCACATAACAAAAAGAAAGAAGAGAAAAGAAATAAATGTATAAAATGAAGCTCTATGCTGAATGAAACTCAGTCTCTGCCTCATTTCTGTATTCTTTACTAATTCCCAGAGCCCAGCTTATTCTTTAGTACCAAAGAAGTACGTGACCAGAAGCGGATATTTTGGTGCAGTGGGACTGGGGGCTCTTACAGCTGGCAAACTGCACTATTTCACAGATTCTCTGTCTCCTTTTTTCTGTCTTTAGAGATGACCACCTATTGCCCTCTAAAACTACTGAATACTGTGGCACAAAGATGACCTTAGACAAACAGCACAGGCTGTGTGGGGTCACAGGTGAACAAGCAATGCTAAATCTACCAGTTTGTTTTGAAAACAAAATAAGTAAAGGGAAAGAAAGATACAGTGAGTGAGAGGATTTGCACCTTGATATACAGACTCAGTGTTTACTGTGAAGGACAGACACACTTCAAATTTTTAAACCGTGAATCATCAAACATTGTGAAACACAGAAAAACAATATGTAGTCTACCAAATATTCAATTAAAAATGTTAACACCCATTCACTCAAATAACAACACAATCCAGAGAAGCAATCCACATTGTCATACCAAACCATTATCAAGATGCAACACCTAAAGATAAGGAATGTGAAGATGAAAACTATGTCCATTAACATCATGATGAAAACAATTTCTTCATCCTAGCAGACAAAGTTAGACTAAGAGAACTAACCAATCACAGGGAGTGGCACCATGCAATATATTTTTAAAACATCACAGCCCCACAGCCCCACTGCTAAAACACTGCCGAAGAGAAAACCCTGAGAATTTTATTTTTATGGTGTGCTTCATTTAGTGTTAAAGAAATCTAAAATAACAAACACAGAGATCAGACCACAAACACACCTGAATTGCTGTTGCATCTGGCATACTGAGACGCCGTACAAATATCTGGCTCTGTCCACTGTGACTGGTGACGTAGCCTGAACCCCAAGTGCCACTATGCGGCCGTCCAGTGTTGTAGAACATAAAAGTGTCACTTCCTGATGTGGCAGTCAGGCATGTCTTGTAACAGTATGTTTTGGTGAGAGACCCGTTTCCCCGCACTTCAATATAATGTGGTTCCACTTTCAGGTCACGTCGCAGGGCCACATTGTTGGCTTGCTGCCCTCCACCTGCAGCTCTTGCTGCGCCCCCACCTCCAGCTGCTGTAGCGCCTCCTTCTGGCACATTTTTCTTGGACACACAACAAGGGCAACAGGAGCCAGGCTGGGTACAATAGGCATGGCATCGCACAATTGCCAGCACAAAGATAGTGACCAGGAATACAAAGGTTGTGGCACTCAAGGCAATGATGAGGTAGATAGTGACACTGGAAAGCTTTAGGCCACTGTCAGCTCTGATGATGCGTTTGGTTTCAGGTGCCAACTTTGGAGGGGACTCCAACACATGTACATAGATTGTAGCGGTGGAGGAGAGTGGGGGTAGTCCATTATCGCGCACCAGTACAGTCAGAATGAAGGAGGTGGAGTTATCTTCTATGACACGCCGTGTGGTGCGGATCTCACCTGTGTACTCATGCACCTTGAACAGATCAACATCTGTGTTGGTCTGCTCCAGGGAATAAAGTAACCAAGCATTCTGCCCAGCATCACCATCCCATGCAGTAATCTTGCTAACCAACACTCCTGCTTCAACGTTCTTCATTAGTGTCTCCATAGTGCGGCTTCCATTGGCAGGTGGGTACACTATCCTGGGCACATGATCATTCTGATCCATAACGTAAACATAAACTGTGGCCACACGACTGAGGGGAGGTACACCGTTGTCCTGGGCTTTAATCTGAAAGTGAAACTCTCGCAGCTTCTCAAAGTCAAAGGCTCTCAGGGCATAGGCCTCACCTTTATCAGGTTTGATGCTGACATAGCTGGCGATAGGGATGCCATGGTTGTTGTCATTGAGGACGGTATAGGTGATCCGTGCATTTTCTCCAGCATCAGCGTCTGTGGCCTTAACAATACAGAGAGATGCACCAGGAGCATTGTTCTCTGTAATATAAACAGTATATGACGTTTGTTCAAAACGAGGTGGGTTATCATTAACATCTGCAACATCCACTTTAAAGGTCATCTGAGATGACAGGGGTGGTGTGCCTCCATCCACAGCATTGACTGTGACATTGTAGGATGAGATGGTTTCACGATCCAGGAAAGCTGATGTGACAATAGTATAGTGATTGCGGAAGGACTTGATCCTAAAAGGCAAATTGGGCATGATCTCCAGGGTTACTTGCTTGTTTGGTCCAGAGTCACGGTCAATCACACTGATCAATGCTACCACTGTGTCAGCCCGGGCATCTTCACGTACAGGGCTGGAGAGTGAAGACAGTACAATCTCAGGAATGTTGTCATTGACATCCAAAACTTCTACAACTACTTTACAGTGTACTGCTGTGGGGGCTGGCCCCTTGTCCATTGCCTGTATATACATTTCATAAGAGGTTGTCTCCTCGTAGTCTATGTTGTTTTTTACCCTAATTTCCCCTGTGTCTGTGTCCATAGAAAACATCTGTCTGACTCTTTCTGGCGTGTAACTGCTGAAAGAGTAAAAAACCTCGCCATTTAAGCCATCGTCGGGATCTGTTGCATTTAACTTGATTACAAGTGCACCCTTTGGAGAGTTTTCAGACAGTTTTACTTTGTACACAGAGCTGTCAAATGTGGGCGAGTTGTCATTAGCGTCGAGCACACGGACATTAATTTTGGCCGTGCCAGTTCGCTGTGGGGTGCCTCCATCCATTGCTGTCAGGATAAGCTGATGAGAGGGCATCTGCTCCCGGTCAAAGGACTTTTTGAGAATGAGCTCAATGTGCTTATTATTAGAGAAGGCTTTAATTGCGTCTAGAGTGAGGTGCTCGCTTGGGCTGAGTCGATACTGCTTCACAGAGTTGGAGCCGTCATCTGCATCCTGAGCGCCTTCGATGTGGAAACGAGACCCGGGCACAGCGGACTCGGACACCTCAAGCTGATATTCATCTCGAGGGAACTGCGGCGCGTTATCGTTCACGTCCAAAATCTCAACCTCCACGTTGTGCACCTCAAGCGGATTCTCTAATACTACCTCAAGGCTGCGTGAACAGGTGCCACTGAATTCACAAAATGTCTCTCGGTCAATGCGGTCACTCACCACCAGTTTCCCAGTTTTGTGGTTTATGGTGAAATATCTCCGTCCACTGTCCGATGTAATTCTGATGCGTCGAGTGGAAAGTTTTCTTAGATCCAGACCCAGATCTCGGACAATGTCACCTACCAGTGCTCCGTTCTCCAGCTCCTCTGGAATGGAGTATCGAATTTGTGCATTTGTAAGGCCACTGAGTACGACGATAACCAAATATAAAGAAAAAGGCACATTCCCTTTTACACTGTAACAGCATCGCGCCGTCACAGCCATCGCAGGCGGGCAGAATTTGCGGACGGGTTGGAGAAATCTTTCCGCCTTTTCAGCTTACTGTTGGTCCCCACCCGCCTCATTAAAAACGAGGGAACAGACCGCGCATAACTCCGACTATGTGCAGGATAAAAACCGCATCTTCACAGGTGCCTGCATGAATGAAAATTTTTCCTCCGCATCCATATTTTGCTTTGTCTGTCTGAGTGGTGTTATTAAACGAATCTATCCCTCTAGCAAGCCTGTCTCCTTTCACAGATGCCGCCTATTGCTCTCTCTCTCTTTCTCTCTGCGATGTGGCGATGCTGTCTGTGGGCAAAGGGGGAGGGCCAGCTTCTCGCTCAAACGACGCTGACTGCATTTCAGCACCTCCGACAAAAATAATCAAACACCGTCTAATAAAATTAAACTTCAAAAGACCAGACCTCGGTAGTTTTATCGATATGTCTAATCTACAAATCAAGATAAACCTGCAGCGGCATCTGTGTACTGATTTCGAAGAAATGAACAGAATCGTTTTCCCTCTTTTTTTGTGAGTGCCACCGCCCTTTTCATTGTGTGCTGGGAAACTGATTTATGAAGCAGCCTGGAAATTAGACTTCCTCGCTGATGCAAATCCAGAACAACACAAAAACGCTTTACTCCAACGAAAAGAGATGTGTTTTGGAATAAAAGAAACACATAAATGCACCAATTTAGGAAGGGATCCACATAAAGGTGTGACACAATATTAAGTGTATTTGTTCAATATAAAGAGGGCTTTATTAACTCCAGTTTTATATCACAGAAAATACAGTGGGGGTAAGAGGAGGTGACGGGTAAACTGACCACGATTTGTCTTTTTAACCCCGTCCTAATCACGTGTTAAGTGCTGCGAGACAGGTGACTTCTGTCAGAACAAACACATTTCTGTTCCTTCATGATACCACTCTGCCCTTCAGTGACAGCTGACAATGCTTTGCACTTTAACACCACAGCTGCAGAGCCATTAGAACTGGTTCAGTCCCACATAAAAGAAAAAGCACATGACATAATAACGTTGTTAAATGGTGACCAGACTAACCGGGTCACAGGCAAATGCTCCAGATGTTAACCTATTCCACATCTGCATAAAGACAAGGCAGGGCTTTCCCCTAATAGGCAGTACAGATGTGAAGCACTTAAAGCGTTAGAAGGATTCTTGTCAACATGCACGCCTTCCCTCGGTTATCAGCATCAAGTCCTCAATTAATAGCGCATAAATCTTGCAGCTACTAAAACGCTACACCAAGTTAAGTTAAGTTTCATTCATTAAATTAAATGGATTAAATTACGCATGTGTAGCAGGTGGTAACGTTAACATCTTTTGCGGGGTGCCCTTAAATTACTTTGCTAGCTCGATGCTCAGTAGCGCAGTTCAATGCTGCATATTTTGGTATCGATCCAATGCCAAGTAAACAAATGTCAATACTACCAATAACAGTACTGAGACCGATATTTCTAACCTATAAAGGCAATTTATATCGGGAAGAGCAGTGTGTATTTTACGTGGTGTTTTTTTTAACCCACATAAGCAGCCCCTTACTGAGCTTAGAAGATGAGAAGTATCGATCCTATCGCGCTAGTATGGATCTGATACCAATACCAGTTGGAATCAGTATGATATTTGGCTTGATCTGCTCACCTCTGGTTCCCAGTATACAAGTTAACTGAAGCTAACTGGAGCCTTGGGCCAAACGCGAATCAAAAGGACAGACAGTATTGGACGCTTTTGTCACGTGTTTGGTTGACGACTAACAGAGATTCGTGTTGAAACGTCCTGGTGAAGCCCACCAAGAATAAAAGTAATTTTCAGCAAATTCGGTGATGCATCCAGTAGAGTACCGATATCTAAAAAGTGCTAATGTGATCTGTTCACACTCTTTAAACACTAACTTGTGTAAAGTTATTCGTTGTGACGATTTGGCCTTGTGAAACCCCGAATCCTCTTCAACACGGCCACTGGGCCAAGATGAGCGTCTACCGCCCACATAATCTTTTCTCTTCCTTGGTGCTCTGCCACTGTCACCCACGCCTGGTCTGCCCACGGCGATGACAGCGTTTGGCATCTCGGGAGACAAAGAGAAGACAGTGACTCACTGGGATGCTGCTAGTGGATGAACGGATACAAGGCGACACGAATAGGTGGCATAATTGGAGAAGCAGGCAAATGTTATGTGCGAAAGTCAGACGTTCTGTTAAAAAATGTGTTTTCACATTACGTCATTTGAATATTATTATTTTTAGTGCTAAATCCTTCGTGGATTTCTACATGTGCATTATCAACAGAGCGAGCAGCATCACTGGGTTTATATGGGTCTGCCACACTAACCGTGACATTTAGCAGATTTTCCCGCTGGGGTGTTTAAACCTTCGAGTCTGGCAATGATACAAAAATAGAGAGAGACGACGTTTATCTTATAAACAACAAACACAGAGCTGAATTTACACGTGTTCTCTGCACCGATCTTTTACATTCCTTTCCGCCCTCCTCGCTATTTTTCCCAGCGCATTTTTTTTTCTACAGCTGTCTAATACTCATTCCTGCTTCATATACGCCCATCTGTTTCAGCGTTAATTGCGTGCCTCTGAGCTCTAGATTATTTCTTTCTTTTTTCACTCAAGGGTGTTGCAGATAAAGTTATTAACAATGTCCCACCTGCAAACAGACGCCTGTCACGCCTAAACAAATACTGATTTCAAAGCGCTAATTGGCTCATTTGTGTTTCCCTTTACTGCAGTTTGCGCAGTTTTTTTTTTTTTTTTTAAATCACAGGTTATCAAAGGTTCGGTTCTCATCTATTTTTTCATTTATTTCTCCTTAAATATTCACACCTTCTGCAATCTCCAATCTGGACTGTCTCAAGCTGCGCTTTTGTCCGGCAGCCGCTGTTCCAGCTGATGACTGGCTGAGGGAGATACTGGGTTCTTACGCGTTTCGTGACGTGCAGTTTTCAACGTGCGAGCTTGTGACAAGAGAAATATTCTGACTTTGCCTTTGTTCCTTTTATTGCAGCAGAATATTAAGAGCCCCATTACATCAATTATGCAAGATGATCATGATATTAATAACATTCTCTTCAACCTCATTACTACTGTAAGCGGGTACTCTAAAAACCATTCATATTACTTGCCCTAAGAGTTTTTTATATGGCACACCCCATTTTAGTGAGTTAGAGCTGACAACAGAGACCCTCATAGAAAATGGTCATAATTGGGCAATCATTAAGTATAAGTCCTTGCATCATTCCCTCCGTGAACACATACAAACAAAGGCAGTCATTCCAACTTAAAGGGCATTTGTGGCTGTAGGCATTTATAAGGAAAATACCACTGTATAATAACATGGCTGTGTCTGAAGGGATGTCAGAAGATCTGTTGATCTGTCTGTTCTCTCTTTTTTTTTTTAAATGCCAGAAAAGTATCATTGACAATATGACCTTACTAGAAAATCGGTGCATGCAAACTCTTAGGCCTACCTAGTGGTTCTCTAATAGTGGTTCTCTAATAAAGTTCAGGACATTGTAATTGGAAAAATTCAAGTTTATTCTCACATTTAGATTCAGGTGCTTAGAATTTCACTGTAGAATTTTGTATAACCTTTTATTTCTTAGGTGAAGGACATGTGTGTGTCAATATCACCTAGTATAACTGCTTTGCTATGCTCAACTGTGTTATGTGCTAACTGTTTTGCTTTGAAGAGAAAACTCCCAAGAAGACAGTGGGAGTCCTCCCTATCCAGCAACAGCCCAGGTGGGATAATCAACTGTCGTAACTGAAGAGATACAGAGAGTTGTTTTGTGAGGGTATAAAAGAGGAGCTGAGAGAACCCAAAGACAGAGATCTCATGACAGAGATCTCACATACAACTGTGATGTTGTATGTTTGTTAGCTCTCCTGCATGAAGCAATTAAAAAGCTTGGCCACAGCTGATCGCATTGCAGACTTTATTAACAAAAAATTCGACCATAATGCTCCCCAGTGTAATGCCACTGTGAGAGAAAGAAATCCTAAAGTATTAAAATCTATGTTATTCTGGGCAAATTCATATGGTGCAAAGCTTTGCTTTGAAGTCTCTTTGTGCAATATGACAGCAGTCACACTGTATTAGTATTTGCAGACGGAGACAAACACTTATAAGATTTTCATTTTTCTTAATGCTTCTTCACATAGAAGGTGAGAAGAAAAAATAGAGCAGATGTCTGTCATGAATTTTTAAAATGTTCTGAAATAAATATGGCAAACTGCTCTTTTAAGAAGCCTTTATACACCCTTAACACAGAGGAAGTGAGTAAAGGAATATCTTGTTCAACTGATTAAATTAAAAAATAAAACAGTATATTTAGGATATTTTTCACATTTGCTGTCTTAGTAAAAAAAGGAAGGTTAAAAGGCAAGGTCATTGGTGATACACATTTAAACCTTCCCCAAGCGGAAGAGGAAATCTGGGCAGGAGGGAATAGAGGTGGAAAAGACAGTGAAATTGGTCCCTCTGTTGGAATACACTGGTAGTACAAGGGTAGGACACGTGACTATCGCCCCACCGCCCAACCCCAGGCTTTTTCATTAAGCCAAAGCACTAGAGTCTAATCCCATATATGAGTGTGCATGTGTTTGAGAGAGAGGGAGGGAGCAAGGGCACAGATGTCAAGCTGCAGTGGCAGTCATTTTCTTTATCATTTTCAGTATAGTGACCTCAATGGAAAAAAGCAAGCTATAAAGCCAAGGCACCCTGCAGAGGTAAAATGAGATATAGCAATGCAGAGAATGCCAATCTCACACATACATAATTAAAAAGATTTCAAAATACACATACGCGCACACACGCGCACACGTGCGCACGCGCGCACGCGCGCGCACACACATACACGCACAAACACACACATGCTTATGCTGTGTGTTTTTTATAAAATGCAAAAATACAAAAAGCAAAGGCTGATGAGTGCTAGTGCTGAATATATGGGCTTATCACACTGTGACAGAGTTGAATTCTCATGCTTTCTCTCCCCTGTGCTCAAGAACTTTCCCATTATAAAATCTTCAAAACAAAGGTCCCATGATAAGCCAATCCTCTTGCTCAGGTGGACACAGTAAGTGCGTGTAAAAGGCATTCTCTGGGTATGATCCCTTGTGTACCTTTTTCTAAAAAATAAAGGGTTTGAGAGGACACCAATCCATCCCTGTGGGACCCTCCAAGGGTTCTTGGTTGTCCTGATTCAGGCTGTGCATAAATCAAACAGATTTTCCTTGTGGCACTGAACAAAGCTATCAGAAAATGCAGGCAGGCTTTGGATACTTCCCTCTCAGGATGCCCTGGCTTTCCATCCTTCCCATATGGGAGGATGGAAGCCATGGTTCTGAGCATGACAAAGCTAATCTAACGACAGTGAAAAACATCCAAATGCCACTAAGAGGGAGCATGTGGGGAAGATGGGTTAGCGGAAGAGGGTGAGTAGGGGAGGGGTGGTGATAAGTTCTTCCTTTTATCTGTGACCAATTGTAAGCTTGTGATGTTCTCAGTTAGCTGCAGGGCATTTATTATATGTGCTTTTTTTTGTCCATCACATCCTCACAAACTCCCGTTTCTTTTCACCATCTCACACTCAAGGCTCTTGTCTGTGCTGCTGCATGTGACTTCCTTCAAAATCCTGTCCTATTTTGGAACAGATTCTCTAATCTCACACACTTTTCCCTCACTCGCTTTGCTCCCTAATTTTTCTGACTAGGCATTTGTGCTGCAGAAGCACTGCATCTTTGGACTGCATCCTTCCCTTTCCTCTGTCTCTGTTTCTCTCAACATATCCACCATGTTTGCTTTGTGCTTGCATCTACGTAACACATGCTGGGAAGGATGCCTGGGTGGGGGCGGGTGTATACTGGCAGCTCGCTGGAAACAGACTAGTTCATCATTTCATTATGGCTCAAACAGTCGTCATGGTAACCACAGATGGCAGCACTAACCTCACTCTGTCACAAAGGACACACCCTTGCAAAGGAGACAAACAGGAAGTGCTACATAAGATGTATGTCTGTGTGACATACAGACAAAGAGAGAACAATAAAGAACAATGAATGAATCTGTGCTGGTCAGTCACCCTGTGTTATAACTGAGGTGAGGGCATTTCTTTGTAATGCCTTCTATCCAACTGCTGAACTCATCAGGCATGAGTTGTTGTCATGTTTCAAGCCATAAATGCTTAGCTTCGACAACGATAATGTACTTCAAAATCAATAATTTAATAGATTTTGGAGCACCAGGGAGTACAGATAAATGTTCTGATGGTTGCCTGGATAAAAGCCTCTCCTCCTCATCCTCAGCCTATGCCCCAACCAACCGATTTAGCTGTGATTGACACTAGGTGTTGTCGGCCCCGCCCAGCCGCAGAGCCGAGTTGGGAGGGGGGGTTGAGCCTAGCGGAGCTGATACCTCGATCGGTACTGAAGCTCCCTGCCGCTACTGCCACTGCAACGAGTAGCGGAAAATTACCTGCCCCTCCCCCCATCTCTTCCTCTCTCATACACATTCACAGAGAGCTGCAGCATACAGAGCACACAAGCTAGTGGATTCCTTTACCGCAGAGAGACAGCTTCAGACATTGTGTGAATGTGTGTGTGAATGGGTGGATGACTGTGTATAGTGTAAAGCGCTTTGGGGTCCTTAGGACCAGGTGAAGTGCTATACAAATACAGGCCGTTTACCGTTTACCATTTTTTCAGGATCCACGTTGTGCAGAGAGTTTGTGCATATAGCAGAGACTGTGTCGCACACAGAGCAACGCAATCACAAATCCCAGGTTAAGTCACATAGCACTGTCATATTTAAATCACACGCTGACCCACTTATAAGTTGCACAGCCCATACTAGTCGCTCACAGTATTCAAATTGTGTCTAACAGATTTGAAAAAGAGGGAGGGAAAACCCTGGATCAGTCGTCTTCACGGTGAGCCAGCCAACGAACGGAGTTTTGACAGATCAGGCCACGCTTGTTTGGGCTGAACCACTCCCTGAAATGAGGTCATACCGTCTCAGTGACTCAAAGGATCACGGATCCGGCGTTACACAGTGTACTACCAAACGTAACCTGCATTATCTGAACATATTCCACCAGTTTAAAGCAACAGCGATATCAAATGCATACAAATGTCACGAATAGATGTAAAAAATCTAATGGGATCAAAGAATACGAGGCGCTTCTTTGCTGCTTGACACGAGCTGATTAGGGCTCTGTGCAAACATTATGGATGTTTATGAAAATATATTAGATCGTATTTGCAGTGCTCCACATGTCTGCAAAGATGGACAGTAATTCTCTGATTGTTCAGAGAAGAGGAAGAGGGGGGGAGGGGAAAGAGGATCTTGCTACATGAGTATATATACTATTGTGTATATACACAGTTAAACGACTATCTATTATTAAACAAACTATCACAGTGGCCTATAAAAGCATAACTGTGTTTAACAGTTCATCGAGTGCAAGTGCAGAGCTTGACAGCTATAATATTAAAGCAAGGAGGCATGACAGCAGTATGAGGGCAATAACACATTGCATACTAATCCATTAAAAAGTAGCCATATTAATTTTTCAAAATATTTAATAAACAATTGATTTGGGTATATTGCAGCGACAGTTTGAATACAAACAGTGGAAAATTAAGAGCTCTAATGGTTGACAGAGTGACTGACTGAAATGTCTGAGACAGCCCAAGAGAATTAAAGGCCATGCATGTCTAGAATTCTCTGTGGGTATTTTTACTTACATTGACTTTTGTTTAACCTCCTCTCTTGACAATGCTAATGCAACATTCTTATAGATTATTGAACATAACAGACGATTAGTTACAGTTATGAGTAACACCCGTGCTTTTGCTGCTACCAGTCTAATTGTCAACTATGGAAAAGGCTGACAAATCCACTAAGGCATCAGATTCAACAGCAAATTCCAAAAGTAAACATCTGTGTGGAAGTGTGGAAGTTTGTGGATATTTATAGACAAAAAGTGAACAAAATGCAAAGAGAGCTTAATGAATTAACTGCAGGCAAGAAAACAAATGCCTTGATTAGACCTATCAGTTCAGTGCTGCTGGTGCAGGCATACATTACTGATGTGATTCAGTTGTGTTTATGAGAACTTACATCCTTATAACTTGCCATTGACATTTCTGCTTCTACCTGGCATGGCTATTTTTGGGCATGTTAGCATCAGCAGAGGCAGCTGTAACACTTAGTGCTTAAACTTTGATGTCGGTGCAAATAGAACTATACAGAGTCCCTTTCCTGTAGCTGTTAGATCTAACTACTGTCTCTTTATTCTCAGCTAAAGTCTTCTTATTCTGGCATCTCATTTTGTAGCAACATCAAAGCCAAAAATACTATCTGAATAGTAATATCATGGCCTGACTTCATACATTCAAAAAATAGTTTTATTGATGATGAATAGTGCTAGGAGTGACAGACTTTACCTGTTAACTGCCTAGCAAAAACAGCAACAACAAAAAAACAAAAAACAAAATAAGACACCTCATTGGAAAAAAACCCCAAAACATTGAAACTACACTCTGGAAGCAGATATTAAGTTCAAAACTTCTTTAAGCATTATGTAAAGATGTAAAGAAATAATATGAGGCTAATAATAATCTATATCATCATAAGAAAATAGCGACATTTCCATAAAAGCATCACCCTTTTCGATCTGTTTGGGTAATGCAAAATCATGAAATCAAAATGCTTTTGATTTGAGTCTATAGCCAAATCTTAATTATAGAAAAGCCATAAAGCAGGACAGGGTACATCTTCAAATGGAACTAAACTGAGTGGAATAAAAGTAAATATACACACAGAAGCAGGAGTTACTGAGCTAAACTGAATTTCTAAATAGTATTAGCTTAGAGAATGGCTGCAATACAGTTTGGAGCCACTAGCGGCAGCACTGAGCTCAGTGCCGGTCAGCTCTGCTCTGCTAACCTGGTGTTGCCAAGCGAAGAAGTTTTTAAAAATGTCACATACGAACTGTATTCGCGCTCACGGAGAATAGTTTCTCTGCATGACAGAAAAAAGCAGTCGCGTTTCTGCTTCATTCAATTCCTCCGATAAGTTTTTGTTTCCTCTTTGCTTCCATTAGTAACCGAATGACCACGAACTATGATGGATTATCAGATGATTGCTTCAGACTTGTCAGGACAGTAACTCATCACAACCACCTCTGCAAAATCACTTTCTACTCCAAGAAAACAGTAAGTGTGTTAAAACTCTCTTTGCTCTCTTTGGTAGCAGCGAAGTCTCAAATAAGCATTTTTTTTTTTCAAATCAAAGCTGTTTACGGCATATCAGTTGTCTTATGTTTAAATAGATTTTTGATCCCTTTTGCAGCTGCTGTGGCTATCTGTCTACCTGTTGTGAATGAGCAAACAACGTTAGAAATGACATTTCAAGCTCCATAGATTGTGAATATTGTTACTATTGTTCTTCTGGCTAGTTTTTCGTAACATGGGTGCTAGCAACCGATTTAGTAAAAGCCCACGTCGGTAGCGGAGACTATGATATCATTGTTCACGTGTTTTGTTATGGATAAGGTCCTGCTAGATCCTGATCCCGTAATTTCTCGTGAAACCCCTAAAAACTGTGGCAAAACCAGTATTAAAATGTATATGGTCAGTGAACGCTCCCTTCGTACCGAGTCGGAGCACTGCATTAAGAATGGAGTGAGTACACTGAATGTTATTGTTGTGCTGAGATTCCACACAACACCAACAGTAAAACTTCCTGTATCCACGTTAGACTTCTTCGGCTCTCGTGAGCTTTTAAACGAATTCCTTCTGCAATGCAATGTAGTCTAACTGCTTAATTTACTCTATTAGTCTATTTATGGTCTTTGTATTAACCAATATAATAATTTTTTTTTTAAATTTCTAATGTTTTAAATGGCTATGTACCCCAGCGTAGGGTGATGCAGTAAATATTGCAAAAGAGTTCTAACGGGCGCCCATGATTTCAGCACCAAGGACAGTGCTCATAATAATGTCTCATACCAAACGCCTTCAGATAGAGCAGTAAGCGATTTTAATACTCGATTTTATATCTTACCTTCTCTTTGTTAGGTAAAGTTTGAGTTCTTGTAAAAGTGTCTCCTCCGTTAATACTGATCAGTTCTCCATCTACAGGTGGAAACGGGGCGGGGAAAACCACTACGTCACTCTTGAGTGTGTCTGAGCTGAAACACACGTCATACTGCTGAGTAGCTTTAGAGTAAGACCAGCTCCCGTCAGGGTGGGTGGTGATCATGGGGGCGCTGTACCTGCTGAAAGTGCCGTCTGTCCTGTGGCATCTGACTGCTATTAAAGTGATGAGGCTGAGCAGAAAGATGACGGACACCGACACAATGGCGATCAGCAGATACAGGTTCAAATCCGAGAAGCTGTCCTCCTTTACAGGCACATGTCTGAACTGAGTCTGGATTTCAGCCGTGCTTTCAACCACCACCACATCAATAGACACAGTAGCTGACAGGGAGGGTTCTCCGTTATCAGAGACCAAGACCACCAAGGGGTGAGTTTTGAGGTCATTGTCACTCAATCTCCTCTTAGTCCTGATCTCCCCGGTGCTGGTTCCGATCCTGAACAAGTTGTTTCCTTTGGGCTCAGACAGGTGATAAGAAAGCAGCGCATTGTATCCAGAGTCTGCGTCTACAGCCCTGATTTTTGCCACAAAGTATCCCGCTTCAGCAGAATAGGGGATGTTCTCACTGTTAACGGAGCCATGCTCAGAATATGGCGCGAGGATTGTTGGATTATTGTCATTTTCATCCAAGATTAAAACGTTTACAGTGACGTTGCTGCTGAGTGGGGGAACACCAGAGTCTGTGGCCTGAACTTTAAAGTTGAAAGTTTTTAACTCCTCGTAGTTAAACGACTGCAGGCTGATTATATCTCCAGTCTCAGAGTTCACGTTAATAACTGACCCTATAACATTGGGTTTGTTATTATGTATGACTTGAAATGTTACTTTTGCATTTTCGTCAACATCAGGATCATCTGCACTCATGCTATAAATAACAGCGCCGACTGGACCGTTTTCTTTTACGAAAATGTTTATCACAGGATCTGCAAAACGCGGTGCGTTATCATTAACGTCAGAAACGTGAACCGTAATCACGCTCGTGCTGGAAAGAGGCGGTAGCCCTTCATCTGTCGCCATTATTGTTAAATTATACTGAGAAGCCCGTTCTCTGTCTAGAGTTCCGTCTACGACTAAAGAGTAATGATTCTTATATGTGTTCTTAATTTTAAAGGGCACAGAATCAAGTACTCTAACCTGAACGATGCCATTTTTGTCTGCGTCATAGTCCTTCACCGTTAAAAGCCCAACCATTGTGTCTAGGGGTGCATCCTCCCTCACCATGTTGGCTAAAGATGTAACTGTAATTTCTGGTGGATTATCATTAACATCTGTGATTTCAATGAGAACTTTACAATGAGATGCTCTTGGGTTTTGCCCTTTGTCTTTCACTTGGACTCGAATTTCAACTGCACTGTGTTTTTCGTGGTCCAGCTCCCCATTTACTGTGATCTCCCCTGTTATGGGATTAATGGCAAATTTGTCGACATCGTTATCATTGTCTTGGTTAATAAAAGAATATTGTATTTCTCCATTAAGACCCTCATCTAAATCTCGAGCATGCACGGAAATTACGCTTGCACCGCGCGGCGTGTTCTCGACCACTGTGGCTTTGTACAGGGGTTTGTCAAATTCTGGAATATTGTCATTGACGTCTTGCACATTAACGGTGATGTATAACGTGCCTGATTTAGGAGGTTTTCCTCCGTCTGTAGCCGTCAGTGTTAATTTGATAACAGCCTGTTTCTCGCGGTCTAAGGTTTTATGCAGTGCCATTTCAGCAGACATAGTGGGCTCTCCAACATTCTGCACATCCAGTGTGAAATGCTCATTTTGGCTCAGCTTGTAGCTCTTCACTGAATAACTTCCGACATCTGCATCAAATGCCTTTGGGAGAGCGAATTTTTCACCAGGAAACGCTGACTCGGAGACGTTCAAAACAACCTCCGGTATCCGAAACAAGGGCGCATTGTCGTTTACATCCAAAATTTTAACCTCGAATCGATATAGATTCAGCGGGGAGCTCACAATGGCTTCTACTTCCAGTGAGCACTTCACATTTCGAGAACATAGCTCCTCTCGGTCTATTCTGTCTTTCACCAACAGTACTCCCGTCTTAACGTTTACTTGGAAATACCTCGTATTAGGTCCTGAAATTTGAAAACCTCTGGCTTCCAGTTCATTAACATCTAGATGTAAATCCTTTGCCAAATTTCCCACACTGGTACCCGGGCTCGACTCCTCCGTAATAGTATACACAATCTGTGCCGCCGCTTCACTCCATATGTAAAATACAGGGGACAAATAATAAATCCAGTTCCGGAAAATAGTCCCTTGTAGCATTTTCGTCATATCCTACTAACCAAGTTAATTAGACAAAAAATCACGCAGACGGTAACATTGCGCGATAAGAGTACGTCCAGTCTATTGCCCTTAAATACAGGGAGGATTTTCTGCTACTGCTGTGACAAAGAAAGAATTACAAACCCACTGTAAAGGGAGGAGCGTCGAACAGAACACCCCCCCCCCCCCCCCGTTTTAATGCCATGAGCTGTTGGCGACATCTTGTGGTAATCATAAACAATAAAAAAAAAAACAGCATAAAAAGAGATGCTGAACGCATTGAGGGTTTTATTTGGAATAACATTTTGATTTACCACCTGCTAAAAAGACACAAGCAGTTCTACAGTCCCATTGGACACATTTAAAGAGGACAGCAATAAATCTATCTATCTATCTATCTATCTATCTATCTATCTATCTATCTATCTATCTATCTATCTATCTATCTATCTATCTATCTATCTATCTATCTATCTATCTATCTATCTATCTATCTATCTATCTACCTACCTACCTACCTACCTACCTACCTACCTACCTACCTACCTACCTACCTGAAGTTAATATGTGTTGCAAGATTTTTTTTCTAAGTAAAAAGCTGATACAGGATAATTTGGGAGGGAAAAAAATCATTCACCTTTGTGCACTGAATGTGTCAACATTCTTACCTTCTCTTTGTTAGGTAATGTTTGAGTTCTTGTAAAAGTGTCTCCTTCGTTAATACTGATCAGTTCTCCATCTACAGGTGGAAATGGGGCGGGGAAGACCACTACGTCACTCTTGAGCGTGTCTGAGCTGAAACACACGTCATACTGCTGAGTAGCTTTAGAGTAAGACCAGCTCCCATCAGGGTGGGTGGTGATCATGGGGGCGCTGTACCTGCTGAAAGTGCCGTCTGTCCTGTGACATCTGACTGCTATTAAAGTGATGAGGCTGAGCAGAAAGATGACGGACACTGACACAATGGCGATCAGCAGATACAGGTTCAAATCCGAGAAGCTATCCTCCTTTACAGGCACATGTCTGAACTGAGTCTGGATTTCAGCCGTGCTTTCAACCACCACCACATCAATAGACACAGTAGCTGACAGGGAGGGTTCTCCGTTATCAGAGACCAAGACCACCAAGGGGTGAGTTTTGAGGTCATTGTCACTCATTCTCCTCTTAGTCCTGATCTCCCCGGTGCTGGTTCCGATCCTGAACAGGTTGTTTCCTTTGGGCTCAGACAGGTGATAAGAAAGCAGCGCATTGTATCCAGAGTCTGCGTCTACAGCCCTGATTTTTGCCACAAAGTATGCCGCTTCAGCAGAATAGGGGATGTTCTCACTGTTAACGGAGCCGTGCTCAGAATATGGCGCGAGAATCATGGGACTGTTGTCATTTTCATCCAGGATTAAAACGTTGACAGTTACGTTGCTGCTGAGTGGAGGAACACCAGAGTCTGTGGCCTGAACTTTAAAGTTGAAACTTTTTAACTCCTCGTAGTTAAAAGACTGCAGGCTGATAATATCTCCAGTCTCTGAGTTTATATTTACAACAGAGGTTATTGGAATACTTTTTGAAAAGTCACTGAGCAGGGAATATGTCACTTTAGCATTTTCCACTAAATCAGGGTCGACGGCAGTAATTGTTGATATAATAGCTCCCACTGCACTATTCTCTTTTACATATACATTAACAACAGGTTCTGAGAATAAAGGGGCATTGTCATTCACATCAGAAATGTGAACAGGAATAACACTAGTACTAGAAAGAGGTGGAGTGCCTTCATCAGTGGCTATCATGGTTACATTATATTGAGAAATACTCTCTCTGTCTAGAGGCCCATCAACTGTTAATGAATAATAATTTTTGTAATTTACCTTGAGTTTAAAAGGCACCACCCCAAGAAGTTTAGCACTGGTGAGTCCATTACTGCCCCCATCTTTGTCTGTTACAGTCACCAAAGCCACAACTGTACCTATCTCTGCATCTTCTTTAACTGGGCTCATAAGAGAAGTTACAGTGATTTCAGGCGTATTGTCATTCACATCAATTACTTCCACTAACAATTTACCATGCGTACTTCGTGATGGCGTACCTTTATCTCTTGCCTGTATACGAATATCATATGCTGTATTCTCTTCATAGTCTACTTCTCCTACTACAGTTATTTCCCCCGTGCCTGGGTTTATTGAGAATAAAGCTTCTGGTTTGAAATTTCCCCTTTTAATAAACGAATACAGTATTTCACTGTTTATTCCCTCATCTAAATCTGTGGCACTTACAGTGACTATAGAGGTCTGAAACTGGGTATTTTCAGTTACCTGGGCCTTATACAGAGGCTGACTAAATACTGGAGAATTATCATTTATATCCATAACATGCACAACTATCCTTAATGTTCCAGATCGGGGAGGTTTTCCTCCGTCCAGAGCTGTTAAAACAAGGTGAATAACAGATTTTTTCTCTCTGTCTAAAGATTTTTGCAGTACTAATTCAGCAGACTCACTGTGCTGTCCGCCGCTCTGCACGTCCAATGAGAAATATTCATTTGGACCAAGCTTGTAGCTTTTTACCGAGTTGCTGCCCGTGTCTGCATCGTTTGCCACTGGGAGCAGATATCGCTCCCCAGTGGAAGAAGACTCTGAAATATTTAAAATTTTTTCATTTTCAATAAAGGATGGAGCATTATCGTTAATATCAGTAACCTGCACCTCTATGCGATGCAGATGCATCGGGTTGTTCAGAATTGCTTCTACGCTCAGGGAACATTTCGCAGTATTTGGACAGAGCTCTTCACGATCAATCCTATTGCAAACATACAGAGCACCAGTTTTTAAATCCACGTCAAAATGTTTATTTGAGTTCCCAGATACAATTCGTAAGTCCCGTTTTTCCAGCTCGTTAACGTTAATGTGTAAATCCTTTGCGATATTTCCAACCACCGTTCCTTTGTCAACCTCCTCGGCAACGGAGAACGAGAGCTGCGCTGCAGACGCGTCACACAAACAGAGCAAAGCTATGATTTTTATCCACATTGTGAGTCTTTGTCCTCCACGCCTCGTCGCTGCCACACAATGAACGAAATAATAATTTCGGAACATATCCACTTCAGAGGTGACTAACAGAGAAAGCCGTTTCCGTCTTGTGGCAATTTTTCTGTTTTTGACAAAGCACTAGTGGACTACGGCAGACTCGCAGGGAGAGGAGGAGTCTGGGGGAAAAAAAACCCAACAAAAAAAAAACAAAACCCTGACCCATAAATAAATTTATGGCCTCGAGCGACACCAACTGTTTGTTTGGTCCAGATATGTATGATATTTACCAAGCATAAGAAATATTAGTACATGTGTCGTAATTGGATCTTTGAAACGGTATATTTTGTAAAAGTAGACAAAGCAGTAGAAAATATGAATGTAAAATTCACAACATATTGTTCAACTTTTTATAACAAACAATAACAAACGGTTGGCAAAGAAATGATGGTCGATGGTCAGTTCAGCACCATAGACAGCGTACTCAGTACTAAGTCATTTAGGAGCTCGACTCAATCCTGGCTTTAAGTACCATTCAGTAACCGTTTCATAAGCTGTGTGCTAAAAAGTGCTATACAAATAAATTTGCCGTATTACGATTAAATCAAAGACCAAACCCAGTCTAAGGTTATGGTGAACTCACCTTCTCTTTGGTAGGTAAAGTTTGAGTTCTGGTAAAAGTGTCTCCTCCGTTAATACTGATCAGTTCTCCATCTACAGGTGGAAACGGGGCGGGGAAGACCACTACGTCACTCTTGAGTGTGTCTGAGCTGAAACACACGTCATACTGCTGAGTAGCTTTAGAGTAAGACCAGCTCCCGTCAGGGTGGGTGGTGATCATGGGGGCGCTGTACCTGCTGAAAGTGCCGTCTGTCCTGTGGCATCTGACTGCTATTAAAGTGATGAGGCTGAGCAGAAAGATGACGGACACCGACACAATGGCGATCAGCAGGTACAGGTTCAAATCCGAGAAGCTGTCCTCCTTTACAGGCACATGTCTGAACTGAGTCTGGATTTCAGCCGTGCTTTCAACCACCACCACATCAATAGACACAGTAGCTGACAGGGAGGGTTCTCCGTTATCAGAGACCAAGACCACCAAGGGGTGAGTTTTAAGGTCATTGTCACTCATTCTCCTCTTAGTCCTGATCTCCCCGGTGCTGGTTCCGATCCTGAACAGGTTGTTTCCTTTGGGCTCAGAGAGGTGATAAGAAAGCAGCGCATTGTATCCAGAGTCTGCGTCTACAGCCCTGATCTTTGCCACAAAGTATCCCGCTTCAGCAGAATAGGGGATGTTCTCACTGTTAACGGAGCCATGCTCAGAGTAAGGAGCGAGAATTGTTGGATTATTATCATTTTCATCCAGGATAAAAACGTTGACAGTCACGTTGCTGCTGAGTGGAGGAACACCAGAGTCTGTGGCCTGAACTTTAAAGTGGAAAGTTTTTAACTCCTCATAGTTAAAAGACTGCAGGCTGATTAAATCTCCTGTTTCTGAATTGATGCTTACAAATAAATTTACTGGGATACTGTTTGAATCGCCTTCTAGCGAATACGTTACTTTAGCGTTTTCATTTATGTCGGGATCGACTGCATTGATAGTATAGAGCCGAGCACCAACTGGTCTATTTTCTTTTACATAAATATTAATTGCAGGTTCAGCGAAACCAGGCGCATTATCATTGACATCAGAAATATCAACATTAACAACACTGGAGGCCGATAAAGACGGGGTACCTTCATCGTTAGCTATAATTGTGACGTTGTAAACAGGCCGCTGCTCTCTATCAAGAGTTCTGTCTACAACTAAAGAGTAATAGTTTTTGTAATTTGAAATCAACTTAAAAGGTGTGGAACCAGCAAGTTTACCGCGAGTCTGACCGTTTTTCCCTCCATCTTTATCAGTCACTGTCACCAAAGCGACAACGCTTCCTATTGCAGTATCTTCTCTGACAGGGTTCATGAGTGACGTCACCACAATTTCTGGGGCATTGTCATTTACATCAACTATCTCAACCAATAGCTTCCCATTTGCTCTTCGAGGTGACGGACCTCTGTCTGTTGCTTGCACATGAATATCATATGCTGACTGTGCTTCATAATCCAAATGACCCTTAACTGTGATTTCACCAGTTTCGGCATTTATAAAAAACAAATCAGCTGGATCGAAGTTTGCACGTTTGACAAAAGTGTAAATTACTCTCCCGTTGTCCCCTTCGTCTAAGTCTGTGGCATTGAGTTGAATTACTAATGATCCGGCTGGAGCATTTTCATTTACACGTGCTTTATAAAGTGTTTTGCTAAACATTGGTGTGTTGTCATTTGCATCCAGAACATGGACTATAATTTGTACGCTTCCGGTGTTAGGAGGTTTGCCTCCATCTACAGCGGTCAGTGTTAGTTTAACGACGGCTTGTTTCTCTCGATCCAAAGCCTTCTGCTGCACTAGTTCAGCGGATGCAGTGTGTTCTCCGCCTCCTTGTATATCTAGAGAGAAGTATTCATTTGCACTCAGCCTGTAAGTCTTTACCGAATTACTGCCTGTGTCTGCATCAAGAGCCAGCGGAAGCAAGAAATGCTCGCCCGCGGGTGAAGATTCAGAAATGTTCAGTGAAAATGATTTCTCTACGAAGGCCGGCGCGTTGTCATTTAAATCAGCAATCGTGACTTCGATGCGTCGGAGCACCATAGGATTGCTCAGTATAACCTCCAAGTTTAGTGTGCATTTTATCACGTTTGGACAGAGCTCCTCGCGGTCTATTCTCTCATTAACATAAAGATCCCCTGTTTTAAAATTAGCCTCGAAATATCTCTTACTGTATCCAGACACAACATTTAGATTCCTCGTTTGCAGGTCTCGAACATTGACGTTTAAATCCTTTGCGAGGTTTCCAGTCACAGTCCCTTTGTCCACCTCTTCAGAAACAGAGTACGATATCTGAGCCACAGACCAGCCAGATAAAAGCAGGACGATCGGCAAACACAGAATTTCATTATTCCTTATACTTCCCATCGCTGTTTTCAAAGACGGAGACGCAATTCAAATTATTTTCATCTACAAAACACCAAAGAACCAGCCAACGTGTAAAAATTTATCCTCTCTGGTTTTCTGCTTTTTATCGCCATTCCTGTCCTTCGCACAAAGCACTGCCACCCTGCTGACGCTTCATACGTAAAGGAGGAGACTGAAAAATCCCAGCTTTCTTAAACATGTGGTCAATACCGACCCCATGCGTTACAAATTAGATATGACTATGGTTTAAAAATAGAGGAGCACAACCAGTATGTTTTATTATCAGATGCAGTTTTACTGACCAAAGAGACCCTTTAAACAGGCTGACAACACATAATGAATAACTCTGTTAAGATATAGAAGAAATGTGAAGAATTACCATTAATTCCTCCAATTTCACTAAATAAAACAGGGCGAGATTATTGTACATAGAATAAAACAAAAGAAAAATCTTAACATCAAGCAAGTTTAACTGTTACACTGCTTAAAAACCCAAGACGGAGCTCTGGTTGATTTATGTCAGTTTTCGTTAACAAAAAAAAAAAAGAAACTAGGGTATTGTCATCCAGGAAACTTTTTTAGTTTTTAGTTAGGAATCTTTAGTTACCATTGTAATTTCTGACAGTTCATTTTTTCAAGAATAGAATAGAAGTTCAAGAATAGAGACTAATTTTACACATACTACAGATAGGACGTTTTAAAAGGAAATTAGACAAGGAATGTGTCCATTTGTTTGTGTGAAAATCTGTAGTATGGACTAAAAGACTAAAATCAACTCACCTTCTCTTTGTTGGGTAATGTCTGAGTTCTTGTAAAAGTGTCTCCTTCGTTAATACTGATCAGTTCTCCATCTACAGGTGGAAACGGGGCGGGGAAAACCACTACGTCACTCTTGAGCGTGTCTGAGCTGAAACACACGTCATACTGCTGAGTAGCTTTAGAGTAAGACCAGCTCCCGTCAGGGTGGGTGGTGATCATGGGGGCGCTGTACCTGCTGAAAGTGCCGTCTGTCCTATGGCATCTGACTGCTATTAAAGTGATGAGGCTGAGCATCAAGATGACGGACACCGACACAATGGCAATCAGCAGGTACAGGTTCAAATCCGAGAAGCTGTCCTCCTTTACAGGCACATGTCTGAACTGAGTCTGGATTTCAGCCGTGCTTTCAACCACCACCACATCAATAGACACAGTAGCTGACAGGGAGGGTTCTCCGTTATCAGAGACCAAGACCACCAAGGGGTGAGTTTTGAGGTCATTGTCACTCATTCTCCTCTTAGTCCTGATCTCCCCGGTGCTGGTTCCGATCCTGAACAGGTTGTTTCCTTTGGGCTCAGACAGGTGATAAGAAAGCAGCGCATTGTATCCAGAGTCTGCGTCTACAGCCCTGATCTTTGCCACAAAGTATCCCGCTTCAGCAGAATAGGGGATGTTCTCACTATTAACGGCATCGTGCTCAGAATATGGAGCAAGAATTGTTGGATTATTATCATTTTCATCCAAGATTAAAACGTTTACAGTGACGTTGCTGCTGAGCGGAGGAACACCAGAGTCTGTGGCCTGAACTTTAAAGTGGAAAGTTTTTAACTCCTCATAATTAAAAGACTGCATGCTGACTATATCTCCTGTCTCGGAGTTTATATTTAAAATAGATGAAACTGGAATGTTTTTAAGAGAACTATCTAACAGTGTGTAAGTCACCTTTGCATTAACATCTAGATCAGCATCGAAGGCATTTACTGTATAAATTACTGAGCCCGTTGGACTGTTTTCTTTGACATACACATTAATAACAGGCTCCGTAAATCGGGGTGGATTATCATTAACATCAGAAACATGAACAGTAATGACTTTGTTACTGGACAGAGGTGGAGCTCCTTCATCTGTGGCTGTAATGGTGACATTATAAACAGAAGTGGTTTCTCTGTCCAGCGGTCCATCTACAACTAAAGAATAATCATTTTTGTAGTTGGACTTGAGATTAAACGGAACAGATCCAACTACCTTACAGCTGGTTACACCATTCTTCCCTCCATCTTTATCACTTACTGTAATAAAAGCAACAATAGTCCCCAGTTCAGCGTCTTCTTTTACCGGTGTCATTAGTGACGTCACTGATATTTGTGGGGGATTATCATTCATATCAATTATCTCTATCAGTAATTTAGCTTGTGCACTACGAGGAACGGTACCCTGGTCCGTTGCTTGTACTCTGACTTCATAAGCAGGCGTCTCCTCATAATCCAATCCACCCTTCACTGTGATTTCTCCTGTTTCTGAATTGAGATCAAAAATATTTGATGGATCAATATTCCCTCGTTTGATGAAGGAATATAAGATTTTACTGTTCATGCCTTCATCTAAATCTGTGGCATTTAACTTGATAACAAGTGTTCCGGGAGTGACATTTTCTTTGACACGCACTTTATAAAGCAGTTTGCTAAACGCGGGAATATTATCATTTACATCGATTACATTCACATGTATTTGTAACGATCCCGTTCTTGGAGGTTTTCCTCCATCTACAGCGGTCAGTATTAGATTGATTACTGACTGTTTTTCTCGGTCCAAAGCTTTTTGCAGCACCAGCTCAGCAGACACACCGTGCTCTCCGCCGCTCTGCACATCAAGTGAGAAATGCTCATTTTGACTGAGCTTGTAGGTCTTCACTGAGTTGCTTCCTATGTCTGCATCCACGGCCACAGGGAGAAAATATCGCTCTCCCGTTAACGATGATTCAGAAATATTTAAGTAATACCTGCTTTCAAGAAATGCAGGTGAATTGTCGTTTACATCTAATATATTAACCTCTACGCGATGTGCAGTCATTGGATTGCTTAGAAAAGCTTGTAATTTTAAGGAGCATTTTATAGTCAGTGGACAAAGCTCCTCTCGGTCTATCCGCTCCTCAACTAAGAGATTCCCACTCCGTAAGTTAACGTTAAGATATGTCTTACTGTAACTGGAAACCACACGTAGATCCCTGTTTTCTAGTTCCTGTACATTGATGTTTAAATCCTTTGCGAGATTCCCCACCACTGTGCCTTTGTTCACCTCCTCGGAAATCGAGTAGGCTAACTGCGAAGCAGCCCAGTGCCAAAGACAAAGAAACACAACAATGCGAATCCAGACGTGTTCCTCCTTTGGTAGAATATACATTGTTGATCCACAAAAAGAAGTGAACACAAGTGGACATTAATCCTCATTCGAGATACACCCGAAGCGATAAATGACATAAGGAGGTCCTGCTCTCATCGTCACAGCACCTTCCGCGGGTGTGCAATGGCCGATGAGTATTTCATTTTTTCCCGTGCAGGGAGGAGTTTTAACTACACAAATACATTTAGGTCTATGGTCTCCTGCGACATCATGTGGTGATAGACTGATAACAAAACACAATAAAGAGTACTAAATTCCTGTTAAAAATTGTGAATATTGAAGTTCAGTATAGAAATAAAACATATATTATTTCGATTGTAAGCGAGAAATCTGGTTGATAAAAAACTCGCTATTTCCGTGACTAAAGGAACATCTGTAACATTATGAAAATTCAACGTAAATGATTACTTTGATTCGAATTCCAGAAATAGTTATTCTGTATTAATATGATTTTTTTAAAAGAATGAAAGGAAAATGTTTTGTCTTTTAGTGTATGAAAACACAACATCCATACGTCCTAAACAGGCAACGTACCGTCTAACACCACGGACAGCGAGTTTTCACCACATTCAAGCACAGTCACTGAACATTACAACAAAATGACAACTGCTACAAAAAGTCAACGTTTAAGGCTCAGTCACCATGGCAATCAGCGTAGATCATAAAATGTCACTGAAACGTTATTCAGCAGTCAAAAGTAGCATATTAGCATAGTGCCACGAACCTCTATCACTCAGTAATAAATGAACCGTTTATGTAAATACAGAAGTGATAGAAAACATATAGGCATTTAAAGCCTGGTAAATTTACATGCACCATGTCACATTAAAAAAAGAACAAAAGAATTAAGAAAATGCAAGCATGTGCAAAGAGAGGAGGATTTTCACTGCCTAACTTCAAATGGTATTATTGGGTGATGAATGTGAAACAACTTAGAGCTTGTTACCTACTGCAGCAGTCAAACCCATTTGGTCCCAAATAGAGACGGAAGTTAATGGCGGTATTTCTCCTTCAAAGGAGCTGTTTGACACCAGCCACAAACTTACCCATCCTATAATTGCAAATGCAAAGATATTGTGGTGTAAATTACAAAAGCCGGGTTGTTGCAACTTTATGGGGGAATAAAATAATTTTAATTGGAGGGACACCAGTTGACTGGCTACAGTGGAGTAAGGCAGGCATCTATCAGATTTTGGTTGACTGTGGGACCAAATGTTTTTTAATCTTTGATCAAGTTGTGGAGATAATTTGCAGCTTAATCAGTTGTGGAGATATGTTCAAATACACAGCTCACTATCGAAGTGGCTGGGAACCCCCTTGTGTTGTCCTGTGGGCAGTCCTGTGGAAGTACTGCTCTCGAGATCATCCTTGGGTAAAGGTATCACTTCTAAGTTTTATCATTTATTGCAGGGTCGGTTAGCTGAACCTCTTCTTAAAGTTAAGGGCTATTGGGCCCAGGACTTGGCATTGGATATATCTTCAGTTGAATGGGACTCATGTCTCCATAACGTTAATACTATGTTTAAAGAAATAGGCAGTAGATTTATCCAACTTAAGATAATCCATAAGTGACATTGAACACTGCAACAATTGTATAAATGGAACTTGGCCCCCACAGACGATTGCTGGAGATGTGACGGTCTAAATGCTTCGATTTTACATATCCTTTGGAGCTGTTTGACACTTCAGGACTGGTGGGAAAACACAATGGAGGTCATTTTCAGTGTTTTGAAAAGATTTGGTATCTCACCGAAATTGTCCATACTTGGTATAACTACAGAACTTTCCGATTGAGACTTTTGCTGCAATACAAAAAAAAGGATTATCTTGGCTCTTAATACGGCAAAACGGGTCTTGTTAAGACATGGGCGGAAAAAGAAACCCCCTCACTATGAGGAGTGGCTAATGACGATGGTTAAGTTGGCATCTTACGAAAAAGTGACTTATGATTTATTAGATAAATTGTACCAATATAATTGTATTTGGTCCCCCTTCACTAACTGACTTTCTGTAACTTGAGGGGCAGAGGAGTAATGAGAGAGTGGTTGCTGTGGGGTTTGGTGTGTGAAGAAAGAATATGATGATTTTTATTTTTTGTTTATTTGTTTGTTTTCTGTTTTGTTATTAAAGTTCAAAACGAAAATAAAAATTGTTGAAGATAAAAATAAACAGAAAATACCCCCCCCCCCCCCCCCAAACAACCCAAAACTAAAAAAAAATAAGACGCTGTCTTTAATGCTGAAAAAGCTTAAAAGCGATGCTACAGCTTAAGGTGACCTACTCATCGTCAGCATAATGCCACAAAGGTTATTCAAGCTGTTTGGAAGTCTGAAGGACTGGGAATAAGACTTGGTGTACTATTGCCTAACTGATGCTCAACTAAAGCTGCAGAATGTGTATGTATGTCTACACCAACTACACAAGAAATTGCAGAAGCTATAATTTTATGATCGCACTATGACGTTTTACAAAACAAGTACAAATGTCCTACCTTCTCTTTGTTAGGTAAAGTCTGAGTCCTGGTAAAAGTGTCTCCTCCGTTAATACTGATCAGTTCTCCATCTACAGGCGGAAATGGGGCAGGGAAAACCACTACGTCACTCTTGAGTGTGTCTGAGCTGAAACACACGTCATACTGCTGAGTAGCTTTAGAGTAAGACCAGCTCCCGTCAGGGTGGGTGGTGATCATGGGGGCGCTGTACCTGCTGAAAGTGCCGTCTGTCCTGTGGCATCTGACTGCTATTAAAGTGATGAGGCTGAGCAGAAAGATGACGGACACCGACACAATGGCGATCAGCAGGTACAGGTTCAAATCCGAGAAGCTGTCCTCCTTTACAGGCACATGTCTGAACTGAGTCTGGATTTCAGCCGTGCTTTCAACCACCACCACATCAATAGACACAGTAGCTGACAGGGAGGGTTCTCCGTTATCAGAGACCAAGACCACCAAGGGGTGAGTTTTGAGGTCATTGTCACTCATTCTCCTTTTAGTCCTGATCTCCCCGGTGCTGGTTCCGATCCTGAACAGGTTGTTTCCATTGGGCTCAGAGAGGTGATAAGAAAGCAGCGCATTGTATCCAGAGTCTGCGTCTACAGCCCTGATCTTTGCCACAAAGTATCCCGCTTCAGCAGAATAGGGGATGTTCTCAATATTAACGGCGTCGTGCTCTGAATATGGAGCAAGCATTGTTGGATTATTATCATTTTCATCCAGGATTAAAACGTTTACAGTCACATTGCTGCTGAGCGGAGGAACACCAGAGTCTGTGGCCTGAACTTTAAAGTGGAAAGTTTTTAACTCCTCATAATTAAAAGACTGCAGGCTGATTATATCTCCAGTCTCTGAGTTTATATTTAAAATAGATGAAACTGGAATGCTTTTAAGAGAGCTATCTAACAGTGTGTAAGTCACCTTTGCATTAACATCTAGATCAGCATCGAAGGCATTTACTGTATAAATTACTGAGCCTGTTGGACTGTTTTCTTTGACATACACATTAATAACAGTCTCCATAAATTTGGGTGCGTTATCATTAACATCAGAAACATGAACAGTAATGACTTTGTTACTGGACAGAGGTGGAGCTCCTTCGTCTGTGGCTGTAATGGTGACATTATAAACAGAAGTGGTTTCTCTGTCCAGCGGTCCATCTACAACTAAAGAATAATCATTTTTGTAGTTGGACTTGAGTTTAAACGGAACAGATCCAACTACCTTACAGCTGGTTACACCATTCTTCCCTCCATCTTTATCACTTACTGTAATCAAAGCAACAATAGTCCCCAGTTCAGCGTCTTCTTTTACCGGTGTCATTAGTGACGTCACTGATATTTGTGGGGGATTATCATTTATATCAATTATCTCTATCAGTAATTTAGCTTGTGCACTACGAGGAACGGGACCCTGGTCCGTTGCTTGTACTCTGACTTCATAAGCAGGCGTCTCCTCATAATCCAATCCACCCTTCACTGTGATTTCTCCTGTTTCTGAATTGAGATCAAAAATATTTGATGGATCAATATTCCCTCGTTTGATGAAGGAATATAAGATTTTACTGTTCATGCCTTCATCTAAATCTGTGGCATTTAACTTGATAACAAGTGTTCCGGGAGTGGCATTTTCTTTGACACGCACTTTATAAAGCAGTTTGCTAAACGCGGGAATATTATCATTTACATCGATTACATTCACATGTATCTGCAATGATCCCGTTCTTGGAGGTTTTCCTCCATCTACAGCGGTCAGTATTAGATTGATTACTGACTGTTTTTCTCGGTCCAAAGCTTTTTGCAGCACCAGCTCAGCAGACACACCGTGCTCTCCGCCGCTCTGCACATCAAGTGAGAAATGCTCATTTTGACTGAGCTTGTAGGTCTTCACTGAGTTGCTTCCTATGTCTCCGTCCACGGCCACAGGGAGAAAATATCGCTCTCCCGTCAACGATGATTCAGAAATATTTAAGTAATACCTGCTTTCAAGAAATGCAGGTGAATTGTCGTTTACATCTAATATATTAACCTCTACGCGATGTGCAGTCATTGGATTGCTTAGAACAGCTTGTAATTTTAAGGAGCATTTTATAGTCAGTGGACAAAGCTCCTCTCGGTCTATCCGCTCCTCAACTAAGAGATTCCCACTCCGTAAGTTAACGTTAAGATATGTCTTACTGTAACTGGAAACCACACGCAGATCCCTGTTTTCTAGTTCCTGTACATTGATGTTTAAATCCTTTGCGAGATTCCCCACCACTGTGCCTTTGTTCACCTCCTCGGAAATCGAGTAGGCTAACTGCGAAGCAGCCCAGTGCCAAAGACAAAGAAACACAACAATGCGAATCCAGACGTGTTCCTCCTTTGGTAGAATATACATTGTTGATCCACAAAAAGAAGTGAACACAAGTGAACATTAATCCTCATTTGAGAAATGTACACCCGAAGCGATAAATGATATAAGGAGGTCCTGCTCTCATCGTCACAGCACCTTCCGCGGGTGTGCAATGGCCGATGAGTATTTCATTTTCTTCCCGTGCAGGGAGGAGTTTTAACTACATGAATACATTTAGGTCTATGGTCTCCTGCGACATCATGTGGTGATAGACTGATAACAAAACACAATAAAGAGTACTAAATTCTTGTTAAAAATTGTGAATATTGAAGTTCAGTATAGAAATAAAACAAATATTAATATTTTGATTGTAAGCGAGAAATCTGGTTGATAAAAAAAACTCGCTATTTCCGTGACTAAAGGAACATCTGTAACATTATGAAAATTCAACGTAAATGATTACTTTGATTCGAATTCCAGAAATAGTTATTCCTTAGTAATATGATTTTTTTTAAAGAATGAAAGGAAAATGTTTTGTTTTTTAGTGTATGAAAACACAACATCCATACGTCCTAAACAGGGCAACGTACCGTCTAATACCACGGACAGCGAGTTTTCACCACATTCAAACACAGTCACTCAACATTACAACAAAATGACAACTGCTACAAAAAGTCAACGTTTAAGGCTCAGTCACCATGGCAATTAGCGTAGATCACAAAATGTCACTGAAACGTTGTTCAGCAGTCAAAAGTAGTATATTAGCATAGTGCCACGAACCTCTATCACTCAGTAATAAATGAACCGTTTATGTAAATACAGAAGTGATAGAAAACATATAGGCATTTAAAGCCTGGTAAATTTACATGCACCATGTCACATTAAAAAAAGAACAAAAGAATTAAGAAAATGCAAGCATGTGCAAAGAGAGGAGGATTTTCACTGCCTAACTTCAAATGGTATTATTGGGTGATGAATGTGAAACAACTTAGAGCTTGTTACCTACTGCAGCAGTCAAACCCATTTGGTCCCAAATAGAGACGGAAGTTAATGGCGGCATTTCTCTTTGAAAGGAACTGTTTGACACCAGCCACAAACTTACCCATCCTATAATTGCAAATGCAAAGATATTGTGGTGTAAATTACAAAAGCCGGGTTGTTGGGATTTTATTAAATCTCCTTTAGCAACTTTATGGGGGAATAAAATAATTTTAATTGGAGGGACACCGGTTGACTGGCTACAGTGGCGTAAGGCAGGCATCTATCAGATTTTGGTTGACTGTGGGACCAAATGTTTTTTAACCTTTGATCAAGTTGTGGAGATAATTTGCAGCTTAATCAGTTGTGGAGATATGTTCAAATACACAGCTCACTATCGAAGTGGCTGGGAACCCCCTTGTGTTGTCCTGTGGGCAGTCCTGTGGAAGTACTGCTCTCGAGATCATCCTTGGGTAAAGGTATCACTTCTAAGTTTTATCATTTATTGCAGGGTCGGTTAGCTGAACCTCTTCTTAAAGTTAAGGGCTATTGGGCCCAGGACTTGGCATTGGATATATCTTCAGTTGAATGGGACTCATGTCTCCATAACGTTAATACTATGTTTAAAGAAATAGGCAGTAGATTTATCCAACTTAAGATAATGCATAAGTGGCATTGAACACTGCAACAATTGTATAAATGGAACTTGGCCCCCACAGACGATTGCTGGAGATGTGACGGTCAAAATGCTTCGATTTTACATATCCTTTGGAGCTGTTTGACACTTCAGGACTGGTGGGAAAACACAATGGAGGTCATTTTCAGTGTTTTGAAAAGATTTGGTATCTCACCGAAATTGTCCATACTTGGTATAACTACAGAACTTTCCGATTGAGACTTTTCCTGCAATACAAAAAAAAAAAAAAAGGATTATCTTGGCTGTTACTACGGCAAAATGAGTCTTGTTAAGACATGGGCACAAAAAGAAACCCCCTCACTATGAGGAGTGGCTAATGACGATGGTTAAGTTGGCATCTTACGAAAAAGTGACTTATGATTTATTAGATAAATTGTACCAATATAATTGTATTTGGTCCCCCTTCACTAACTGACTTTCTGTAACTTGAGGGGCAGAGGAGTAATGAGAGAGTGGTTGCTGTGGGGTTTGGTGTGTGAAGAAAGAATATGATAATTTTTTATTTTTTGTTTATTTGTTTGTTTTCTGTTTTGTTATTGAAGTTCAAAACGAAAATAAAAATTGATGAAGATAAAATAACACGCTGTCTTTAATGCTGAAAAAGCTTAAAAGCGATGCTACAGCTTAAGGTGACCTACTCATCTTCAGCATAATGCCACAAAGGTTATTCAAACTGTTTGAAAATCTGAAGGACTGGGAATAAGACTTGGTGTACTATTGCCTAACTGATGCTCAACTAAAGCTGCAGAATGTGTATGTATGTCTACACCAACTACACAAGAAATTGCAGAAGCTATAATTTTATGATCGCACTATGACGTTTTACAAAACAAGTACAAATGTCCTACCTTCTCTTTGTTAGGTAAAGTCTGAGTCCTGGTAAAAGTGTCTCCTCCGTTAATACTGATCAGTTCTCCATCTACAGGTGGAAACGGGGCGGGGAAGACCACTACGTCACTCTTGAGTGTGTCTGAGCTGAAACACACGTCATACTGCTGAGTAGCTTTAGAGTAAGACCAGCTCCCGTCAGGGTGGGTGGTGATCATGGGGGCGCTGTACCTGCTGAAAGTGCCGTCTGTCCTGTGGCATCTGACTGCTATTAAAGTGATGAGGCTGAGCAGAAAGATGACGGACACCGACACAATGGCGATCAGCAGATACAGGTTCAAATCCGAGAAGCTGTCCTCCTTTACAGGCACATGTCTGAACTGAGTCTGGATTTCAGCCGTGCTTTCAACCACCACCACATCAATCGACACAGTAGCTGACAGGGAGGGTTCTCCGTTATCAGAGACCAAGACCACCAAGGGGTGAGTTTTGAGGTCATTGTCACTCATTCTCCTCCTAGTCCTGATCTCCCCGGTGCTGGTTCCGATCCTGAACAAGTTGTTTCCTTTGGGCTCAGACAGGTGATAAGAAAGCAGCGCATTGTATCCAGAGTCTGCGTCTACAGCCCTGATCTTTGCCACAAAGTATCCCGCTTCAGCAGAATAGGGGATGCTCTCACTGTTAACGGAGCCATGCTCAGAATATGGCGTGAGAATCGTGGGACTGTTGTCATTTTCATCCAGGATTAAAACGTTTACAGTCACATTGCTGCTGAGTGGAGGAACACCAGAGTCTGTGGCCTGAACTTTAAAGTGGAAAGTTTTTAACTCCTCATAGTTAAAAGACTGCAGGCTGATTATATCTCCAGTTTCTGAATTTATATTTAAAACAGATGAAACTGGAATGCTTTTAAGAGAGCTATCTAACAGCGTGTAAGTCACCTTTGCATTAACATCTAGATCAGCATCAAAGGCATTTACTGTATAAATTACTGAGCCTGTTGGACTGTTTTCTTTGACATACACATTAATAACAGTCTCCATAAATTTGGGTGCGTTATCATTAACATCAGAAACATGAACAGTAATGACTTTGTTACTGGACAGAGGTGGAGCTCCTTCGTCTGTGGCTGTAATGGTGACATTATAAACAGAAGTGGTTTCTCTGTCCAGCGGTCCATCTACAACTAAAGAATAATCATTTTTGTAGTTGGACTTGAGATTAAACGGAGCAGATCCAACTACCTTACAGCTGGTTACACCATTCTTCCCTCCATCTTTATCACTTACTGTAATCAAAGCAACAATAGTCCCCAGCTCTGCGTCTTCTTTTACCGGTGTCATGAGGGATGTCACTGATATTTGTGGGGGATTATCATTCATATCAACGATCTCAATCAGTAATTTAGCATGTGCACTACGAGGAACGGGACCCTGGTCCGTTGCTTGTACTCTGACTTCATAAGCAGGCGTCTCCTCATAATCCAATCCACCCTTCACTGTGATTTCTCCTGTTTCTGAATTGAGATCAAAAATATTTGATGGATCAATATTCCCTCGTTTGATGAAGGAATATAAGATTTTACTGTTCATGCCTTCATCTAAATCTGTGGCATTTAACTTGATAACAAGTGTTCCGGGAGTGGCATTTTCTTTGACACGCACTTTATAAAGCAGTTTGCTAAACGCGGGAATATTATCATTTACATCGATTACATTCACATGTATCTGCAATGATCCCGTTCTTGGAGGTTTTCCTCCATCTACAGCGGTCAGTATTAGATTGATTACTGACTGTTTTTCTCGGTCCAAAGCTTTTTGCAGCACCAGCTCAGCAGACACACCGTGCTCTCCGCCGCTCTGCACATCAAGTGAGAAATGCTCATTTTGACTGAGCTTGTAGGTCTTCACTGAGTTGCTTCCTATGTCTCCGTCTACGGCCACAGGGAGAAGATATCGCTCTCCCGTCAACGATGATTCAGAAATATTTAAGTAATACCTGCTTTCGAGAAATGCAGGTGAATTGTCGTTTACATCTAATATATTAACCTCTACGCGATGTGCAGTCATTGGATTGCTTAGAACAGCTTGTAATTTTAAGGAGCATTTTATAGTCAGTGGACAAAGCTCCTCTCGGTCTATCCGCTCCTCAACTAAGAGATTCCCACTCCGTAAGTTAACGTTAAGATATGTCTTACTGTAACTGGAAACCACACGTAGATCCCTGTTTTCTAGTTCCTGTACATTGATGTTTAAATCCTTTGCGAGATTCCCCACCACTGTGCCTTTGTTCACCTCCTCGGAAATCGAGTAGGCTAACTGCGAAGCAGCCCAGTGCCAAAGACAAAGAAACACAACAATGCGAATCCAGACGTGTTCCTCCTTTGGTAGAATATACATTGTTGATCCACAAAAAGAAGTGAACACAAGTGAACATTAATCCTCATTCGAGAAATGTACACCCGAAGCGATAAATGATATAAGGAGCTCCTGCTCTCATCGTCACAGCACCTTCCGCGGGTGTGCAATGGCCGATGAGGATTTCATTTTCTTCCCGTGCAGGGAGGAGTTTTAACAATTCAAACAAATTTAGGTCTATGGTCTCCTGCGACATCAAGTGGCGAAAGACTGCTATCAGCATTCTACATAGAAACCGTGAACATTTAGTGTCAGTGTGGACATGAAAATATTTAAAAATTTGATTGTGTTGTGTGAAACCCGGTCAATAAAAAAGATAAGATCGGTATTTCAGTGAGCTAACGAGCTCGTTTGACGTTATAACAATTCAACACACATATTGTCTTTTATTCAAAGTCCATTATTGCTTAATTTTCAGTCGTACACATGTATTAAAATCAAGAAGAAGAAGAAATAGAAGAAGAAGAAAAACAAAACCTTTGCTCACTTAATGATGTCACAAAATGCACGTATTCAAAATATGGCGCCATACATTCTAGCACCACGGACAGCGACTTTTCATGATATTCTATACTCATCTTGAATAAAAATAAGATACCTGGTACTACACCCTGTGTTGCACTTTGAGTCACCATGGCAGCCACTGTAAGTTATATAAACAGTAAAGTATAAATATGTCAACGAGATTAAAAAAGCCTATTAGTGCAGTGACAAGTACCAACACCAATCACCCTCTGTGGGACATGAATTATTTACTTAAGTGACTAAAGGTAGTCTTGACGCCTCCTAGATTTTGGACGCACTAATTTAAGTTTAAAAATCGCTCGTAAAAGAATGAAAGGGTTAAACACTATTCGACAGATTATGTCACTCATTTTAAGCAAAATGCTCCAAAGTTCTGTCAAGCAAACTCAAAAAGAAGAAGTCAGTCTTAGTGTTTTGGTTCTTAGGATTGTTCACTTGAAGCTGTATAATTTGTATATATGTAAGAACTGTTAACAGGAAATGACATAATAATTTTATGATCGCACTGTGAGGTTTTACAAGACTTAAGTTCAAATTACCTACCTTCTCTTTGTTAGGTAAAGTCTGAGTTCTTGTAAAAGTGTCTCCTCCGTTAATACTGATCAGTTCTCCATCTACAGGCGGAAACGGGGCGGGGAAGACCACTACGTCACTCTTGAGCGTGTCTGAGCTGAAACACACGTCATACTGCTGAGTAGCTTTAGAGTAAGACCAGCTCCCGTCAGGGTGGGTGGTGATCATGGGGGCGCTGTACCTGCTGAAAGTGCCGTCTGTCCTGTGACATCTGACTGCTATTAAAGTGATGAGGCTGAGCAGAAAGATGACGGACACCGACACAATGGCGATCAGCAGGTACAGGTTCAAATCCGAGAAGCTGTCCTCCTTTACAGGCACATGTCTGAACTGAATCTGGATTTCAGCCGTGCTTTCAACCACCACCACATCAACAGACACAGTAGCTGACAGGGAGGGTTCTCCGTTATCAGAGACCAAGACCACCAAGGGGTGAGTTTTGAGGTCATTGTCACTCATTCTCCTCTTAGTCCTGATCTCCCCGGTGCTGGTTCCGATCCTGAACAGGTTGTTTCCTTTGGGCTCAGACAGGTGATAAGAGAGCAGCGCATTGTATCCAGAGTCTGCGTCTACAGCCCTGATCTTTGCCACAAAGTATCCCGCTTCAGCAGAATAGGGGATGCTCTCACTGTTAACGGAGCCATGCTCAGAATATGGCGCGAGAATCATGGGACTGTTGTCATTTTCATCCAGGATTAAAACGTTGACAGTGACGTTGCTGCTGAGCGGAGGAACACCAGAGTCTGTGGCCTGAACTTTAACCTGGAACGTTTTTAACTCCTCATAGTTAAAAGACTGCAGGGTGATTATATCTCCAGTTTCTGAATTTATATTTAAAATAGATGAAACTGGAATGTTTTTAAGAGAACTATCTAACAGTGTGTAAGTCACCTTTGCGTTAACATCTAGATCAGCATCGAAGGCATTTACTGTATAAATTACTGAGCCTGTTGGACTGTTTTCTTTGACATAAACACTAATAAAAGGCTCCGTAAATCGGGGTGGATTATCATTAACATCAGAAACATGAACAGTAATGACTTTGTTACTGAACAGAGGTGGAGCTCCTTCATCCGTGGCTGTAATGGTGACATTATAAACAGAAGTGGTTTCTCTGTCCAGCGGTCCATCTACAACTAAAGAATAATCATTTTTGTAGTTGGATTTGAGATTAAACGGAACAGATCCAACTACCTTACAGCTGGTTACACCATTCTTCCCTCCATCTTTATCACTTACTGTAATAAAAGCAACAATAGTCCCCAGTTCAGCGTCTTCTTTTACTGGCGTTATCAGTGACGTCACTGATATTTGTGGGGGATTATCATTCATATCAATTATCTCTATCAGTAATTTAGCATGTGCACTACGAGGAACGGTACCCTGGTCCGTTGCTTGTACTCTGACTTCATAAGCAGGCGTCTCCTCATAATCCAATCCACCCTTCACTGTGATTTCTCCTGTTTCTGAATTGAGATCAAAAATATTTGATGGATCAATATTCCCTCGTTTGATAAAGGAATATAAGATTTTACTGTTCATGCCTTCATCTAAATCTGTGGCATTTAACTTGATAACAAGTGTTCCGGGAGTGACATTTTCTTTGACACGCACTTTATAAAGCAGTTTGCTAAACGCGGGAATATTATCATTTACATCGATTACATTCACATGTATTTGTAATGATCCCGTTCTTGGAGGTTTTCCTCCATCTACAGCGGTCAGTATTAGATTGATTACTGACTGTTTTTCTCGGTCCAAAGCTTTTTGCAGCACCAGCTCAGCAGACACACCGTGCTCTCCGCCGCTCTGCACATCAAGTGAGAAATGCTCATTTTGACTGAGCTTGTAGGTCTTCACTGAGTTGCTTCCTATGTCTGCGTCCACGGCCACAGGGAGAAGATATCGCTCTCCCGTCAACGATGATTCAGAAATATTTAAGTAATACCTGCTTTCGAGAAATGCAGGTGAATTGTCGTTTACATCTAATATATTAACCTCTACGCGATGTGCAGTCATTGGATTGCTTAGAAAAGCTTGTAATTTTAAGGAGCATTTTATAGTCAGTGGACAAAGCTCCTCTCGGTCTATCCGCTCCTCAACTAAGAGATTCCCACTCCGTAAGTTAACGTTAAGATATGTCTTACTGTAACTGGAAACCAAGCGTAGATCCCTGTTTTCTAGTTCCTGTACATTGATGTTTAAATCCTTTGCGAGATTCCCCACCACTGTGCCTTTGTTCACCTCCTCGGAAATCGAGTAGGCTAACTGCGAAGCAGCCCAGTGCCAAAGACAAAGAAACACAACAATGCGAATCCAGACGTGTTCCTCCTTTGGTCGAATATACATTGTTGATCCACAAAAAGAAGTGAACACAAGTGAACATTAATCCTCATTTGAGAAATGTACACCCGAAGCGATAAGTTATATAAGGAGCTCCTACTCTCATGGACACAGCACCTTCCGCGTGTGTGCAATGGCCGATGAGTATTTCATTTTTTCCCGTGCAGGGAGGAGTTTTAACTACATGAATACATTCAGGTCTATGGTCTCCTGCGACATCATGTGGACAAAGACTACTAACAGCATTCTACATAGCCGAATATCTTAAGCAATAGTGAATGTTTCGTTTTTGTTTGGAAATAAAAACTTGTTGTATTTAGAATGTAAGGGGAAAATCTCGTTAGTGGAAAAGCTCGATTATTTCAGTGAGTTAACAAGCATGTACGCAGTTAAAGTAATTCATTATTTACACTAACAAAGATTATAATTCTGATTTTAAATCTAGGCAGTCTTGAAGCTCTCTCTCTCTCTCTCTCTCTCTCTCTCTCTACACACACACACACACACATATATATATATATATACATATATAATAACTAAAAGCGTGTTATTGAATGATCCTACACAATCACCTCGTATAAAGCTTGGTGCACAACGTCTAGCACCACGGACAGTGAGTTTTCACCACATAAAATTTCACGTCTTTCACATCACTAGAAAACGACAGCAGCTGTCACATATTTGAGTTTGTGGTTTTGGTCAACATGGCGAACCGTGTTGATTACATAAAAATGACTGACAATTATTCCAAGAAAGGAGGTGATAGCACGGCATCAAGGGCCACAAAAGATCAGCTATTTTTTCTTATGAACTGTGAAGACTAATAAATGAATTAATAACTAAATCTCAAAATATCATTAACCATTGAATTTTTGCGCCCAGAAATTCACTTAAATGATTTTTTGGCTAAGTGTTGAAAGTACTGAAAGCTAAATCAAAGCTTAATTGCTCTTATGTTCAAAATAATGTATCAACGTCAAACAGTCTTGTGAAGATGGATTAAGGTTGGTGTTTTGTTGCCTACCTTCTCTTTGTTAGGTAAAGTCTGAGTCCTGGTAAACGTGTCTCCTCCGTTAATACTGATCAGTTCTCCATCTACAGGTGGAAAGGGTGCGGGGAAAACCACCACGTCACTCTTGAGCGTGTCTGAGCTGAAACACACGTCATACTGCTGAGTAGCTTTAGAGTAAGACCAGCTCCCGTCAGGGTGGGTGGTGATCATGGGGGCGCTGTACCTGCTGAAAGTGCCGTCTGTCCTGTGACATCTGACTGCTATTAAAGTGATGAGGCTGAGCAGAAAGATGACGGACACCGACACAATGGCGATCAGCAGATACAGGTTCAAATCCGAGAAGCTGTCCTCCTTTACAGGCACATGTCTGAACTGAGTCTGGATTTCAGCCGTGCTTTCAACCACCACCACATCAATCGACACAGTTGCTGACAGGGAGGGTTCTCCGTTATCAGAGACCAAGATCACCAAGGGGTGAGTTTTGAGGTCATTGTCACTCAATCTCCTCTTAGTCCTGATCTCCCCGGTGCTGGTTCCGATCCTGAACAAGTTGTTTCCTTTGGGCTCAGACAGGTGATAAGAAAGCAGCGCATTGTAACCAGAGTCTGTGTCTACAGCCCTGATCTTTGCCACAAAGTATCCCGCTTCAGCAGAATAGGGGATGTTCTCACTGTTAACGGAGCCATGCTCAGAATATGGCGCGAGAATCGTGGGTCTGTTGTCATTTTCATCCAGGATTAAAACGTTGACAGTCACGTTGCTACTGAGCGGAAGAACACCAGAATCTTTGGCCTGAACTTTAACCTGGAACGTTTTTAACTCCTCATAGTTAAAAGACTGCAGACTGATTATATCCCCAGTCTCCGAATTTATATTTAAAACAGATGAAACTGGAATGTTTTTAAGAGAACTATCTAACAGCGTGTAAGTCACTTTTGCGTTAACATCTAGATCAGCATCGAAGGCATTTACTGTATAAATTACTGAGCCTGTTGGACTGTTTTCCTTCACATACACATCCATAACAGGTTGCGTAAATCGAGGTGCATTATCATTAACATCAGAAACATGAACAGTAATGACTTTGTTACTGAACAGAGGTGGATTTCCTTCATCTGTGGCTGTAACGGTGACATTATAAACAGAAGTGGTTTCTCTGTCCAGCGGTCCATCTACAACTAAAGAATAATCATTTTTGTAGTTGGACTTGAGATTAAACGGAACAGATCCAACTACCTTACAGCTGGTTACACCATGTTCCCCTCCATCTTTATCACTCACTGTAATCAAAGCAACAATAGTCCCCAGTTCAGCGTCTTCTTTTACCGGTGTCATTAGTGACGTCACTGATATCAGTGGGGGATTATCATTCATATCAAATATTTCTATAAGCACTTTAGCATGCGCACTGCGAGGAGAGATGCCGTGATCTTTTACTTGTACTCTGACTTCATAAGCATGCGTCCCTTCATAATCTAATCCACCTTTCACTGTGATTTCTCCTTTTTCTGAATTGAGATCAAACATATCTGATGGATCACTGCTGCCCCTTTTGATGAAAGAATACAGTAGTTTACTGTTCATGCCTTCATCTAAATCTGTGGCATTTAACTTAACCACAAGTGTTCCGGGTGTAGAATTTTCTGTCACTCTCACTTTATATAGAGATTTGCTAAACACCGGCGCATTATCATTGGAATCTATTATGTTTACTGTTATTTGAAGTGTTCCTGATTTGGCAGGTTTTCCTCCATCTACAGCGGTCAGAATGAGATTAACTACCGACTGTTTTTCTCGATCTAAAGCTTTCTGCAGCACTAATTCAGCAGAAATTGCATGTTCATCACCGCTCTGTACATCAAGCGAGAAATGTTCATTTTGATTCAGCCTGTAGGACTTCACCGAGTTACTGCCTAAATCTGCATCTTCCGCTATAGGCAGTAGGTATCGTTCTCCTGCTGAGACTGTTTCAGATATATTTAACGAAAATGACTTTTCAATGAATTCTGGTGAATTATCATTTATATCTAACACGGTCACTTCGATGCGATGCACATTCACTGGATTGCTTAAAACAGCCTGTACTCTTAGGGAACACTGCACCGTTCTCAGACAAAGCTCCTCTCTGTCAATTCTGTCGTTAACAAAGAGGCTTCCGGTTCTTAAATTCACGTCAAAATATTTCTTACTGTAACTCGAAATAATACGCAGATCCCTGGTTTCCAGCTCTTGTACATTGAGGTTTAAGTCCTTTGCGACATTCCCTACCACAGTGCCTTTGTTCGTCTCCTCGGAAATGGAGTACGATAATTGTGAAGCAGACCAGTGACAGAGACAAAGAAGTATAACCATATGAATCCATGCACAATCTCGGTTTCCCATAGTTGAACAGTCAACGCATAAATCTGTAAATCCAGATGATTCTATATCCTGTAAATATCCGCTATAAACACCATTATCCAGCAGCAGCAGCCCTTCTCGCCACAGTATAGTCCCAGTGTGTCTTTAAACTGGTGTCCAATGACGGCCTCAGTATTCCCGTACAGGGTGGAGTTATAGATATACAATTGTTTCTACGGTCTCCAACGACACCGTGTGGCAAATGTTAGACGACTCAAGAGAAATATGAGCAACATTAAACCCCCATGATTTGTTGCATTACAAATATTTTACAATTACATTTCCAGTCTTAGAGTTTTTGTCTTGGTCAGTTGTCAGTTTTTATATATAATACTTAAATATTTGCGCATATCCGTTTTTAGACATGAACCCGAAACTCTGAAGAGGCATTAAAGGCTAGAATATTACCTCAGTAGTGCAGTGTATTTAGAAAGAAAGTGAATTCACAGCAAATTAAAATGAAATAAAACAGAAGTGATACAATAATAATAATAATAAAAAAAGAAAACACCTCTTCGCCAAAATATGACCTTGTGCTTTTAACTAATTTTAATAAAAAAAAAAAAAAGGTTCTGAGTATACTGGCACTGAGAGTTCAATCGTGACGTTGCATCTTTGTTTCAGAACCACGGATAGCGCTGTAGCCACCAGCATGAACAATGATTTGTTAAGCAGACAGGAATCTAAAAAAACAGGGGAACAAAATGGGCACGATCGCTTTGTTCTCGAAGTGTGGTAGATAAGAAGGTTAATCGTGAGTGCTGATATTACAATAAGCGGTGATATTAACGGCTATGACAACCGGGGGATTCCTACTTTTTCGTTGCTTTAATTTGAGAGTCTGATGATGCGGTGAATATAAAATCTAAATTGTAAACAGAAAGCACTCGAATAAAAACTCAAAAGCACATACCTTCTCTTTATTAGGTAATGTCTGAGTCCTGGTAAAAGTGTCTCCTCCGTTAATACTGATCAGTTCTCCATCTACAGGTGGAAACGGGGCGGGGAAAACCACTACGTCACTCTTGAGTGTGTCTGAGCTGAAACACACGTCATACTGCTGAGTAGCTTTAGAGTAAGACCAGCTCCCGTCAGGGTGGGTGGTGATCATGGGGGCGCTGTACCTGCTGAAAGTGCCGTCTGTCCTGTGACATCTGACTGCTATTAAAGTGATGAGGCTGAGCAGAAAGATGACGGACACCGACACAATGGCGATCAGCAGATACAGGTTCAAATCCGAGAAGCTGTCCTCCTTTACAGGCACATGTCTGAACTGAGTCTGGATTTCAGCCGTGCTTTCAACCACCACCACATCAATAGACACAGTAGCTGACAGGGAGGGTTCTCCATTATCAGAGACCAAGACCACCAAGGGATGAGTTTTGAGGTCATTGTCACTCATTCTCCTCTTAGTCCTGATCTCCCCGGTGCTGGTTCCGATCCTGAACAGGTTGTTTCCTTTGGGCTCAGACAGGTGATAAGAAAGCAGCGCATTGTATCCAGAGTCTGCGTCTACAGCCCTGATCTTTGCTACAAAGTATCCCGCTTCAGCAGAATAGGGGATGCTCTCACTGTTAACGGAGCCGTGCTCAGAATATGGCGCGAGAATCGTGGGACTGTTGTCATTTTCATCCAGGATTAAAACGTTGACAGTGACGTTGCTGCTGAGTGGAGGAACACCAGAGTCTGTGGCCTGAACTTTAAAGTGGAACATTTTCAGCTCCTCGTAATTAAAAGACTGCAGGCTGATTATGTCTCCAGTCTCTGAGTTTATGTTTAAAACAGTTGAAATCGAAAATTCTTTCGGATAGTTCTCTATTAACGAATACGTTAATTTAGCATTTTCATTTGTGTCAGCGTCACATGCTGTCACTTTTGTGATTATGTCTCCCACTTTACTGTTCTCTTTCACGTAAATATTAATATAGCCATCTGGAAAACTCGGTGCATTATCATTAACATCAGAAATGTGCACAGTGATTACAGCACTGCTTGAAAGAGGCGGACTGCCTTCATCGGTAGCGATTATAGTTACACTGTATTGTGATAAAGTCTCCCTGTCAAGCTGACCGTTAACTACTATTGAGTAATAGTTTTTGTAATTTGACTTTAATTTAAATGGGATGGAATCTTTCAATTTACAACTGGTGAGGCCATTTTGCCCCCCGTCTTTATCCGTTACAGTCACAAGTGCAACTACTGTTCCAATTTCAGCATTTTCCTTTACTGGGCTCATAAGTGAAGTTACTGAAATCTGTGGTGCATTGTCATTGACATCAACAATCTCTAACAGCACTTTAGAATAACCGCTACGAGGGGAAGCGCCTTGGTCGCTAGCGCGCACTCGTAATTCATATGCAGTGTTTTCCTCGTAATCCAGATTACCCTTCACAATGATTTCACCGCTCTCAGGAATAACAATGAACTTTTCAGGGGAATCTACATTTCCTCTTTTCAGTAAAGAATACCTGACGTCTGAGTTTGAACCCTCGTCCAAGTCTGTTGCATTTAATTTGAGTATTGTTGTACCTATAGGCACACTTTCACTGACGATTACTTTATGAAGCGGCTTACTAAATGAAGGCGTGTTATCGTTAACGTCTATGACATTCACAAAAATCTGCATGGTGCCAGATCTCACAGGCTTTCCCCCATCAACGGCTGTCAATGTTAGTTTAATAGCGGATTGTTTCTCTCGATCTAAAGCTTTTTGCAGCACTAACTCAGCAGACAAATGGTCTCCTCCGCTACTGACATCTATGGAGAAATGCTCGTTTGGACTTAATTTGTAGGATTTCACTGAATTGCTGCCAGTGTCTGCATCCTGAGCTGCCGGGAGCGGATACCTCTCTCCCGTTGAAGATGATTCGGAGATATTAAACACATGGATTTGTTCAAGGAATGTCGGAGCGTTATCGTTGACGTCCACAATGCTGACTTCAACGCGATAAATATTCATGGGATGGTTTAACAGTCCCTCTATACTTAAAGAACACTTTGGTAAATTAGGACAAAGCTCTTCTCGGTCTATTCTTTCGCCAACGAACAAAGCTCCTGTCCGTAAATTAGCCTCAAAATATGCCTTACTGTATCCCGATACAATCCGAAATCCTCGTTCCTCCAGTTGTTGTGTATTAATGTTCAAATCCTTCGCGATATTCCCCACTACCGTGCCTTTGTCCACCTCCTCAGAAACGGAGTAGGAAATCTGAGCAACACAGTAGCCGGATAAACAAAGAGTAATGGCGAACAACATCCATTCCCCCTCTCTGTGGTGTCGGAGACTCATTCTGTTTTGTAGATATTATTCCAGAGAAATAAACGCACTTCATTCACTAATGCAGACAAATATCCGAAAGACTACCAAGCTCTCTAAATGTAGATACCATCGTTCATGACGAGGCGATTTACTAACCCGGACAGAAACGCAGAGGCTGTCTCTTATTTCACCAACAGTGAAGGTGGAGCTTTAACTCATAATTTACATCAGTGAGTTTGTGGTCTTGGGCGACATCTAGTGTTCCTTTTATCGACAACAGTTTAATATTTAGAGATTGTTTGTTTTCCCAAACACACCAGAAATGGATCACGAATATCAGATGTCATAAGATATTAACTTTTTGTGTTGCAGAAAACGTCGTGCACACTAAAAAAAGCCAGGTAAATTGGAACTACGCAATCAGGGAAGAGTTTTGTTAATTAGAAAAGAGAAAATCTTCACATTCAGTTAAAACATTACAAGTTATATAACCAACGATTTTGCCTTTCCAGGTGAACATATTAGGTACTGTAAATTATATGGTACAAATTATGGACCAGCTGATCATTTATGGGCATGTAACTTCAAAATTTTATTTATACAAGTTTATGGTGTTGAGACTCACAGATAAGCTATTTTAGGACATGAAGCTAAACACGAAAGACTCGCAGACAAAGAGAAATCAGCACCGCGGAGAGCGCCTTTCCCATTATGCAGCTTCAGACCATATAGTTACTAGTTATTTACTGTGTTAGACCAGCACTTTTCATATAGTCGATTGATTAAGAAAATACTTCAGTGAGGGAAGTCATATTTGCAGCATTACACTAATAAAAACGTATGTAATCTACTTTTCTGTATGAATGTACGAATTTTGCATTAAACCATGTACACTGACATTACAGTATTATGCTATGTGTGGGTATCAAAATACAGACAGGGGTGGTATCCCTTTAACTGGAATTAGTGGTTGAAAGCATCTTACCTTCTCTTTGTTAGGTAAAGTCTGAGTCCTGGTAAAAGTGTCTCCTCCGTTAATACTGATCAGTTCTCCATCTACAGGTGGAAACGGGGCGGGGAAGACCACTACGTCACTCTTGAGCGTGTCTGAGCTGAAACACACGTCATACTGCTGAGTAGCTTTAGAGTAAGACCAGCTCCCGTCAGGGTGGGTGGTGATCATGGGGGCGCTGTACCCGCTGAAAGTGCCGTCTGTCCTATGGCATCTGACTGCTATTAAAGTGATGAGGCTGAGCAAAAAGATGACGGACACCGACACAATGGCAATCAGCAGATACAGGTTCAAATCCGAGAAGCTGTCCTCCTTTACAGGCACATGTCTGAACGGAGTCTGGATTTCAGCCGTGCTTTCAACCACCACCACATCAATAGACACAGTAGCTGACAGGGAGGGTTCTCCGTTATCAGAGACCAAGACCACCAAGGGGTGAGTTTTGAGGTCATTGTCACTCATTCTCCTCCTAGTCCTGATCTCCCCGGTGCTGGTTCCGATCCTGAACAAGTTGTTTCCTTTGGGCTCAGACAGGTGATAAGAAAGCAGCGCATTGTATCCAGAGTCTGCGTCTACAGCCCTGATCTTTGCCACAAAGTATCCCGCTTCAGCAGAATAGAGGATGCTCTCACTGTTAACGGAGCCATGCTCAGAGTAAGGAGCCAGAATTGTTGGATTATTATCATTTTCATCCAGGATTAAAATGTTAACAGTCACGTTGCTGCTGAGCGGAGGAACACCAGAGTCTGTGGCCTGAACTTTAAACTGAAAACTTTTTAACTCCTCATAGTTAAAAGACTGCAGACTGATTATGTCTCCAGTCTCTGCGTTAATGTTTACCATTGTAGACACCGGCACTGATTTACTGTTACTCTCTAAAAATGAATATCTCACCTGACTATTCCGGTCAGTGTCCGCATCATGTGCAGTTACCCTTTTAATAATCTCCCCAACTTTACTGTTTTCTTTGACGTAGACATTAACAACCGATTCTGAGAAATTAGGCGAATTGTCGTTTATATCAGAAACGCGAATAGTAATCACAGTTGTGTTCATTAAGGGCGGACTCCCTTCATCGGTCGCTGAAACTGTAACGTTGTATTGGGAGGTAATTTCTCTGTCAAGGGCCCCGTCAACGACTAAAGAATAATAGTTTTTGTAGTTGGTTTCTAGTTTAAAGGGAACATCATTTTTTATTTTACATTTAATTTCCCCATTCTTACCTCCATCGCGGTCGAGTACGGATACAAGTGCTATCGCAGTACCTACACCTGCGTCCTCCTTGACGCTGCTGAGGAGTGACGTCACTGTTATCGCCGGGGCGTTGTCATTTACGTCTATTACCTCAACCAGCACCTTACAGTGAGCAGACATCGGTGGCTGGGCCTTATCGTTAGCTTCTGCGCGGATCTCAAACGCTGTATATTCCTCATAATCAACATTAGCTTTGACTGTGATCACCCCCATTACAGGATCAATGTGAAAAATCTCTAATATACGATCCTGCCCTTTACTTCTCAAAGAATACATTATCTCACCGTTTGTTCCCTGATCTGCGTCTGTTGCATTTAGTGTAATCACATTTGTCCCGATTGGTGTGTTCTCGAATAAACGAGTTTTGTACAAGGGGGTACTAAACACTGGTGGGTTATCGTTTATATCTAAAACGTGTATAATAACTAGTGACGTGCCAGATCTGGATGGAGTCCCTCCATCTGTAGCAATCACTGTGAGATTTATCACAGGCTGCTTCTCTCTGTCCAGCGTTTTCTGTAAGACTAGTTCGGCATAGACGCTTTCTCCGCCTTTGATAGTAGCGAGAGAAAAATATTCATTCGGCGTCAGCTTAAAAGCGTTAACCATATTCTTCCCCACATCTGCATCAATAGGCTCAGACAAAGCGAATTTCATCCCAGGCAGAGTATTCTCTGCTATGTCTATAATCTGAGACCTTTCCGTGAATAACGGGTCGTTGTCGTTGACATCTAGAATATTTATTTCTACGCGATAGAGCTTTAAAGGATTGTTTATCACAGCTTCTACATTGACTGTGCATTTTAGGGTCTTCGCACAGAGCTCCTCTCTGTCTACTCTCTCATTAACATAGAGAGCACCGGTTTTTAGATTTACCTCGAAATATTTTCTTTTCGAGCCGCTGACAATCTGAAACATGCGAGATTCCAGTTCCTGAAGGCTGAGATTTAAATCCTTAGCGATATTTCCCACAGAAGTCCCCACATCCACTTCCTCAAACACGGAATATGAGAGCTGCACAGATTGCGCTTCCCGACAACACTCCAGCAGCACAAGCACCAGATATGAAACAATAGACATCCTCATTGGTACATGCATAAATCCACAACGTAATTGAAACGCAGATCCCAACAAGGTCACCTTTTCACAATTTCTATAGTTACTATAAATACACTTTCAGATATGCGCTAAATTATAGTGTACACCTACATGTACAAAATAATATATACACCCTCGGTCCTTTCGCACCGTCCTTGCCGTTTTTGTCAAAAAGCCCGGAGAGCCACATCCTCTTGTACAACTGGGAGGAGCACGAAACTACAACACAGAAATCTCAGTGTCACAGTCTGCGGCGCCACCACGTGGACATCTGCCACAACTGTCACAATATCTCTTTCATAAATAGTCAACGGATGTTTGTGAGCGATTCTTAGTATTTCACCTTCTTTTTTACTGTTGGTAAAATGCATCTGAAATGTTACTAAATTAATTTAATACTATATGTAAATTAAATTCACAAGTTGATTGATTTCGTCTGATAATGAACAGAACAAAAAACACATATACACACCACCGAATCCACACTGTGTATGTATAAAACGAAAATAAAACAGAAAATATAAAATGTTCTCCAAATTGTACTTAATATACTGGTTAATTTCTGTAATGAAATAACACAACTGGAAATGTTAAATACCGCTTTAACAGGTTCAGCCTGGGTCCTTGCAAGTGTCTCCGTGAAGTACAGGTGCAATTTTTTTATGCTACGGTTGACCTAAAAGGTTCAGAAAAGAAAGTTTACCCTTACCTTCTCTTTGTTAGGTAAAGTCTGAGTCTTGGTAAAAGTGTCACCTCCGTTAATACTGATCAGTTCTGCATCTACAGGCGGAAACGGGGCGGGGAAAACCACCACGTCACTCTTGAGCGTGTCTGAGCTGAAACACACGTCATACTGCTGAGTAGCTTTAGAGTAAGACCAGCTCCCGTCAGGGTGGGTGGTGATCATGGGGGCGCTGTACCTGCTGAAAGTGCCGTCTGTCCTGTGGCATCTGACTGCTATTAAAGTGATGAGGCTGAGCAGAAAGATGACGGACACCGACACAATGGCAACCAGCAGGTACAGGTTCAAATCCGAGAAGCTGTCCTCCTTTATAGGCACATGTCTGAACTGAGTCTGGATTTCAGCCGTGCTTTCAACCACCACCACATCAATCGACACAGTAGCTGACAGGGAGGGTTCTCCGTTATCAGAGACCAAGACCACCAAGGGGTGAGTTTTGAGGTCATTGTCACTCATTCTCCTCCTAGTCCTGATCTCCCCGGTGCTCGTTCCGATCTTGAACAAGTTGTTTCCTTTGGGCTCAGACAGGTGATAAGAAAGCAGCGCATTGTATCCAGAGTCCGCGTCTACAGCCCTGATCTTTGCCACAAAGTATCCCGCTTCAGCAGAATAGGGGATATTCTCACTGTTAACGGAGCCATGCTCAGAGTAAGGAGCGAGAATTGTTGGAGTATTATCATTTTCATCCAGGATTAAAATGTTGACAGTGACGTTGCTTGTAAGTGGAGGAACACCAGAGTCTGTGGCCTGAACTTTAAAGTGGAAAGTTTTTAACTCCTCGTAGTTAAACGAGTGCAGGCTGACTATATCTCCTGTCTCTGAATTAACAGTTACCATTGAAGCCCTTTGCATGGTCTTGGAAGAGCTGCTAATTAAATGATACATTGATTTTGCGTTTTCATTTAAATCCAGATCTGTTGTTGTCAGTTTATGAATAGTAGTTCCAATCGGACTATTCTCTTTCACATACAGAGTAATTGGAGAGTTCGGGAATTTAGGAGGGTTGTCATTTACATCAGAAACGTGAATAGTGATAACAGTTGTGCTGGACAGAGAGGGCGTCCCTTCATCTGTAGCTACAATATATATATCATATCGGGAAACAGTCTCTCTGTCAAGAAGCCTGTCCACTAGCAAAGAATAATAGTTTTTATAGTTGGATTTTAATTTAAATGGCACAGAACCTGTTATCTTACAGTTTGTGAGGCCATTTTTACCCCCGTCTTGATCAGTGATAGTCACCATAGCAACAGCTGTGCCTATTTCGGCGTCCTCTTTCACTGAACTCATGATTGAAGATACTGAGATTTCTGGAGCATTGTCATTAACGTCAATGACTTCAACTAAAACTTTGCCATGTGCACTGCGAGGAGGAGTTCCTCTGTCTCGGGCTTGAACGCGGATCTCAAATGCTTGGTTTTCCTCATAATCAATATTTCCTCGCACAGTAATTTCCCCAGTATTATTATTCAGGGAAAATTTGTCATCAGGGTTTAAACGTCCTCTTTCTGTAAATGTGTAGACAACCTGACCATTAATACCATCATCTAAATCACTCGCAGTGAGTGTTAGTAACGGTGTGCCAATATTTGCATTTTCAATTACTTGGACTTTGTAGAGAGATTTACTGAACACGGGTGAATTATCGTTCACATCCAGAACATTAACTTGTATTTGCAAAGTCCCCGTTTTGGGAGATTTTCCTCCGTCTATCGCAGTCAGAGTGAGCTCAATAACAGCTTGTTTTTCTCGATCTAAGGCTTTCTGCAGCACCAACTCAGCAGACACACTCTGGTCGCCAGTACTCTGTATATCTAAAGAGAAATAATCATTCGCGTTCAATTTATAAGTCTTCACTGAGTTAGCGCCAACATCTGGGTCATGCGCTATCGGCAATGGATGCCTTTCTCCGACATATGAGGACTCATACATATCAATTGTAGATATATCTTCTTGAAAAGACGGGGCATTGTCATTAATATCATTGATTACAACTTCAATTCGATGAAGACTGCGAGGGTTACTCAGTATGGCCTCGATATTTAAAGAGCACTTTACCGTATTAGGACATAGCTCCTCCCGATCAATTCTCTCGCTAACGAAAAGTACTCCAGATTCAAGATTGATATCAAAATACGGGGGTTTATACCCAGATGTAATCTGAAGACCCGCTGACTGAAGCTGCTGCACACTAAGATTTAAATCCTTCGCTAGATTTCCCACCGCAGCGCCTTTGTCCACCTCCTCACAAATGGAATAGGATATCTGAGCCACGGACCATTCACAGAGACAAAGAAGGCTGAAAAACAGACTCCAAATATTATCCCATTGTCTTCGAGCAGCCATCGCTGTTTATACAAAAGTATGAAATCCTGATTTATACTTCCTGGAAAGAAACGCCAAATATGAAAAATATCCCTTCATGTATCCACTCTCGCCAAGGATCCTCACTCATTAGGGCCTTGATCGTCTGTGCGCTTCTTTCACAAAGCAATGCCAGATGGTGACGTTTCATCTTTTCGTCATTAAATGAGGAGGAGTTTCTAAACGCCAACGACTATATTTTTTTGCATGGTCTCTAGCGGCATCTTGTGGCATTTCTGTATTCGGTTACATGGCCCGAAATATAAGATGTTTTTTTTTTTTAATATAAGGTATAACAGAATTAAAATCCATGCAGAATAATCCACAAATTACTTTTTTTTTTGGATGACATATACAGTTTAATGAATTCGTTTGTATTATTAATTATCTTTTTTTAAAATTATTATTCATCTTTATTTTTGTACACCGCCCAATATTCAGCACAACGGACAGCACCAGACTATAACGAGACAAAACAGAAGAAAGCTGCTGCCAGCACCATGGACAGCGGTTCAGTGCACTTTCAATGCATGCGGTTCAACTGCTAAACATAATTAGTACCCGATTTACCAAAATACAGCTATTAAACTATATGCCACTAATCTCTATGTGGCCGTAAACCAATAAAAATCTTAGGATGCCCTTTAAAAGTTGTAAACGTTCTTAAGAACAATTTACCGACTTACTCTGACACGTTTATTATATTTATACGGTGGCCCTGAGAGGCCAAACGGACTGCAACTTAAGAAAACAGGAAAAACGACAAAGGAAATAGGAAAAACGAAAACACAAATACGAAAAAACTGATTTTCAAAAGCACAAGGGAAGTGTTTCTGGGGAGACAATGACCCGACGGACCAGTTGCAGGAACCAAAATATGCTAAGAATTGCGCTGGGAGACACTTAAAAGAAGTGGAGGATCTATCGGTTTTGTGAGGAAAGAAAAGATAAGAGGTAAGCGTGTTAGCCTAAAAATCCATCATCAGTATTATAGGAATCATGATAAAACACACCTAGCTTGTTTTGGGTTCCTCCAACTGGTCCGTCGGGTTCTTGTCTCCCCAGAAACACTTCCCTTGTGCTTTTGGAAATCTGTTTTTTTTCTATTTCCGTTTTAATTTTTCCTATTTCCGTTGTGTTTGTGTGCTTTTGTAGTGTTTTTCTTTTTGCTGGTGTTTTCTTAAATTGCAGTCCGTTTGGCCTCTCAGGGCCACCGTATATTTAACACATATTTAACAGATCTGTTAATTCATTATCCGACATTCAGTGATATACAAAAATCTTACTTATTCAGAGCAGCATTTCCTTACCTTCTCTTTGTTAGGTAAAGTCTGAGTCCTGGTAAAAGTGTCTCCTCCATTAATACTGATCAGTTCTGCATCTACAGGTGGAAAAGGGCCTGGGAAAACCACCACGTCACTCTTGAGTGTGTCTGAGCTGAAACACACGTCATACTGCTGAGTAGCTTTAGAGTAAGACCAGCTCCCGTCAGGGTGGGTGGTGATCATGGGGGCGCTGTATCTGCTGAAAGTGCCATCTGTCCTGTGGCATCTGACTGCTATTAAAGTGATGAGGCTGAGCATAAAGATGACGGACACCGACACAATGGCAACCAGCAGGTACAGGTTCAAATCCGAGAAGCTGTCTTCCTTTACAGGCACATGTCTGAACTGAGTCTGGATTTCAGCCGTGCTTTCAACCACCACCACATCAATCGACACAGTAGCTGACAGGGAGGGTTCTCCATTATCAGAGACCAAGACCACCAAGGGATGAGTTTTGAGGTCATTGTCACTCATTCTTCTCTTAGTCCTGATCTCCCCGGTGCTGGTTCCGATCCTGAACAGGTTGTTTCCTTTGGGCTCAGACAGGTGATAAGAAAGCAGCGCATTGTATCCAGAGTCTGCGTCTACAGCCCTGATCTTTGCCACAAAGTATCCCGCTTCAGCAGAATAGGGGATGCTCTCACTGTTAACAGAGCCATGCTCAGAGTAAGGAGCAAGAATTGTTGGATTATTGTCATTTTCATCCAGAATTAAAACGTTGACAGTGACATTGCTGCTGAGCGGAGGAACACCAGAGTCTGTGGCCTGAACTTTAAATTGAAACATTTTCAACTCCTCGTAGTTAAAAGACTGCAGGCTGATTATGTCTCCAGTTTCTGAGTTAATGTTTACCATTGTGGGGAGAGGAAGTGATTTACTATTACTATCTAATAGTGAATAGCTCACCTGACCGTTGTTGCTGATGTCAATATCGACTGCAGTCACCCTTTTTATAACTGTTCCTACCTTGCTGTTTTCTTTCACAAAAACACTTATTAAAGACTGTGAAAAACGTGGCGTGTTGTCGTTAATATCAGAAAGGTAAACAGTGATAACACTAGTGTTAGAAAGTGGAGGGCTCCCTTCATCCGTAGCTGAAATTTTGACATTGTACTGAGGGGTCTCCTCTCTGTCTAGATGTCCGTCAACAACTAAAGAGTAATAATTTTTGTAATTTGTCTCCAGTTTGAACGGAACTTTATTTAAGATTACACATTCAACTTCACCGTTTTTACCACTATCTGTATCTAGAACTGAAACAAGTGCAATAGCAGTGCCTATTTCAGCGTCCTCATTTACTGCATTGAGAAGTGACGTCACTTTGATTTCAGGAGCGTTGTCATTTAAGTCTATTACTTCAACCAGCACCTTACTATGGGCTGCCATGGGAGGCTGGCCTTTGTCTCTAGCTTCTGCTCGGATCTCGAAAGCTTTTCTTTCTTCATAGTCGATTTTGGCTTTGACTGAAATAACCCCTGTCTCAGGGTCAATTTGGAAAATATCCAAAATATGATCCTGATCCTTACTTCGTAAGGAGTACACTATTTCACCATTTGTTCCTTCATCAGCGTCAGTCGCATTTAAGGTGAAGATCGTAGTGCCAATCGGGCTATTTTCGAGTGTTTTAATTTTGTAAAGAGTGCTACTGAACACTGGTGCGTTATCATTACTGTCTAACACACTTACTTCAATTTCTGATGTCCCCGTGTTTGGTGGAGACCCTCCGTCTATTGCAGTTAACAAAAGTTGTATACTTGCTTGTTTCTCACGATCCAGGGCTTTCTGCAGCACTAACTCTGGAGATATACTCTTTCCTCTTTTATGTGTGGCAAGACTGAAATATTCATTAGTACTCAGCTTATATGCACTAACACTGTTTTTACCCACGTCAGCGTCGCTTGCCTCCGATAACGCAAATCTAAACCCAGGCAGTGTGTTCTCTGCAATTTCCAGTATTTGAGATTTCGTGTTAAAGGATGGAGAGTGGTCGTTCACATCTCTAATTTCTATCTCCACGCGGTAAAGCTTTAACGGATTGTTTATCACAGCCTCTACGGTAACCGTGCATTTGGGCTCATCTGTACAAACCTCCTCTCGATCTATCCTCTCACTGACATACAGAAATCCGGTCTTTAGATTTATCTCAAAGTATTTCTTTTTAGATGCAACAATCTGAAACAAACGGGAGGCCAACTCCTGCACGTTAAGGTTTAGATCCTTGGCGATATTTCCGACATTAGTCCCCGGATTCACCTCCTCTGAGACGGAATAGGAGAGCTGTGCAGCCGCCGCTTCCCAATAATAAGCCAAGAGCACAATCAAAAGAAATGTGACAATAGCGCTTCTTCTCGTCGTTAAATGCATACTTCCGCCGGAATACAGCAAATAATATATCCACAAATCCGTTCCCAGTGTTAGATGGTAGGATATGACAAAAATCAAGGCGACTGTGATATTTTTAAAGAGAAATGCTCCATTATGCCGCTCCTTCCCTTCCCTCGTCTCTTTGTGATGAAAACCAAAGCTATTCCCCTTTTACCCTGGGAGGAGCGTCCACCTTTCTGTGCCACGGTCTACAGCGTCGCTACGTGGTAATATGAAGAAACTACACACATTGGTAAGAACTAAATTATTCCTGTTCACTCAGACACGCCCACAATCACACAATTCCAAAATACTGTGAGTTATTTAAAAGATTTTTATACGTGCGTTAATAAAATAACACTTTATTTGAAGTTACGCCATCACCGACACTGGCATCGTAGTATTTATTGTCGTATTTCTTTGTTGAATCATCCAAACAATATATATTAAGTAAGGTCAATATTCTCATTCAGGTGAAACACCGCAAGTTGTACAATTCAAATCACCAAGCAGTATTGCAGGTGCAAAAGTTTGCACTCCATTTTCAAAGTAAGACAGATAATAAGGTTTCAAATCTCAAATTATTAATTGTATTCATCTGAAATGACAAAGCAAGAAATCCAGTTTTTCTTTACACTTAGTCGTTTACAATTAGACTTACAGACTTATAGTAAGTAAACTTAAAAACTGCCTTAATTAAAACAAAACGAAACAAAAATACCCCGCCCCCCCCGCCACCAAAAAAACCCCAAACAAAACAAAACAAAACAAAAAAGACACTGTTACGTGGATTGGTTGTCAAGAAAAGACAATAACTCCCTACAGCTACGGATATTTCATGGGGCAAGTTTTGTAAACTTTCAATACCATAGACAGCGAAATATGCAGACAAAAGAAAGGACACCGCAAAAGTCTAAACTACAGCCACAGCGACTTTTTATTGTAACTTAAACCAGCCTACTCCAAAAAGAATATTTTGTAGTACAGTGTGTAAAGTTTTATTTCACTGTTAATTATCGTAATAATTGGAGGGGAATAATAAACGTAAATTAGTCATTGGCCTTACCTTCTCTTTGTTAGGCAAAGTCTGAGTCCTGGTAAAAGTATCTCCACCGTTAATACTGATCAGTTCTGCGTCTACGGGTGGAAACTGGGCCGGGAAAACCACTACGTCACTCTTGAGCGTGTCTGAGCTGAAACACACGTCATACTGCTGAGTAGCTTTAGAGTAAGACCAGCTCCCGTCAGGGTGGGTGGTGATCATGGGGGCGCTGTACCTGCTGAAGGTGCCGTCTGTCCTGTGGCATCTGACTGCTATTAAAGTGATGAGGCTGAGCAGAAAGATGACGGACACCGACACAATGGCGATCAGCAGATACAGGTTCAAATCCGAGAAGCTGTCCTCCTTTACAGGCACATGTCTGAACTGAGTCTGGATTTCAGCCGTGCTTTCAACCACCACCACATCAATAGACACAGTAGCTGACAGGGAGGGTTCTCCGTTATCAGAGACCAAGACCACCAAGGGGTGAGTTTTGAGGTCATTGTCACTCAATCTCCTCCTAGTCCTGATCTCCCCGGTGCTGGTTCCGATCTTGAACAAGTTGTTTCCTTTGGGCTCAGATAGGTGATAAGAGAGCAGCGCATTGTATCCAGAGTCTGCGTCTACAGCCCTGATCTTTGCCACAAAGTATCCCGCTTCAGCAGAATAGGGGATGCTCTCACTGTTAACGGAGCCGTGCTGAGAGTAAGGAGCGAGAATTGTTGGATTATTATCATTTGCATCCAGAATTAAGACCTTAACAGTCACGTTGCTGCTGAGCGGAGGAACACCAGAATCTGTGGCCTGGACTTTAAATTGAAACATTTTCAACTCCTCATAGTTAAAAGGTTGTAGAGTGACTATGCCTCCAGTCTCTGAGTTAATGCTGATCATTGTAGAGAGCGGCCCTGCGTTATCACTGACTAATGAATATCTCACCTGCCCGTTTTCGCCAGCGTCAGCGTCAGTTGCACATACAGTTTTTAAAACAGTCCCGACAGGACTGTTTTCTGCCACATATATATTAATTACAGTGTCTCCAAACAACGGTGCGTTATCATTTACATCAGAAACCTGAATAGTAACTACACTGGTGCTAGAGAGAGGGGGACTGCCTTCATCAGTAGCTTTAATAGTGATATTGTAGTGCGACACAAGTTCCCTGTCTAGAACGCCACCAATGACCAAAGAATAATAATTTTTATAATTTGTCTCCAATTTAAAGGGGACCGAATTCAATATCTCGCATTTGACTTCACCGTTTTTGCCCCCGTCTTCGTCGAGAACCGAAACAAGTGCAATAGCAGTGCCACTTTCAGCGTCCTCCTTAAGTGTACTGAGCAGTGACGTCACGGTGATGTCGGGGGCATTGTCATTTAGATCCACCACCTCTACGAGTACTTTACATTGTGCTGTTAGCGGAGGTTGGCCTTTGTCCGTAGCCTGCACACGGATTTCAAAAGCAGGGTTTGTTTCATAGTCAATAGTTCCTTTAACTGTTATTATTCCTGTTTCCAAATCAATTTCAAAGATTTCTAATACATGATCCTGATCTTTCGAATTAAGTAAATATACGATGTCGTTGTTTGCACCCTCGTCAGCATCAGTTGCAGCCACTGTTACTACTGTAGTGCCTGATGGTGCATTTTCTTTAATACTTGTTTTATACAATGATTTTTTAAAAGTTGGGATATTATCATTTATATCCAACACATTAATTATGATCTCTGACGTGCCTGATTTAATAGGTGTCCCTCCATCTATTGCCGTCAGTGTGAGTTTAATTACAGCCTGCTTTTCTCGGTCTAACGCTCTCTGAAGAACTATCTCTGCCGAAACACTGTCCCCTTTGTGCACCGCTAAAGAAAAATGTTCATTCTGGTTCAGCTTGTAAGTGTTAACACCATTTCCCCCCACATCGGCGTCGTAAGCCGACAGCACAGGGAACGTAGCTCCCGGCAACACGCTCTCTGCAATGTCTATAGTTTGAGATTTGGCACTGAAAGACGGGGGGTTATCGTTTACGTCAAGAATATTGACTTCAATACGGTAAAGTTTCAGCGGATTGTTTATCACAGCCTCCACGTTTATTGTGCATTTTGTAGCTTTAGCGCAGAGCTCTTCCCTGTCTATTCTCTCACTCACGTAGAGAAAACCTGTCTTCAAATTTACATCGAAATGCTTCCTTTTTGATCCAGTAACAATCTGAAACATACGTGACTCCAGATCCTGTACATTTAGGTTCAGATCCTTGGCGAGATTTCCAACGGAAGTCCCCAGGTTCACCTCCTCAGACACGGAATATGAGAGCTGAGTGGATACCGCTCCCCAGTTATACTCCAAGACAACAAGCATTAGATATATCCCGAAGGACGCCTTTCTTCTCGGCAGATACATAATTCCATACAACATAGATCCTTATGTCGGTCTGTTTTTCGCTTTTTGGCGGCGAAATGTATTTTGTGAGACTAAAGTAAATGCCAGTGCATTTTTCTCAAGCCTCCCCACTTCGTCCTGCCTCTCATCCTAACAAAGCACAGACAAAATGATCCTTCTATTGTGGGAGGGGCCTTCAACCATCAGCGATCAGCCGGCGGTATTACGGTCTAGACTGTCGCCCCATGGTCATTTTAAGTAACTACAGTTAAGGAATGAATGCAATCAAATCCTGCTGTTGTGTTTGAAATAATAAGACTTGTTCTTAATCGAGTCACTCACACCTTCTTTCTTTATATTGTGAGATCCTAATAGTACAGTATAATGTAATCGCCACATATTTCAGAACCATGGAGAGAGTATCATTATGTTGATGTAGGCACTCCTTATTTGTTTGACCTTATACCAAGGGACACGCCGTTAAAAGACTTTCAGAACCGAGCCTTGGTTATTTCTAAACAAATTACAAATGATAACATAAACAGGCTTCATAAGTCAACAAATAGACATAGTTGAAAATGTGATTTCTGTTGTTATGCTTTCAACCTTTTTAACTTCTAGCCACAGCTTTAATCCAAGAAAAAATATATTATTGTATATTAATTTAATTTAAAAGTGAATGGATAACAAGTATATTTACAAACAAAAGTTTATATCAAGGCTGCTTGAAAAACAAAACAAAACAACACAAAACCTGACTCTAAGTTTTGTTAAATGGAAGTGCTTATTTTAAATCTTGATCATTTATATTCAGGTATACAGTGAGTTTAGTTACTGTTTGATACATTTCACTTTTCTGTGATTTGTTTCAAAATGACTGGTGATTGTTGGCAAAATTATCATGTCAAAGGCCAGATGTTCTAAAGACTGCAAAAAGAGCCCAGGGGAAATGTCAGCGAACAGTCCCTTACAGACCATTTGAATGACAACAAGCTAAAAGTTATTTGTTTTCTCCAGAAACCCTCAAAATATATTGTATAGCTCATATCTAAGCTTTTACCGTAAAGATTTCTACAGTAACACTTTTTTTTACCCTTTGACATAAAACACAGATACAAAAACTATGAAATATGAATACACTATAAAATTAATAAATGGAAAATTAACTAAATTTTTGATCAAAACATGAAGTAGAAATTTTTTATTTTATGTTACAGCTCACCTTACATTATCTAAGGTTCAGCCTTACCTTTTCTTTGGTAGGTAAAGTCTGAGTTCTGGTAAAAGTGTCTCCTTCGTTAATACTGATCAGTTCTCCATCTACAGGTGGAAACGGGGCGGGGAAAACCACTACGTCACTCTTGAGTGTGTCTGAGCTGAAACACACGTCATACTGCTGAGTAGCTTTAGAGTAAGACCAGCTTCCATCAGGGTGGGTGGTGATCATGGGGGCGCTGTACCTGCTGAAAGTGCCGTCTGTCCTGTGGCATCTGACTGCTATTAAAGTGATGAGGCTGAGCAGAAAGATGACGGACACCGACACAATGGTGATCAGTAGATACAGGTTCAAATCCGAGAAGCTGTCCTCCTTTACAGGCACATGTCTGAACTGAGTCTGGATTTCAGCCGTGCTTTCAACCACCACCACATCAATAGACATTGTAGCTGACAGGGAGGGTTCTCCGTTATCAGAGACCAAGACCACCAAGGGGTGAGTTTTGAGGTCATTGTCACTCATTCTCCTCTTAGTCCTGATCTCCCCGGTGCTGGTTCCGATCCTGAACAAGTTGTTTCCTTTGGGCTCAGACAGGTGATAAGAAAGCAGCGCATTGTATCCAGAGTCTGCGTCTACAGCCCTGATCTTTGCCACAAAGTATCCCGCTTCAGCAGAATAGGGGATGCTCTCACTGTTTACAGAGCTGTCCTCAGAATATGGTGCGAGAATCGTGGGACTGTTGTCATTTTCATCCAGGATAAAAATGTTGACAGTCACGTTGCTGCTGAGCGGAGGAACACCAGAGTCTGTGGCCTGAACTTTAAATTGGAAAGTTTTTAACTCCTCATAGTTAAAAGACTGAAGGCTGATTATATCACCAGTCTCTGAGTTGATGTTTAATAATGTAGATAGTGGCACTGAGTCACTGTTGCTTTGTAAAAAAGAGTAACTCACCTGACTATTTCGATCAATGTCTGCATCAACTGCTGTCACTGTTTTAATAACTGCTCCTACTGGACTGTTTTCTTTCACGTAGATGTTGATCACACTTTCTGAAAACTGAGGTTTGTTGTCATTTACATCTGACACATGAACAGTTATAACACTTGTGTTGGAGAGTGGTGGGCTGCCCTCATCAGTAGCAGTGATGCTGATGTTGTACTGAGGTGCAGTCTCTCGGTCAAGAGGACTGTCCACAACTAATGAATATGAATTCTTATAATTTGACTCCAATTTAAAAGGAACATTATTAGAAATTTTACATGTCACCATCCCATTTTTACCTCCATCTTTATCAAATACTGAAACAAGAGCAATGGCTGTGTCAACTGATGCGTCCTCTTTAACAGTGTTCAACAGTGATGTGACTGAAATTTCAGGTGCGTTGTCATTAACGTCTAATACTTCAACCAGTAATTTAGCATGTGAACTCATGGGAAAAACTGCGCTGTCAAAGGCTTGCACTCGAAGTTCAAAAGCATTATTTTCTTCAAAATCAATATTCCTTGTACTCGTTACAGTTCCTGTTTGTTTGTCTATAGAAAACAAATTAGTTTTTTTCCCCTGACTGACTTCACTGAATAAATAAATCACCTTTCCATTCTGTCCTTCATCTAAATCAGTGGCATTCAGTGTAATTATTGATGTGCCTATTTTAACATTTTCGTAGACTCTGGCTTTATACAACCTTTGGCTGAAAATCGGAGGATTGTCATTAATATCTAACACATTGATTATTATAGTCATGCTTCCGGATTTAGCAGGTGTTCCTCCATCGATGGCAGTCAGTGCGAGCTTAATCACAGACTGCTTTTCTCTGTCTAAAACTGTCTGAAGCACCAACTCAGGAGTTACACCTTCTTCTTTATGTGTAGTCAATGAAAAATATTCATTTTGACTCAGCTTGTAGGTATTTACGGAATTTTTCCCACTGTCCGCATCGTTAGCTTGATGCAGAGGAAATTTTGCCCCTACTGCCGTGTTCTCAGTTACGTTGATTACCTGCGACGTGCGTTCAAATGAAGGGGAATTATCGTTGACATCTAATATTAACAGTTCAATACGGTACAGTTTCAGAGGGTTATTAATAACAGCTTCTACACTGAGTGAGCATTTGGGCTCATCACCGCAAAGCTCCTCTCGATCTATTCTCTCGTTAACATAGAGGGCTCCAGTTTTTAGATTTACCTCGAAATATTTTTTCTTTGATCCAGCAACGATCTGACACATGCGGGGCTCCAAATCCTGGATACTAATGCTCAAATCTTTCGCGACATTTCCGACAACAGTCCCCAGATTCACCTCCTCTGAGACGGAGTAAGAGAGCTGCCCAGAAACCGTTTCAGAGTAACAATCCAGCAGCACGAAGACGAGATATATCCACACACAGCTCGATCTGCTCGGTCCAGTCATAATTATGTTCAACAAGAAAAAGCATAAAAATTGACACGGTGTGTAACGGCATAAACAGAAAAAAATCAATAGGTCTATGGCAGAATATCAGCGTTTCTCGTACCGTTCTCTTTCGCCCTCTGATTCTCTTTGTCTGAATTGCCTGATAAACATAATCGTCATTTGAATCTGGGAGGAGCCCCGAGGCATTCAAAGAGGAAGCTTAAATGGAAAAGTCTGCAATGTCCCCGTGTGGACATTTGCGAGAACTACCCACATTATCAAACGTCTTAATACACTTGACCCTCATAAACGAACAGTCAAATATTAACCCCAGTGTAAGACGTTGCCATCATGATTATATATGCCATTCTGGTATTCTGTGTTTTTATGAATACTATTTCTATTGGAAGCTAACTTAGAAGTAAAGGTAAAAAATGAACCGTCTTATTGCGATTAAGGAGATTTTAAAAAACAAACAAACAAACAAACAACAAAAAAAATTAAAGAGGGATATTAATTAATCATCCGAACACTTTTTTTCTATATTCTTTTCCTAATTTGAATGTTTCTGTGTTTATTAGAGCATCATCACAGCTACATTGTGAGTGATTTTCACGTTACAAAACCAGTTTAATTTAGACATAAAAATGGAGAAAGCCCACATTAGCATATTCTCCCTTTTAAAAATGACACAAACAAAAACGTTGCATTTTTATACACATTCAGTATTCGTTAATATTTTCTCTATATTTTCTTTAATTAAATCAAATAACTGAATTTTTTTTATTCAAAATGCTCAATTGAATATGTAAATCACAACTCAACCTTGAAGAGCAATGATAACCTTTAGTACACTGCACAAGATATGTGTCAATTTATCAGTCAAAGTACACACATATCCTAAGATCTTCAAGAAAAAAAGAAAAAGGAAAAAACACAGGACCACAAATGGTGAACTACACGTTGAAATATCTAACAGATAGACAGCTGTGATTTAGATGAGAACTCATCATCAAATACACAGCATCTGACATTTCTTGTTTAAATCACTAGATACACCACGGCTAAGATAAGAAAAAAAAAGGACCATTGAAACTGTAATGACGAGCAATGACAAAGTCCAAGTATTTAAAAATTTCATGGACTCACCTTTTCTTTGTTAGGTAAAGTCTGAGTCATGGTAAAAGTGTCTCCTCCGTTAATACTGATCAGTTCTGCATCTACAGGTGGAAACGGGGCGGGGAAGACCACCACGTCACTCTTGAGTGTGTCTGAGCTGAAACACACGTCATACTGCTGAGTAGCTTTAGAGTAAGACCAGCTCCCGTCAGGGTGGGTGGTGATCATGGGGGCGCTGTACCTGCTGAAAGTGCCGTCTGTCCTGTGGCATCTGACTGCTATTAAAGTGATGAGGCTGAGCAGAAAGATGACGGACACCGACACAATGGCGATCAGCAGGTACAGGTTCAAATCCGAGAAGCTGTCCTCCTTTACAGGCACATGTCTGAACTGAGTCTGGATTTCAGCCGTGCTTTCAACCACCACCACATCGATCGACACAGTAGCTGACAGGGAGGGTTCTCCGTTATCAGAGACCAAGACCACCAAGGGGTGAGTTTTGAGGTCATTGTCACTCATTCTCCTCTTAGTCCTGATCTCCCCGCTGCTGGTTCCGATCCTGAACAAGTTGTTTCCTTTGGGCTCAGACAGGTGATAAGAAAGCAGCGCATTGTATCCAGAGTCTGCATCTACAGCCCTGATCTTTGCCACAAAGTATCCCGCTTCGGCAGAATAGGGGATGTTCTCACTGTTAACGGAGCCGTCCTCAGAATATGGTGTGAGAATCGTGGGACTGTTGTCATTTTCATCCAGGATTAAAACGTTGACAGTGACGTTACTGCTGAGCGGAGGAACACCAGAGTCTGTGGCCTGAACTTTAAAGTTGAAACTTTTTAACTCCTCATAGTTAAAAGACTGCAGGCTGATTATATCACCAGTCTCTGAGTTAATGTTTAATAATGTAGATAGTGGCACTGAGTCACTGCTGCTTTGTAAAAAGGAATAGCTCACCTGACTATTTCGATCAATATCTGCATCAGCTGCTGTCACTGTTTTAATAACTGCTCCTACTGGACTGTTTTCTTTCACGTAGATGTTGATCACACTTTCTGAAAACTGAGGTTTGTTGTCATTTACATCTGACACATGAACAGTTATAACACTTGTGTTGGAGAGTGGTGGGCTGCCCTCATCAGTAGCAGTGATGCTGATGTTGTACTGAGGTGCAGTCTCTCGGTCAAGAGGACCGTCCACAACTAATGAATATGAATTCTTATAATTTGACTCCAATTTAAAAGGAACATTATTAGAAATTTTACATGTCACCATCCCATTTTTACCTCCATCTTTATCAAATACTGAAACAAGAGCAATAGCTGTGCCAAGTGATGCGTCCTCTTTAACAGTGTTCAACAGTGATGTGACTGAAATTTCAGGTGCATTGTCATTAACGTCTAATACTTCAACCAGTAATTTAGCATGCGAACTCATAGGCGAGGAAGCTCCATCACTGGCTTGTACTTGAAGTTCAAAAGCATTATTTTCTTCAAAATCAATATTCCTTTTGCTCGTTACAGTCCCTGTTTGTTCATTTATAGAAAACACATCTATTGGTTTCCCACGACCAACTTTGCTGAATAAATAAATCACCTTTCCATTTTGTCCTTCATCTAAATCAGTGGCATTCAGTGTTATTATTGATGTGCCTATTTTAACATTTTCGTAGACCCTGGCTTTATACAACCTTTGGCTGAAAATCGGAGGATTGTCATTAATATCTAACACATTGATTATTATAGTCATACTTCCGGATTTAGCAGGTGTTCCTCCATCGATGGCAGCCAGTGTGAGCTTAATCATAGACTGTTTTTCTCTGTCTAAAACTCTCTGAAGCACCAACTCAGGAGTTACACCCTCTTCTTTATGTGTAGTCAATGAAAAATGTTCATTTTGACTCAGCTTGTAGGTATTTACAGAATTTTTTCCCACGTCTGCATCGTGTGCTTGATGCAGAGGAAATTTCATTCCTTCCGCTGTGTTCTCAGAAATGTCGATTTCTTGTGACGTGCTTTCAAATGAAGGGGAATTATCATTCACATCTAAAATAATAATTTCAATACGATACAGTTTCAGAGGGTTATTAATAACAGCTTCTACACTGAGTGAGCATTTGGGCTCATCACCGCAAAGCTCCTCTCGATCTATTCTCTCGTTAACATAGAGGGCTCCAGTTTTTAGATTTACCTCGAAATATTTCCTCTTTGATCCAGCAACGATCTGAAACATGCGGGGCTCCAAATCCTGGACATTGATGCTCAGATCTTTCGCGACATTTCCGACAACAGTCCCCAGATTCACCTCCTCTGAGACGGAGTAAGAGAGCTGCCCAGAAACCGTTTCAGAGTAACAATCCAGCAGCACGAAGACGAGATATATCCACACACAGCTCGATCTGCCGGATCCAGTCATAATTACATTCAACAAGAAAAGGTGTAAAATAGTCACGGCGTTTATCATGAAACAATCAAACCTTATAAAAAACCAAAGGCGCCCACGTTTATTCTGGCATATTTCCTATAAACATAATCAGTGTTCATTCCCGTTCTCGTTCGCCCTCTAAATCTCTTTGTCTGAATCGCCTGAGAGACATCATCATCCTCTGAATCTGGGAGGAGCACCGAGACCCTACAGAGAGAATTTAAATGTGATGGTCTACAATGTCCCCGTGTGGACAATCGGAAGGACTGCACTCAACTTCCAGCATGTCATTACACTTCAGTTCTACAGCAGTTTAGATGCCAGTCCTACTGCTTTTACGCTGAAACATTCACCACATTCACCAACATTGTGACCGCATGTCATTCCACTCATTTTTCAGGAAGGTGTTTTCACACTAAAGCTAACTAAAGAAAACTGCTGAGCGATTTTCCTGCACTAAAGAGCTTTGAAATTCGAAGACAATTTCCGACACAAAAAAAATCGATAAACTTTTTTTTTTTCGTTTTTCAGGGTTCATCAGATCAGTCTTTTTTCACGTCTATGGAGTCCTATCACACACAAAGTCCAGGGATACTGAATATAAAAATTGCGATTTAATCTGAAAATACTCTACATGAATGCAAAAAAGCACATCTGCCTCATTATTTGCTGATTGAAAAATTCATTAATTAACATGTATTCCACACGTTTCTGGGAGTAACATGCATGATTTCTCGATGCTCCTTACCGTTCTCAGTTAGAACGTCACTCTGGCTACACAAAAAAATTTTAAATTTAAATTTAAATTGGATTTAAAAATCCAATGTAAGACATTAAAAGTAGAGTTTTATTCTACTGTGCTACGTTGAAGACTGCCGTGTTCCAAACCCCACAAGACAGTTGGATGCACCAAATCCCCAAGTGTTCTGAAATTTGCAAGGAAAAAAATATGATCCATCATGCACCACTTATTTAGATGGGAAAAGCATCACAAGAAACCAGAGCTAGTTACAGTTTATTCCAAGGTACTACACTCGTAGTATTTCTGTATTTAAGTCAAATTGCAGTTTTTTTCCCTACTTGGGCAGGATAGACCAAAAATTAGATAGCTTAAGAAAACTTTATCCATTGACCGTTAATTTACACCCATCACACAAGATGCGCAATTAGAAATACTTAATTCATCCATATGCTTACCTTTTCTTTGTTAGGTAAAGTCTGAGTCCTGGTAAAAGTGTCTCCTTCGTTAATACTGATCAGTTCTCCATCTACAGGTGGAAACGGGGCGGGGAAGACCACTACGTCACTCTTGAGCGTGTCTGAGCTGAAACACACGTCATACTGCTGAGTAGCTTTAGAGTAAGACCAGCTCCCGTCAGGGTGGGTGGTGATCATGGGGGCGCTGTACCTGCTGAAAGTGCCGTCTGTCCTGTGGCATCTGACTGCTATTAAAGTGATGAGGCTGAGCAGAAAGATGACGGACACCGACACAATGGCAATCAGCAGATACAGGTTCAAATCCGAGAAGCTGTCCTCCTTTACAGGCACATGTCTGAACGGAGTCTGGATTTCAGCCGTGCTTTCAACCACCACCACATCGATCGACACAGTAGCTGACAGGGAGGGTTCTCCGTTATCAGAGACCAAGACCACCAAGGGGTGAGTTTTGAGGTCATTGTCACTCATTCTCCTCCTAGTCCTGATCTCCCCGGTGCTGGTTCCGATCCTGAACAAGTTGTTTCCTTTGGGCTCAGACAGGTGATAAGAGAGCAGCGCATTGTATCCAGAGTCTGCGTCTACAGCCCTGATCTTTGCCACAAAGTATCCCGCTTCAGCAGAATAGGGGATGCTCTCACTGTTAACGGAGCCGTGCTCAGAATATGGCGTGAGAATCGTGGGACTGTTGTCATTTTCATCCAGGATTAAAACGTTAACAGTGACGTTACTGCTGAGTGGAGGAACACCAGAGTCTGTGGCCTGAACTTTAAACTGGAATGTTTTTAACTCCTCATAGTTAAAAGACTGCAGGCTGATTATATCCCCAGTCTCTGAGTTGATGTTTAATAATGTAGATAGTGCGACTGAGTTAATTTTGCTTTCCATAAAACTGTAAGTCACTTCACCATTTTTGTTCATATCTGCATCAAAGGCGGTTACCGTTTTAAGAATTGTCCCCACGTGACAGTTTTCTTTAACATAAATGTTAAGTATCGATGACGAGAACTGAGGCGCGTTATCATTAACATCAGAAACTTGAATAGGGACAATAATGGTGTTTGAGAGCGGGGGACTACCGCCATCGCTTGCTATTATGGTGACGTCGTAGCTAGAGACCGTCTCTCGGTCTAAGGGGGCAACCACTATCAATGAGTAATAATTTTTATAGTTTGCTTCCAATTTAAAGGGAGCATCTTCATCTACAGTACAATGCACTTCACCGTTCTTACCGCCATCTTTGTCTACCACTGAAACAAGTGCAACAGCGGTGCCTGCTTTTGCATCTTCCTTCACAGTATTCAGTAGTGACGTCACAAAAATCTCAGGCGCATTGTCGTTTAGGTCCAACACGTCAACCAGCACCTTACAATGAGCGGACATCGGAGGTTGGCCTTTATCACTGGCCTGTGCACGAATCTCAAAGACTGGGTGTTCCTCAAAATCCACATTTCCTTCCACCGTCAGTGTGCCCGTGTTCGGATCGATTTTAAAAATCTGCAGCACGTGGTCCTGCTCCTTTGTGCTAAGTGTATATATGATTTCTTTGTTTGTTCCTTCATCTGCATCTGTAGCATTTAAAGTCAGGACTGTAGTGCCTATCGGTACGTTTTCAAACACACGCACTTTATACAGCGACTTTGCAAACACTGGTGTGTTATCATTAATGTCTAAAACATTAATCATAATATCTGATGTTCCAGACTTCGGTGGACTTCCATCATCTAAGGCTGTTAACGTGAGCTTAATCAGAGGTTCCTTTTCTCTGTCTAAGACTTTCTGTAACATTAGCTCAGTCGAAATACTCTCACCTGATTTGCTTATTGCTAATGAAAAATGTTCATTCGAGCTCAGCCTGTATGTGTTGATGCCGTTCTTTCCAACATCTGCATCGTAGGCCTGCAGTAGGGGGAATTTTATCCCGGGTAATGTGCTTTCGGGAATGTCTATATTCTGTGATTTTGCAATGAAATGCGGAAAATTGTCATTGACATCAAGAATATTAATCTCTATACGGTACAGCATTAAAGGTTCATTTATCACAGCCTCGACAGTTACGGCACATCTCACAGCTTTCCCGCAGAGCTTCTCTCTGTCTATTCTCTCATTCACGTAGAGGACTCCAGTCTTCGTATTTACCTCGAAATATTTTCTTTTAGATCCTCCAACAATCCTGAACATACGGGTCTCCAAATCCGGTATGTTTAAATGTAAATCCTTGGCAATATTTCCAACAACTGTTCCCGAGTTTACCTCCTCTGAGACGGAGTAAGAGAGCTGCCCAGACGCTTCATTACAACAATAATCCAGTATCAGAAGTATTAAGTATATCAACGAAAAGCAGTTGCGACACGATAAAGGCATAATTCCGTTCAGCACAACACGGCATACATTCGAATTTGAAATTCCTATAAAAAATTCGAACAAATGTAGTATATATACCACCAATTTTCAGACCAGACGGGTGGCTGTCGCAATGTACCCACACCTACTACTCTCTTTGTTACAACACCGTGTGGACTGTCTCTGGGAGGAGCGTTAAACACAAAACGGAAGCTGTCGTGTTACGGTCTATACCGTCTCCTTGTGGTGACTGTGATTATCCACACGTACTGGCTCATGAAAAAGAACAAAATTGATATAATTTTTCTTTCTGTGATACAAAGATAGTTAAGAGTGCATTACAGCTTACAAAGAGACAACCCAGAGAAAGCCCAGATGCTCAATCAATGAGATGATCGCGAAACTAAACTAGTTGTCGTTTCAGGACCACGGAGAGCACCGTTTGACTTTTCATCTGGATGGAAGAGACTATAGGCTGTGTAGTTAAAGGAAAGTAGCTAAAGTATGATGAATAGTAAAATATAAAATCAGACAAAAATAATGGAGCAAAGGTATAATATTTCGCACATTTCTGTTGCACAAATGAATTTAAAGGTACAGAATTTCTAACAACAGTGATTAAAAAAATAATGAAACAGTCAAGACCACTCCTAAGTCAGTTGTTAAATATTTTCTGTTAAAAACAGTAACTGAAAAGCATCACGCTATGGAAACTGATGCAATCAGGACCAAGAAAAGGGATCTGTAGATTTTATGGACTCACCTTATCTTTGTTAGGTAAAGTCTGAGTCCTGGTAAAAGTGTCTCCTCCGTTAATACTGATCAGTTCTCCATCTACAGGTGGAAACGAGGCGGGGAAAACTACTACGTCACTCTTGAGCGTGTCTGAGCTGAAACACACGTCATACTGCTGAGTAGCTTTAGAGTAAGACCAGCTCCCGTCAGGGTGGGTGGTGATCATGGGGGCGCTGTACCTGCTGAAAGTGCCGTCTGTCCTGTGGCATCTGACTGCTATTAAAGTGATGAGGCTGAGCAGAAAGATGACGGACACCGACACAATGGCGATCAGCAGATACAGGTTCAAATCCGAGAAGCTGTCCTCCTTTACAGGCACATGTCTGAACGGAGTCTGGATTTCAGCCGTGCTTTCAACCACCACCACATCAACAGACACAGTAGCTGACAGGGAGAGTTCTCCGTTATCAGAGACCAAGACCACCAAGGGGTGAGTTTTGAGGTCATTGTCACTCATTCTCCTCCTAGTCCTGATCTCCCCGGTGCTGGTTCCGATCCTGAACAGGTTGTTTCCTTTGGGCTCAGACAGGTGATAAGAAAGCAGCGCATTGTATCCAGAGTCTGCGTCTACAGCCCTGATCTTTGCTACAAAGTATCCCGCTTCAGCAGAATAGGGGATGTTCTCACTGTTAACGGAGCCGTGCTCAGAATATGGCGTGAGAATCGTGGGACTGTTGTCATTTTCATCCAGGATTAAAACGTTAACAGTCACGTTGCTGCTGAGTGGAGGAACACCAGAGTCTGTGGCCTGAACTTCAAACTGGAACGTTTTTAACTCCTCATAGTTAAAAGACTGCAGACTGATTATATCTCCAGTCTTAGAGTTTACATTTACCATTGTCGAGATTGGCAAGGAGTTACTTTTACTCTCAACAATGGAATAGGTTACCTGTCCATTTTGATCAATATCTACATCCAGTGCAGATACTCGTTGCAGAGTAGCTCCCAGTGGACTGTTTTCTTTTAAATATACATTGAACACAGTGTCTGAAAACTTAGGGGGGTTGTCATTGACATCTGAAACATAAACATTAAAATCCTTCGTACTTGTGAGAGCTGGGATTCCATCGTCTTTAGCTGTGATAGTGATATTATATTGAGAATGACTCTCTCTGTCTAGCTGACCATCTACTACCAAGGTGTAGTAATTTTTATAATTCGTTTGTAACTTAAAGGGGCTTTCACTTTTAATATCACAGTGGACTATTCCGTTTTTACCCCCATCTCTGTCCACAACTGACACAAGTGCAATAGCAGTACCTATTTTTGCATCCTCTTTTACAGTGTTACTGAGGGTGGTTACAGAAATTTCAGGGCTATTGTCATTTAAATCCACTACTTCTATTAATACTTTGCACTGTGCTGTCATTTGAGGAGAGCCTTTATCAGAAGCTTGCACGCGGATTTCAAAAGCCGGGTGCTCTTCAAAGTCAATCTTCCCCTTGACTGTCAATAATCCCGTGTGCTCATCAATTTGAAATATATTGAGAACATGGTCTTGGTCCTTGCTGCTTAGTGAATATGAAATTTCCCCGTTTGGCCCTTCATCACTGTCCGTCGCCGTCACAGTTATCACTGATGTGCCTGGCGGCGTGTTTTCAGTGACACTTGTTTTATACAGTGGTTTGGTAAATATTGGGACGTTATCATTATTGTCTAAGATATTGATTATTAACTGTGAGGTTCCGGATTTCGGTGGTGTTCCGCCGTCTACAGCAGTCAGCGTGAGTCTTATTACTGGTTGTTTTTCTCGGTCTAAAGGTTTCTGGAGGACTAGTTCAGCAGATACGCTCTCTCCTTTATTCACTGCCAATGAAAAGTGTTCATTTGCACTTAATTTGTACATACTGATGCCATTTTTCCCCACATCGGCATCAAAGGCTGACAATACAAAAAATTTAGTCCCGGGTAATGTGCTTTCTGCTATTTCAATACTTTGCGAGTCAGTACTGAAAGCTGGATAATTATCATTAACATCTAGAATATTTATTTCTAAGCGATATAGCTTGAGTGGGGCATTTATCACAGCCTCCACGCTCTGTGTGCATTTCATGGCCTTTCCACAGAGCTCCTCTCTGTCTATCCTATCACTGACAAAGAGAACGCCCGTCTTTAGATTTACCTCGAAATATTTTCTCTTTGATCCGCTAACGATCTGAAACATGCGAGGCTCCAGCTCATGGACATCTAGGTTTAGATCCTTGGCTATGTTTCCTACAGAAGTCCCTCGATTCACCTCTTCTGATATCGAGTACGAGAGCTGCCCGGACGCCGTTTCCGAATAAAAATCCAGCAGGACAAAAAACAAGTATATCACCGCAGGACTTGTGTTAATTGAAGCCATAATCCAAAATGACATCAAACCAACTTTAAACGGGTCCCGTTTATGCCAAATATTGACAGGAAATGTTATCAATTTTCTTCTGCTTCATCCTCAGCGCAGATCATGCTCGAGCCTTTCTCCGTGCTTCTGTTTCTTTGTGTCACAGCCCAACAAGACATCATTACGTTATCAATCTGGGAGGGGCCTCGGGACTTATGTCTCTGATTTATGGTCTACACCGCCCTCTTATGGCTCTATACACCAATTACAACAGAAACCAAGGGAAAATAAAATAAATATCATCAGTCCAGTTTTACAGAACCAGAAAACATCTGGTTGATTTGTTAGGAAAATAAAACACTGTTTATATTGTTAGTGTGTAACACTGTCTTATTTATTTGTTTTAATTTTAGAATATATTTGTTTGTTTTTCGCTTGTTTCAGCCTTTAACTGAAATATACCACCTAAGGCGTGAAACCCATTGCGGTGTGTCAAAAACGGCGTATTCACAAAATGTCGCTGTGTTTTAGGTATATGCAAAGGGTATATTGAAAGAAATTGTAAGGACACAAGCAAAATCTGAGTTATTACAACATCGAGTGAAATGACTGTCAAAGAGCAACAAGGCAACGATGAACGAAAAAATAAACGCAAACAAGAAGGAAACGAACCCTAAAACAATAATGAACTACGCAAATATATATGAAACAATCTGAAAGGAAAATCAAATAAATATTCTCACTTGCAGTGATTATATTAATTTTAAACAAAACCACCAAAAGCTCCTTATCCGCATACTGGCTTCTCTTCTGCGGCATTTAAACAGCGAGTATTTAAATGGAAAAGACTGGCTTAAAGCTGCGGACAGTTGCAAAGGGTAAACTTTGAAAGCAGGAGAAATTAACCACATGTAGACGAGTTCAGTGTAAGATGACGCGCTTCTTTTATGTAAAATTGTAAGCTGTTATAAACACTGTGTTCTTACCTTTTCTTTGTTAGGCAAAGTCTGAGTCCTGGTAAAAGTGTCTCCTCCGTTAATACTGATAAGTTCGTCATCTACAGGTGGAAACGGGGCGGGGAAGACAACTACGTCACTCTTGAGCGTGTCTGAGCTGAAACACACGTCATACTGCTGAGTAGCTTTAGAGTAAGACCAGCTCCCGTCAGGGTGGGTGGTGATCATGGGGGCGCTGTACCTGCTGAAAGTACCGTCTGTCCTGTGACATCTGACTGCTATTAAAGTGATGAGGCTGAGCAGAAAGATGACGGACACCGACACAATGGCGATCAGCAGATACAGGTTCAAATCCGAGAAGCTGTCCTCCTTTACAGGCACATGTCTGAACGGAGTCTGGATTTCAGCCGTGCTTTCAACCACCACCACATCAATAGACACAGTAGCTGACAGGGAGGGTTCTCCGTTATCAGAGACCAAGACCACCAAGGGGTGAGTTTTGAGGTCATTGTCACTCAATCTCCTCTTAGTCCTGATCTCCCCGGTGCTGGTTCCAATCCTGAACAAGTTGTTTCCTTTGGGCTCAGACAGGTGATAAGAAAGCAGCGCATTGTATCCAGAGTCTGCGTCTACAGCCCTGATCTTTGCCACAAAGTATCCCGCTTCAGCAGAATAGGGGATGCTCTCACTGTTAACGGAGCCATGCTCAGAATATGGCGTGAGAATCGTGGGACTGTTGTCATTTTCATCCAGGATTAAAACGTTAACAGTCACGTTGCTGCTGAGTGGAGGAACACCAGAGTCTGTGGCCTGAACTTTAAATTGGAATGTTTTTAACTCCTCATAGTTAAAAGACTGAAGACTGATTATATCACCAGTCTCTGAGTTGATGTTTAATAATGTAGATAGTGGCACTGAGTCACTGCTGCTTTGTAAAAAGGAATAGCTCACCTGACTATTTCGATCAATGTCTGCATCAGTTGCAGTCAGAGTTTTAATAACTGCTCCTACTGGACTGTTTTCTTTCACGTAGATGTTGATCACACTTTCTGAAAACTGAGGTTTGTTGTCATTTACATCTGACACATGAACAGTTATAACACTTGTGTTGGAGAGTGGTGGGCTGCCCTCATCAGTAGCAGTGATGCTGATGTTGTACTGAGGTGCAGTCTCTCGGTCAAGAGGACTGTCCACAACTAATGAATATGAATTCTTATAATTTGACTCCAATTTAAAAGGAACATTATTAGAAATTTTACATATCACCATCCCATTTTTCCCTCCATCTTTATCAAATACTGAAACAAGAGCAATGGCTGTGCCAAGTGATGCGTCCTCTTTAACAGTGTTCAACAGTGATGTGACTGAAATTTCAGGTGCGTTGTCATTAACGTCTAATACTTCAATCAGTAATTTAGCATGCGAACTCATAGGCGAGGAAGCTCCATCACTGGCTTTTACTCGAAGTTCAAAAGCATTATTTTCTTCAAAGTCAATATTCCTTTTATTTGTTACAGTCCCTGTTTGTTCATCTATAGAAAACACATCTGTTTGTTTTCCTTCGTCTATTTCCATAAAATAATACGATATTTGCCCATTTTTTCCATCATCTAAATCAGTCGCATTTAGTGTGATTATTGATGTGCCAATATTCACATTCTCATGTATGCTGACTTTATACAGCATTTGACTAAATACAGGAGGATTATCATTAATGTCTAAGACATTTACTATAATGGTCATACTTCCAGATTTAGGAGGTGTTCCACCATCAATTGCAATTAGTATGAGTTTGATCACAGATTGTTTTTCTCTGTCTAAAACTTTCTGAAGCACCAATTCGACTGTTATGCTACCCCCTTTAAGTGTATTTAGAGAGAAATGTTCATTTTGACTCAGTTTGTAGGCATTTATAGAGTTTTTTCCAACGTCTCCATCGTGAGCTCGTTTCAGCAGAAATTTTGTTCCTACCGCTGTGTTCTCGGTAATATTAATTGTCTGGGATGTGCTGAGAAATGAGGGTGAATTGTCATTCACATCCAAAACATTTATTTCTATACGGTACAGTTTCAGTGGATTATTAATAACAGCTTCTGCAATTAGTGAACATTTGGCGTCATTACCACAAAGCTCCTCTCGATCTATTCTCTCGTTAACATAGAGGGCTCCAGTTTTTAGATTTACCTCGAAATATTTTTTCTTCGATCCAGCAACGATCTGAAACATGCGGGGCTCCAAATCCTGGACATTGATGTTCAGATCTTTCGCGACATTTCCGACAACAGTCCCCAGATTCACCTCCTCTGAGACGGAGAAAGAGAGCTGCCCACAAACCGTTTCCCAATAACAATCCAGCAGCACGAATAACAGATTAATCCACAGAAAGCTTCTTCTATACGGTAAAAGCATATTTACACAGCAGGCGAAGGCACAATACTCCAGATAATATGTTACAGCAACCAATAAATGGAAATGAATGTATAATTATTCCAAAGCAATCTTCTCTATCTTCTCAAATAAAGACCACCGTTCGTTCTCTTCCGAGCTCTCTTTGTAACAAAGCACACAAATGCATCATTTGCTGAACGTAGGATGGGAGGGGCCCGAAGTCATCGACCAGAACGTCTAAATGTGACGGTCTGTACCGTCCCTACGTGGTCACTTGCTCTAACTACATTACACGTCAGCAAAACCAGCGGACAATGGTGCACTGTATATTCCTAGTGTTTAAAAAGAGTAGTATAAATCACTAGATTAAAGGTTAGAAATAATAGTTCATCAGTTAAACGGATGATTACAATTAACATTTTATTATGGAAAGATGTTAAGGTATGTGATATTTTAAATGCTAAATTTAAAAAATAATCGGGCAAATACACTTGTTTGTTTAAAGTGAAGAGAGAAGCGAGCACAAATGTTAAATATATAGGGGTATGTTTAAAAACGTTATCGATGTTGTGATACGTTGTTTAACGTCTACTAAATATGTCAAAACACATCCTTAACCGTGCACGTGAACCCGACAAGGACACATACGTTGAGCACCACGGAGAGCGACAAATGCGTGATAATGCGAAACTGCCATGAAAAATTCACGTTACAACAGAAAAGAGAACAACAACACAGAGTTGGAGAAGATCCTGTCGTGCTGTAAACTCAGCAACAGTAATTTCTTCGCATTTGTATTATTTTAGTCACAGCTAAGAAGTGTGTAAATGTATTGCTAAAGATGATAAAAACTACGAGATGAAGATAAATTACATTAGGCTTTTAAGATTTCCAAACGAAGAAGTGCAGCAGTGAATACGAAATGTAATACTTCCTTACCTTCTCTTTGTTAGGCAAAGTCTGAGTCCTGGTAAAAGTGTCTCCTTCGTTAATACTGATCAGTTCTCCATCTACAGGTGGAAACGGGGCGGGGAAAACTACTACGTCACTCTTGAGTGTGTCTGAGCTGAAACACACGTCATACTGCTGAGTAGCTTTAGAGTAAGACCAGCTCCCATCAGGGTGGGTGGTGATCATGGGGGCGCTGTACCTGCTGAAAGTTCCGTCTGTCCTGTGGCATCTGACTGCTATTAAAGTGATGAGGCTGAGCAGGAAGATGACGGACACCGACACAATGGCGATCAGCAGATACACGTTCAAATCCGAGAAGCTGTCCTCCTTTACAGGCACATGTCTGAACGGAGTCTGGATTTCAGCCGTGCTTTCAACCACCACCACATCAACCGACACAGTAGCTGACAGGGAGGGTTCTCCGTTATCAGAGACCAAGACCACCAAGGGGTGAGTTTTGAGGTCATTGTCACTCAATCTCCTCTTAGTCCTGATCTCCCCGGTGCTGGTTCCGATCCTGAACAGGTTGTTTCCTTTGGGCTCAGACAGGTGATAAGAAAGCAGCGCATTGTATCCAGAGTCTGCGTCTACAGCCCTGATCTTTGCCACAAAGTATCCCGCTTCAGCAGAATAGGGGATGTTCTCACTGTTTACAGAGCCGTGCTCAGAGTATGGTGCGAGAATCGTAGGACTGTTGTCATTTTCATCCAGAATTAAAACGTTGACAGTGACGTTGCTGCTGAGCGGAGGAACACCAGAGTCTGTGGCCTGAACTTTAAACTGGAACGTTTTTAACTCCTCATAGTTAAAAGACTGCAGGCTGATTATATCTCCAGTCTCTGAGTTGATGTTTAATAATGTAGAAAACGGCACTGAGTCACTGCTGCTTTGTAAAAAGGAATAACTCACCTGACTATTTTGATCAATGTCTGCATCAACTGCTGTCACTGTTTTAATAACTGCTCCTACTGGACTGTTTTCTTTCACGTAGATGTTGATCACACTTTCTGAAAACTGAGGTTTGTTGTCATTTACATCTGACACATGAACAGTTATAACACTCGTGCTGGAGAGAGGTGGGCTGCCCTCATCAGTAGCAGTGATGCTGATGTTGTACTGAGGTGCAGTCTCTCGGTCAAGAGGACCGTCTACAACTAATGAATATGAATTCTTATAATTTGACTCCAATTTAAAAGGAACATTATTGGAAATTTTACATGTCACCATCCCATTTTTACCTCCATCTTTATCAAATACTGAAACAAGAGCAATGGCTGTTTCAACTGATGCATCCTCTTTAACAGTGTTCAATAACGATGTGACTGAAATTTCAGGTGCATTGTCATTAACATCTAAAACCTCAATCAGTAATTTGGCATGTGACGTGAGAGGGGAAGAGGCTCCATCACTGGCTTGTACTCGAAGTTCAAAAGCATTACTTTCTTCATAGTCAATATTCCTTTTATTCGTTACAGTTCCTGTTTTCTCATCTATAACAAATGAATTAGTTTGTTTCCCCTGACCAACTTCACTAAATGAATATATCACTTTTCCATTTTGTCCTTCATCTAAATCAGTCGCATTTAATGTAATTATTGATGTGCCTATTTTAACATTTTCGTAGACTCTAGCTTTATACAACCTTTGGCTGAAAACGGGAGGATTGTCATTAACGTCCAGTACATTAACTATTATTGTCATGCTTCCGGATTTAGCAGGTGTTCCCCCATCGATGACAGTCAGTGTGAGCGTAATCACAGACTGTTTTTCCCTGTCTAAAACTTTCTGAAGCACCATCTCAGGAGTTACACCCTGAACTTTGTGTGCATCAAGAGAGAAATGTTCATTTTGACTCAGCCTGTAGGTGTTTACAGTGTTTTTACCCACGTCAGCATCGTGAGCTTGATGCAGAGGAAATTTTGCTCCCGCCGCTGTGCTCTCAGTAATGTTCATTGATTGCAACGTACTCTCAAATAAAGGAGAATTATCATTTACATCTAAAATCGTAATTTCCATACGGTACAGTTTCAGTGGATTATTAATAACAGCTTCTACACTGAGTGAGCATTTGGCGTCATTACCACAAAGCTCTTCTCGATCTATTCTCCCGTTAACATAGAGGGCTCCAGTTTTTAGATTTACCTCGAAATATTTCCTCTTTGATCCAGTAACGATTTGAAACATGCGGGGCTCCAAATCCTGGACATTGATGTTCAGATCTTTCGCGACATTTCCGACAACAGTCCCCAGATTCACCTCCTCTGAGACGGAGTAAGAGAGCTGCCCAGAAACCGTTTCAGAGTAACAATCCAGCAGCACGAAGACGAGATATATCCATATACAGCTCGATTTGCCCAGTATATTCATTCTTACATTCACCGGGAAGCGGATTAATTCAAACCCGTATATTACATTAACAAATTCAAACAATTAAACAGAGTAAGACATGAGAGTGATGCTTTTTGACTCATCTCCCATGAATCAGAAAATGGTTGTCGCACCGTTCTCTTTCGCCCTCCGATTCTCTTTGTCTGAATTCCAGAAAAATACACTCTGGGAGGAGTCCGAGACACCAAAGACGAAATTCAAATCTGATGGTCTACAATGTCCCCGTGTGGACATTTTCCAGAAGTGCATTCAATATCAGGAAATTAAGTGTCCTTAATTATCTAGCTAAACAGTTGTGTGCTTTGAGGAACAACAACCATGACGTGCTGCCATTCTGGCATTATTCTGAATACTGTTATCATTCAGGGTTTTTTTTAAATTCATACATTTATAAAAAAATTATGAATGAACTCTCATAGACATATACTAATATATGATACCTTCAGCATTATTCAGACAATAAAAATATTTACAATACAAAACTGAGAAATTAACAGAACCAAGCCATGTAAAAATAGGTTTTTTTTCAGAATTGTTTTGAATATACATTGCTGCAACCTGTTAAGGTTAACAAAGCCAGGATAGGAATACTCGAACACATGTTTAGCGAGACATTATTTAAAGTACAGTATAACTGCCCAGCATGTTGGCATCGTGCATAATCGTCCGTTCAGTACCATGAAGAACAACTTTTAGGGTATGATTCAAAATCTGCACATCTTTTGCTAGAAGTAAATACCACAAACTATGAGTATGCGTAAAAGAAGCCTAACAAAATATATCCAAGTGATTTATTTTATTAGTTAACTTGAACTGGATTTATCCCCATTTTTTTCGTGGCAATTAAGTTCTTTTAATTTAATTCGGGTGAACCCCTATTGATTCATACTCTGTTCTCGACCGTGGTTTTGCACAATAAATAACATTCCAGGATATTTAAGACCAATATGCGCTTACCTTCTCTTTGTTAGGTAAAGTTTGAGTCCTGGTAAAAGTGTCTCCTTCGTTAATACTGATCAGTTCTCCATCTACAGGTGGAAACGGGGCGGGGAAGACCACCACGTCACTCTTGAGCGTGTCTGAGCTGAAACACACGTCATACTGCTGAGTAGCTTTAGAGTAAGACCAGCTCCCGTCAGGGTGGGTGGTGATCATGGGGGCGCTGTATCTGTTGAAAGTGCCGTCTGTCCTGTGGCATCTGACTGCTATTAAAGTGATGAGGCTGAGCAGAAAGATGACGGACACCGACACAATGGCGATCAGCAGATACAGGTTCAAATCCGAGAAGCTGTCCTCCTTTACAGGCACATGTCTGAACTGAGTCTGGATTTCAGCCGTGCTTTCAACCACCACCACATCAATAGACACAGTAGCTGACAGGGAGGGTTCTCCGTTATCAGAGACCAAGACCACCAAGGGGTGAGTTTTGAGGTCATTGTCACTCATTCTCCTCTTAGTCCTGATCTCCCCGGTGCTGGTTCCGATCCTGAACAAGTTGTTTCCTTTGGGCTCAGACAGGTGATAAGAAAGTAGCGCGTTGTATCCAGAGTCTGTGTCTACAGCCCTGATCTTTGCCACAAAGTATCCCGCTTCAGCAGAATAGGGGATGCTCTCACTGTTAACGGAGCCGTGCTCAGAATATGGCGCGAGAATCGTGGGACTGTTGTCATTTTCATCCAGGATTAAAACGTTGACAGTGACGTTGCTGCTGAGTGGAGGAACACCAGAGTCTGTGGCCTGAACTTTAAACTGGAATGTTTTTAACTCCTCGTAGTTAAAAGACTGCAGGCTGATTATATCTCCTGTCTCTGAGTTGATGTTAATCATTGTAGGAAACGGTAGTGAGTCACTGCTGCTTTTTAAAAAAGAATAGCTCACTTGACCATTTTTATCGACATCAGCATCAGTTGCAGTCAGAGTTTTAATGACTGCTCCTACTGGACTGTTTTCTTTAACATAAATATTAAGTATCGGATCAGAGAAGCGAGGCGAGTTGTCATTGACATCAGAAACGTGAACACTAATTATGCTGGTGCTGGAGAGAGGAGGAACTCCTTCATCAGTTGCTATTATAGTAACATTGTACTCGTCTGTAGTTTCTCTGTCAAGCGGACCAGTAACCACTAAAGAGTAATAATTTCTATAGTTTGTGTCCAGTTTAAATGGAGTCTTATTTGCAATCACAGCTTTCACTGCCCCGTTATTCCCACCATCTTTATCCAAAACCGAGACAAGCGCAATGGCTGCACCTACTTCCGCGTCCTCTTTCACTGTATTTAGTAGTGACGTTACCGTGATCTCAGGAGCGTTGTCATTTAGATCCAGCACTTCTACCAACACTTTGCAATGAGCAGACATCGGAGGCTGACCCTTGTCACTTGCCTCCGCATGGATCTCAAATGCACGATTTTTTTCATAATCGACTTTACCCTTAACTGAAATCACTCCCGTTTTTGAATTAATTTCAAATAAATCTAAAATATGATCTTGGCCTTTTTTTCTCAAAGAATATTCAATTTCACTGTTGGAACCCTCATCTGTGTCTGTTGCATTCAGCGTAATCACTGTCGACCCACTGGACAAGTTTTCAGGAATTTTAATTTTGTACAAAGACTTACTGAACACGGGATGGTTGTCATTAGTATCCATCACGGAAATGATAATAAGCGATGTCCCTGACTTGGGTGGGTTTCCTCCGTCTACTGCAGTCAGCGTGAGTTTTATAACAGAATCCTGCTCTCTGTCTAACGATTTCTGCAGTACTAACTCAGCAGACACGCTGTCTTCTCCTTTATGAATATCTAATGTAAAATAGTCGTTATTACTAAGTTTATATGTATTAACACCGTTTTTACCGACATCCAAATCTGATGCCTCTATCAGTCCAAATTTGACTCCCGGTAAAGTATTTTCTGGAACATCAAGTGACTGCAGCTTCTCAGAGAAAACTGGTGCGTTGTCGTTTATATCTTTTATATTTATCTCTAAGCGATAAAGCTTCAGCGGGACGTTGATCACCGCCTCTACATTGACAGTACATTTTGAAGCCCTTCCACAAAGCTCCTCGCGGTCGATTCTTTCGCTGACATAAAGAACACCAGTTTTTAAATTCACATCGAAATACTTCTTCTGTGATCCACTAACAATCTGAAACCTACGAGACTCTAAATCCTGTACATTGAGATTTAGATCTTTGGCAATATTTCCAACAGATGTCCCAGTATTTTCCTCCTCCGATACAGAGTACGAGAGCTGTCCAGACACCGCTTCCCAGCAATAATTCAGCAGCACGGCCACAGAATAAGCCCGCAAAATATCTGTTTTTGTTGGGAATTGCATGATTAAATCCACCGAAATCAGGCACACTTTGTGTCCACCAGCAACCGTCAGATATCCGCAAACAAAGGCAATCACAACAAGTCAGCCTGATAGATTTTTCGCCCTTTCTCTCTCGCTCTGCGCCTCTTTGTTACAAAGCCCAGAGAAAGATCATCCTCTGTTTCTGGGTGGAGTCTTATGCCTTTAGAAATAACATCTAGATGTCATGGTCTTCAGTGCCACCATCTGGTAATGTAAAATAACTGCATTTAAGCTTTAGGAACAGCAACAATTAAATGACTACCCACCCGTCCAAGGCGATCAACTTCTCATTAATTATGAACATAACCCTGTTAACTTATATGTTATGGTGCATTTCAAAGGATTTTTTTTCCTTTTCCCATTCTGATTAATTCTCAGTTAACAAAGAAAAAAAATCATAACTTTCCTCTTGGTGATACCCCGTCTAAAAGTACACGAGTTAGAATTGACAGACCTTATTGAAAATATTTCGACACAAGAAAGATACAGCAAGAACTTACTACTATTATGACATAAAATAAACACATTTTCCTAATTTCTAAAAGTATGAGAGCGAAGGTGATTGAATAAGCGGTCGAATAACCTTGCTAAATGTGATAAAACAAACTTTACACCATTCTCCACTAAGTAAAAAGATCTATCATGAATTGTATGTCAAGTTTCCAGGGAAAACACTTGTCTTTGTCGACCGTGCCCCAATTAAGTCCCCTGATGCACCCTCCAAATGACCGGCAACTTGCACCTTTCTGATTTCAGCACCACGGATAGCGACAATAACGTTCTGTCTAAACTCGAAAGGCTCATGAACTTTGTTTATTTTGGCTTATTAACAACTGTACATTTCAACTCAACTCCAAACCGATAAAGAAAAATCACATCTTTAAATAGTTTGTGAAGTTAGTACTAACATATTCCACTTAAAAACAACAACAACAATAAGCAAACAAAACATGGAGATTACCCAAGGCATGGATTTATGCATTGCATTGTTTTTGCTAATTTCTTACCTTCTCTTTGGTAAAATTTCATGGACTCACCTTTTCTTTGGTAGGTAAAGTCTGAGTCCTGGTAAAAGTGTCTCCTCCGTTAATACTGATCAGTTCTCCATCTACAGGTGGAAACGAGGCGGGGAAAACCACCACGTCACTCTTGAGCGTGTCTGAGCTGAAACATACGTCATACTGCTGAGTAGCTTTAGAGTAAGACCAGCTCCCGTCAGGGTGGGTGGTGATCATGGGGGCGCTGTACCTGCTGAAAGCGCCGTCTGTCCTGTGGCATCTGACTGCTATTAAAGTGATGAGGCTGAGCAGAAAGATGACGGACACCGACACAATGGCGATCAGCAGATACAGGTTCAAATCCGAGAAGCTGTCCTCCTTTACAGGCACATGTCTGAACTGAGTCTGGATTTCAGCCGTGCTTTCAACCACCACCACATCAATAGACACAGTAGCTGACAGGGAGGGTTCTCCGTTATCAGAGACCAAGACCACCAAGGGGTGAGTTTTGAGGTCATTGTCACTCATTCTCCTCTTAGTCCTGATCTCCCCGGTGCTGGTTCCGATCCTGAACAGGTTGTTTCCTTTGGGCTCAGACAGGTGATAAGAAAGCAGCGCATTGTATCCAGAGTCTGCGTCTACAGCCCTGATCTTTGCCACAAAGTATCCCGCTTCAGCAGAATAGGGGATGCTCTCACTGTTAACGGAGCCGTGCTCAGAATATGGCGCGAGAATCGTGGGACTGTTGTCATTTTCATCCAGGATTAAAACGTTGACAGTGACATTGCTGCTGAGCGGAGGAACACCAGAGTCTGTGGCCTGAACTTTAAACTGGAATGTTTTTAACTCCTCGTAGTTAAAAGACTGCAGGCTGATTATATCTCCTGTCTCTGAGTTGATATTAATCATTGTAGGAAACGGTAGTGAGTCACTGCTGCTTTGTAAAAAAGAATAGCTCACTTGACCATTTTTATCGACATCAGCATCAGTTGCAGTCAGAGTTTTAATGACTGCTCCTACTGGACTGTTTTCTTTAACATAAATATTAAGTATCGGATCAGAGAAGCGAGGCGAGTTGTCATTGACATCAGAAACGTGAACACTAATTATGCTGGTGCTGGAGAGAGGAGGAGCTCCTTCATCAGTTGCTATTATAGTAACATTGTACTCGTTTGTAGTTTCTCTGTCAAGCGGACCAGTAACCACTAAAGAGTAATAATTTCTATAGTTTGTGTCCAGTTTAAATGGAGTCTCATTTGCAATCACAGCTTTCACTGCCCCGTTATTCCCACCATCTTTATCCAAAACCGAGACAAGTGCAATGGCTGCACCTACTTCCGCGTCTTCTTTCACTGTATTTAGTAGTGACGTTACCGTGATCTCAGGAGCGTTGTCATTTAGATCCAGCACTTCTACCAACACTTTGCAATGAGCAGACATCGGAGGCTGGCCTTTGTCAGTCGCCTCAGCATGAATCTCAAATGCAGGATTTTCTTCGTAATCGATTTTACCTTTAATTGAAATCGCTCCCGTTTTAGAGTCTATTTGAAATACATTTAAAACATGATCCTGACCTTTACTTCTAAAAGAATATTCAGTTTCAGCATTTAATCCGTCATCTGCGTCTGTTGCATTTAAAAATATAATTGTTTTACCCATTGGTAGATTTTCATGAATCTGTGTTTTATACAAAGCCCTACTGAAAACCGGAGCGTTGTCATTATTGTCTAAGACATTTATAATGATTTGCAATGTTCCTGACTTGGATGGGTTTCCGCTGTCGACAGCAGTCACTGTAAGATTAACAGTAGGTTGTGTTTCTCGGTCTAGAGCTTTCTGTAGCACCAGCTCGGCAGACACACTATCCCTTCCTTTGTGGACCTCTAAAGAAAAGTAATCATTTTGACTCAACTTGTATGAACTAACGTCATTCTTTCCAACGTCAAGATCCGATGCCCCTATAAATCCAAATTTCCCCCCTGGCACAGTACTTTCCGCAATATTAAGATACTGCAAATTCTCAGGAAAATGTGGCACATTATCATTAATATCGACTACATTTACATCTAAACGATAAAGCTTCAGTGGATTGTTGATCACGGCCTCTACGCTAATAGTACATATTGCAGCTTTTGCGCAAAGCTCCTCACGGTCGATTCTTTCACTGACATAGAGACTACCCGTTTTCAAATTTATATCGAAATAATTTCTCTTTGATCCGCTAACAATCTGAAACATACGCGTCCTCAAGTCATGCACGTTAAGATTTAGATCTTTAGCGAGATTTCCCACAGTAGTCCCCGGGTTTACCTCCTCTGATACAGAGTAAGAGAGCTGCCCAGTCACCACTTGCCAGCAGCAATCCAAAAGAACAACGACTACATAAATCCCAAAAGAACTGCGTATCCTCCCTGTCGACATTTTCTATCCTGTGCGAGCACAGCATATGGATCGTAGTCTTCAAGGTGAAATTAGAGTGGCAGAATCCAGATTTCCGTGTATATAAGAAGTAAAGGACAAAGCGATGATCGCACAATGTATTCTCATACTGCCCCTCTTGTAACAAAGCCTTGCAAAGCATCATCGTCACCATCATCTAAATCTAGGAGGAGCTTCGAACAACCAAGAGCACTATGAAAATGTGATGGTCTACAATGTCCCCATGTGGTCATTTAAAAATACTACATTATCACAAAACAATTTCATAAGTTCGTTTAAGCCTTCAAGATAAATGCATCAAGATGCCAATCTGGTAATGGCAAATAATGTCAAGCTCCCTTATATATTTATTTAAAGACAGGTGTAGCATATATATAAACCAAATTGAATTAAAACTTGCCTTATCTCCTTTTCACAAAACATGAAAATATGAGCAAATATGAATAATACAATTGTCAAGGCGTACATCAGCTTAATGTGCTATCTGTCTATCCTTTGAGTAACCAGAGACAAAGAGCAATGCACATATCAGAAATGTGACTTAATTATTATTATAATTATTGCGGCCTTCAGATCACATTTTTATATATGCTAGAATGCCTACACCAGCACCATGGACAGCTACATGAACGCACTGCTGTCCAAATGATGGATATTATTAAATTGGCACAGCTAAACGTTTTAAAGCTGAAGCATATATATATTTGGAATCTAGTTTAAATCAGAAGATGCACCATGCTAAGATAAGAAAAAATGGTACCGTTTAATCTGCAATGACGAGGAATGACAATATGCAAGTATTTTAAAATTTCATGGACTCACCTTTTCTTTGGTAGGTAAAGTCTGAGTTCTGGTAAAAGTGTCTCCTTCGTTAATACTGATCAGTTCTGCATCTACAGGTGGAAACGAGGCGGGGAAAACCACCACGTCACTCTTGAGCGTGTCTGAGCTGAAACATACGTCATACTGCTGAGTAGCTTTAGAGTAAGACCAGCTCCCGTCAGGGTGGGTGGTGATCATGGGGGCGCTGTACCTGCTGAAAGTGCCATCTGTCCTGTGGCATCTGACTGCTATTAAAGTGATGAGGCTGAGCAGAAAGAAGACGGACACCGACACAATGGCGATCAGCAGATACAGGTTCAAATCCGAGAAGCTGTCCTCCTTTACAGGCACATGTCTGAACGGAGTCTGGATTTCAGCCGTGCTTTCAACCACCACCACATCAATAGACACAGTAGTTGACAGGGAGGGTTCTCCGTTATCAGAGACCAAGATCACCAAGGGGTGAGTTTTGAGGTCATTGTCACTCATTCTCCTCTTAGTCCTTATCTCCCCGGTGCTGGTTCCGATCCTGAACAAGTTGTTTCCTTTGGGCTCAGACAGGTGATAAGAAAGCAGCGCGTTGTATCCAGAGTCTGCGTCTACAGCCCTGATCTTTGCCACAAAGTATCCCGCTTCAGCAGAATAGGGGATGCTCTCACTATTAACGGAGCCATGCTCAGAATATGGCGCGAGAATCGTGGGACTGTTGTCATTTTCATCCAGGATTAAAACGTTGACAGTGACGTTGCTGCTGAGCGGAGGAACACCAGAGTCTGTGGCCTGAACTTTAAACTGGAACGTTTTTAACTCCTCATAGTTAAAAGACTGCAGGCTGATTATATCTCCTGTCTCTGAGTTGATATTAATCATTGTAGGAAACGGTAGTGAGTCACTGCTGCTTTTTAAAAAAGAATAGCTCACTTGACCATTTTTATCGACATCAGCATCAGTTGCAGTCAGAGTTTTAATGACTGCTCCTACTGGACTGTTTTCTTTAACATAAATATTAAGTATCGGATCAGAGAAGCGAGGCGAGTTGTCATTGACATCAGAAACGTGAACACTAATTATGCTGGTGCTGGAGAGAGGAGGAGCTCCTTCATCAGTTGCTATTATAGTAACATTGTACTCGTTTGTAGTTTCTCTGTCAAGCGGACCAGTAACCACTAAAGAGTAATAATTTCTATAGTTTGTGTCCAGTTTAAATGGAGTCTCATTTGCAATCACAGCTTTCACTGCCCCGTTATTCCCACCATCTTTATCCAAAACCGAGACAAGTGCAATGGCTGCACCTACTTCCGCGTCCTCTTTCACTGTATTTAGTAGTGACGTTACCGTGATCTCAGGAGCGTTGTCATTTAGATCCAGCACTTCTACCAACACTTTGCAATGAGCAGACATCGGAGGCTGGCCTTTGTCAGTCGCCTCAGCATGAATCTCAAATGCAGAACTTTCTTCGTAATCGATTTTACCTTTAATTGAAATCGCTCCCGTTTTAGAGTCTATTTGAAATACATTTAAAACATGATCCTGACCTTTACTTCTAAAAGAATATTCAGTTTCAGCATTTAACCCGTCATCTGCGTCTGTTGCATTTAAAAATATAATTGTTTTACCCATTGGTAGATTTTCATGAATCTGTGTTTTATACAAAGCCCTACTGAAAACCGGAGCGTTGTCATTAATGTCTAAAACATTTACAATGATTTGCAATGTTCCTGACTTGGGTGGGTTACCGCTGTCGACAGCAGTCACTGTAAGATTAACAGTAGGTTGTATTTCTCGGTCTAGAGCTTTCTGTAGCACCAGCTCGGCAGACACACTATCCCTTCCTTTGTGGACCTCTAAAGAAAAGTAATCATTTTGACTCAACTTGTATGAACTAACGTCATTCTTTCCAACGTCAAGATCCGATGCCCCTATAAATCCAAATTTCCCCCCTGGCACAGTACTTTCCGCAATATTAAGATACTGCAAATTCTCAGGAAAATGTGGCACATTATCATTAATATCGACTACATTTACATCTAAACGATAAAGCTTCAGTGGATTGTTGATCACGGCCTCTACGCTAACAGTACATATTGCAGCTTTTGCGCAAAGCTCCTCACGGTCGATTCTTTCACTGACATAGAGACTACCCGTTTTCAAATTTATATCGAAATAATTTCTCTTTGATCCGCTAACAATCTGAAACATACGCGTCCTCAAGTCATGCACGTTAAGATTTAGATCTTTAGCGAGATTTCCCACAGTAGTCCCCGGGTTTACCTCCTCTGATACAGAGTAAGAGAGCTGCCCAGTCACCACTTGCCAGCAGCAATCCAAAAGAACAACGACTACATAAATCCCAAAAGAACTGCGTATCCTCCCTGTCGACATTTTCTATCCTGTGCGAGCACAGCATATGGATCGTAGTCTTCAGGGTGAAATTAGAGTGGCAGAATCCAGATTTCCGTGTATATAAGAAGTAAAGGACAAAGCGATGATCGCACAATGTATTCTCATACTGCCCCTCTTGTAACAAAGCCCTGCAAAGCATCATCGTCACCATCATCTAAATCTAGGAGGAGCTTCGAACAACCAAGAGCACTATGAAAATGTGATGGTCTACAATGTCCCCATGTGGTCATTTAAAAATACTACATTATCACAAAACAATCTCATAAGTTCGTTTAAGCCTTCAAGATAAATGCATCAAGATGCCAATCTGGTAATGGCAAATAATGTCCAGCTCCCTTATATATTTATTTAAAGACAGGTGTAGCATATATATAAACCAAATTGAATTAAAACTTGCCTTATCTCCTTTTCACAAAACATGAAAATATGAGCAAATATGAATAATACAATTGTCAAGGCGTATATCAGCTTAATGTGCTATCTGTCTATCCTTTGAGTAACCAGAGACAAAGAGCAATGCACATATCAGAAATGTGACTTAATTATTATTATAATTGTTGCGGCCTTCAGATCACATTTTTATATATACTAGAATGCCTACACCAGCACCATGGACAGCTACATGAACGCACTGCTGTCCAAATGATGGATATTATTAAATTGGCACAACTAAACGTTTTAAAGCTGAAGCATATATATATTTGGAATCTAGTTTAAGTCAGAAGATACACCATGCTAAGATAAGAAAAAATGGTACCGTTTAATCTGCAATGACGAGGAATGACAATATGCAAGTATTTTAAAATTTCATGGACTCACCTTTTCTTTGGTAGGTAAAGTCTGAGTTCTGGTAAAAGTGTCTCCTTCGTTAATACTGATCAGTTCTGCATCTATAGGTGGAATCGAAGCGGGGAAAACCACCACGTCACTCTTGAGCGTGTCTGAGCTGAAACACACATCATACTGCTGAGTAGCTTTAGAGTAAGACCAGCTCCCGTCAGGGTGGGTGGTGATCATGGGGGCGCTGTACCTGCTGAAAGTGCCATCTGTCCTGTGGCATCTGACTGCTATTAAAGTGATGAGGCTGAGCAGAAAGAAGACGGACACCGACACAATGGCGATCAACAGATACAGGTTCAAATCCGAGAAGCTGTCCTCCTTTACAGGCACATGTCTGAACGGAGTCTGGATTTCAGCCGTGCTTTCAACCACCACCACATCAATAGACACAGTAGTTGACAGGGAGGGTTCTCCGTTATCAGAGACCAAGACCACCAAGGGGTGAGTTTTGAGGTCATTGTCACTCATTCTCCTCTTAGTCCTGATCTCCCCGGTGCTGGTTCCGATCCTGAACAAGTTGTTTCCTTTGGGCTCAGACAGGTGATAAGAAAGCAGCGCGTTGTATCCAGAGTCTGCGTCTACAGCCCTGATCTTTGCCACAAAGTATCCCGCTTCAGCAGAGTAGGGGATGCTCTCACTGTTAACGGAGCCATGCTCAGAATATGGCGCGAGAATCGTAGGACTGTTGTCATTTTGATCGAGGAGTAAAACGTTGACAGTGACGTTGCTACTGAGCGGAGGAACACCAGAGTCTGTGGCCTGAACTTTAAACTGGAATGTTTTTAACTCCTCGTAGTTAAAAGACTGCAGGCTGATTATATCTCCTGTCTCCGAGTTGATATTAATCATTGTAGATAACAGCAGCTGGTTATTGCCAATTTTTAACAATGAATAGCTGATTTGGCTATTTTGGTCTATGTCTGCATCAGTTGCAGTCACTCTTTTAATGACTGCTCCCACTGGACTGTTCTCATTCACATAAACATCAATTACGGCCTCCGTGAACAGAGGTGCATTATCATTGACATCAGAAACGTGTATGGAAACTACACTTGTGCTGGTAAGTGGTGGAATCCCTTTGTCATTAGCGATTATATTGACATTGTAAATAGAGAATTTCTCCCTGTCCAGAGGTCCATCAACTAACAGCGAATAATAATTTTTGTAGTTAGTTTCGAGTTTGAATGGCGCTTTGTTTTTAATTTGGATCTCCACATCACCGTTTTTTCCACTGTCTTTATCGAGGACAGATACAAGTGCAACTGCGGTGCCTACAGGAGCATCCTCTTTTACCTTCCTATGTAATGACGTCACCGTGATCTCAGGAGCATTATCATTTAAGTCCACCACTTCTACCAGCACTTTACAGTGAGCGGACATCGGAGGATGCCCTTTATCACTGGCCACAACACGTACCTCAAAAGCCCTCCTCTCTTCAAAGTCTATTTTCCCTTTGACCTTAATGACACCAGTCTGAGGTTCAATTTCAAATATATCAAGTACGTGATCTTGGTCTTTGCTTCTCAGCGAATATACAATCTCACTGTTTAAACCCTCATCTGCATCAGTGGCGTTCACTGTGATTACCTTTAACCCCAGTGGAATGTTTTCTGGAATTTTTGTTTTATACAAGGATTCACTAAAGATCGGAATATTATCATTATTGTCTAATACATTAATAACGAGTTGCGAGGTGCCGGATTTCGGTGGGGTCCCTCCATCTACAGCTGTCAGTGTCATAGTGATGACTGCCTGCTTTTCTCGGTCTAAGGCTTTCTGCAGCACCAACTCAGCAGACACACGGTCACCTGCTTTGTGCACGGCCAACGAAAATTTTTCATTTTGGCTTAATTTGTAAGTGCTTACTCCGTTTTTCCCCATATCCGCATCAGTTGCTTCGGATAATTCAAATTTCACTCCAGGCAATGTGCTCTCTGCAATATATAAATTTTGCAGTTTGGTTGTAAACAAAGGAGCATTGTCGTTTACATCTAAGATCTCTACATCAATACGATAAAGCTTCAATGGGTTATTTATTACGGCTTCTACACTTACTGGACATTTTAGTTCCTCCGAGCAGAGCTCCTCTCTGTCTATTCTCTCACTGACATACAGAACACCAGTCTTTAGATTTACCTCGAAAAATTTTCTCTTTGATCCAGTAACGATTTGAAACATACGAGATTCCAACTCTTGTGAATTCAGGTTTAGATCCTTAGCGATATTCCCAACAGGAGTCCCCGGGTTTACCTCCTCTGAGATTGAATAGGAGAGCTGCCCAGCCACAGTCTGCCAGTAAACATCCAGTAAAAAAAGGCACAAATACATCCCAAAATAGCTCAATTTAAAGGGCGACATCTCTGTTCAATGTGAACAAAGCATAAATTTGAGCTCCAGTGGCATTCAGATATTTAGGAAAGAATGGACGATCAGGGAGCTTTTTGACTGTAGTATTCTGTTTGTTCCACCGTCGTTTGAGTCTTATAACAAAGACAGAAATCGTTCATATCGCTTGTAAACGGGAGGGGCCAAGTTCTATTAGGGCTGTAACTAATGGATCAACAGCGACGCCACGTGGTGAAAAGAGCGCAATGCAGAGGCCAGTGAAAACAGTTGCTTCTCCTGCAGCCATCAGGTCACACCAAAGGTATCTGAAAAGCTTAACATCAGAAATCGGAACAACTCTTCTCTGCACCATGGACAACACCTGAATGAGTGTCCTTGTAGAAAGTGATAGTATCAAATACATCGCATCCCACATTACTCTACCTTTTTCCACTAAACCTCTTTGTTCCATTCAATTTAAGAGTTATTTGTAGATTCTATTAACTACTAATGTGAGCTTAATAAACGGATAAAAAGTTGGAGGCTGCCTGAAATTTTTAGCATTCAGCCATGCCTATATAGCAATGTGTGAATTGCACCACAAGTTTTATCATGTCTACAAATTTGTATGTATTTTTTCCCTAAAAGTGCGTAAAAACAAACAAACAAGCAAGCAAACAAACAAAAACAGTAAAAAACAAACAAACAAAAAAACCCTCCCTAAACCATAAAAAATAGTACAGTTTCTTCTTCTGCACCCACATCAATGGCTTCTTTATTTATCTTTTAATGAAATTTTCTTTTTCAGCCTTTTGGGCAATAAATATATTTAATCGTACCTAGTTATTCTTCTGCACATATGAGCACAGGAGGGGGTGTCTGCTTCTCGTGTTGTGTTTTTGGTGCATTTTAGTATTACTCCACATTTCCACAGAGACAGTAGTCATGAGCTTGTTTGTAATCCCAAGCCCTAGATTCAGAAACTCCTGCCCTATTTCCATTCCTCAGAAAACACGATTTGATTTGAAAATATTATCCCACAACTACAATCATCTGTCAGCCCCCACAGACAATATTAATAATAATAATGGCTCACATAGGATGATCTGTGTGTTCATTTTCCTAATGCATGTAATAGAAAACAGTAGGTAAAGTATAGAAGAGAGAGTATAGTGCTCTTGTGGTTTATTAACATACACAAGCAAATGCATACATATCCACCATCGCAATTATGCAACCCGTTATGAAATTCAATTATTCATGGTTTATTTTAGGGCCAGACTACACTACTTTGACTTTACAGGACTTCAGTCTGGATTATCATTCTCCTAAAGTCACCATGAAACACATATGAATGTTCCATAAATTTCACACTTGGTATTCTTTGCTGCCCAGTGAGAGGATGAACACTTTTTTTTTCTTATTCTAAACAAACAATACATTTTTAAAAGAAACAAATCCATGGCTTCTGTAATTATGGAAAACCTAGTTCCACATAGATGAAACACAGTATATTAGCCAGCAGCTCTGAATACACCCCGGAATTAGTGGTGGGTTACTGAGCATATCCATAAGGCCATCCACACCTCTTCATTCGGTGATAGAGTTAATTAGGGAAACATGCAGAATGTTTAGTTCATCAAAACATAGTTGTTTAAACAGTAATGCAAAAATAACAATTGATTTTTAACACCTATACACCTAGACCAACCTCAAACAAACAAAATCAACCAAAAGCAAGTTTAAACAGATAAGTTTTTAACTGCTTTTTAAAAGAAATGACTGAGTCCACAGTTCTCAAACTCAAAGGGAGTGAGTTCCAGAGTCTGGTCGCCACTGATACATACACTCTGTCACCTTTTGTTTTTAACCGTGTATGCTGGACAACCAACAAGCCCTGGTCACAAGACCTCAGGGACCCGCTGGGGCAATAACGAAGAAGAAGATCACTGATGTAAGTTGGAGCTACACCGTGCAGGTCCCTATAGGTCATGATTATAATCTTTAAATGGACCCTGAACTTGACAGGGAGCCATTGCAGTTGAATCAGCAGGGGAGTGGCATGGGAGCATTTGGGATACTTTGTCAGAAGCCTAGCAGCAGCATTTTGAACACCCTGCAGTCATTCCAGGAAGGCATTACTTAAGCAAGTAAACAAGGAATTACAATAATCTAAATGAGATGAGACAAAAGCATAAATAATCATTTCCAATTCGAAGTGTGACACAATGGGACTAAGCTTAGCAATATTTCTTAAATGGTAAAAACAAGCGCGAACCAAACATTTAACGTGCGTGTGCAGCGTCAGAGCTGGTTCCTAATGGAGGGTTTAATATAAGAAGCAAGAGGGCCTAGATTTTAACCACGAGGGGAACAAATTTCTCAGGAGCAAAGACAATGACTTCAGTTTTATCAGTATTTAGTTGAAGATAATTATCAGCCATCCAATCTCTGCTGGAATCTAAGCAGGATTTGAAGCTTTGAAGCTTAGAAACATCAGGTGGCCTAAAAGAGATATAAAGCTGAATATCATCTGCATTACAATGATATGAAATATTCGGAAAAGAGCTAAGAAGTTGAAGAAGAGGGACTAAATACAACAGAAACAGTAACGGTCCCAAGACAGAATGCTGTGGCACCCCATAGGCGAGAGAGGTGTGCGTTTGTTTTTAAAACCGATGCATGCATGCATTGATAAAAGTCATTCTTCCTCTGGGTATAATAATTGAAACTTCTGAATAATTAATAGTGATTAAACTGTTGTATAGAAAAATTTACATTATTTGCTACCTAAAATATGAGAGCTGTTAAAAATAAGTCTAGTGGTTAAGTACACATGTACTTAACCTTCTTCTCTGTCTGTTGTTTGCCCATAACACGATAATGTTAGAGGTGAAACTAGAATCACCACTGGCAGTGTGATGAAAGGGTCAGATAAAGCAGTGAGAGGTAGGTGAAGGGAGGGGGTTGCAGGGGCGGAAGCAGTCAGCAGCACTGCTTTAGGTGTGTTCACTGCATTATTAAAGGGATACTACCACATACAGTACAGCCACCACATTAGCTTCTATATTGCCTGCATGTAATCATCTCATGCCTTCACACAGCCATCGGTTTTGTGTGCGTGTTTATGAGTAAGTGTGTGTGTGTCCTAAGGATGTATACTGTACTGTTGATCTGTGTGCGTGAGTAGATAGGGGAAGGGTGTGATCTAAACATGCTTCTAGGCGAGTCCTACCCCCACTTTTCCTCTCTCCCTCTGCACAGCTCTCATCTCCATAGCAACGCCATCTTGGGCACAGGCATGAATGCATATGTGAACACACACACACACTAATGCAGTAGCCTGTGTGTTTAGCTTTCAGAATGCGTCAGATAGCACAAAAATGACAAATTAGATTTCATATCTACTTCCACATTTTATCTGCTTGTGCCCCCCCCCCCCCCCACACACACACACAAACTCACTCAAGCACACACAAACCATACTCTTGCGCATACCTCACCAGACTGTGCAGGGCTGCAGTTGTAATTGGTAATGTAGCACTGCAGCGGCACATTCACTGTCACAGCACTTTTACAGAAGTGTCTGCTTCTCTTTCCACCCCCCACAAACCCTCAGAGAGCCTGACCTTTGCATTCAGCCATGCACATCCTACCTTCTTGGTGCCAGGCCTCTGGAGACCTCAAACACACACACATAGTCCCTCCTGCCATTTGCACATTACATCCTTTTCATATGATGAGATACTAATGTCATAGTGGGGTTTTTATGTGGCATGTATCTCATCATGACACAAGAGGGCAACCTACTCCTTGTGTATAAGTACTACTATATTATGCTTTTTACTTTTCAAATCCTTTTCACTTTGTGCACTTTATGCACTGGGCCCATTTAATATGCAGTGTCTGCTTATTGTCAGAAAAGCAGGCGTGATATGAATTATCCAGCACTTGACTATTGCAATAGAGTAATATAATACAATAATGGAAAAATTACTTTTCAATGATCTTATATGCATTTTAGCTCTGACATATGCAGATGTAAATTCACTATATAGAATAATATCCACTTACTAGAGAACTGTGCATACAATTATGTGCATATCAGCGTAACTGTAATAACATCTATGTACTGGAAAGCTGGGCATGCAATCAGCTGTTTACCTACTTACACAATTTGTGAAATAATCTATGACTAATATAATAAAGAGAGGAAGGATGCAAGAAAAGATGAATCACTCCTAGTTTTAAAACCAACTACCACTTAATCATTTATTTCCAAATCTGTGCCTGCCTTCACTGGTTTCTGGACTAAGTAGGACAGGGGCGGGTCCGCGGAAACATGAGCAAGATCAAAACCGGGACACAGCAATATGGAGCATGCCCAAACATACGCATGCACACAGCCCTGAGAGGCACACCAACACAATAGAACACAGTGTTCACTCATTTGGAAAACAATGGCACAATGCCCAAAAATCACATAATTAGTTACTCTACTGTAAAACAACATACAGGAGCAACATCCTGCCACTGCTACAGTGTGATTATTGTGTGTCATGATTTATCACAGACTTGCTGGGGAAATAAAACAGTATAGTGACCTATCAACTAAGTAAATATTAAACATAATCATAATCATAATCATCATACTTTATTAATCCCTAAGGATTAAGGATCCCATATACTATTTAGTATTTAGAAAACATTTTCCATATAGTGTATTTTGCTTTAAAATGTAAAAAAAAACTTCACTCTTCATTTTATGTTTTAATGTATTCAACAATTTATTTACACTAGCAATGTTTTCATTTAGTGTAAGAACCTCCATAAGTTTGATCAGTTAGGAAATGATCACTAATGTGCAGAGCAGGGCTGATCAAAGACGATGTGTTATTGAATCTGTGATACTGTATCTAATTAGTAACAAGCATCTGCACAGCATGAATGGCAACATTGCAGTCTGGAGTTCAAATACATGAAGGGCTGATCAGGCTCTGTGTGGTTTGTGTGGTTTGTGTGAGAGAGGTGTGAGAGTGAGAAATATAAAAGGTATGAGAGACAGCATGAATTCCATTCACATATAGTTCAGCATTGTGACTCAAATTTTAAAATGTGTAATTCAGCAACTGGTTGTGCAAGCAGAAAAACAGCCATGGATTACTTTGCAAAAACAGAGCATCAATCAAAGCTGTCAATAAACAGGAGCTTCAACAGGCTTTGGTAACAGCAAAGGTAGCACAGAAATCTGATTGGTCACTGTGGCTGAAATGGACAGTGATTGGCTCAGTATTGTGCCTAGCAACAAAGGCAGTGTTATAGAAAGCACCCAGAATTGATTTACTATCTCCCTTCTGGTACCCATGGTGACGCAGATGCAGCCCCTGTCTATGCCCCACCCTGCCTCCCCCTCTACCTCCACCACACCCTTCTTTATGAGCAGTCAGTACATAAGCCAAGGACAAGGCATTTAAACACAACCATATAAACTAAAAAAAAAGGATTGTGTTTGATTAAAAATCATATTTTGTTTCACACTGTCCACAGTGATACATTAAATTCAACCATGGAATGTAACATAGAGCACAGAAAGCATCTGGTACAGTCTGTCTCTGTCATCTCCTCCTCTTTTCTTTTTTTCTCCCTCACTCACACACTGAAATAGCTTGACTCAAACAATTCTCAGTGGGATTAAGAATAAATCTAGCTTTATATGCATGGATAACCTAGATTTGTCAATCAAACAGTTCACTGGGGAATAGGTCAGTGTACTGCTTTTGGTATGGCTGGAAATTGGGGACAGACCTGCTATCTGCAGATCAATACTGCATGAGAAACTCAGTAAAAAATAGCATTCAATATACTACCACATGCAGAGTGGTAACACGTTAAATAATTGAATGCATTGATATTTAGACAGGCTGGTAATATCCACTTGTTGCCACAAGGGGGAGCCTTTTAAAAAATCACTCTCTTTGTTCTCCATTGCAGTTTCCATATCCACAGACAGACATAGACTGATATCAGAGGCAGGCAAAGATATAAAGCCTTAAATTAGATTAGCACCGTCACACACTTCCAAAATTGTATCAGTGCTAAAGATACACTAACAGGCTGTGTGTCTACTACACATTTCCTCTGCCTGCGGAAATTAAAATGTCAACTGTCCCAGATGGGAAAGAAGATGCCGATGTCAGCTACTGAGTCTAACAATACCTGCACAATCTCATCCAGCCTGATACATATCAAAACAAAGAAAAGGGAGAAGAAAACAGAGAAATTCTTCTATCATTTACAAATCAAAACAAGTAAAGATTATGCAGAATATATGGCAAGCATCGGACATTTCTACTGTACACAATTTACACACAAAGAGCTGCAAGGCATAATTTATCCATACTTAAATGTGTCATATATATTTTACACACACATTACACCTGCACACCATTTCAGCTTTGTGTAATATCTATTTTTACGTTCTTAATAGCCATGCAGCATGAAACATGCATCATTCAGAGGCGCATTCGAAGGGCAGAGCTTCGGTGGAAGAGCATAAAAAAAGAATGAATTATAGAGGAGAGCGCTGGCCTGCAGAGAATCTGACACTGAGAAATGACTGAGATGGTTCTGTGAGGTTGCTCCACTTTCCACAGAAATGAAGATAACTATTTATAAAAATAATAACTTGCCTACAAATCGTTTAAGCATACTTCCGTTTACCGAGAATAACAAACACCAATTTCCACTCTCATTAACATCAAAACTTAAACATCTACTTGTGCAGCAGCAAAAATAATGTTCCTTCTTAAGATGTGATGATAGGGATATAAATGATCTGCTCTAAGTGTCACATATTGTTTGAGTGTTCATGTTAGTTTGCATGCATGTGTGTTTTTGGCTGAGGAGTGTTAAACAGTGAGGGAAGAAAAAACCTATTGCCACTTGCTAGTTTAATGTTTCCTCACATGTTTTCTGTCTAAGACTCACTGATACATGACTGCTGACATAAATGCCACCTTCATTATTGTTATGGCATTCTGCTTTAGTGTTACTCAATTCAGTTGCCTTTTTGAAACTGTGTTTTTTTATATATGTGGCTATTGTTTTTTTAATATGTCAGGCCCTTTTTGTCAGATTAAATATCAACAACATGCCTCTGTATTGTTCAGCACAATCCAACAGCAACACAAACTACAGCTTCTTACAGACTGTAAAGTTGAATTCACAGTCCTCTCATACCATATGTTTAGCATACAATATATGCAGCTTTAAAAAATAATTCAATGGGACAGATCTTTTTAAGTGGGTATAAGCATGCAAAGTTTAAAGTCAAGGACAAAGCAAATACATAACAGATTAAAGAAAACAACATGGTGGCAGCATGGTGGCATGGTGATTAGCACTGTTGCCTCACAGCAAGAAGGTCTGAGTTTTATTCCACCACCTGCCAGGGCCTTTCTGTCTGAAGTTTGCATGTTCTTCCTGTGTTTGTGCGGGTTCTCTCTGGCTACTCCGGCTTCCTCCCATCGTCCAAAGACATGCAGTTAGTGAGGTTGGGTTAGATGGGGATGTCAGCTACTGACAGCTAGAATTACATAACTGGTAATTCTAAATTGCCGAAAGGTGTGAATGTGAGTGGGAATGGTTGTCTATCTCTATGTGTTAGCCCTGCGAAAGATTGGTGACCTGTCCAGTGTGTACCCTGCCTCTCCCCCCATGGTAGTTGGGATGGGCTCCAGCCACAGCCCTGACAAGGATAAGCGGAAGAGAATGGATGCATGAATAATACTACTACTACTACTACTACTAATAATAATAATAGCAATAATAATAATAATAATAATAATAATAATAATAATAATAATAATAATAATGCTGTCTAGCCATTAGCCTGAAGTTTAAAGCTGAGTGAAATCCTAGGTTATTTTATGCGCTGCTGTCTTTCAAAGCTGCTCTTCATGGCATCGTTAAGATGATTCCACCTAATCATATTGGAGGACCAACATAGTAGAATTATTACTTTACATACTTTACAGAAGCCCTAATCCAACACAAATGGGGATAGTGACAGTTATAGCAGATGAAAAAATGCTTGGATAGGAATTCTCTTTTGAAAACACCTAAAGCAACAGCAGCAATATTTTGGCACTTTTAAACATTTGGCATGACAAACTGCCAAAAGTACAGCTTTTTATATAATGCAAGGAGATCTAACATGATGCTTTCACAAAGGTCATGTGTTGCAGGTTTACACTGAATTGTTTCTAATATACTGCTTACAAAGTACTGAGTATTTTTATGCCATTTCACAATTTCTGTCTATTTCTATCATTATTCTATTAGAAGCATTATCACTATAATTCATTACTTTAGTTCTCTGCTCTAGGACAAAGCAAAGTGACAAAAATCGGGCAGTAAAGGGCTTAGGGAGAAATTACACTCCAGCCTTATCATGAGCACCTCATTTATAGCAGTCTGTTAACAAGCAAAATAAACACATTTTGTTATGTTGGTATCACGGTTTTTTTTTTTTTTTGTCTCTGCACAACTTTGCTCCCCTCATTCCCATTAAGCAGATTCTCACTTCATTATCTGTAATGCGATGCATAGATTATCTGGCCCAGTATCTACTGTGAGTTTTGGTCTGCATAAAAGACTGAGTTCATCTGTTTGCTAAATCCCTTTCTACCTGATCTCACTATCTACTATAAAATCAAGCCTTAACGTAATTTGACACACTATCAGCATTGAAGCAGAGGTACACAGTAACACTCTTTTTGAAACTAATGGTACGTCTCAATTATGTGGTACTGCAATTATAATATAATATAAATAAGAAATTTATTGCACTAGCCCTTGTACAGCTGCTGTTGCTCAGTTTGTGAGATTAATGTTTTAAAGGCCCTTAGGCTCATAGTCTCTGAATGAGTGACATGCCTTTGTGACTAAAAACAAAATAATGAGAAAGGTAATGTCTGACTGAACACAACACTTATACCAATCATTTTGATAAAATGTAAATAGCAAAAAGCATGAAAAAGCATGAAACAAATGTAATTAATAAATTCTGATAGCCATTTCCCCCAAATAAGGGATAGCTGTAGGTTTATGACCCACAAAATAATAAATGAAACACATTATTGTTAAATGTATTGTTTCCTGAAAACAGGAAAAATAGTAATTGTGAACAGCATAATGATTATTTATGCAGACCGCGAACAAACCGAAGAAATAATGCGATGACCAAAATATTCCCTAACATTAACCAAAATACCCATCCTTACCTTAAATCTAACAAAATTGAATAGCAATATGCAAATTCTAAGAACATTGTTCATGTAATCCCATCCTTCATCCTCCTGTATAAGAAGTATTTAACTCAAGTCAACAGCAACAAGCTGAAAAAATGTTACTTTGGATTCATATGCAGACAAAATTATTATTATTTTTCCTCTAGGACCTCTGGCTTTGAAAAACAACACTAGACTTGGCTATGCTTCACGTGTCCCTACTACAGCCATAGGGAAGAGAGAGAAAAAGGTTTTCTAACAAACTCAGCTCATAGCTCCAGTTTATTGAGAAAGAGGAGGTAGAGTTGAGAAAAGAGGCCACCTATGTTTTCAGCGGCAAGGAAGGATTGTATAGCTTCAACTAAGCTTTGTAATAGCAGTTAGCAACCAAGTCAAACCAAAACGAACACCAGGCTGAGCAAAAAAACAGAGAACTGGGGGATAACAAAAGAAAGAGTAAACAAGCTTACAAAATGTGTCAGCCATTTTCTGTGAGCCTGCAGTTGCACAAAGCGACAGGAGAGGGCATAAGAAAGAGTATCAGCAAAAAGAAATCAGGATGCGTAGGAGGAGGAGGAGAAGAGATTCTTTGTTTAAGAAATGAAATGAAGAAATATGAAGACAAATACACTGATTGAAGAATCGAGCAAGAAATGGCAAGGAAATGAGGGAGAGATGAAGATGAGAAGGAAAGCACATGAGGCTGAGAAAAGTGGGGTAGTAATCAAGAGAACAAAGGTTGGGGAAAGGGGGGGGGGAGCAGTCAGTGGGAGGAGAGCGTGTGGTATGAGCCACAGCATCATCATCTTCCACACCCTTGTGTCATTGTTTTATTCATACACTACTAGATTTGATTGTGGGAAACAGAGAAAGGTCTAGGAATGAACAGACATGTAAACACAAAAACACAGCTCTGTGTGTGTGTGTGTATGTTTGTCTGTGTGCCTGTGTGACTACAGGGAATGTCATAGCCTATCATCTTTCTAATATCATGTTAAAATAATACTAGCACCAACCCTAAATGCCCACATTCCTGATTCATTTTTTATGACAGATGGTTCATCCTGAAATAAACCCAGCAGACCAACTTCGCAAAATGAAAAGCTACATGTGGGATGAGATGACTCACGTCCTGAACAGAAAAACTCACTGCATCACACACTAAGAAAAATGACCTGGAGGAGCTGAATGTCCATTTTAAAAACACAGAGAATACAAGGAGACTTTTTTACACTGTAGCTTTAATCACTGTTAAAATGGGCTTTCTCATGTGTCTGCGTCAAGTGTCATGTGATCATACATAAACACAAACACACACACACTGTGCATCCTTTCAGATACCATGGATTAATGTATGATATACCTGTACCCACCCAGGCTGTGCGGTATATGCTACAGTATATATAGTATTTTTGTTTGCGGCATACATGCACATACTATTCCTCCATATCATGTGAAACTTCAAGTCTCAACCTTTAAGAGAAATAATAAACAATCTAGTTTGACTTTGTCCCATTGGTTTTCTTTGGGAAAAGTTTTAATAATATGACTAATAAGACCTATTTTAACGGGATAATGTGTGGTTTGTGTTGTATTAAACCTTGTAGAGCTTTTCTTTTAAAAGAAATTAGATTGAGAACATTTAGAGTGAAAGAGGGGTGTGACATGCAACACAGAGCTTTGCCAGATATACACTGCAGGAACAAAAAGTCTTGTGATTTGGTTACATTGAATAAAACATTAGCACATTGAAAGCTGGGCTGGAACATTCAGAAAGATAAGAATAAACAAGGCATTGACTTCACTCAAGATGTTTAGTAGGGGAACTAGACAGGCCGAATAGCCACACGGGGAAGAGGAACCCTGCAGCTACAGACTCAATCCCTCTAACGGCCAACATTTGATTCCATCCATGTGTGGCAACAAATACGGTATTAATTAGACAAGTATATGTCATTTGTGACCGTATACCTCATTTACCCCATTTACCCCGCAGTGAGCAGTGCAAGGATAAGAAGGCAATCCTCTTAGCAAGGCTACACCCAGCATCTAAACAGCAGACTCTGAATTTCCCTCACTCATTCATGCTTTCTCTCACAATTCACTAAATTCCTATTTCCTAAATCTAGATCTCAGGACACTTCATTGTGCTGTTTTTAGGTTTTGGTACAGGATAAATTAAAAGTGGTTTTTAAGCCATATGTGTCTTTACTAGTGTTCTGCTTAATGGCTGGCTGTCTTGCGTGTATCCTTGCCCTGACCCATCAGTCAGTTCAATCCTCCGGGCATGGCATGATGACCTAAGCACAGCAGCAGATGTTCTGGCTGTATGAGCACTGATGCCAAACAAGAGCAGCACAGACCAGCATCTGTTCTTATCTCTGTTGATTCAGAAAAAAAGAGGAAAAACAACAACTTGTAAACACTGCACATGGCTCAATGCACTTAACAAAGCTACCAATCACTCTGCATTACAACACACAGACATATATGTCTAGACTTAAGTACTGTTAAGCATTATGATACTATTAATATGACTATTGTTAGGAAAGTAAAGCATTGCAAAGAGAGCTTGACATAAAGACAGTGAACAAATCATCACAATGCAGTACACTAAGCAAGGCTCATATCATCCATCAAGGAGTTAAAGGGACACATGGAGATAGTGTATGCAAATGACTTTTTTTGGTGCAATGTTTTTAATGCTTAGAGAAGTTGACCCAGCTAAAGCTCCAGAGAAAGGCCTCCGTGGACTGATTCAGCTGCACTAGAGTGATTCTAAAATAAGAGTAGCAAGGACCAATCTATGGGACTCATGAGTCAATGGACTGAGAGATAATGAAATTGATGGCTTATATAACCAAGTGGTAGAGATAGCAAAGGGTCAGACCTTTTCAAACAGTAAAAATAAAAGACAGGAATTATGTAGGTTTTTTTTTCTTTTTGCTATTATTCTTTATGATTTGCTGTGTCAAATTTTGCTGGACACCCGATAAATTCTAGTTGTATCTTTATCAACACTAAAGAAAGTTTGACCCAAATACTGACGAGTACTGCCTCGCTTTTGCCATCTGACATTAAAGCTACACATGGCTCTAAATCAGTCATGTCCTAGTGCAAATGACAAGAGCTAAAGGAGCTATGCCAAGCAGTGTTGCCCCACAGATGTGAGTGCAGCCTGCAATTACATTTTTATCCCATTGACTTCTATTTTTGCCCTGTTTGTCCAGAAGCAACTGAAAAAATCCAGGTCATCTTCTTGTCATGTTTCTAGTTGATTTATTGTGTTTATTAAATGAGCTTAATCAAATAAGGGCATTTTCTGTACTGTGCGAGTGGTTCATGTGGTTGAAACTGCAGTGAGTGTCATGCATTAAACATACGAAGTGGAAATTTTAAAATTGAATATACAAGACTCAAAGGTAAAGTTAAATAGTTGAGTTTAACTTGACATAAAAACATCTTGACACAAAACACATCTTCGTTCAGCCCTTCTCTGAAACTCTGTTCAAAGTGCAGCACACAGAGGTCAACAAACAGATTATTTACTAAGAACACTAAAAGATGCATTGCTGCAATGCTTGTTGATATTGACATTAAGCTCCTGATTAACCAGCACCATATTGCCTAAATGTTTACTAAGAGGAAGTACAGATATGAACACAAGCACTCATAGCAGAGATACGTAGTAAATAGCAGCTCAGACAACTTGTTTGGAAACATCTACAAATCACGTGCTTCAGTTCAACACTAATAAAAACCAGACTGTCAAAGTCAATGTGTTCCTTGAATTCTTCCACTGAGCCACATCAGTTTTTCTGCAGTGAAAAGCAAATCCCCAATCAACAGTAAGTGATTGCACCTTAAAAATAAAAATCAATGTCCAGTGAAAGAAAAAAAAAGTTCAATAACAATGTGAATCTACTTAGTATGCTCATCATAAAATATAAACAAGCATGGAAGTTATTTTTTGTATTGTATTTTAGGTATTGTTGCAGAGTTTTGTGCACTAGTTCAAGAAAAGTCTAATTAAACAAAAAATATTAGATGCATTTGATCAGTTTAAAAGGCTGAAGTTGTCATAAGTTAACCTGATTATTTTTAAATACAGTTCCAGTTACCTAAGTTTTTGCTAAACATAAAATACATTTATCATTACTCAACTTCACAATTCAGTTTTAGCAAAGTTAAAATTGTGCATGCCTTCTTCTTTCCTGAACAAACAAACATTTGTGATCATGTTTTGTCCCCCCTTTCCATTTTGGGGTATAACACTCAAGTAGTGTAACGGCACTTGGTGAAGACTCACACCTTGCCGTTCTGTAATAAAGGCTGTTATTAAGAAAGAATTGTGTGCTGTAGGACTTTCCACAACAGCAGCATCTGAGAAAAGTCGGAAGTTAATAAAGAACATGAAAGCTTACTTGGAAGGAAACTCACTAAGTTTCTACCCCCCCCCCCACCCACCCACACACACACACACACACACACAGACACACACACACACACACACACACCAGTCAGTTTATCTGTGAAAGTGCCTTTGAATAAAGAGGATTAGACACAGTAGGTGATATCAGTGATGTGATATTGCATGTGCATCTATGGGGACAAGTGTGCATGTGTAAAGTGTGAACATGATGATGGTAGCTGTTTTTGCTGTACTGCACTATGTGTCCAAAATTAGATTACCATCACTGCTGCTGACCTCAATGTGAGTGGCGGCGTCTTCATACAAAGCTGGAGCAATAAGGGAGAATGTGCCCTACTGACATACAACAGCACATTCAGCATCCACTGCTATGACCCTACAGGCATGAGGCACAGCAGCACACAGCTTAAGAGCATGTGGCATAACCAGAGAAAGATTGCAGAAAGCAAGTCAAATATCACCCGGGAAATAAAGAAGTGCACCATATGAAGGAGAAGAGGAAGAACAGAAACAAGGAAGTGGGAAAAGGAGGCCAAGAGTGGGAAGGGGGAAGGGAACTACTGAGAGCAAAATCAGTATGAAAGGGGAGAGAGTGAGAGAGGGAGAGAGAGAGAAGCTGCAAAAAAAGAGGAAGGATAAGCAGTCCTCAGAGCAGAGGCAGAACAGTGAGCACTGCATGGAGTAGTATACTGATGGAACACTCATTGCTATAAAAGCAGAAAACAAAACTTACAGCAAATTGACAGTGAAAAAAAAAGAATGCAGGTTATTTTTCATAAAATTTGAGAGAGGGATTAGCTGCAGAAGATTAGGTGCAGAATAAGTTAAAACGCAAAGGCAAGTAGAGTGAAGCATGATATGAGTGTGTTTAGCTGTCAGCATTTTATGTGTTACTTTAGAAGAAAAGACACAAAAAGAAAGGTAAATAGGAGGAAAGTTGCTGAAATGACTACACACTACTGTTGTACATGATTGGCTTCTTACAACATTCCCAAACTGCAATGAATGCAGTTTAATGAGGAACGTGCTGTCACCTATTCAATAAAAGCAATGTATACAGACACACTTAGGTAACTGCACTGTAGATAACATTTTGTGTAGACATACCGCATGCAAACACAGTTGCAGAGATCTGCTGAGCCAGCCAAGCAAACAGACAAAGCCACTGGAGCAAGCAGCCACACCCCCACAGAGGAGAGCATACAGAATGAAAACTGTAAACAGTTTACGTCTTCTTACATCAAACTAAATTAAGATCAGCAAGTTTCAAATGCAGGAGTCATTTTTTCATCTGTTTTTGCAATAGTAATATACATGTTAAAAATTGTTTATTTACTGTACAACAAAGGTGCATCCCATGTGCTTGCATTAAAGTAATTACAGCTCATCCACTCCTCTTACCATCTGTTTTTTTCCTAACTATTAAAAAACAAACTATGATGGCGCAGGAATAAAATAAATAAAAATACACTATAATTCTTTAAAAGACTTGCAATCAGCTCACAGTCTGTGATGCAATGACATTTCCAAGCACTTATTAGTTTTAATGAGATGCTCTCATTTTTAATCACATCTTTTCTGGGCATCTGCTGTCCAGGCACAGCTTAGCATTGCTGCTGTGCTGCAACACACACACAAAGCCTGATTTCTATCTCTCTCACACTCACGCATGGACACGTGCATATAAAATATTCATTCATGCACACATACGCTCAGAGGGGCAGTTATTGCTAGCAGAGCTAAATAAATCTGGACAGATGAACTGCAGAGAAAGTGTGGCCAGCCTCTCTTACTCTGAATCTGAACCGATCCTTTACCTTCCTGTATTCAAGCTTTAGCTTGCTGCTTTATTTCACATGCTGCTCAGTAGCTTCTCATACAGCACCAGTTTTCAGCACAGACATATATGTTTATAATTTAAAATGTGCTTTTTTTCTGTCAGTTTCCTGTGTAGGGAATCTAACGTTGACCCAGTTTTTTGGGTGAATAGATTATCCTCCATACTATAAAATATCTAATTAAAAGCTAGAATATTCCTGCCTTTGCTATTCCTTTACTATCTGCAGCATGTTCTTTCTAATTTACAGTGCTGAATGTGATATTATAATCCACGAGTTTATATAGACATAAACCAATTCTTATCAAATATTGTGAGGTTTCTATAGATGAGCTGTACAAAAGCCACATCCCCTCCCCCTACTCTACTGCTTTCTCCATCCCTCCCTCGTTCATCCTCTTCCACTGCTGTTGCTAAGACCGTTGAGTGCATGCTAGTCTGTGGAAACCAGTAGAGTCTGAGAGGTGGATCTCCCAGTGTGTTGCTATGGGCAACACACAATATTCGATAGAGAATCACCTCTCAGACTCTAGCTTGCAGACCTTCGCACATGTCATAGAATGTGACCTATTTTCAGTAAGTCAAAGGGGATCATGCACTCTGAAGCTTGTGTGCAGTGTGCTAAATATACAGTCTTCTACATCAGTATTTCTCAATTCCAAAGCACAACAAACCAATCAAATAAAAAAATAGTAAAATTATATTGCTTGTTTTTCACTCCTGGAATGAATTCACATCCCTGCTGAAACAACCCCACCTGACTTGCTGCACATTGTGATGCACTGCACACCCGCCTCAGGCACTCTCTGCTCTTCTCTGTCTTAGCTCCAGCCATTCATGGCCCATTGAATCACCTCAACAGCATCAGCAAGCACAAACCACAAGAAATCTCATAGCCAGTCATTCAGTTGCTTTAAGCCCATGTAAGAAACCTCATAGACAGGAAGGATATATAGATGCAATTAAAGATGAAAAAAAAAACCCAAGCGTATACAGCGCAAAGCTCACAGTTTTTCATTCAGACTCAGACATAAATACATGCAAACCACAATAAGTGTCTGACTGGATATTTGGGTGATATTAGTATTATAAATAATTTTAAACTTCAAAAGCAGAGCACCATATTATGGTATAGACACGGCATAGAAGCAACAGTTCAATTTGCTTATGAATTAGAAGTTTGGACTGTGTGAGAGCTAACCAGAAAACCACATGTAAGGCGTTTTATCAACACACAGCCTACTTATTTCACACAGTGAATATTTTTTTATGCTTCTTGACGGTTCCTGTTGAGTAGATTATTTTGTAGGATCAGCTTCTTATTTCTGATTAAAATTATAGCATAACTGCCTAGAAATAAAATTGTCTTTCTTACCTCTTCAGATGTGCATCTCCTATCTGGAAGCACAAGTGTATTTGCATGACTGCCCGGAACTATAGTAGATCCTATGCTCATTCTGGGTCCAACTAGCATGTACCGCTTCTCTCCTGATCTGTACTGGATGCTGTGACACAGTGTCCCATCATAATTAGTCTCTGGCAGATATTTAGAAGTATAGTCTGTGGATTTGGAGCACTGCATTGCAATCAGCACGATGATGCTGACGAGAAAAAGCACAGAAACTGCGCCCAAAGTTATCATGAGGTAAAATATGACATTACTGTCCTCATCATCTTTTGCTGCACCTTTAACATCAGAAGCTGCAAAAGCCTCTTTGGGCTCCACAAGTTTGACAATCACAGTAGCTGTTGCTGAGAGAGAAACGTTGCCGTTGTCTTTGACCAGTATGAGCAGTTTATGCTCAGCGTCGTCTGTCTCTGTGAATGAGCGAAGTGTTCTGATCTGTCCTGTATAGCGGTCCAAAGCAAAGAGACTATGGTCAGTAACTTCCTGCAGTGAAAAGAGCAACCAGCCGTTATATCCTATATCAGCGTCATAGGCTCTGACTTTAGTCACCAAGTGTCCTGCGTTGACATTTCGGGGAATCTCCTCCACACCTTGAGCAGAGCCGTTGGAGCTGAGTGGGTACAGGATGACTGGAGCGTTGTCGTTCTGATCCAGGATGAAGACGTTGACTGTGACGTTGTTGCTTAGTGATGGAGTTCCAGAATCTGAGGCAACAACTTGGAACTGGAAAGTTTTGATTGTTTCAAAATCAAAACTTTTCAGTGCCACAATTTCTCCATTTTCAGGGTTTATACTTAGAAATGATGTCAATTTTTCATCAGCATTCCTCATAATATTATATGATATATGGGCGTTATCACCCTCATCACAGTCATGAGCACTGACAGAAAATAAAGATCCTCCAGCAGCATTGTTTTCAGTCACATAAAACATGTATGGGTTTGTTGAAAACTCTGGACTGTTGTCATTCACATCTGATATTATCACACTTATTATCCTGTGAGATGACAGTGGCGGGTTACCAGCATCTTTTGCAACAATTCTTATGTCATACTTGGGTTGCTGTTCTCTATCCAGCATTGACTTGGTGACTAAAGAGTACATATTTTCTTGTAATGAAGGCGTTAATATGAAAGGTACACCTTCACTTACAGAACACATCACCTTTCCATTTACTCCTGAATCTTTATCATTCACACTTATCAGTGCTACTGTCCTTCCTGGTTTGGAGTCCTCAGGGACTGCACTTGAAAGGGATGTCACCTCAATTTCAGGTGTGTTGTCATTTAAGTCCACAATAGTTATTTTAACACTTTTTTCTGTTGCCAGGGGGACTTGCCCTTTATCAGAAGCTTTAATATCAATTTGATATCGGTCTTTTTCTTCATAGTCTATGGGCCCTTTCACAATAATTTCACCTGTATTACTATCGACTTCAAAAATGTCACGTAATTTCTTATTTGCATTATTCCCAAATGAATAAACCACCTCCCCATTTAAACCATCATCTAAATCTGTGGCATTTACTTGTACGATAGTTGTGCCAATTGGTGAATTTTCATCAAGTTCAGCAGTGTATGAGTCTCTGGCAAAAACTGGCATATTATCATTCACATCCAGAACATTAACAATAATTTCCATCGTCCCTGATCTAGCGGGCTTTCCTCCATCAACTGCTGTCAGAAGCAATCTGTGACTTCGCGCAGCCTCTTTGTCCAGCGCTTTATGTAAAAACAAAACAGGAATTTTGCCATCCTCTTCTCTATCCTTAACCTCCAAACGAAAATGGTCATTTTGACTGAGCTTATATTGTTGAATAGAAAACATCTCGCTGTCTGGATCACGGGCGCCTTGTAGCTGAAATCGCGCCCCAGGTAAAGCAGATTCGGATATCTCTAAATGCGTCTGGTTGTCCGTGAAGATGGGAGAGTGGTCATTTACATCTAAAACCTCAATGCCGACGTAGTGGACCTCTAAGGGATTCTCCAGCACAGTCTTTATGTTGAGAATACAGGTGGTTATCCGTTCACACACCTCTTCTCGGTCTATTTTTCTGTTAACGTGTACTATGCCGTTGCTGTTGAGTTGAAACAGGGGTTCAGTCGATCCAGAAACGATGCGAAATCCTCTAGCATGCAAAGCACTGTGATCCATCCCTAAATCTTTAGCGATATTTCCAACAACAGAACCCACCGTTAGCTCTTCGGGAATAGAGTATCGCAGCTGTGCGGAAGAAGAATTCATAGTGAGAGCCAACGAAACAATAAAGACGACCAGGCGCTCCAACAATACTCCGCATCCCCGTCTTGCCATGGCGAATTCACAGAATAAGTAAAATAATAGGAACAGGACGGTTAAACATTGAAATATGAATTTACACCGAAACACTGGAGCTGATGAAAACCAAATATTCCAGGATTCCGAAACATGATGTTTCCGAGGGTATCAAAGATTTAAAGCCATTGCCCCCCAAAGCGCAAGTGCACCCTGTCGAGAAATACTGTAGCGCAAAACTGCTGACGTAGAAGACGTACAGTCGGGAGTCGTTAATTTTCACAAACAGTGACACCATGCGAGCTGACGTTACAATGGAGATAATAAAAATAGTGTTTAAAAGCTTCAACTTCGTGTCGAGGGGTCAAGCAAAACACGGGAAAAGTGCACTCGACATCATTTCAACATGAACAAAATCATCTCGTTCAAACTCCTCCAAAAACATATTAATGTTAATTTTACTTCATGAGATATTCAAATTAAGAGAGACATTCTTACCTCTTCGGATGTCCCTCTCCGATCAGGTAGCATTAGTGTATTTGCATGGTAGATCCTATACTCATAGGATACTCATACTCATCAGTTTGTGTGATGAATATACACTACACATTTGTGTTCTATTTCTATTCAGCTGTTATAAAGAAAAAGTTTAACGCAGCACTTTGAACATATTTATATCAACCGAATTCAAACTCTAAATATGTAGAGTCAGTATTTGGAGTGTCTGAGAATTGTGAACTACTCAAAAAAAAAAAAAAAATCCTGTTAAAATAAAGCCTTTCTTACCTCTTCAGATGTGCATCTCCTATCTGGAAGCACAAGTGTATTTGCATGGCTACCCGGAACTATAGTAGATCCTATACTCATTCTGGGTCCAACTAGCATGTACCGCTTCTCTCCTGATCTGTACTGGATGCTGTTACACAGTGTCCCATCATAATTAGTCTCTGGTAGATATTTAGAAGTATAGTCTGTGGATTTGGAGCACTGCATCGCAATCAGCACGATGATGCTGACGAGAAAAAGTACAGAAACTGCGCCCAAAGTTATCATGAGGTAAAATATCACGTTATTGTCGTCCTCATCATCTTTTGCTGCACTTTTAACATCAGAAGCCGCAAAAGCCTCTTTGGGCTCCACAAGTTTGACAATCACAGTAGCTGTTGCTGAGAGAGAAACGTTGCCGTTGTCTTTGACCAGTATGAGCAGTTTATGCTCAGCGTCGTCTGTCTCTGTGAATGAGCGAAGTGTTCTGATCTGTCCTGTATAGCGGTCCAAAGCAAAGAGACTGTGGTCAGTTACTTCTTGCAGTGAAAAAAGCAACCAGCCGTTATATCCTATATCAGCGTCATAGGCTCTGACTTTAGTCACCAAGTGTCCTGCGTTGACGTTTCGGGGAATCTCCTCCACACCTTGAGCAGAACCATTGGAGCTGAGTGGATACAGGATGACTGGAGCGTTGTCGTTCTGATCCAGGATGAAGACGTTGACTGTGACATTGTTGCTTAGTGACGGAGTTCCAGAATCTGAGGCAACAATTTGGAACTGGAAAGTTTTCAGCGTTTCAAAGTCAAAACTTTTCAGCGCCGTAACATCTCCACTTTCCGAGTTAATATTTAAAAACAATGCCATACTGCCTTCGCTGTTGTCCCGATAAACGTGATATGAAATACGCGCATTATCACTATCATCACAATCGGACGCCTTTACTGAAAATAATTGTGCACCTAAATCGTTATTTTCAGTGATGTAAAATATGTAAGGACTGACTGAAAACTGAGGCCTGTTGTCGTTCACGTCTGATATCGCCACAGTTATTGTCTTTTCACTTAAGAGTGATGGAACACCAGCATCCTTTGCAACAACTGTAAGTTCATAAAAATACCTTTCTTCTCTGTCCAGCAGTGACTTGGTCACTACGGCGTACATATTATCTTGGAGGGATGGCGATATAGCAAAAGGAACATCCTCAGGTATGAAACAGGAGACTTTCCCACTGGGACCTGAATCTAAATCATTCACGCTGATCAAAGCTACTGTTGTTCCAATCCTACAGTCTTCGGGAACTGACTTAGAAAATGACGTGACTTCAATCTCGGGTGGGTTATCGTTCAGGTCGATTACCTTTATTATCACACTTTTGTCTGTTGATAAAGGGATTGTCCCCTCATCAGACGCTCTTATATCAATTTCATAGCGTTCATTTTCTTCGTAATCAATTTCACCAGTCACTTTAATTTCCCCCGTGCTCGAGTCTATATAAAACCGTTTTTGCAGTTTGATTTCTACTTCCTTACCAAAAGAGTAAACAATTTTACCGTTTGCTCCTTCATCTAAATCTGTGGCATTCACCCGAATGACTAGCGTGCCGGGGGCTGCGTTTTCATTCAGCGTAGCAGAGTATACATCTTGTGTAAAAACAGGTGCATTGTCGTTAACATCAAGTACCTCAATCAGTATTTGCGTTGTCCCAGACTTTGGCGGTCTCCCCCCATCAATAGCGGTAAGGAGAAGCGTGTGCTCTCTCGCAGCCTCTCTATCTAACTGCTTCTGTAAAACTAGAAATGGCATTTTACCATCATCTCTATCTTTTAACTCCAAACGAAAGTGATCACTGTGACTTAGTTTATACTGGTGAACAGAGAACTGGCTACCGTCTGGGTCTCGTGCAGGTTGCAGCTGAAATCTTGCACCCGGTATCGTTGATTCAAATATTTCAAGTCGTTTCTCTTTCTCTGGAAAGATGGGGGAGTGGTCGTTTATATCCACCACCTCTACGGTCACATAATGGATTTCCAGAGGATTTTCTAGCACTGTTTTAAGGTTTATTACACAATCGAGTCTTCGTTCGCAAATCTCTTCCCTGTCCACTTTCCTGCTCACATACAGAACACCGTCGTCTTGATTCAAATGAAAAAGGGGTTCCTTTGAACTGCCAACAATGCGGTACTTTCTTTCCTTCAGCGTAACCTTATCAATCCCCGCGTCTTTCGCAATGTTTCCAACAACACTTCCTTCTTTAACCTCTTCAGAGATGGAATATCTGATCTGAGCCGAGGCTTCGCTCCCAAACATCACCAATGCCACCGCATAGACTATGCATCTCCATCGCTCGATCCACGTCCGCCGTCCTCTTTGTTCCATTATGTGCAGAATAAAATTACGACTTCAGGATCAATTATTGTGTCGTTTACACATAAAGTGCAGCAGGGTTCCTTTTTAACCTGCTCTCCATAAATTAAACCTATCTGTGCACACCACCGAGAACGACAAGCAGCTGATTTCTTATTTAAGCTCGTTGCACGAAATGCCAAAATACAGGGCTGGACCAGCTGGTGACGACAAAAAGACGAAAACATTTGTAATTACACCGACACCATGCGATATATGACGTTATTGCAGCACCGTGAACCTAAGAAATGAAATAAAATCAACTAAATTCAAGCAACAAAACTATTTGGCAACTGCAGGAAACAAAACAGCGTTCTGCTAAGAATAAGATATATTATCGATGATTTGTAAGGTTCCTTCTTTGGAAATCTATATGAGTTATTTCTGTATTATTTCTAATAAAAAGGCTTGTAGAACTGAAACAACTTTCAGCACTACGGACAGCAACACTACCGACCACAGGCAGACGCACACCGACAAAGTCTGATACACTTTCAGCACACATAAATGTTATGGGAATTAAATAAACATGCGCGTTATAGATTTAACTATCCAACGACAATAAGACAGCATTATATGTATTAAAACACGGTGTCATTATCGATAATGACTTTTAAACGTCAGAAATTGCGCCATAATTTGCTCTGAGCACGCCCATCATTCTAAAAGGTCATCACTGTGGCTTCCTCATTTGGAAAATATAGAACACCCAGTAACTTCAGTGATACAATTCAGTTCCCTGCAATTCCTTGAAATCTGCTACAGTTTTGTCAAGGCCCTCTAAAGTGGGAAAACTACCAAAGAAATGTTTCAGGTGTTCTAGTTCTGAAAAGCAATTATTGTTTTCTTGAATTTTTAAAATTAAATCTTTCATGTTCAGTCGAAAGGTTGTCTGTTTCTGATTGATTAAATATTTTCAGTTTCAAAGGCAAAAGGGATAAAAATTAACATTAAACCATAGCACACTAACTGTAGTTTAATTTATGATTTTAACAGATCACCTCGTTACTTGTTAGCAAACACATACAACAACGATCTCATTAACACACACACAGCTAGTTTGGGTGATGAATACACACGACAAATTTATGTTCTGTTTCTATTCAGCTGTTATAAAGAGAAAGTTTAACGCAGCACTTTGAACATATTTATATCAACGGAAATAAAGCTCTAAATATGTTGAGTCAGTATTTTTTGGAGTGTCTGAGAATTGTGAACTACTCTCAAAACAACTGTTTAAATAAAGTCTTTCTTACCTCTTCAGATGTGCGTCTCCTATCAGGAAGCACTAGAGTATTTGCATGGCTACCCGGAACTATGGTAGATCCTATACTCATTCTGGGTCCAACTAGCATGTACCGCTTCTCTCCCGATCTGTACTGGATGCTGTGACACAGTGTCCCATCATAATTAGTCTCTGGCAAATATTTAGAAGTATAGTCTGTAGATTTGGAGCACTGCATCGCAATCAGCACGATGATGCTGACGAGAAAAAGTACAGAAACTGCTCCCAAAGTTATCATGAGGTAAAATATGACGTTACTGTCCTCATCAGTAACTTTTGCTGCACTTTTAACATCAGAAGCTGCAAAAGCCTCTTTGGGCTCCACAAGTTTGACAATCACAGTAGCTGTTGCTGAGAGAGAAAAGTTGCCGTTGTCTTTGACCAGTATGAGCAGTTTATGCTCAGCCTCGTCTGTCTCTGTGAATGAGCGAAGTGTTCTGATCTGTCCTGTATAGCGGTCCAAAGCAAAGAGACTATGGTCAGTCACTTCTTGCAGTGAAAATAGCAACCAACCGTTATATCCTATATCAGCGTCATAGGCTCTGACTTTAGTCACCAAGTGTCCTGCGTTGACGTTTCGGGGAATCTCCTCCACGCCTTTAGTCGAGCCGTTGGAGCTGAGTGGATACAGGATGACTGGAGCGTTGTCGTTCTGATCCAGAATGAAGACGTTGACTGTGACGTTGTTGCATAGTGACGGAGTTCCAGAATCTGAGGCAACAACTTGGAACTGGAAAGTTTTCAGTGTTTCAAAGTCAAAACTTTTCAGCGCTAAAATTTCGCCATTATCAGTGTTTATGTTTAGAAATGAAGTGACTTTATTATCTTCACTTCCATCTCTGATAATATGATAGGAAATGCGCGCATTGTCATTCTCATCACGATCAGAGGCTTTAACAGAAAACACTGAAGCTCCTGGACTGTTCCCTTCAGTAACATAGAAAGTATATGGGCTGAGTGAAAACTCTGGACGGTTGTCATTCACATCGGACACCGTAACACTTATTGTGTTTTCAGATGATAGCGATGGTTGGCCACCGTCTTTTGCAACTACTGTTATTATATATTGTGACTGTTTCTCTCTGTCTAGAGTTGTCTTGGTTACTAATGAATACATTTTGTCCTGTAAAGATGGTGATAAAACAAAAGGGACATCATCAATTACACTACAAATAACCTTTCCATTCACTCCAGAGTCCAAATCATTTACACTGATAAGCGCTACTGTAGTTCCAGGTCTGGAATCTTCTGGGATAGAGCTGGAAAATGATGTAACCTCTATATCAGGTGCGTTATCATTCACATCAACTATCTTAATAATCACGCTTTTTTGTGTAGCCATTGGAGGCAGGCCTTTGTCTGATGCCTGAATTTCAATTTCGTATCTGTCTCTCTCCTCATAGTCTATTAACCCTTTTACAATGATCTCACCTGTTTTCTGATTAATATCAAAAAGCTTAAAGAATTTACGATTCACGCCATTGCTAAACGAATAAACCACATCCCCGTTGGGTCCATCATCTAAATCTGTTGCGTTTACCTGAATGACTGTTGTATCTACCGGAGCATTTTCATGAAGCATCACTGTGTAAACATCTTTAGAGAAAATGGGGCCATTATCATTTACATCTAAAACACTGACTAGAATATTCATAGTACCCGATTTCGGAGGTTTACCCCCGTCCATGGCCGTTAGTATGAGCGTGTGGCTTCCTGCAGTCTCTCTGTCTAAAGATTTTTGAACAATCAGTACAGGTATTTTACCGTCGTCTCCTGAGTCTTTAACTTCCAAACGAAAGTGGTCATTAGAGCTAAGTTTATACTGCTGAAGAGAGAAGGGGCCACTGTCTGGATCTCGTGCGGGTTGCAGCGGAATTCGCACGCCTGGTAGCACAGACTCAAAAATCTCCAGTGTTGTCTCTTTTTCAGGGAATGTGGGAGAATGGTCATTTAAATCCACCACTTCTATAGCAACATAATGAACTTCCAGTGGGTTTTCTAGCACCGTTTTCAGATTTATTGTACAAGTACTGCTCCGCTCGCAAACCTCTTCCCGGTCGATTTTTCTCCTCGCGTACAGGATCCCGTCGTTTTGATCCACATTAAAAAGAGGATCTATGGCACTAGTTACAATCCGGTATTTCCTGCCTTTTAGTGTGCTTTTCTCTAATCCCAAATCTTTTGCTACATTTCCAACCACAGTTCCTTCTTCAACTTCCTCAGAAATGGAATATCTTAATTGAGCCGATGCCACACCGCACAGAAGCATAGCGATCAAGCACACAACACTCTGTCCTTTCATCCACGTTCGGTCGCATCCTCTTTGTCCCATCATTAAAACAAAATTAACCAACTCTTCGCGGTGTAAGTCACAGTGTCATAAGAAAAGAGTCCAACACGCACATACCTATGAGATGCTTATTTCAAAAGACGTAACAAATCCGGAAAATTTGTAAAACGATCGCAGCATCCATTCAACTTATTCTGTCTGTAGGGAACCCAGGAGATAATAAAAATGTGGAACCCTAATGCAATGACGACAAGATACAGTCTGTCTTTTGCCAGCACACTGACACCGTGCGAATTCGTTGTGTATTGCAAGAAAGTCAAAATACTGCAGCTGTTTCCAGGTAATTCTAAAGGAGCATCTTTATTTACTTTGACTTACAGGCTTAGAGGAATCTGAAAATCACTTTTCCTCATTAGCTAATTAGAAGGTTCTAAGTAGAGACAGTATAATTAGATTCTGAAAAACGTTAGATGTTTCCAGATAATAACTTTAAATACTAATAGTCTGATATTTTTATACAAAATATTTATAGTATTTAAATTTATTTTTAAAATAATTTTCTTATCGGGATATGAATACTATCTCAAGAAAACGGACAGTGAATAACGGCTGGTCCAAATGCCTTTCTGTGAAGTTATAGAAGGTGAATGAAGTAATATGACTGCAAACTATTGCGTTCTCTAACATAAATGTCTTACCTCTTCAGATGCTCGTCTCCGATCAGGTAGCACTAGAGTATTTGCATGACTCCCAGGTACTATAGTAGATCCTATACTCATTCTGGGTCCAACTAACATGTACCGCTTCTCTCCTGATCTGTACTGGATGCTGTGACACAGTGTCCCATCATAATTAGTCTCTGGCAGATATTTAGAAGTATAGTCTGTGGATTTGGAGCACTGCATTGCAATCAGCACGATGATGCTTATGAGAAAAAGCACAGAAACTGCGCCCAAAGTTATCATGAGGTAAAATATGACATTACTGTCCTCATCATCTTTTGCTGCACTTTTAACATCAGAAGCTGCAAAAGCCTCTTTGGGCTCCACAAGTTTGACAATCACAGTAGCTGTTGCTGAGAGAGAAACGTTGCCGTTGTCTTTGACCAGTATGAGCAGTTTATGCTCAGCCTCGTCTGTCTCTGTGAATGAGCGAAGTGTTCTGATCTGTCCTGTATAGCGGTCCAAAGCAAAGAGACTGTGGTCAGTCACTTCTTGCAGTGAAAAGAGCAACCAGCCGTTATATCCTATATCAGCGTCATAGGCTCTGACTTTAGTCACCAAGTGTCCTGCGTTGACGTTTCGGGGAATCTCCTCCACGCCTTTAGTCGAGCCGTTGGAGCTGAGTGGATACAGGATGACTGGAGCGTTGTCGTTCTGATCCAGGATGAAGACGTTGACTGTGACATTGTTGCTTAGTGATGGAGTTCCAGAATCTGAGGCAACAACTTGGAATTGGAAAGTTTTCAGCGATTCAAAGTCAAAACCTTTCAGCGCTAAAATTTCCCCATTTTCAGAGTTCATGTTTAGAAATGAAGTGACTTTATTATCTTCACTTCCGTCTCTGATAATATGATAGGAAATGCGCGCATTGTCATTCTCATCACGATCAGAGGCTTTAACAGAAAACACCGAAGCTCCTGGATTATTCCCCTCAGTAACATAGAAAGTATATGGGCTGAGTGAAAACTCTGGACTGTTGTCATTCACATCTGACACCGTAACGCTTATTGTCTTTTCAGATGATAACTGTGGCTGACCTGCGTCTTTTGCCGTTATTGTCAACTCGTATTGTGACTGTTTCTCTCTGTCCAGAGGAGATTTGGTCACTAATGAATACATTTTGTCCTGTAAAGATGGTGACAATGCAAACGGAACATCGTCACCTAATGAACAAATGACTTTTCCATTGACTCCAGAGTCCAAATCATTTACACTGATAAGAGCTACTGTAGTTCCAGGTCTGGAATCTTCTGGGATAGAGCTTGAAAATGAAGTAACCTCAATCTCCGGTGCGTTATCATTTACATCAACAATCTTAATAATTACACTCTTTTCCGTAGTTAACGGAGCCGAACCTCTATCTGACGCCTGAATTTCAATCTCATATTTATCCTTTTGCTCATAATCTAGCAGACCTTTTACAGTTATCTTTCCTGTTGACTGGTCAATATCAAAAAGGTTAAACACATTATTACTCACACTGTTGCCAAATGAGTAAACTACCTCTCCGTTCTGACTGTGATCTGGATCAGTTGCATTCACTTGTATGACTTCTGTACCTACAGGAGCATTTTCATTGAGCTTAACCGAATAAAGATCTTTTGAGAAAATGGGCGTGTTATCATTCACATCCAAAACATTTACCAAAATGTTCATGTCTCCAGATTTTGGTGGCTTCCCCCCATCTAGTGCCGTTAGCACCAATGAGTGAATGTGCGCTGCTTCCCTATCTAGTGCTTTTTGTAAAACCAGTATAGGTATTTTACCATCATCTCCTTTATCCCTCACTTCCAAACGGAAGTGGTCGTTGTGGTTAAGTTTATACTGCTGCACAGAAAACTGACCACTGTCTAGATCCCGTGAAGGTTTTAACTGAAATCGTGCTCCGGGTAGAACGGATTCTGAAATCTCCAGTATTTTATTTTCCTCTGGAAAAACTGGAGCATGGTCATTTATATCTAGCACATCTACTCCTACGTAATGGACCTCCAGTGGATTTTCTAGCACAGTTTTAACATTTATCACACACGTACTGCTCTTCGCGCACACCTCTTCTCTGTCGATCTTTCGGCTCACATACAGGATACCATCGTTCTGATTTACGTGGAAAAGGGGTTCAGCACCGCTAGAAACAATCCTGTACTTCCTTGTTTTCAGTGTGCTTTTATCTAATCCTAGATCTTTTGCGATGTTTCCAACAACCGTTCCCTCGTTAGTTTCCTCTGAGATTGAATACCTTAATTGTGCCGACGCCAAGCTCCACAAAAACAGGACAACAATGCAGATGACATCGCGTCGTCTCCCCATTCCTTTCTCATGTCCTCTTTGTTCCATGGTTACACCCGAAAGCATCAGTGTCACTTATAAGGGCAATCCAGCACTGCAGCGATCCAATACAAATCGTCCATGAGTAAAGAACAATCACCCTTTTCCTAAAACAGTCATAAGCACGAACAGCGTATTCCCAAGCTCAGAAACGACTGCTTTAATATCCAAACCGGGACGCTATCAAGAGGCTCAATCAAAATGCAACGATAGAAAACACATTTAATGCTGCCTCTTTTCACTATACTGACACCTTGTGAGCAAAACAATCACTACAGAAAATCAGAACTATGTGAAACTTAAATCGAAAGATCAAACTCATGTGTTATTCTTATTTTGAAGTTTTCGACATAAATTGAGGGGTATTTGTAAATAAATTATAAGGTAGTGCATTCTTGAAAAAACGCTCAAAGAAAAAAAGTATCTGAAAGTGTGGAGAAGATTCCCTCTAAATGACCAGTAAATTAAATTACTTCATGTCATTAAATTTGATTTATATATCATATCAGTTACAGCTAATAGAGCTCTGTTGGGACTGTTTACTGTGAAGTGAGCATAAACATGGTCAGGACCATGGACAGCACATGCCATAAACTTCAAGAATTTCTAGCTACATTTTCTGACAATATTACATTTCCTACACAAGTCACCAGAGGAATTTTAACTTTTTGTAGTCTATTGCTACAGTACATTCAGTCAGTTTTGTTTGCAGACTGATCTTATCTTCTACTACCAGAGAAAATATGGTCATCTTGGGTTATGAAAGATAATGTTCAAGAAAAAGGACATGAAGACAGCATGAAAAGACAGACAATGACGTTTCGTCTATTTGTTCTTGTCCAGTTCAAGCAACTGAGACCTACTAACCGCCTAATCATAAAGGAAAATGTAATGACCAACACACAAAGTTTGCCAAGGTAAACAAATGAGTACCCCTTTTTCTAAAAGTATGCTAAGGCCATAGAAAAGTATATACCATAGAGTATGCTTGGTCAAAGAAATAAACAGTATTGTGCATAATGTTAAAAGTTCTACTTAAAAGCAGCAAATCCATGTCATGCCAAATCATCAAAAGAATTCTTAGTTTTACCATGATCACAATCTCGTCATCATTTTGACTAAAAAGTTATCCAACTCAGTCAGACTCAGTGAAACCTATTCAGGTAAATTAAAAAAAAAAAATCTTTCTTTCTTTCTTTCTTTCTTTCTTTCTTTCTTTCTTTCTTTCTTTCTTTCTTTCTTTCTTTCTTTCTTTCTTTCTTTCTTTCTTTCTTTCTTTCTTGTTTTTTTGTTAGGCTGTGTTGAAATAGTAATGTCTTTTTTCTGACATACATTTGTCATAAAATAAAGGTTCACACTAAACAAATCAGTTTGTGCCTGGTGCATATTGATGCATTTAGAGTAGGTTTTGGGAAAAAGGTTCTTTAAATATGCCTTACCTCAGATGTCTTTCTCCTATCAGGAAGCACTAAAGTATTTGCATGGCTTCCTGGTACTATAGTAGATCCTATACTCATTCTGGGTCCAACGAGCATGTACCGCTTCTCTCCTGATCTGTACTGGATGCTGTGACACAGTGTCCCATCATAATTAGTCTCTGGCAGATATTTAGAAGTATAGTCTGTGGATTTGGAGCACTGCATTGCAATCAGCACGATGATGCTGACGAGAAAAAGTACAGAAACTGCGCCCAAAGTTATCATGAGGTAAAATATGACGTTACTGTCCTCATCAGTAACTTTTGCTGCACTTTTAACATCAGAAGCTGCAAAAGCCTCTTTGGGCTCCACAAGTTTGACAATCACAGTAGCTGTTGCTGAGAGAGAAACGTTGCCGTTGTCTTTGACCAGTATGAGTAGTTTATGCTCAGCCTCGTCTGTCTCTGTGAATGAGCGAAGTGTTCTGATCTGTCCCGTATAGCGGTCCAAAGCAAAGAGACTGTGGTCAGTCACTTCCTGCAGTGAAAAGAGCAACCAGCCGTTATATCCTATATCAGCGTCATAGGCTCTGACTTTAGTCACCAAGTGTCCTGCGTTGACGTTTCGGGGAATCTCCTCCACGCCTTTAGTCGAGCCGTTGGAGCTGAGTGGATACAGGATGACTGGAGCGTTGTCGTTCTGATCCAGGATGAAGACGTTGACTGTGACATTGTTGCTTAGTGACGGAGTTCCAGAATCTGAGGCAACAACTTGGAACTGAAAAGTTTTCATCGTTTCAAAGTCAAAACTTTTCAGTGCTAAAATTTCCCCATTTTCAGAGTTTATGTTTAGAAATGAAGTGAATTTATTATCTTCACTTCCGTCTCTGATAATATGATAGGAAATGCGCGCATTGTCATTCTCATCACGATCAGAGGCTTTAACAGAAAACACTGAAGCTCCTGGACTGTTCCCCTCAGTAACATAGAAAGTATATGGGCTGAGTGAAAACTCTGGACTGTTGTCATTCACATCGGACACCGTAACACTTATTGTCTTTTCAGATGATAACGGAGGCTGACCTGCGTCTTTTGCCGTTATTGTCAACTCGTATTGTGAATGTTTCTCTCTGTCCAGAGGAGATTTGGTCACTAATGAATACATTTTGTTCTGTAAAGATGGTGACAATGCAAACGGAACATCGTCACCTAAGGAACTAATGACTTTTCCATTAAGACCAGAATCCAAATCATTTACACTTATAATAGCTACTGTAGTTCCAGGTCTGGAATCTTCTGGGATAGAGCTGGAAAATGAAGTAACTTCAATCTCAGGCGCATTGTCATTCACATCAACTATCTTAATATTTACACTCTTTTGTGTTGATAGAGGAGCAAGACCTTTATCTGAAGCTTGAATTTCAATTTCATATTTGTCCTTCTCCTCATAGTCTATCTGCCCTTTTACAGTTATCTCACCTGTCACAGGGTTTATGTCAAAAAGCTTCAATAACCTAGGATGAACAACACTGCTAAATGAGTAAACGATATCTCCGTTTTGACTGTCATCTAAATCCGTTGCATTCACTTGGACGACTACTGTACCTACAGGAGCATTTTCATTAAGCGTAACAGAATAAACATCTTGGGAGAAAACAGGTGCGTTATCATTAATGTCCAAAACATATATTAGAATTGTCATCTCTCCAGATTTAGCAGGTTTGCCCCCATCCAGGGCCGTCAGTGCTAATGAATGGGTTCCCGCTGCTTCCCTATCCAAAGATTTCTGCACAATTAATATTGGTATTTTCCCATCTTCTCCCTTATCCTTTACTTCTAACCGAAAGTGGTCGTTTGAGCTAAGTTTATACTGCTGAATGGTAAAAGGACCGCCGTCTGGATCTCGTGCGGGCTGTAACGGTATACGTACACCGGGTAACGCAGACTCTGAAATTTCCAGCCTTTTCTCTTCCTGTGGAAAACGAGGAGAGTGGTCATTTACATCCAACACCTCCACTGCAACGTAATGTATCTCCAGCGGGTTTTCTAGTACAGTTTTCAGATTTATTAAACACGAAGTGCTCTCCGCGCACACCTCTTCTCTGTCAATCTTCCGACTCACATACAGGATACCGTCATTTGGATTTACATGGAAAAGCGGATCTACATCACTATTAACAATCCGATACTTTCTCTCTTTTAATGTGCTTTTATCTATTCCCAGATCTTTTGCGATGTTTCCTACCACAGTCCCTTCGTTAACCTCCTCCGAGACAGAATATCGCATCTGCGCCGAAGCCACAGTGCACAAAAGCACAGCAGCCATGCAGCTAAGGAAAGATCCTCTCCCACTTCGCCTCTCGTGTCTTCTTTGTTCCATGGTTACACCCTAGATCACAAGTATGCCTTCAGATAATCGATTGCTGCAACATAACGACAAAATCCAAACGTTCCTTATATGAAAATACTCATCTTCTGTCTACAATGACGGACATAATGCCAAAGAAACACGGTAGTAAGATCAACAACGGCCGCGAAAAAAGAAATGGAACCAAACAACCCTGGTGGGAAACTCGTGCAAGGCTTCCTGTTTGGATTACACTGACACCACGCGATCTGCGTTCTCACTGCAGGGAAAATATTATAACAGATTTTTTCATGTTTGACAAAAAAAGTGACACAAATCTCAAAAACATCAGAAGGGTCGGCATAACATTATACAAGAAACAGTTATTACACGACAAAATAAAGTGATATGAGTCAACACGCTGCGTTAACATCAGTAAGTATAAAAAATATTTCAGGTCAATAGAAACTCAATCAAGCGAGTCCAATAAAGAACTGCTAATGCTGTGCACTACAGTGCTGCCTGACACATGCTGAGGCTTTTGGATTGCTCAGGCTCCTTATTTCATTTATGCCAGTGTTTTAAGCAAAAGAAGGTTGGGAATAGAAGAGAAGGAAACGGAAAAGAAGAGAAAACAGTGGAGATTGTGGAAAAAAAATCCCACGTTCATCACTGTTCAAAGACAAATTGCAAAAGTTGTTTTTTGATTACTTTAAGAATAGTAAATATTCACGACCTTGTCGTCATAAATGGTTAGTTCGTTACGAAGCATGCCATTAATTTCATCCCAGACGCGCTACTAATAAAACAAATGTAAGGAAGGATTGAGACCAGGAAATGTGACGCAAATGTCTTACCTCCTCGGATGCTCTCCTCCTGTCGGGAAGCACAAGTGTATTTGCATGGCTGCCAGGTACTATGGTAGATCCTATACTCATTCTGGGTCCAACTAGCATGTACCGCTTCTCCCCTGATCTGTACTGGATGCTGTGACACAGTGTCCCATCATAATTAGTCTCTGGCAGATATTTAGAAGTATAGTCTGTGGATTTGGAGCACTGCATTGCAATCAGCACCACGATGCTGACGAGAAAAAGTACAGAAACTGCGCCCAAAGTTATCATGAGGTAAAATATGACATTACTGTCCTCATCATCTTTTGCTGCACTTTTAACATCAGAAGCTGCAAAAGCCTCTTTGGGCTCCACAAGTTTGACAATCACAGTAGCTGTTGCTGAGAGAGAAACGTTGCCGTTGTCTTTGACCAGTATTACCAGTTTATGCTCAGCCTCGTCTGTCTCTGTGAATGAGCGAAGTGTTCTGATCTGTCCTGTATAGCGGTCCAAAGCAAAGAGACTGTGGTCAGTCACTTCTTGCAGTGAAAAGAGCAACCAGCCGTTATATCCTATATCAGCGTCATAGGCTCTGACTTTAGTCACCAAGTGTCCTGCGTTGACGTTTCGAGGAATCTCCTCCACACCTTGAGCAGAACCGTTGGAGCTGAGTGGATACAGGATGACTGGAGCGTTGTCGTTCTGATCCAGGATGAAGACGTTGACTGTGACGTTGTTGCTTAGTGACGGAGTTCCAGAGTCTGAGGCAACAACTTGGAACTGGAAAGTTTTCAGTGTTTCAAAATCAAAACTTTTCAGCGCTAAAATTTCCCCATTTTCAGTGTTTATGTTTAGAAATGAAGTGACTTTATTATCTTCACTTCCGTCTCTGATAATATGATAGGAAATGCGCGCATTGTCATTCTCATCACGATCAGAGGCTTTAACAGAAAACACTGAAGCTCCTGGATTATTCCCCTCAGTAACATAGAAAGTATATGGGCTGAGTGAAAACTCTGGACTGTTGTCATTCACATCTGACACCGTAACGCTTATTGTCTTTTCAGATGATAACGGAGGCTGACCTGCGTCTTTTGCTGTTATTGTCAACTCGTATTGTGACTGTTTCTCTCTGTCCAGAGGGGATTTGGTCACTAATGAAAACATTTTGTCTTTTAAGGATGTTGATAGAATGAACGGTACATCTTCATTTACACTGCAGATCACTTTTCCATTAAGACCAGAGTCCAAATCATTTACACTAATAAGAGCTACTGTAGTTCCAGGCCTGGAATCTTCTGGTATTGAGCTTGAAAATGATGTTACCTCAATCTCAGGTGCGTTATCATTCACATCAATTATCTTAATATTTACACTTTTTTCTGTGGTTAGAGGAGCCAGGCCTCTATCTGATGCCTGGATTTCTATTTCATATCCGTCCTGCTCCTCATAATCTATTAAACCTTTAACAGTTAATTGTCCTGTTAGTGAATTAATATCAATAATGCTTAATATGTTTTGATGCATACTGTTGCTAAATGAGTAAACCACATCTCCGTTCGGGCCATCATCCAAGTCTGTTGCATTTACCTGAATAATTGGTGTTCCTACCTGAACATTTTCATTTAGTGTCACTGAATAAACGTCTTTAGAAAAAATAGGCGCGTTATCATTAACATCCAAAACTTTTACGAGAATATTCATGTTACCAGATTTTGGTGGTTTACCCCCATCAAGTGCTGCCAGTATTAGTGAATGGCTTCTTGCCGTTTCCCTGTCTAAAGATTTTTGAACAACTAAAATTGGTATTTTTACGTCATCTCGTTTATCCTTAACTTCCAAACGGAAATGTTCGTTGTTGCTAATTATATATCGCTGCACGGAAAACTGACCACTGTCTCGATCCCGGGCGGCTTTCAGCTGAAATCGTGTCCCGGGCAACACTGACTCTGAAATCTCCAGTGTAGCACTATTTTCCGAAAAAGTAGGTGAATGGTCATTTACATCCAAAACTTCCACTTCAACATAGTGGACCTCCAGTGGGGTTTCTAGCACTGTTTTCACATTTATCACACACGCACTGCTCTGCACGCACACCTCTTCTCTGTCAATCTTCCGACTCACATACAGAACGCCATCGTTTGGATTCACGAAGAAAAGGGGATCATCGTTACTTGAAACAATCCGATACTTCCGGTCTTTCAACGTGTTTTTATCTAATCCCAGATCTCTTGCTATGTTTCCAACTATAGTTCCTTCTTTAACTTCTTCAGAGATCGAATATCGTAATTGCGCTGAGGCTAGAGTCCACAAAAGCACAGCAGCTACACATCCTACCAGACATCCTCTCCTCATTTCCGACTGGCGTTTTCTTTGTTCCATGGTTCTATCCAAAATCACCAGTAATCCATCACAAATAGTTTTTTGACCTTTAAAAAAAGACTCCAGGGGTTACCTGATTACAAATACTCCCTTTCTAAACAGGTAAAATGAGGCAAACGCAGACTAGAATAAGAACAGAAAAACTGCGCTAATGTGTTACTGAGGCTGGTGTGAGGAGGACGGATTACAAAGCTATGACGACAATATATTGAGCTGCTGATTTTTGTTATCGCACTGACACCATGCGAGCAGGTGTCTCACAGCAGAGAATTCGTCCAGTTTTTATCATATCTGTTTAATGCAAAATTGTTTTATACTTTGCTACAACTCATACTGTCAAGCCACAAGAAAAGATAAAGACGTGGTGTCCAGAGTCAATAAGAGATCTCAATGATTCCCCTAATAAAAAACAAAACAAAAAACAAAAACACGGCCTTTCAGACAATGATCTAACGTTATTTTCTAAAGCCAAAACAATACGTTAAATGATCTACAAACTGTACGTTTGTCTTTTTGTACTTGTAATATTCGAGGAACAGAGAAAGCGTGGGAATTCTTTTCAGCACCATGGACAGCAATTACAAACCACAAGGAAAGCTACGGCCCATTAAGCTGGTTGCATAAGGATTGATATTTACATATATTAGATAAACATAAGTATATTATAAACTGCTAAGTGTCAGGTTAAGAAGCTTCAAAATATGACAAACGTGGAAAAATGTTTTAGGACATAAAATACTGCATATGTTGCCAGAAACACATTAGGGTTTTTTGCAAGAGGTCTGGTTATGAATACGTAAGATTTCTTAAGCCATCATAAATTCATGAATAGAAATATGCTTATTTCGCAAAATAAAATAAAAACTTTTAATATCTCTTACCTCTCCAGATGTCCTTCTCCTGTCAGGCAGCACTAGAGTATTTGCATGACTGCCCGGAACTATAGTAGATCCTATGCTCATTCTGGGTCCAACTAGCATGTACCGCTTCTCTCCTGATCTGTACTGGATGCTGTGACACAGTGTCCCATCATAATTAGTCTCTGGCAGATATTTAGAAGTATAGTCTGTGGATTTGGAGCACTGCATTGCAATCAGCACGATGATGCTGACGAGAAAAAGCACAGAAACTGCTCCCAAAGTTGTCATGAGGTAAAATATGACGTTACTGTCCTCATCATCTTTTGCTGTACTTTTAACATCAGAAGCTGCAAAAGCCTCTTTGGGCTCCACAAGTTTGACAATCACAGTAGCTGTTGCTGAGAGAGAAACGTTGCCGTTGTCTTTGACCAGTATGAGCAGTTTATGCTCAGCCTCGTCTGTCTCTGTGAATGAGCGAAGTGTTCTGATCTGTCCTGTATAGCGGTCCAAAGCAAAGAGACTGTGGTCAGTAACTTCTTGCAGTGAAAAGAGCAACCAGCCGTTATATCCTATATCAGCGTCATAGGCTCTGACTTTAGTCACCAAGTGTCCTGCGTTGACGTTTCGGGGAATCTCCTCCACACCTTGAGCAGAACCGTTGGAGCTGAGTGGATACAGGATGACTGGAGCGTTGTCGTTCTGATCCAGGATGAAGACGTTGACTGTGACATTGTTGCTTAGTGACGGAGTTCCAGAATCTGAGGCAACAACTTGGAACTGGAAAGTTTTCATCGTTTCAAAATCAAAACTTTTCAGCGCTAAAACGTCGCCATTTTCAGTGTTTATGTTTAGAAATGAAGTGACTTTATTATCTTCACTTCCATTTCTGATAATATGATAGGAAATGCGCGCATTGTCATTCTCATCACGATCAGAGGCTTTAACCGAAAACACTGAAGCTCCTGGATTATTCCCCTCAGTAACATAGAAAGTATATGGGCTGAGTGAAAACTCTGGACTGTTGTCATTCACATCTGACACCGTAACGCTTATTGTCTTTTCAGATGATAACTGTGGCTGACCTGCGTCTTTTGCTGTTATTGTCAACTCGTATTGTGACTGTTTCTCTCTGTCCAGAGGGGATTTGGTCACTAATGAAAACATTTTGTCTTTTAAGGATGTTGATAGAATGAACGGTACATCTTCATTTACACTGCAGATCACTTTTCCATTAAGACCAGAATCCAAATCATTTACACTAATAAGAGCTACTGTAGTTCCAGGCCTGGAATCTTCAGGGATGGAATTTGAAAACGAAGTAACCTCAATCTCAGGTGCGTTATCATTCACATCAACTATTTTGATTATGACGCTTTTTTCTGTGGTAAGAGGAGCGAAACCTTTATCTGATGCCTGGATTTCTATTTCATATTTGTCCCTTTCTTCGTAATCTATTAAATTTTTAACCGTTATTTCCCCTGTCATTGAATCAATGTCAAATAGATTTAATATATTTTGATTCATACTGTTGCTAAATGAGTAAACTATCTCTCCATTAGGCCCATCATCCAAATCCGTTGCATTTACTTGTACGACTATTGTGCCGAGGGGAATATTTTCACTGAGTGTAAAAGAATAATCATGTTTAGGGAAAGCAGGTGCGTTATCATTAATATCCAAAACATTTACCAGGATATTCATGTCACCTGATTTCGGAGGTTTGCCCCCATCCAGGGCCTTCAGTATTAGTGAATGGCTTCCTGCTATTTCTCTGTCTAAAGATTTTTGAACAACTAAAATAGGTATTTTACCATCGTCTCCTTTATCCTTAACTTCCAAACGGAAATGGTCGTTGTTGCTAAGTTTATACTGCTGCACGGAAAACTGACCAATGTCTCGATCAAGCGCAGCTTTCAGCTGGATTCGTGCTCCGGGCAACACTGACTCTGAAATCTCCAATTTCTTGTCTTTTTCGTGGAAAATGGGCTCATGGTCATTTATATCTACAACCTCCACTTCCACATAATGGACCTCCAGCGGGTTTTCTAGCACTGTTTTCACATTTATTACACACGCACTGCTCTGCGCACAAACCTCCTCTCTGTCAATCTTTCTGCTCACATACAGACCACCATCGTTTGGATTCACGTAGAAAAGGGGATCCGCAGTACTTGAAACAATTCGATACTTCCGGTCTTTCAACGTGTTTTTATCTAATCCCAGATCTCTTGCTATGTTTCCAACCATAGTTCCGTCTTCAACTTCTTCAGAGATCGAATACCTTAATTGCGCTGAGGCTACAGTCCACAAAAGCACAACAGCTACACATCCAAACAGATATCCTCTCGCTATTTCTCGTTCACGTTTTCTTTGTTCCATGGTCTTGTCCTTAATGTTCAAAGATCTATCACAGAAAACATCGCGACGTCGTGATAGAACACAGTGTTTTTCACTACTGTAAACAATCCTGTTCTTAAGAAAATAGGAATAAAATGATCGCAGTTACAGGGAAGAATGAGAACAGAAGAGAATGCGGTAACGTCGAAGTGAGAGCCTTATCAGGAGGAGGAACCACATTACAATGAGACAACGTCACACACTGCTGACTTGTGATATTGTACTGACACCATGCGACCAAGTGTTTCTCTTCGGTGAAACGAAGTATTAGCGTACCAGCTGAATGGTACACTGTTCTGTATCTGCCTGTAAATCTGTGACCAAACGCGATCGATAGTTGAAAAGAGACAAGCCTTCACCTTCAATCACACGCTACTGTGGCTGAGGCTATTCCTTCTTGTGTGCTTAAATTATGAGTCCAAACATCTAAAACATACACACAGTAACGACAAACTATTAATCCTGACTTTGCTTCCATTATACTGACACCACATGACCAAAAGTCTAACTGCAGACAACACACTAGTAATGCATTAGTTAAAAATAAGTAAAATGAGTACCCTGGGGTAATACCAACCCAATGCTTCTTTTGTTGTATTCTCATCATGTAGGAATATTAAATGTTTACTCTGTATCGTTACAATTGTTGCAAAGAACAAGTTAAGATTCCTGGTTCGTTATATGAGTTACAACTACACATACTTGAAACAGGATTTTCAACACCATGTAAAGCGATAGTCAGAAACTTCACCTTGGTCCAGTTGAGTTATGCGTTGTTATCGTTCATATTTTTTATGAAGAAGAAAAACGTAAAAACACCCCTAATTAAAATACTGTTCCTTAATCTGTCTTTGCAGCTGGATGTTTTTTAAAAGTTGTTTGACTTTAGAATGGCATTTAATATATTAAATATACTCTATGTCTAAAATGACTTGTCTCGTATTTTAAAGAAAAGCCTAACTCATTTCATTTTATACTGACACAGAGAGAGAAGAATAATTCTTACGAATAAAATCTTGGCAGATGTTCTTGGATATCGCTCAAGTTGTTTCCATAAGTATTAGTTGTAAACACAAATTTCCACAAACTATAATCAGTGCATGAATGCGAATGTACTGTGCATTTATTTAATTGGAAAATGTTGAATATTCCTTACCTCTTCAGATGTGCGTCTCCTATCAGGAAGCACTAGTGTATTTGCATGACTGCCCGGAACTATGGTAGATCCTATACTCATTCTGGGTCCAACTAGCATGTACCGCTTCTCTCCCGATCTGTACTGGATGCTGTGACACAGTGTCCCATCATAATTAGTCTCTGGCAAATATTTAGAAGTATAGTCTGTGGATTTGGAGCACTGCATTGCAATCAGCACGATGATGCTTATGAGAAAAAGTACAGAAACTGCGCCCAAAGTTATCATGAGGTAAAATATGACGTTACTGTCCTCATCATCTTTTGCTGTACTTTTAACATCAGAAGCTGCAAAAGCCTCTTTGGGCTCCACAAGTTTGACAATCACAGTAGCTGTTGCTGAGAGAGAAACGTTGCCGTTGTCTTTGACCAGTATGAGCAGTTTATGCTCAGCCTCGTCTGTCTCTGTGAATGAGCGAAGTGTTCTGATCTGTCCTGTGTAGCGGTCCAAAGCAAAGAGACTATGGTCAGTCACTTCTTGCAGTGAAAATAGCAACCAGCCGTTATATCCTATATCAGCGTCATAGGCTCTGACTTTAGTCACCAAGTGTCCTGCGTTGACGTTTCGGGGAATCTCCTCCACACCTTGAGCAGAACCGTTGGAGCTGAGTGGATACAGGATGACTGGAGCGTTGTCGTTCTGATCCAGGATGAAGACGTTGACTGTGACGTTGTTGCTTAGTGACGGAGTTCCAGAGTCTGAGGCAACAACTTGGAACTGGAAAGTTTTCAGCGATTCAAAGTCAAAACTTTTCAGCGCTAAAATTTCCCCATTTTCAGAGTTTATGTTTAGAAATGAAGTGACTTTATTCTCTTCACTTCCGTCTCTGATAATATGATACGAAATGCGCGCATTGTCATTCTCATCACGGTCAGTGGCATTAACAGAAAACACTGAAGCTCCTGGACTGTTCCCCTCAGTAACATAGAAAGTATATGGGCTGAGTGAAAACTCTGGACGGTTGTCATTCACATCTGACACCGTAACGCTTATTGTCTTTTCAGATGATAACGGAGGCTGACCTGCGTCTTTTGCTGTTATTGTCAACTCATATTGTGACTGTTTTTCCCTGTCCAGAGGGGATTTGGTCACTAATGAAAACATCTTATCCTGTAAAGATGGTGATAAAGCAAACGGAACATCCTCACCTACGAAACAAATAACTTTTCCATTAAGACCAGAATCCAAGTCGTTTACACTAATAAGAGCTACTGTAGTTCCAGGTCTGGAATCTTCTGGGATTGAGCTTGAAAATGATGTTACCTCAATCTCAGGTGCGTTATCATTCAAGTCAACAATCTTTATTTTTACGCTCTTTTCTGTAGTTAGAGGAGCCATACCTTTATCTGACGCCTGGATTTCTATTTCGTATTTTTCCCTCTCCTCATAGTTTATCAACCCTTTAACGCTTAACTCTCCTGTTAATGGACTGATAGCAAAGAAATTTAAATCTTTTTGATTTATACTCTTACCAAATGAATAAACTACATCTCCGTTAGGTCCATCATCTAAGTCTATTGCATTTACTTGTATGACTATTGTACCAAGTGGTGTATTTTCATTGAGCGTAACAGAATAATCATCTTTAGAGAAAGCAGGAGCGTTATCATTAACATCAAGAACATTTACCAGAATATTCATTTCGCTTGATTTCGGAGGTTTACCCCCATCCAGCGCCGTCAGTGATAATACATGGCTCCCTGCAGCTTCCCTGTCTAAGGATTTTTGAACAACTAAAATAGGTATTTTTCCATCATCTCCTTTATCCTTAATTTCCAACCGGAAGTGATCGTTGTTGCTAAGTTTATACTGCTGCACGGAAAACTGTCCACTGTCTTGGTCACGTGCTGCTTTCAGCTGAAATCGTGTCCCGGGTAATACTGACTCTGAAATCTCAAGGGTTGTCTGGTTGTCTTGGAAGCTGGGTGAATGATCATTTATATCCAGCACTTCTACTCTAGCATAATGGACCTCCAGTGGGTTTTCTAGCACAGTTTTAACATTTATTACACACGCACTGCTCTGCGCACACACTTCCTCTCTGTCAATCTTTCTGCTCACATACAGAACACCATCGTTTGGATTCACATAGAACAGGGGATCCGCATTACTTGAAACAATCCGATACTTCCGGTCTTTCAACGTGTTTTTATCTAATCCCAGATCTCTTGCTATGTTTCCAACCACAGTTCCTTCGTTAACCTCCTCGGAGATCGAGTATCGCAACTGCGCTGATGCTACAGTCCACAAAAGCACAGCAAATACGCATCCGACCAGATATCCTCTCCTCATTTCCGACTGGCGTTTTCTTTGTTCCATGATGAAAACGAAAATTTTCAATAATCCATCACAATGACTATAAATCTGTTGGAAATGCAAAAAAAGAACAACCTCGTTCTTGCAAACACTCCTGTGATATTTGTACATGCAAAACCTGGTGTAAACCCAGAGAACAATCCGCGAAACGATGCTCCCCTTGTCGATGTGAAATAGCTAAGGGGTGGAACCAAAAAGCAGTAAGGACAAGCTTGTGGGGGGAAGGTTTTCTATATCGCACTGACACCATGCGAGTTTTATTCTCATTACAGAAAATTGGCTTCATATTGGATTATTAGAGCAGTATGATCGGTTTATGAAAAGCGAAGAAGAGATTTAGTGTCCATCAGAAGATTACAAATCCAACACAAATTAAAAAATATATAATCTCTTTATTTCACGCAGAACCAGCGAGTATTTTAAATTTGTATTGTTGTTATCTCACGAGTTAAGCAAATCGTGTCACTGCAGAATTACCTTGAAACGAAGCAAGGCACTTTTCAGCACCAAGGATAGTTATTTAGTTTGCAAATTGCTTTCACTGAGTGAGTCCCGCACATTTTTGTATCTCATTAATTGACTGGTAGCTAAAAACACTCACTTGTCTGAAATAAATCAACCTTGATTTGTTGCTCAATAATTTCAGAATAACAAGGTATTATAATAATGTCCAATGAGACACTTTAAAATATCACAGCTGCTCTGATCGAGGTGAGGGAGATGAAAAGGATGCATTTTTGTATGACTAGTGATTAAAATGAAAAGTACAACTTAGGGGAAGAACGTTATATTTTAAGGTATGCCTTACCTCAGATGTTCTCCTCCTGTCAGGAAGCACGAGTGTATTCGCATGACTCCCAGGTACTATAGTAGATCCTATACTCATTCTGGGTCCAACTAGCATGTACCGCTTCTCTCCTGATCTGTACTGGATGCTGTGACACAGTGTCCCATCATAATTAGTCTCTGGCAGATATTTAGAAGTATAGTCTGTGGATTTGGAGCACTGCATTGCAATCAGCACGATGATGCTGACGAGAAAAAGTACAGAAACTGCGCCCAAAGTTACCATGAGGTAAAATATGACATTACTGTCCTCATCATCTTTTGTCGCACTTTTAACATCAGAAGCTGCAAAAGCCTCTTTGGGCTCCACAAGTTTGACAATCACAGTAGCTGTTGCTGAGAGAGAAACGTTGCCGTTGTCTTTGACCAGTATGATCAGTTTTTGCTCAGCCTCGTCTGTCTCTGTGAATGAGCGAAGTGTTCTGATCTGTCCTGTATAGCGGTCCAAAGCAAAGAGACTGTGGTCAGTAACTTCCTGCAGTGAAAAGAGCAACCAGCCGTTATATCCTATATCAGCGTCATAGGCTCTGACTTTAGTCACCAAGTGTCCTGCGTTGACGTTTCGAGGAATCTCCTCCACACCTTGAGCAGAGCCGTTGGAGCTGAGTGGATACAGGATGACTGGAGCGTTGTCGTTCTGATCCAGGATGAAGACGCTGACTGTGACGTTGTTGCTTAGTGACGGAGTTCCCGAATCTGAGGCAACAACTTGGAACTGGAAAGTTTTCAGCGTTTCAAAGTCAAAACTTTTCAGCGCTAAAATCTCCCCATTATCCGAGTTTATATTTAGAAATGAACTGATTTTATTATCTTCACTTCCGTCTCTGATGATATGATAGGAAACGCGTGCACAGTCATTTTCATCACGATCAGAGGCTTTCACCGCAAATACGGAGGCTCCTGGACTGTTATTCTCTGTGATATAAAACGTGTAAGGACTTGTTGAAAACTCTGGACTGTTGTCGTTTACATCTGATATAACCACGCTTATAGTCTTTTCAGTTAAATGGGGAGGTTCACCTGAGTCCTTTGCAATAATCGTGACATCATATTGAGAAGTAATTTCTCTGTCTAACTGGGAGATGGTAACTATAGCGTACATATTTTCCTGTAATGATGGAGATAACGTAAACGGGACTCCTTGTTTGATTGAGCAAATGACCTTACCATTGATTCCAGAGTCTAAATCGGTGACACTAATGAGGGCCACTGTAGTTCCTATCTTTGAATCTTCCTTGATAGAACTAGAAAATGATGTCACTTCTATCTCAGGTGCATTGTCATTCACGTCAGCAACGGTTATCACGACACTCTTGCCAGTTTTTAATGGAACCTGTGCCTTATCAGATGCCTGAATATCAATTTCATAACTTGTACTTTTCTCGAAATCTAACTTACCTGTTACATGAATTTCGCCAGTGTTTGCATCTATACTAAAAAGCTCCATTATTTTTGGATCGACTTCGTTACCGAATGAATATATTATTTCACCGTTTGCTCCCTGGTCCAAATCTGTTGCATTCACTTGAATGACGACAGTACCAGTGGGGATGTTTTCTTTAAGTGTAGCAGAATACAGCTCTTTGGTGAACACTGGGGAATTGTCATTAATATCAAGTACATCCACAGTGATTTCTATATCGCCTGATTTCGCCGGTTTCCCTCCATCAACGGCTGTTAAACGTAACTTGTGCTTCTCGTTTGTTTCTCTGTCTAACTGCTTCTGCAGAACTAAGAATGGTATTTTCTGGTCTTTGCCACGGTCCTTTACTTCTACTCTAAAATATTCATTATGACTTAGTTTATATTGCTGAATTGCGAATTGGCCCACATCGGGGTCACGCGCGGCCTGTAGCTGAAATCTCGCTCCTGGTAGAGCCGACTCGGAAATTTCAAGCCTTTTCTCTTTCTCTGGAAAAACGGGAGAATGATCATTTATGTCTAGTATTTCCACTGCCACATAGTGAATCTCTAGTGGGTTTTCTAGCACGGTTTTTAGGTTGATGGTGCATGCACTGCTTCGTTCGCACACCTCTTCCCTGTCTATCCTTCTTTTCACATACAGGATGCCATCGTTTTGATTCACCTGGAACAGTGATTCCGTTGAGCCTGTTACAATGCGGTATCCTCTGCCTTTGAGTGCACTCTTATCAAGCCCCAAATCCTTAGCTACATTTCCCACGATGGTTCCATCTTGAACCTCCTCGGATATGGAATATCTGATCTGTGCAAAAGCTCCGCTACATAAAATAACCAAAACAATTATGAAGACGAACCAACACCGCCGGTCCTTCCGTGCTTTGCCTTCCCTTTGTTCCATGACAAAGATGACTGAAAATAGTCCATAAAATCCCTGCTTGCAAAGCCAGCCAGTGTCCGATGATCCTGTATGTTAACCAGGATCTGTTTTGGGGGAATGCTCTGAAAATAAAGCACACTCGTTGCCGTGAATCACGATCTTACCTTGAAATTTGCTATTTGAGAGAAAAATAGCATATCGGCTCGGTTGAAATACCACTCGTGACGTAAGGTACTGCCAAATACAGAGAACCACTGAACTACACTGACATCAAGCGTTAGGTTTTGTTATTTACACAGACTACAGTTAAAAAAAAAAGAAAAAAATTAAAATCCCCCAGATGAGTTATATTCTCACGCTGACGTAAACAGGTCTTTATTGACCTATAGGACCGGATTTTGCACAAAGCCCAACTCTGGACACTCGAATACATTTGAAAATATACAAGTACAAAGTACTTGTATAAGTACAACACGTATACATTATGTGTTGTGCTTTACTGTAACTGTGTAGTTAGCATATACTAAGTAGAAAACATCAGCAAAAAATACCACACAAATAACCTTACCAAAAACCCACAAGTGGAAGAGGAAAACGGTTTTCAGTGTTTACTAATGCCCGACATTTGTGACACTAGTAACAAATCAGCACCATGGAGAGTGAACACAGAGTACTGGTAAAAGTATTACTCTTGTTAAATATAATAAAAATTAAACTAAAAACGCTTTAAATGAAATCAAATTCTCCCATATACCATTCAAAAAACTCATTAAGCCACTGTTAGCTAATATAAAATAACCCTACCTCTTCAGGTGTCCGTCTCCTATCAGGAAGCACGAGTGTATTTCCATGGCTGCCCGGAACTATAGTAGATCCTATACTCATTCTGGGTCCAACTAGCATGTACCGCTTCTCTCCTGATCTGTACTGGATGCTGTGACACAGTGTCCCATCATAATTAGCCTCTGGCAGATATTTAGAAGTATAGTCTGTGGATTTGGAGCACTGCATTGCAATCAGAACGATGATGCTGACGAGAAAAAGTACAGAAACTGCGCCCAAAGATATCATGAGGTAAAATATGACATTACTGTCCTCATCATCTTTTGCTGCACTTTTAACATCAGAAGCTGCAAAAGCCTCTTTGGGCTCCACAAGTTTGACAATCACAGTAGCTGTTGCTGAGAGAGAAACGTTGCCGTTGTCTTTGACCAGTATGAGCAGTTTATGCTCAGCCTCGTCTGTCTCTGTGAATGAGCGAAGTGTTCTGATCTGTCCTGTATAGCGGTCCAAAGCAAAGAGACTGTGGTCAGTAACTTCCTGCAGTGAAAAGAGCAACCAGCCGTTATATCCTATATCAGCGTCATAGGCTCTGACTTTAGTCACCAAGTGCCCTGCGTTGACGTTTCGGGGAATCTCCTCCACACCTTGAGCAGAGCCGTTGGAGCTGAGTGGATACAGGATGACTGGAGCGTTGTCGTTCTGATCCAGGATGAAGACGTTGACTGTGACATTGTTGCTTAGTGACGGAGTTCCAGAATCTGACGCAACAACTTGGAACTGGAAAGTTTTCAGCATTTCAAAGTCAAAACTTTTCAGTGCCACAATTTCTCCATTTTCAGAATTAATATTTAGAAAAGAGGTGAGCGTATTTTCTCCCCCCCTTTCTCTTAAGATAAGATATGAAATAAGAGCATTACTTCCCTCATCATTGTCTCCGGCTGCCACTGAGAAGATCGACGCCCCTGGGCTATTATTCTCAGTTATGTAGAAAGTATATGGATTCTGTAAGAACTCAGGGCTGTTGTCATTCACATCTGAAATAACAATATTTATACTTTTCTCCGATGATAAGGAAGGTTTGCCTGCGTCTTTAGCAACTATCAGGACATTATACTGGGATTGTTGTTCTCTGTCTAAAACCTGTTTCGTTACTAGAGAATACATGTTACTTTGTAAAGAAGGTGCGAGCAAAAAGGGAGCATCTTTGCTTACATAACATACTACTTTTCCATTCAAATCAGAATCGGAGTCTTTGACACTAATTAACGCCACTGTGGTTCCTGGTTTTGAATTTTCAGGGAGTGCATGAGAAAAAGATGTCACTTCAATCTCTGGTGCATTATCATTTACGTCAATTATATTAATAATGACGATTTTGTCTGTTGTCATTGTAGCTGCTCCTTTGTCGGATGCTTGAATGTCGATTTCATACCTGCCGCTTTCTTCAAAGTCTATTTGTCCCGCCACTATGATTTCTCCAGTAACCGGATTTAAGTCAAAACGTTCACGTACCCGTGCTTCCACGTCATTTCCAAATGAATACACAACCTCACCATTTAATCCTTCATCCAGGTCTGTTGCATTAACTTGAATCACAGTCGTACCAAAAGGAGAATTTTCTTTGAGGTGCGCACTATATGCCTCCTTACTGAAAACAGGAGGGTTGTCATTAACATCGGAAACATTAACAATTATTGTCATGTTACCAGATCTTGGAGGTTTACCTCCATCAAAGGCTGTCAGAAGCAACACATGAGTTTTAACAGATTCTCTATCAAGTGATTTTTGAAGGACTAAACTCGGTGTTTTACGGTCTTCGCCCCGGTCTTTCACTTCTAAACGGAAATGTTCATTGTGACTCAGCCTGTACTGCTGGACAGACAGCGAACCACTATCAGCATCACGGGCTGCTTGTAACTGAAATCGTGCTCCTGGTAGTGCAGATTCAGAAATTTCCAACGTATTTTCTTTTTCAGGAAAGATCGGTGCGTGGTCGTTTACATCCAGAATCTCCACTGCCACGTAGTGCACCTCGAGTGGATTTTCTAACACTGTTTTTAGGTCGATAACACACATCTTGTTTCGGTCACACACTTCCTCTCTGTCGATTTTTCGGTTCACATACAAGATCCCATTATCTGTGTTTACTCGGAAAGGAGGCTCTGCTGAGCCGGAGACAATGCGGTACCCCCTCTCTTTCAGTGTAGCCTTATCGAGACCTAAATCCTTCGCGATATTTCCAACAGCAGTTCCTTCTGTATTTTCCTCTGAAATTGAATATCTAAATTGTCCCAAAGCGGTCTTCCAGACCAGAACCAAAACCAAAATGTATACAATCCATATTCTCCTCGTTCTCCACGTTAGGCATCGCCTTTGTTCCATGGCGTAAAGATGAAACAGCGAAATGAAGCAACTTTCAAATCGCTACACTCATACACTCAAATAGGATTGTTCCGCCACACCCGTTATTACAATCTGACAGTTTTTCAGAATAAAAATTCTTAGCGATTAAATTGTCTCTAGTCCTTCACACACAGAAACGTCCTCCATTCGACTGTTTTAAAGGAAGGGGATGGCTCTTGTGTATATAATTGTAACCTTGTGGAAGCATTATTTGTCCTTACACTGACACCAAGTGACAAACAATCACACTGCAGACTTCAAAAAGAAGCATGCTTCAGAAACGGCAAACTTGTCGAGATAATAAATGTTGTAACCAAATTTAGAAAAAAAAGAAAAGAAAAACATTCAGCCTACTCCACTTTCACCATTCTAAAACAAAAGTAAGCAAAACCGTTCTATCCAAATTTCTTTTGACATTACTCCATGCATGTGCTGTTGCTGTTCATGATTACGCTGCCTGTTGTTGTAATGCAATTCCAGTCAGAGGGACACGAACTTGCCACAGAAAATTTCAGCACCGCGGAAAGCGACAATGTAAAAGGTAAACTTCCACACAAATACGAAACAAATACAAATCCGACTGAAATACCAGGAGTATTTACACTGGCATATTTAGAGGGTAATAAAACAGACAGATAAGCTGAAGCTGTGAAGCTAACGAGTCTAGGATCCTCATGTATGCTAATGCTAGCTACAACATAGCAGCAATATAAGTGATGTACATAAAGGACCTATAATCATGACCCATTGTTCCAATATTGATAGTACAAAACGAGAAAAAAGTTGTATATTTGAAACAAGTTCTATATATAGTGGCAAAAAAGATTTTAACAACTGTATGAAGGCAGGTGATTTTAATAATTTAAATTCGAAAAATATAAACTAGAGGACGATGATTTGATTATAATAGATTTAATTTTTGATCCATGAACATATCATTAAAGTAAAAATCACCATTTTGAGCTGTTAAAATACAGCACAGAGGTAAACTGTTCATCTTACCTCATCAGATGTCATCCGCCTGTCAGGAAGTACGAGTGTATTTGCATGGCTACCCGGGACTATAGTAGATCCTATACTCATTCTGGGTCCAACTAGCATGTACCGCTTCTCTCCTGATCTGTACTGGATGCTGTGACATAGTGTCCCATCATAATTAGTCTCTGTCAGATATTTAGAAGTATAGTCTGTGGATTTGGAGCACTGCATCGCAATCAGAACGATGATGCTGACGAGAAAAAGTACAGAAACTGCACCCAAAGTTATCATGAGGTAAAATATGACATTACTGTCCTCATCATCTTTTGCTGCGCTTTTAACATCAGAAGCTGCAAAAGCCTCTTTGGGCTCCACGAGTTTGACAATCACAGTAGCTGTTGCTGAGAGAGAAACGTTGCCGTTGTCTTTGACCAGTATTACCAGTTTATGCTCAGCCTCGTCTGTCTCTGTGAATGAGCGAAGTGTTCTGATCTGTCCTGCATAGCGGTCCAAAGCAAAGAGACTGTGGTCAGTCACTTCTTGCAGTGAAAAAAGCAACCAGCCGTTATATCCTATATCAGCGTCATAGGCTCTGACTTTAGTCACCAAGTGTCCTGCGTTGACGTTTCGGGGAATCTCCTCCACACCTTGAGCAGAACCGTTGGAGCTGAGTGGATACAGGATGACTGGAGCGTTGTCGTTCTGATCCAGGATGAAGACGTTGACTGTGACGTTGTTGCTTAGTGACGGAGTTCCAGAATCTGAGGCAACAACTTGGAACTGGAAAGTTTTCAGTGTTTCAAAGTCAAAACTTTTCAGGGCTGAAACATCCCCATTTTCGGAGTTAATATTTAGAAATGAAGTAACTTTATTTTCATGACCCGCATTCCTAAGAATATGATATGAGATAATCGCATTATCTCCATCATCACTGTCGGATGCGGTTATACAAAACACAGAAGCTCCCGGTGGGTTATTTTCGGCAATGAAGAACGTATAGGGACTCGCTGAAAACTGCGGACTATTATCATTCGTATCTGACACAAACACGTTTACTGTCTTTTCCGATGTTAAGGCTGGCTCACCAGCGTCCTTTGCAATTATTGTTATATCATATGTTGATTGTTGCTCTCTGTCCATCTGTGACTTGGTGACCACGGCGAACATGTTATCTTGTATTGACGGAGTTAGTGTAAAAGGGCTGTCCCCTGCGATATAGCTGATTATTTTTCCATTTAACCCAGAGTCTGAATCTGTAATGCTGAGAAGCGCGACCGTTGTTCCTGGTCTAGAGTCCTCTGAAACTGCACTTGACAGCGATGCCACTTCTATCTCAGGGGGATTATCATTTATGTCTCCAATGTTAATTATCACACTTTTATAAGTTTTAAGTGGAATGCTTCCCTTATCAGAGGCTTGTATATCAATGTGATAGCTGTCTTGTTCTTCAAAATCTATGTGACCTTTTACAATTATCTCCCCAGTAACAGAGTCTATATCAAAAAGCTCTCGAATTTTACCTTTTACGCCACTGCCAAATGAATAAACTACTTCCCCATTGGGACCATCATCCAAATCGGTTGCGTTAACCTGAATGACTGTTGTGCCAGCCGGGGTGTTTTCCTGTAGTACTGCTGAATATGTATCTTGGATAAACACTGGCATGTTGTCATTAACGTCTAAAACATCTATGTATATTTCAACTGTGCCCGTGTTTTGAGGTGTTCCACCGTCTATAGCCATGAGCACCAATTTATGGCTACTTTTAACCTCTCTGTCTAGCTGTTTACCCAACGTTAAAGTTGGAGTTTTACCATCTTTGCCTCTGTCTTTAATCTCTAAACGAAAATGGTCGTTCTGACTTATTTTATACTGTTGGATAGAGTTTGTGCCACTATCCGGATCGTGAGCGTTTTGTAACTGATACTGTGCTCCTGGTAATGCAGACTCGAAGATCTCTAGTTTCTGAGCTTTGTCGGGAAATGCAGGAGAGTGGTCGTTTAAATCCGCTATTTCCACTATGACATAATGTATTTCTAGTGGGTTTTCAAGCACAGTTTTGAGACTAATTACACAAACATTATTATCCTTACATACTTTCTCTCGGTCTATTTTGCGCTTTGCGTAAAGGACCCCATCATCCTCATTTACATTGAAAAGAGGTTCAGTCGAGCCAGATATAATGCGAAATCCCCTCTGCTTCATTATATTCAGATCTATTCCCAAATCTTTAGCGATATTCCCAACAACACTCCCTTCTGTTAGCTCTTCTGATATAGAGTACCTCAGCTGTCCTGAAGCGATTGTGAAAAATAAAAGCACAACAAAAACGCTGATGAGTGGTGATCGCTGTCGCCATGATTCCCGTCGCCTTTGTTTCATACTGTGAGGTAAACGTAAAAATCCAAACGCTTCCATCATTCGCCACATGTTTAGATTTTTGTCTCCATAGCAGCAAGAAATAAATCCACTTCTCGTATATTATTTGCCAGTGTAAAATAATAGTCACCACACGCTTAGAGCAAGTCTTTCAACTAAACGCTCTCAAACCAGACTGCATGTAGCGTGGTTGGACTCGAGTATGACGTTCAGAGACGCTATAAGGCGTTATACTGACAAGGTACCGCCACCTTGTGAATATGTGTAATAGTACAATTTATGATATCAAGCTGACAAATAATTATGGCTACTGCATCACTAAACTGACGTGTTTGAGGTCATTGTCGAAATTCTATCCAAATCCAGTTTCACCACCATTGAGAATAATGACAAAAATCAATAGGTAGAATACATGGCAACACGTTATTACTCACCTCTTCAGGTGGGCGTCTTCTGTCTGGCATCGCCAGAGTATTTGCATGGCTGCCCGGAACTATAGTAGATCCTATACTCATTCTGGGTCCAACAAGCATGTACTTCCTGTCTCCTGATCTGTACTGGATGCTGTGACACAGTGTCCCATCATAATCTGCCTTTTGTAAATACTTGGAAGTATAGTCTGTGGATTTGGAGCACTGCATCGCAATCAGCACGATGATGCTGATGAGAAAAAGTACAGAAACTGCTCCCAAAGTTATCATGAGGTAAAATATGACATTACTGTCCTCATCATCCTTCGTCGCACTTTTAACATCAGAAGCTGCAAAAGCCTCTTTAGGCTCCACAAGTTTGACAATCACAGTAGCTGTTGCTGAGAGAGAAACGTTGCCGTTGTCTTTGACCAGTATGATCAGTTTGTGCTCAGCCTCGTCTGTCTCTGTGAATGAGCGAAGTGTTCTGATCTGTCCTGTATAGCGGTCCAAAGCAAAGAGACTGTGGTCAGTCACTTCCTGCAGTGAAAAGAGCAACCAGCCGTTATATCCTATATCAGCGTCATAGGCTCTGACTTTAGTCACCAAGTGTCCTGCGTTGACGTTTCGGGAAATCTCCTCCACACCTTGAGCAGAGCCGTTGGAGCTGAGTGGATACAGGATGACTGGAGCGTTGTCGTTCTGATCCAGGATGAAGACGTTGACTGTGACGTTGTTGCTTAGTGACGGAGTTCCCGAATCTGAGGCAACAACTTGGAACTGGAAAGTTTTCAGCGATTCAAAATCAAAACTTTTCAGCGCTAAAATCTCCCCATTATCAGAATTGATATTAAGACTGTATGAAGAAAGTTTACTATTCTCTTTTTCGTCTCTCAGGATATGATATGAAATATGGGCATTTTCACCTTCGTCCTGGTCTGATGCCCTCACAGAAAACACTGAAACCCCTGGTAAATTGTTCTCAGTAACATAAAAAGTGTAAGGGTTTGCTGAAAACTCCGGCCTGTTATCATTCACATCCGATACAATAATAGTAATGCTTTTTACAGAAGTTAGCGAGGGTGTGCCTGCATCTTTTGCAACTATTGTTACATCATATATGGCCTGCTTTTCTCTATCCAGTGGCGATTTTGTACTTATGGAATACATGTTGTCGTGTGTTGAAGGTGACAATTTGAAAGGGACTTCTTCATTAAATGAGCAAATTACTTTCCCGTTAAGACCAGAGTCTTTATCGATAACACTGATTAATGCCACAGTAGTTCCCAGTCTTGCATCCTCGGGTATTGCCTTTGAAAACGAAGTGACCTCTATCTGAGGGGCATTATCATTCAAATCAACAATCTTCACCAACACACTTTTGTCTGTCCTTAACGGAGCCGAGCCTTTATCAGACGCTTGTATATCAATTTCATAGCTTTCCTCTGATTCGAAATCTAGCACATCTTGAATAATAATTTCACCGGTGTTTGGATCAACACGAAATAGTTCGCGTATCCTGTGGTTTACATTGCTACCTAAAGAATAGATAAGCTCACCGTTTGATCCCTCGTCTAAGTCAGAAGCATTTACTTTTACTATTGTTGTACCGGTGGGAGTGTTTTCGTTCACAAGTACCGAGTACGTGTCTTCATTGAAAACTGGCATATTATCATTAACGTCTAACACATCGATAAATATTTCAGCTGTTCCAGATTTACTTGGCTTCCCTCCATCAATAGCTGAAAGAAGTAGCTTATGAATTTTCTTTGTTTCCCTGTCTAGCGTCTTGAGTAAAACTAAAATCGGTATTTTCCCCTCTTTTCCGCGATCTTTAACTTCTAATCGAAAGTGATTATTGGGACTGAGCTTATACTCTTGGACAGAAAACTGACCAACATCGGGGTCATGCGCTGCCTGCAGCTGGAGGCGCAAACCTGGTAAAACTGACTCTGAAATTTCGAGACGGTACTGTTTAACTGAAAAGCTAGGAGCATGATCGTTCACATCCTGAATCTCCACAGTCACATAATGAATTTCAAGAGGGTTTTCAAGCACTGTTTTTAGGTTGATCAAACACGCTGTGTTTCTCTCACAAACCTTCTCTCTGTCAATTATACGGTCAACGTATAGTATTCCATCGTTTTGGTCCACGTGAAAAAACGACTCCGATGAACCCTCAACAATGCGACATCCTCTCTCTTTCAATGTATTCTTTTCCAATCCCAAATCCTTTGCTATATTTCCAACAGCAGTTCCTTCATTGACTCCCTCGGCAATGGAATATCTGATCTGCGCCGAAGCGCGGCTCCACACTAGAATAACTACAACAATGAAAGCGATCCACCGCAATTCGTCTTTTGATGCTCCAGGTTGTTTTCGCTCCATAATTAGGAGGTAAAAATGTTCCTCTGTGATTTACAATACCGAGTTTTCCACGAGTTGAGAAAAATAATAAAAAATATTCATATCACCAGACAGGCTACCGTGCAGTATCAGGTTCACATAAGATGAATATATGCTCTAAATGAAGAGGAGGCATAGAGTGAAACCCATCCCACAAATAGGAGGTCCCATACTGCTGACAAAGAGCTTATCTTTAAACACTTTTCTGCTCAGATAGTGACACCAAGTGACTATCAAAGTTTTTTTTTCCCTGGATAATAGTGCATGTTAAAGTATCTCATCTTTAAGTTGATACTTGCACTTGTGTTAAGAAGGACATGTCAAATTTCATGGTGTTAGGAAAGAAAGAAGAAGATAAATAGCGCGTGGTTTCAGCACCACTGACAGCATTCACCAACACCTCTAAATGGCAAATCAAGACAAGTTTGTTGTCAAACTCTACTAAAAGCAAAACTAGAGTTTTGGCCATTTAAGGCATCTTACCTCTTCAGATGTTCTTCTCTTGTCGGGAAGCACTAGAGTATTTGCATGACTTCCAGGGACTATAGTAGATCCTATACTCATCCTGGGTCCGACTAGCATGTACCGCTTCTCTCCTGATCTGTACTGGATGCTGTGACACAGTGTCCCATCATAATTAGTCTCTGGCAGATATTTAGAAGTATAGTCTGTGGATTTGGAGCACTGCATTGCAATCAGAACGATGATGCTGACGAGAAAAAGCACAGAAACTGCGCCCAAAGTTATCATGAGATAAAATATGACATTACTGTCCTCATCATCTTTTGCTGCACTTTTAACATCAGAAGCTGCAAAAGCCTCTTTGGGCTCCACAAGTTTGACTATCACAGTAGCTGTTGCTGAGAGAGAAACGTTGCCGTTGTCTTTGACCAGTATGAGCAGTTTATGCTCAGCCTCGTCTGTCTCTGTGAATGAGCGAAGTGTTCTGATCTGTCCTGTATAGCGGTCCAAAGCAAAGAGACTGTGGTCAGTAACTTCTTGCAGTGAAAAGAGCAACCAGCCGTTATATCCTATATCAGCGTCATAGGCTCTGACTTTAGTCACCAAGTGTCCTGCGTTAACGTTTCGGGGAATCTCCTCCACGCCTTGAGCAGAGCCGTTGGAGCTGAGTGGATACAGGATGACTGGAGCGTTGTCGTTCTGATCCAGGATGAAGACGTTAACTGTGACGTTGTTGCTTAGTGACGGAGTTCCAGAATCTGAGGCAACAACTTGGAACTGGAAAGTTTTCAGCGTTTCAAAATCAAAACTTTTCAGCGCAGTGATTTGTCCATTATCTGAATTCACATTTAGGAATGCTGTGACGTCATTTTCACCACCTCCTCTCAGAAGATGATATGAAATAGCTGCGTTTTCATTTGCATCGTTGTCCGACGCGCTTACAGAAAATATTGGCGCACCTGCGAAGTTATTTTCTGACAGATAACACTGTAATGGGTTTTGCAGGAATTGTGGACTGTTGTCATTTACATCTGCTATCTGAATGCTAAGAATTTTAAAACTGGATAAAGGAGGCTCACCACAGTCTGTAGCTTCTATTGTAATATCATAATGTGACACCACCTCTCGGTCCAGAAACCTGCTAGTAACAACTGAGTAAGTATTTTCTTTATAGGATGGTTTTAAGTCAAAAGGAATGCCCTGAGTTATCCGTGAAATAATTTTCCCATTAACTCCAGAGTCTTTATCCGTTACACTGATAAGTGAAATAACTTTACCAGGCTTTGAATCTTCGGTTACTGTATTTGACAGTGACGTGACTTCTATTTCCGGTCGATTGTCATTGACGTCCTTAATTTTCACAATCACTCTACACCTGCTTGTTAACGGAGGCGTTCCTTTGTCTGACGCCTGCACATCTAGTTTATAAACCTCGGAATCTTCAAAATCCAACCCTCCTTTCAGTGTAATTTCTCCGCTTACACTATCCAGTTCAAATATGTCATAAATTTTACGCGCTAATGTTTTACTAAGGCTATACTCTAATTCCCCATTTGTCCCTTCATCCAGATCTGTTGCATTTACGTTTGCAACAGTCGTCCCAACCGAAACGTTTTCAAATATTTCTATTTGATAAGTATCCTGTATAAACGTCGGGCGATTATCATTAGTATCAAGAACAGTGATGGAAACATTAAGCGTTCCTGATCGCGGAGGTTTACCTCCATCAACCGCGGTTACAAAGAGGAAATGTTTATGTTTTTTTTCTCTGTCTAGGGAATTCTTCAGAATTAGAAATGGTATTTTTTCCTCATCACTTTGACTAATCTCTATATCAAAGTGATCATTTGAAGATAATGAATATGTGCGGATAGAATTTATGCCAGCATCAGGATCACGGGCCGCATGCAGTTCCAATCGTGTTCCCGGGGATGATTGTTCTGCTACTTCAAAGGTTTGTTGTTTTTCAGAAAAACTCGGGGAATGGTCATTTACATCAGTAATTTCTACAGCTACATAGTGGATTTCCAGTGGGTTCTCTACAAGCATTTTTAGCTCTATCATGCAAGCACCACTTCCATGGCACAGTTCCTCTCTGTCGATTTTCTTACGAACCAGTAACACACCATTGTCCGGATTCACCTCGAAAAACGCATCCTTAGAGCCCGATACAACACGTAACAGACGATCAGCCAAAGAGGTTTTGTCAAGACCAAGATCCTTAGCAACATTTCCAACAATAGTCCCTTCTTTCATCTCCTCTGGAATCGAGTATCTCAGTTCAGCGAAAGCCTGCTCTCCGAAAATCAGCAGCAAAGACAAATGAAAAGCAAAGCAACAGCGGTTGCCTGTTCTGCTTCGTGTTCTCTCAGCCATCCTTCTCAAACAACACATTTACACATAAAACATATTTCTCTAGGAAGCTCAATTTATATATCCTTGGCTTTTCGTAAAGTATGTAAAGAAAACATATGGCACCGCCTCATCCGACTCACATCAGCTTTGCTGTGAGGTATCAAACAAAAGCCTTCTTAGGGGAGGACCTAATTCCTTTATGGAATGCTCGGTGTAACAGTGACGCCAAGAGGACAACATTTTAGACGATTTATACTCTGAAAGGTTTTCCTATACATTAGTAACAACAGCCACATCAACATAAGTCAGCAGATAAACTCAAGTTGCAGCAAACACACTATAATATGCTAAGGGAAGGGCTGCGCCATCTTTACAGTCAGAGACTTTTTATTAGTCTCATGTGTCATTGAGAAAATAAACGGTGTATATTAGTGAACTCCGCCACAGTAACAATTTAACACGTCACGTCGGAAGGACGTACATGCAGGATTCGAGACAAAACGCTGCGCAATATTTGCTTCTTCTTCTTTTCTTCTGCTTCTTCTTCTCTTTATTATTATTGTTGTTGTTTTTGTTTCTGTTAGTAACAGTAGTAGTGGGTGTTGTTGTATATATTTCTCCGATATTTCTACTAAAAGAAATCTTAAAACAAACAAACTCATAGGCTTTCTTTATATTGATAATGAAAGAAAACGTTATAGTATTGGTAATTATTTTGAATTTGTACACATTTTTGTATTGATATGGATTCAAAAAGCAACTAACCCATTAATTCATTCATCATGAGTTATCAAAAGGTTTAATCTTGCAGACCAAATAACAGCTGACACATCTGAGCTGGATGCACAGTATGTGTTATATGTTAGTCTTACCTCCTCAGATGTTCTCCTCCTATCTGGCATCACCAATGTATTTGCATGGCTTCCAGGGACTATAGTAGATCCTATACTCATTCTGGGTCCAACGAGCATGTACCGCTTCTCTCCTGATCTGTACTGGATGCTGTGACACAGTGTCCCATCATAATTAGTCTCTGGCAGATATTTAGAAGTATAGTCTGTGGATTTGGAGCACTGCATTGCAATCAGAACGATGATACTGATGAGAAAAAGTACAGAAACTGCGCCCAAAGTTACCATGAGGTAAAATATGACATTACTGTCCTCATCATCTTTTGCTGCACTTTTAACATCAGAAGCTGCAAAAGCCTCTTTAGGCTCCACAAGTTTGACAATCACAGTAGCTGTTGCTGAGAGAGAAACGTTGCCGTTGTCTTTGACCAGTATGAGCAATTTATGCTCAGCCTCGTCTGTCTCTGTGAATGAGCGAAGTGTTCTGATCTGTCCTGTATAGCGGTCCAAAGCAAAGAGACTGTGGTCAGTCACTTCCTGCAGTGAAAAGAGCAACCAGCCGTTATATCCTATATCAGCGTCATAGGCTCTGACTTTAGTCACCAAGTGTCCTGCGTTGACGTTTCGGGGAATCTCCTCCACACCTTGAGCAGAACCGTTGGAGCTGAGTGGATACAGGATGACTGGAGCGTTGTCGTTCTGATCCAGGATGAAGACGTTGACTGTGACATTGTTGCTTAGTGGCGGAGTTCCCAAATCTGAGGCAACAACTTGGAACTGGAAAGTTTTCAGCGATTCAAAATCAAAACTTTTCAGCGCAGTGATTTGTCCATTATCTGAATTCACATTTAGAAAAGATATTACATAATTTTCACCACCTTCTCTCAGAAGATGATATGAAATAGCTGCGTTTTCATTTGCATCGAGGTCTACCGCACTCACAGAAAATATTGGCGCACCTGCGAAGTTATTTTCTGTCAGGTAACACTGTAATGGGTTTTGGGTGAATTGTGGACTGTTGTCATTTACATCTGCTATCTGAATGCTAAGAGTTTTAAAACTCGATAAAGGAGGCTCACCACAGTCTGTAGCTGTTATTATTACTTCGTATTCTGGTACAGTTTCTCGATCTAACACTCCCTTCGTGACCACGGAATATATGTTTTCCTTGTAAGAAGGTTTTAATTCGAAAGGTGCATTGTCGGTCATGTGTGTAATTATTTTTCCATTAAGTCCAGAGTCTTTATCCGTTACACTGATAAGTGAAATAACTGTGCCAGGCTTTGAATCTTCGGTTACTGTATTTGATAGTGACGTGACTTCTATTTCTGGTGCATTATCATTAATGTCTTGTATCTTTATTATTACTCTACACCTTCCGATTAATGGAGGTTGTCCTTTATCAGATGCTTCAACGTCTAGTTTATAAATCTCAGAATCCTCAAAATCTAATGCTACTTTTAGCGTAATTTGTCCACTTACACTATCCAGTTCAAATATCTGATAAACTTTACGCGCTAATGTTTTGCTCAGGCTGTATTCTATTTCCCCGTTAGTGCCTTCATCTGGGTCTATAGCAGCTACAGTTGCAACAACAGCACCAACAGAGACATTTTCTTTTATTTCAATTTGGTAAGTCTCCCGACTGAATGTCGGGCGATTATCATTACTGTCAAGAACAATAACGGATACATTAAGCGTGCCAGATTTTGGAGGTTTACCTCCATCAACTGCTGTTACAGTTAGCAAGTGTTTATTCTTTTGTTCTCTGTCTAAAGATGTCTTCAGCACTAGAAATGGTATTTTGTCCTCATCACTTTGACTAATCTCAATATCGAAATGCTCGTTTGACGTTAGTGTGTATATGCGGATAGAGTTTATTCCAGCATCAGGATCACGAGCCGGGTGAAGCTGGAATCGTGTTCCCGGAGATGTATGCTCGGCCATTTCAAAGGTCTGCTCCTTTTCAGAAAAGCTGGGGGAGTGATCATTTACATCAGCAATTTCTACAGCAATATGATGCATTTCCAGGGGATTTTCAACAAGGATTTTTAGCTCAATGAGGCATGAACCGCTACCGTGACAAAGCTTTTCTCTGTCGATTTTCTTACGAACCTGTAAAGCCCCATTGTCCGGGTTTACCTCGAAAAACGCGTCCTTAAATCCAGAAACAACACGGAACCGACGATCAGTCAAAGAGGTTTTGTCAATACCAAGATCCTTGGCCACATTTCCAACAGTAGTTCCTTCTTTGACCTCCTCCGGAACAGAGTATCTCAAATCAGCCAAAGCCCGCTTTCCGAAAACCAGCAGCAGTGTCAAATAAAAAGCAACCCAGAAGCACTCACAGCATCGATACGGTCTTCCATTCCTCATTGTTGTCCAGTTGCACACGATGACACCTGAATCTGTTTCTATAATAATTATATTTGCGATTACTTCACGGTCTCATCCGACTCCCGTTTTTAGATATTATGCATTCGTTGCCGTGAACCACCAGACAAAAAGCTTTGTTAGGGGAGGGACTGTGTTTTCTGGTCATTTATGTTATAGTGACACCAAGGGGACAACTCTGTATGTTTATTTCTGATGATTTTAAGTAAGGACCAGTATAGGTATGTATTTTATGTGCAAAATTTGTCACTGAGGACAATAGCGATAAAAGAGTTCTATCCACTTACTTAAGGATACGTGAGGTATTTCTTTCCCCTGAATTTCACCAGTTGAATTTTGTATTCATTTTTTAATAGTACTGAAGAAAGATTTAATTTTTCTGCTTTTACATAACAGTATATTAATCTAACACCCTACTTTGAATGGAACCGGCAACGCGCCACAGTATAGTTCAGCACTACAGACAGCGATAGCTGCTCTTGACATAGCTGCTCTCGTTACCAAAGATACCTGTAATTGTAACACCAACAGAAAGCGGAGGTTGACAAACGTAACCAGAAAATGTAACATAGTAGTATCAAAAACTGTTCTCCTATTCACAAGAAACTATTCTGGTTATTGCAGCTTAGCTATAATATTGGTAATAGTATTGGTAATTAAAACCGTCTCAAAGGTAACTACAGTAAAAAATGAAAATGTAATCATGTTTTAAAGTACTTCATTTTCAAAAACACCACAATGCAAAGCGGGACATATACTACGTCATAATGATGACTGTTTTGCTGTAGTGTGATTTCAAGGAAACGGTAACACATGCAGCAATTGTATAACCTGAGTGTGACTAGATGAGTAACACTGCTACTGAGAACAAGCTACAAGCTAAGAACTGAATTAAAGTTGACTGGATCTCGAACAACCAATAGAAATTTAGTAATTTAACATTGTTCTAGTCTCTTCCCTCTTTCTCTCGGTTTACCCCATAAAAACTTGCTGATAACTTGCTCCAACAAATAATGGCATTAATCAATCATTGTGTTTCTTTAACATTCCTTCACCTGATAGCCTGATAGTTTTTTGGAACCATGGATAGCGATCACAGGCTCTCCCACATAACTTTAATTCCAAAAAGTAGCATATAAACAACTACCAAGAGAGACAGTAAAGGCTCCCAACACATGCTCAAAGAAATAAAAAGAAAGGGAAAAAATAAACAATCAGCACCAAGGGCAGCGAATAGTTCGCAAAACCACAAAGGATTGTTATTGTTATTGTTATTGTTATTATGGCTTTATAATTTATCAGTGAATATGATCTAAAAAACAGCACGAAAACAGCTGGTGTTTAGCACATTGAACAGAGAGGCTCGGGAAGCGTACAAACTCCACCCAGCCAGACGAACCCAAAGGTTCTTGCTTTGAAGTAATAGCGTGACCCACTGCACCATTATGCTACTTGCTGCCATTATAACTGATATTGTAAAGCAAGCCGAAAACGGAAAGGGAAAATGCTTTTACAAAAGGGTGTTAAGGTCTTACCTCTTCAGATGCTCTCCGCCTGTCGGGTAGAACTAATGTGTTTGCATGGCTACCCGGGACTATAGTAGATCCTATACTCATTCTGGGTCCAACGAGCATGTACCGCTTCTCTCCTGATCTATACTGGATGCTGTGACACAGTGTCCCATCATAATTAGTCTCTGGCAGATATTTAGAAGTATAGTCTGTGGATTTGGAGCACTGCATCGCAATCAGCACGATGATGCTGACGAGAAAAAGCACAGAAACTGCGCCCAAAGTTATCATGAGGTAAAATATGACATTACTGTCCTCATCATCTTTTGCTGCACTTTTAACATCAGAAGCTGCAAAAGCCTCTTTGGGCTCCACAAGTTTGACAATCACAGTAGCTGTTGCTGAGAGAGAAACGTTGCCGTTGTCTTTGACCAGTATGAGCAGTTTATGCTCAGCCTCGTCTGTCTCTGTGAATGAGCGAAGTGTTCTGATCTGTCCTGTATAGCGGTCCAAAGCAAAGAGACTGTGGTCAGTCACTTCCTGGAGTGAAAAGAGCAACCAGCCGTTATATCCTATATCAGCGTCATAGGCTCTGACTTTAGTCACCAAGTGTCCTGCGTTGACGTTTCGGGGAATCTCCTCCACACCTTGAGCAGAACCGTTGGAGCTGAGTGGATACAGGATGACTGGAGCGTTGTCGTTCTGATCCAGGATGAAGACGTTGACTGTGACGTTGTTGCTTAGTGACGGAGTTCCAGAATCTGAGGCAACAACTTGGAACTGGAAAGTTTTCAGCGTTTCAAAATCAAAACTTTTCAGCGCAGTGATTTGTCCATTGTCTGAATTCACACTTAGGAAAGACATTATATCATTTTTACTCCCTTCTCTCACAACGTGATATGAAATGGCTGCATTGTCGTTCAAGTCTTTATCCGTCGCGCTTACTGAAAATATTGGCTTTCCAGCAACGTTGTTTTCTGACAGGTAAACCTGTAGTGGATTCTGCGAGAATTGTGGGATGTTATCGTTTACATCTGATATTTGAATGCTAAGGGTTTTAAAAGTAGATAGTGGAGGCTCACCACAATCCGTGGCTTTCATTGTTATTTCATAATAAGACACTTTTTCTCGATCTAAAAGTCCCTTGGTTACAACTGAATATATATTTTCCTTATACGAAGGCTTTAATTCAAAAGGCACGTCTGAGATTATGCTTGTAATAATATTTCCGTTCACTCCGGAATCTTTATCTGTTACACTGAGTAGAGAAATAACTGTGCCAGGCTTGGAGTCCTCGGATACTGAATTTGATAGTGACGTGATTTCTATTTCTGGTGGATTGTCATTAACATCTGTGATTTTTATGATGACTCTGCACTCACCCGTCAGTGGGGGTGTTCCTTTATCGGACGCCTCAATATCAAGTTTGTAAACGTCATTTTCTTCATAGTCAATCAATCCCTCTACTATAATTTCCCCACTTAACTTGTCCAGTTCAAATATATCATACACTTTCTTCTTTAGAGTTTTTCCAAGGCTATATTCAACTGCTCCATTTAAGTTTTCATCTGGATCTGTCGCATTAATTTTAAATATTTTGGTGCCAACCAAAACGTTTTCTGGGAATGAAATTTCATAAATATCCTTACTAAACATTGGGCGATTGTCATTACTGTCTAGAACAATAACTGTAACATTTAGGGTTCCGGATCTTGGAGGTTTAGCCCCATCAACTGCTGTAACCACAAGCGAATGGTTGCATTTTTGCTCTCTGTCCAGCGACTTTTTTAGGACTAAAAATGGTATTTTGTCCTCGTCACTTTGGCGGACATCTAATTCAAAATGATCATTTGGTGTTAAGGTGTAGGTATGAATGGAATTAAGTCCTGCATCAGGATCACGAGCGGTGTGTAGCTGGAACCGCCTTCCCGGCAGTGTATGTTCGGCTATTTCAAATCTCTGATTTCTTTCGGAGAAATTAGGAGAATGATCATTTACATCAGTAATTTCCACAACTACATAATGCATTTCCAGTGGGTTTTCAACAAGAATTTTAAGCTCCAGTAAGCATGCGCCACTTCCTTGACAGAGAACCTCTCTGTCGATTTTCTTGCGAACATAGAGAGCCCCATTGTCCTGGTTTACCTCAAAAAAGGCATCCGTATTTCCAGACACAACACGAAAACGTCGATCAGCCAAAGAATTGATGTCAAGGCCCAGATCTTTCGCAATATTTCCAACTACAGTTCCATCTGCAACCTCCTCTGGAACAGTATATCGTATCTGAGAAAAAGCCTCCTTCCCAAAAAGCAGCAATACGGCCACATGAAAAACAAACCAGTAACCCTTCATCGTTCGTGATCCTGTAGTGATCTTCATAGCTATTTAACAGTACCTACATACACAGAAGCTCCCTGAGTCGACAAACAGCAGGTTATAGCATATTTCTAAAATATAAACCGTCCATCAGCTGGTGGGTTTGGTTTTAATACGCGATTTCCCCTCCTCAATCTGAAACAAAAGCCTTGAAAGAGGAGGGACGGAGTCATTTTTTTCTTCCGATGTAAGAGTGACACCCAGAGGAGATGTGTTACAAAACGTGATTCATATGATACATATATTTTGTCTTCTCTATATGCTTTCTTTCCGCCTTACAAATTAAAGCGACTGTACTATTTTTTCCTGCCATAGAACTTAATGCAATCGAAGAAGCATTAGGAAACATGGATCTGATAGTACTCAGATTAATTCTATAGGGATGAATTTCATGTTGACATACTTTGATCGCAATGGGCATCAAGTAGTTATACAGAGTTTGTTTTACACAGCGAATGTAGATGTGTGTTAAAACAACAAAGCTGATGTATACTGCCCATAAATTGACTAATTCTAAATTTAAAGCTGGGAACGTGTAAGACCCACGCGTCACAACTATACATTTCTTAACTTTTTTTCAACTTTGTAAGGGAAACTTCTCAAAAGCTGAGACCAAAATAATTAAAAGGAAACGTGTATTTGTATTGGTATAGATGTTAAAATACCCCAGTAAGTACTGTTTCAGGGCGTCTGTTTGTGAAATAGAAATTAAACGAATTAAAAAATGATGGGCAACGTCTTACCTCTTCAGAAGGACGTCTCCTATCAGGAAGCACTAGAGTATTTGCATGGCTGCCAGATACTATAGTAGATCCTAGACTCATCCTGGGTCCAACTAGCATGTACCGCTTCTCTCCTGATCTGTACTGGATGCTGTGACACAGTGTCCCATCATAATTAGTCTCTGGCAGATATTTAGAAGTATAGTCTGTGGATTTGGAGCACTGCATTGCAATCAGCACGAAAATACTGACGAGAAAAAGCACAGAAACTGCGCCCAAAGTTATCATGAGGTAAAATATGACATTACTGTCCTCATCATCTTTTGCTGCACTTTTAACATCAGAAGCTGCAAAAGCCTCTTTGGGCTCCACAAGTTTGACAATCACAGTAGCTGTTGCTGAGAGGGAAACGTTGCCGTTGTCTTTGACCAGTATGAGCAGTTTATGCTCAGCCTCGTCTGTCTCTGTGAATGAGCGAAGTGTTCTGATCTGTCCTGTGTAGCGGTCCAAAGCAAAGAGACTGTGGTCAGTCACTTCCTGCAGTGAAAAGAGCAACCAGCCGTTATATCCTATATCAGCGTCATAGGCTCTGACTTTAGTCACCAAGTGTCCTGCGTTGACGTTTCGGGGAATCTCCTCCACACCTTGAGCAGAGCCGTTGGAGCTGAGTGGATACAGGATGACTGGAGCGTTGTCGTTCTGATCCAGAATGAAGACGTTGACTGTGACGTTGTTGCTTAATGACGGAGTTCCAGAATCTGAGGCAACGACTTGGAACTGGAAAGTTTTCAGCGTTTCAAAGTCAAAACTTTTCAGCGCAGTGATTTGTCCATTATCACTGTTTATATTCAGGGATGACATAACGTCATTTTGGCTCCCCTCTCTCATAATGTGATATGAAATGGCTGCATTGTCATTTAAGTCATTGTCTGAAGCGCTTACAGAAAATATAGACTTTCCAGCAGCGTTGTTTTCTACGAGATAAAACTCTAAAGGATTTTGTTTGAAATGTGGACTGTTGTCATTTACGTCTGATATCTCAATGCGCAGAGTTTTAAAAGTAGATAGTGGAGGTTCACCGCAGTCGGTGGCTTTTATTGTTATTTCATAATGGGACACCACCTCTCGATCCAAAACATCCTTAGTTACCACTGAGTATGTGTTTTCCTTATAAGAAGGTTTTAATTCAAAAGGGACTTCATTAATAATGCTTGATATTATTTTTCCATTCACACCGAAGTCTTTGTCTTTCACACTAAGAAGTGAAATAACGGTGCCAAGCTTGGAATCTTCAGGCACTGTGTTTGAAAGTGATGTAACTTCGATTTCAGGCGGGTTATCGTTGACATCTAGTACTTTTATAATTAGTCTACACTCGCCCATCAATGGAGGCGTTCCTTTATCCGATACCTCAACATCCAGTTCATACACGTTGTTTTCTTCATAGTCCACTACTCCTTTGACCGTAATTTCTCCACTTATTTTGTCCAGTTCAAAAATATCATAAACTTTCTGCCATAAAGTTTTTCCGAGAGTATATTCAACTTCTCCATTAGTACCGTCATCATAATCTGTCGCATTCATTCTAAATACTGATGCACCGACGGGTATGTTTTCTTTTATAGACAAGTGATAAATCTCCTGACTAAATATTGGACGATTGTCATTACTGTCCAGAACAGTTATGGTAACATTTAATGTGCCTGATCTTGGAGGTTTTCCTCCATCGACAGCTGTCATCACTAGCTTGTGTTCATTATTTTGTTCTCTATCTAGTGATTTCTTAAGCACTAAAAACGGTACCTTTCCTGCATCACTTTGACGGATATTTACTTCAAAATGTTCATTTGAGGTTATAGTATATGTACGAATAGAGTTTAATCCAGCATCGGGATCGCGAGCAGTGTGCAGCTGAAATCTCTTCCCTGGCAGTGTTTGTTCAGCTATTTCAAATGTCTGCTCTCTTGCAGGAAAACTAGGAGAATTATCATTTATGTCAGTAATTTCTACGATTATGTAGTGTATTTCCAAAGGGTTCTCTACAAGAATTTTTACCTCCATGCGGCAAGCACCGCTGCCCTGACAGAGTTCCTCTCTATCGATATGATTACTGACATACAATGCCCCACTATTCTGGTTTACCTCAAAAATACTGTCCTCACTTCCAGAGACAACACGGAACCGTCGGTCACCCAAAGAGGTTACATCAAGCCCGAGATCCTTCGCAACATTTCCAACAACAGTGCCATCGTCCACCTCCTCTGCAACAGAATATCTTATTTGAGCCAAAGCTTCTCTTCCGGAAAATAGCATCAACGCCAAATAAAAGGCAAACCGGGAGTAGTGACTTGTTGGAGTCTCCATCATTTTTCAACAGCATATAAATCCACAGGAGCTGTTAATGCCAAGAGCAATAACCGACTCGCTTACCGCCACATATTTACAAAACCAACAACAGGGTTTTGTCGGCTGGTATATTTGGTCCAAGTGCTTTGCTCAGCTCAGACAAAGGGTTTGCAAGGGGAGGGACAATGTTCTTAAAGGTTTTCTGATTTCATAGTGACACCCAGAGGCTGTGCTGAGAAAGAACCTCATATGCTGTTTTTTTTTTTTTTTTTTTTTCCCATTGATTGAATCCTCTTTTAGGCTTGAGAACTGAATTAAAGTTGACTGGCTCTCGAACAACAAATATAAATTTAGTATTTTAACATTTTCTAGTCTCTTCCCTCTTTCTCTCGATTTACCCCATAAAAACTTGCTGATAACTTGCTCCAACAGATAATGTCATTAATCAATCATTGTGTTTCTTTAACATTCCTTCACCTGATAGCCTGATAGTTTTTGGCACCATGGATAGCGATCACAGGATCTCCCACAGAACTTTAATCGCAAAAAGTAGCATATAAACAACTACCAAGAGAGACAGTAAAGGCACCCAACACATGCTCAAAGAAAAAAAAAAAAGAAAGGGAAAAAAAAACAATCAGCACCAAGGGCAGCGAATAGTTCGCAAAACTACAAACGATTATTATTATTACTATTATTATTACTATTAATATTATTATTTGTACATGTATGGCTTTCTAGCTTATCAGTGAATGTGATCTAAAAAGAAACAGCAAGAAAACATAGCACATTGAACAGAGTGGCTCGGGAAGCGTACAAACTCCACCCAGCCAGACAAACCCAAACTTTCTTTCTTTGAAGTAATAGCGCGAACCACTGCACCATTATGCTACTTGCTGCCATTATAACTGATATTGTAAAGCAAGCCGATAACGGAAAGGGAAAATGCTTTTACAAAAGGGTGTTAAGGTCTTACCTCTTCAGAAGGACGTCTCCTATCAGGAAGCACGAGAGTATTTGCATGGCTTCCTGGTACTATAGTAGATCCTATACTCATTCTGGGTCCAACTAGCATGTACCGCTTCTCTCCTGATCTGTACTGGATGCTGTGACACAGTGTCCCATCATAATTAGTCTCTGGCAGATATTTAGAAGTATAGTCTGTGGATTTGGAGCACTGCATCGCAATCAGCACGATGATGCTGATGAGAAAAAGTACAGAAACTGCGCCCAAAGATATCATGAGGTAAAATATGACATTACTATCCTCAACATCTTTTGCTGCACTTTTAACATCAGAAGCTGCAAAAGCCTCTTTGGGCTCCACAAGTTTGACAATCACAGTAGCTGTTGCTGAGAGAGAAACGTTGCCGTTGTCTTTGACCAGTATGAGTAGTTTATGCTCAGCCTCGTCTGTCTCTGTGAATGAGCGAAGTGTTCTGATCTGTCCTGTATAGCGGTCCAAAGCAAAGAGACTGTGGTCAGTAACTTCCTGGAGGGAAAAGAGCAACCAGCCGTTATATCCTATATCAGCGTCATAGGCTCTGACTTTAGTCACCAAGTATCCTGCGTTGACGTTTCGGGGAATCTCCTCCACACCTTGAGCAGAACCGTTGGAGCTGAGTGGATACAGGATGACTGGAGCGTTGTCGTTCTGATCCAGGATGAAGACGTTGACTGTGACATTGTTGCTTAGTGACGGAGTTCCAGAATCTGAGGCAACAACTTGGAACTGGAAAGTTTTCATCGTTTCAAAATCAAAACTGTTCAGCGCAGTAATTTGTCCGCTTTCGGGATGTATATTCACAAAGGATGCTATAACATTGCGGCCAGCTCCCCCCCTGAGTATTTGATAGGATACTGCTGCATTTTCATTGCAGTCTTTATCAAATGCACTGACAGAGAATATTGACGCGCCAGCCGCGTTATTTTCCGTCAAGTATAATTCTAGTGGATTATGTGAGAACTCCGGAATATTATCGTTCACATCTGACACCTGAATGTTGAACTTTTTAAAGGTGGAAAGAGGCGGCTCACCACAGTCTGTAGCTGTTATTGAAATGTCATAATGTGACACAGTTTCCCTATCTAGTGATTCTTTTGTTACTAACGAGTACATGTTTTCTTTAAATGACGGTTTTAATTCAAATGGTACATTTTCTGTTAGATGACATATGACTTTGCTATTTAAACCAGAATCAGCATCTGTAACAGTAATGAGAGCGACCACGGTACCCTGTTTTGAGTCCTCTGGGACTATGCTGGATATTGAAGTCACTTCTATTTCTGGTTTATTGTCATTGACATCTTGAATCTTTATTATAATTCTACAGTCAGTCGTCATCGGCGGCTGACCTTTGTCTGAGGCTTGGACATCTAAATTGTAAACACTGGCTGTCTCATAATCAATTTCTCCGATAACTCGAATTTCTCCCGTGAGTCTGTCTAAAGTAAATAGTCGCAACACACTGGAAGTAATATCACCCCCAAAAGTATACTCGACGTCCCCGTTAATACCCTCGTCTAGATCTGTTGCTTGGACTTTGATTATAGTCTTGTCTAATGGGGCATTTTCTTGCAATGTAACGGAATAAACCTCTTGAGAAAATACTGGTCTGTTATCGTTGTTATCAAGAACCTTTATAGTAAGGCTCAGATTTGCGGATTTTGGCGGCGTCCCCCCATCCATAGCGGTTAAAATCAAGCTATGGTTTGTTTTCCGCTCTCTGTCCAAGTTTCTCTGCAGTACGAGGAAAGGGATTTTATCTTCCCCTCTGTCTCGAATTTCAAGATGAAAATGATCGTTTTGACTGAGTTTATAAATCTGCACCGCATTTACTCCAACATCTCGGTCACGAGCGCCTGGTAACTGAAATCGTGCTCCTGGCAGTGTGGTCTCTGCTATTTCTATTACCTTTTCTTTCTCAGTAAAACTGGGTCTATTGTCGTTAGTATCTATTATTTCAACAGTAACATAGTGGACTTCAAGGGGGTTTTCAACAACAATTTTTAGATCTAATAAACAGGCAACATTTCTATCGCACAGCTGTTCCCTGTCCACATTTTCGTGAACATACAACGCCCCATTGTTCGGGTTTACCTCAAACAGCGTACCCTGGGCTCCAGACACAATACGAAAACGCCTGCTTATCAATGTACCGACATCGAGCCCCAGATCCTTCGCAACATTTCCAATAATAGCTCCCACTTTAACATCCTCTGGAGTCAAATATTTAATCTGAGCTAAAATCACCTGCACACAACAGAAGAGCGCGGCGAAAACCAGAGGATACGGCCAAGTTATCATTCTGCCTCTTTGTCCTTTGGAAAAATCATATGTAATAAAATCCACGCGTATTTTTCCACTTAGTAATCATCACGTTTTCCTGAGATTTTACTCCAGACATCCGTTTTCGTGAAAAGAAAAATACACAGGCGAAACCCCAAACGTTGATATTCTTTGTGGCCGAGGTGACAACGCACACATTACAAGGGGCTGAGTGGAATTTCGCACTTCCTTATAGTAACACTGACACCCACAGGATCATTCAGCGCTTACATTTAGTAGGAAATGGGGAAAAACAGATTCGACTAAATAGAAACTTTTGTAATTTAATATATTAAAAGTTTTATTCAAATGGCTATCCGTGTGACAAGGGAAAAATATCCTAGGGCATCATCACAAGCACTAACTCTGTAATGTAGTAGTTAAAGAGCTTCAGTGTCCTGTGATAACCGAGCATAGTTAAATACCTTAATAAGAGCTTTTCAGCACCATGGACAGTGGAAAAGTCTTAAAATCACATCAATAACAACAGCGTGCTCGATTCTCTCTTCGATGACCAATAACCACGTCGGTATCGTGGGCAGGAATACAAAATATGTTTAGTGGTAACATTGCTAACACATTTACAATACAAATAGAAGGACATCACTCAAAACGACTAAGATGCCTCACCAATACCACGTGCCAGCACTTCCATTATCTTAAAAAACGACAGGGAGTCGTAAGGATTATCCAATAGGTGAGGCGAAATTAGGCAATTGCATTAAAATAATCATCGTGAATTTATCCTACCTCTTCAGATGGCCGTCTTCTGTCTGGCATCACCAGAGTATTTGTATGGCTTCCTGGTACTATAGTAGATCCTATACTCATTCTGGGTCCAACTAACATGTACTTCCTGTCTCCAGATCTGTACTGGATGCTGTGACACAATGTCCCATCATAATTTGCTTCTTGTAAATATTTAGAAGTATAGTCTGTGGGTTTGGAGCACTGCATTGCAATCAGCACGATGATGCTGACGAGAAAAAGCACAGAAACTGCGCCCAAAGTTATCATGAGGTAAAATATGACATTACTGTCCTCATCATCTTTTGCTGTACTTTTAACATCAGAAGCTGCAAAAGCCTCTTTGGGCTCCACAAGTTTGACAATCACAGTAGCTGTTGCTGAGAGAGAAACGTTGCCGTTGTCTTTGACCAGTATGAGCAGTTTATGCTCAGCCTCGTCTGTCTCTGTGAATGAGCGAAGTGTTCTGATCTGTCCTGTATAGCGGTCCAAAGCAAAGAGACTGTGGTCAGTCACTTCCTGGAGTGAAAAGAGCAACCAGCCGTTATATCCTATATCAGCGTCATAGGCTCTGACTTTAGTCACCAAGTGTCCTGCGTTGACGTTTCGGGGAATCTCCTCCACACCTTGAGCAGAACCGTTGGAGCTGAGTGGATACAGGATGACTGGAGCGTTGTCGTTCTGATCCAGGATGAAGACGTTGACTGTGACGTTGTTGCTTAGTGACGGAGTTCCAGAATCTGAGGCAACAACTTGGAACTGGAAAGTTTTCAGCGTTTCAAAATCAAAACTTTTCAGCGTGGAAATGTGTCCGTTATCACTGTTTATACTTAGTAATGACATAATGTCATTTTGGCTCCCCTCTTTCACAATTCGATATGAAATTGCTGCATTGTCACTTAAGTCTTTGTCCACTGCGCTTACGGAGAATATTGATTTCCCAGCAACGTTATTTTCTGACAGGTAAAAGTGTAGTGGATTTATGGGAAAATGTGGTCTGTTGTCATTTACATCTGCTACCTGGATGTTCAAAGTTTTAAAAGTAGATAAAGGGGGCTCTCCACAGTCGGTCGCTTTTATTGTCAATTCATATTGAGATACCTCCTCTCGGTCCAAAAGAACTTTAGTGACAACGGAATAAACGTTCTCTTTATATGATGGTTTTAATTCAAACGGTAAGTCTGAGGTTAGGCTGAGAATAATTTTCCCATTCACACCAGAATCTTTATCTCGCACACTGATGAGTGAAATCATTGTGCCGGGCTTTGAATCCTCAGACACTGTATTTGAAAGCGATGTGATTTCAATTTCTGGCGGATTATCATTGATGTCTTTTATCTTTATAATTAATCTGCACTCACCAGTTAATGGAGGTGTTCCTTTATCTGATGCCTCGATATCCAGTTTATAAACGTCGTTTTCTTCATAGTCCACTATTCCCTTTATTCTTATTTCCCCACTTATTTTATCCAGTTCAAATATATCATAGACTTTTTTCTTGAGTGTTTTTCCAAGGCTGTATACAATTTCACTACTGGAACCTTCATCTGGGTCTGTCGCATTCATTCTAAATATTGAAGTCCCTACTTGAACATTTTCATCTATTTCTATTTGGTAGCTCTCTTGACTAAATGTTGGACGGTTGTCATTTGTGTCAAGAACGATTATAGTAACATTTATGGTGCCTGATCGCGGAGGTTTTCCTCCATCAACTGCAGTGACAGTTAACGTGTATTTGTTGATTTTTTCTCTGTCCAACGATTTCTTCAGCACCAAAAATGGTATTATATCCTCATCGCTCTGTCGGATTGTTACTTCAAAATTTTCGTTTGAGGTTAAAGTATATGTACGAATTGCGTTAATTCCAGAATCGGGGTCCCGAGCAGTGTGCAGCTGAAATCGTCTTCCTGCCATGGTTTGTTCAAAAATTTCAAACCTCTGTTCTTTTTCGGGGAAAACAGGGGAGTGATCGTTAATATCAATAATTTCTACAACAACGTAGTGTATTTCCAAAGGGTTTTCTGCTATAATTTTTAGCTCCATTATGCATGCCCCACTGCCCAGGCAAAGCTCCTCTCTGTCGATTTTCTTAAACAAATATAGATCCCCGTTGTCCTGGTTTACATCAAAAAACGCATCCTTGGATTCAGACACAACACGGAACCGCCGGCTGGTCAAAGAGCTGATATCAAGACCGAGATCCTTTGCAACATTTCCGACAACAGTTCCATCTTTCACCTCTTCTGCAACAGAGTATCTTATTTCTGCCGAAGCCTCTTTCCCGAAAAACAGCAGCAAAGCTACATGGAGAATAAACCAGACCCCATTCCTTCCACGACTTCGTTTTTCGTTCTCCATTGTAATCAAACAAAAGATTTAAAAACAATGTTTGGACTACCTAGCTCATTGCCTGTTGTAATATAATGTATAAAGCGCGATTTGGAATGATTGCGAGCTCGAGTCAAGCGTCTTCTCTGCTTATAGCAGTGGCAAACAAAAGCTTTGTGAGAGGATGGGTAAAGTGGTCTCCAGTTTGTCAATGTAATACTGACACCCAGAGGTTACTGGAGAAGTATATAGTCATAAATTACAGTGTTTAAAAAGAAACCGTTATTCCAACAATTAAATACGTTATCAGGGGGTTTAAATTTTGTTCCATATGTTGATTATCTCAGAAGATGTTATTTAACCCGCTTCTGAAGAAAGAAGATCAGCCCGGACCAACACTGTTCAGCAGCATATATTTGATTTAAGAAAAGTGCCGTTCAGCAAAGTAGCATGCAACATGTCTGGTAACGTGCAATTCCACCGGTTTTTCATGAGAATCGACCGCATTACCTAGACCCATATTTGATTCAGTAGAAGCATTATGAATCACCATTTATCATAACCAAAATGTCAATGAAACTAACTTTAGTGTTAGCACTGTAGTCTTTAGCTATGATACTTTAGAATTGTGATTTCAAAAAAGAAAAGAAAATTTAGATGATATAAAAAGTCAAATTGATGGAAAAGAATGCACAAAAACATGTGACATCACACTTTAAAGCTCTTACCTCTTCAGAAGGACGTCTCCTATCAGGAAGCACAAGAGTATTTGCGTGACTTCCAGGTACTATAGTAGATCCTATACTCATTCTGGGTCCAACTAGCATGTACCGCTTCTCTCCTGATCTGTACTGGATGCTGTGACACAGTGTCCCATCATAATTGGTCTCTGGCAGATATTTAGAAGTATAGTCTGTGGATTTGGAGCACTGCATTGCAATCAGAACGATGATGCTGACGAGAAAAAGTACAGAAACTGCGCCCAAAGTTATCATGAGGTAAAATATGACATTACTGTCCTCATCATCTTTTGCTGCGCTTATAACATCAGAAGCTGCAAAAGCCTCTTTGGGCTCCACAAGTTTGACAATCACAGTAGCTGTTGCTGAGAGAGAAACGTTGCCGTTGTCTTTGACCAGTATGAGCAGTTTATGCTCAGCCTCGTCTGTCTCTGTGAATGAGCGAAGTGTTCTGATCTGTCCTGTATAGCGGTCCAAAGCAAAGAGACTGTGGTCAGTTACTTCCTGCAGTGAAAAGAGCAACCAGCCGTTATATCCTATATCAGCGTCATAGGCTCTGACTTTAGTCACCAAGTGTCCTGCGTTGACGTTTCGGGGAATCTCCTCCACACCTTGAGCAGAACCATTGGAGCTGAGTGGGTACAGGATGACTGGAGCGTTGTCGTTCTGATCCAGGATGAAGACGTTGACTGTGACGTTGTTGCATAGTGACGGAGTTCCAGAATCTGAGGCAACAACTTGGAACTGGAAAGTTTTCAGTGTTTCAAAATCAAAACTTTTCAGCGCAGTGATTTGTCCATTATCCGAATTAATATTTAAAAATGCTGCGTTTTTCTGTTGACTGCTTTCCTCTCTGATTATACGATACGTTAAAGCCGCGTTTTCATTCAAATCTTTATCTGAGGCAGAAACTGAAAATATCGGCTTCCCAGGCTCGTTATTTTCTACCAGGTAAAGTTCAACTGGATTCTGTGCAAATTGCGGCGCATTATCATTCACGTCTGACACATCAATACTCAAAGTTCTGGATGTGGACAGAGGAGGCACGCCACAGTCTGTAGCTGTTATTGTGACGTCGTAATGGGAAACTGATTCTCGGTCTAATTTATGTTTAATAACTAAAGAGTACATGTTATCTTGAAATGACGGTTTTAAATCGAATGGCACATTGTCTGAAAGACTACATATTACTTTACCGTTTAAACCCGCGTCTTGGTCTGTAATACTGATCAAAGCCACCACAGTCCCAGGTTTAGAGTCTTCTGATACAATCTTTGACAAAGATGTCACCTCTATCTCAGGTTTATTATCATTTACGTCCAATACATTGATAATCACCCTGCAGTTAGTGCTCATCGGAGGTTGTCCTTTGTCTGTGGCGTGGACGTCCAACTTGTATACCTCCATATTCTCAAAGTCAATTCCGCCTTTCACTCGAATTTCACCAGTGTCCTTATCTAGGCTAAATGTATCATACAATTTAGTGTTAAGTTCGCCACCAAAAAAGTATTCAATCTTTCCGTTTACACCCTCGTCCAGATCAGTTGCATTTACCGTAGTTACACTAGTATCCCTATCAACATTTTCAGGTATTGTAACTGAATATAATTCTTGGTTAAATGTAGGGTGATTATCATTTGAATCGAGGACTATGACTGTGACATTAAGAGTCCCCGTTCTCGGTGGATTTCCGCCATCAACTGCTGTCAGTATCAGTTTGTGTGCATTCTCCTTTTCCCGATCCAGAGCCTTCTGTAAAACTAAAAATGGTACCTTGTCCTCTCCCATCTCTCTAATTTGTAAACTAAAATGATCGTTATGGTTTAATTTGTACATACGTACAGTATTAGTAACAACATCTGGGTCCCGTGCGGCTGGCAACTGGAAACGTTTTCCTTGAAGAGTGGATTCAGGAATTTCTACTATTTTTTCTTCATCAGTGAAGCTGGGCGAATTATCATTTACATCTATGATTTCCACTCCTACATAATGTATTTCCATGGGGTTCTCAGCTACCAGTTTTAGGTTTTTAATACATGGATGTATTCTTTCGCACAGCTCCTCTCGGTCGATATTTCCGTGAACATACAGAACGCCATTGTTCGAATTTACTTCAAACTGAGCATCTTCAGCTCCAGAAACAATACGAAACCGTCGTTCCTCCAGTGAACTGATATCCAGTCCCAGATCCTTTGCCACATTCCCAACAACACTTCCTACCTTTACTTCCTCTTGAATCGAATATTTTATCTGAGCTGATACCCGCTCCACACAGCTGAGCATCAGATAAAAGCTGATAGCAAGCCACCAGCACTGCGTTCCTCGTCTTTGTCCTCCTGCCTCCATCGTGTTAGATAACAAATACTGTATCTACCCACAGGTATTTATCGTTAAGAAGCTAGAATAAATCACAAAATATCCCGTCTGTAATGCTTCCCATTTTCCCTTGTATTCATGGAAAAATCACGGCTACCCTTGTTTCTCTGGACGATACCGTCTCCTCTCTGGCAACCAGAACAAAACCTCTATGGAAGGGGCAGGGCCACTATTGTAACATATTAGTTTGATGCAGATATGACACTGACACCTTGTGGACTGAACATCTTGTTACTCATTGTTGAAGCAATCAGCTACATGTGTTACACAAATATGTTTCCAACATGTAGTCTGCTCACTAAAAATTAACAGTCTTTCTTACTGAACAATTTTTTTTGTTTGCTGTTTCTTTGTTATTTGTACAGCAATATGTTCAAATGATGGAGTACTTTTGCAGTTTCTGAAGCCCTTTTTGTTTATGGTAAATGGTAAATGGCCTGTATTTGTATAGCGCTTTACTAGTCCCTAAGGGCCCCAAAGCGCTTTACACAACCTGTCATCCACCCATTCACACACACATTCACGCACTGGTGATGGCAAGCTACATTGTAGCCACATCCGCCCTGGGGCGCACTGACAGAGGCGAGGCTGCCGGACACTGGCGCCACCGGACCCTCTGACCACCACCAGTAGGCAACGAGTAAAGTGTCTTGCCCAAAGACACAACGACCGAGACTGTCCAAGCCGGGGCTCGAACCGGCAACCTTCCGATTACAAGGCAAACTCCCAACTCTTGAGCCACGATCATCTTAGTATTTTTGTGACATTTAGTAAACAGACTAATATATCATGCAGGGCTAACTGCAACAGAGAACTCTATTTGTTATTGTGGCATTATTGTTTAGTAACGCAGTAGTTGCCAAATGCGCACTCTGTTTCCTTAACAAAAATGTGACTTAGAAAAAATTACACTCAGACTGGATGAAAATAAAAGATAGAATGACTCAAGTAAATGTAAGGGCTGTGTTAATCACTGTCACAGTGCAAATGAATAAATGTGAAACCATCAGATTTGAACTTGAACACCACCACTAGCTGACTAAACGTGATCTCTTATCAGAACCACGGACAGCGCTTGAGAATACCGCTGTTTCCCCCATAGTTTCCCGATATATTGGTCATCTTTCTTATTTATTGTGGGTTTTTTATGAAGCAATTTCCGCCTTATTAACAATTTATGTTCCAAAAATTTGTGCCACTAGTTATGATAACCTCGCGAGACAACTTTTAGAGGTAGCAACTAAAAAACTTTATAATTCAGTTACAAAAAACAAAAATACAAATCAAAAACCTTGAGCACATTTCTTCCATGTTCTAAACACTAATCATATTATATGTTTAAAAGGAAAAATGATTCTGGTAGAAAGAATTTTCATCTTTATAATCTTTGCAAGCAAAAAGACCTTCAATTTAAATCAAGATATGTTCTTACCTCTAGAGAAGGACGCCTCCTGTCAGGGAGTACGAGAGTATTTGCGTGACTTCCAGGTACTATAGTAGATCCTATACTCATTCTGGGTCCAACGAGCATGTACCGCTTCTCTCCTGATCTGTACTGGATGCTGTGACACAATGTCCCATCATAATTTGCTTCTTGTAAATATTTAGAAGTATAGTCTGTGGGTTTGGAGCACTGCATTGCAATCAGCACGATGATGCTGACGAGAAAAAGCACAGAAACTGCGCCCAAAGTTATCATCAGATAAAATATGACATTACTGTCCTCAACATCTTTTGCTGCACTTTTAACATCAGAAGCTGCAAAAGCCTCTTTGGGCTCCACAAGCTTGACAATCACAGTAGCTGTTGCTGAGAGAGAAACGTTGCCGTTGTCTTTGACTAGTATGAGCAAGTTTTGCTCAGCCTCGTCTGTCTCTGTGAATGAGCGAAGTGTTCTGATCTGTCCTGTGTAGCGGTCCAAAGCAAAGAGACTGTGGTCAGTTACTTCCTGCAGTGAAAAGAGCAACCAGCCGTTATATCCTATATCAGCGTCATAGGCTCTGACTTTAGTCACCAAGTGTCCTGCGTTGACGTTTCGGGGAATCTCCTCCACACCTTGAGCAGAACCATTGGAGCTGAGTGGGTACAGGATGACTGGAGCGTTGTCGTTCTGATCCAGGATGAAGACGTTGACTGTGACATTGTTGCTTAGTGACGGAGTTCCAGAATCTGAGGCAACAACTTGGAACTGGAAAGTTTTCAGCGTTTCAAAGTCAAAACTTTTAAGGGCAGTGATTTGTCCATTTTCTGAATTAATATTTAAAAATGCTGCGTTTTTCTGTTGACTGCTTTCCTCTCTGATTATACGATACGTTAAAGCCGCGTTTTCATTCAAATCTTTATCTGAGGCAGAAACTGAAAATATCGGCTTTCCAGGCTCGTTATTCTCTACCAGGTAAAGTTCAACTGGATTCTGTGCAAACTGTGGCGCATTATCATTCACGTCTGACACATCAATACTCAAAGTTCTGGATGTAGAAAGAGGAGGCACGCCACAGTCTGTAGCTGTTATTGTGACGTCGTAATGGGAAACTGATTCTCGGTCTAATTTATGTTTAATAACTAAAGAGTACATGTTATCTTGAAATGACGGTTTTAAATCGAATGGCACATTGTCTGAAAGACTACATATTACTTTACCGTTTAAACCCGCGTCTTGGTCTGTAATACTGATCAAAGCCACCACAGTCCCAGGTTTGGAATCTTCTGATACAATCTTTGACAAAGATGTTACCTCTATTTCAGGTTTATTATCATTTACGTCCAAGACACTGATGATTACTGTGCAATCCGCACTCATCGGAGGTTGTCCTTTGTCCGTGGCGTGGACGTCCAACTTAAAAATATCAGTTTTCTCAAAGTCAATTTCCCCATTGATTCGAAGCTCACCAGTGTCCTTATCCATATTAAAAATCTCATATAAATTACCCTTAAGTTCTTCACCAAAAAAGTATTCAATTTGTCCATTTAGTCCCTCATCCAGGTCAGTCGCATTTAGCTTAATTACAAACACACCCGCATCTGTATTCTCACGTACTGTAGCGTAATAAACTTCTTGACTAAATGTAGGGTGATTATCATTCGAATCGAGGACTATGACTGTGACATTAACAGTCCCTGATCTCGGTGGATTTCCGCCGTCAATTGCTGTTAGTATCAGTTTGTGTTCACTTTCCTTTTCCCGATCCAGAGACTTTTGTAAAACTAAAAATGGTACCTTGTCCTCTCCTCTCTCTCGAATTTGTAAACTAAAATGATCGTTATGGTTTAATTTGTACATACGCACAGTATTAGTAACAACATCTGGATCATGCGCAGTTGGCAATTGAAACCGTCTGCCTGTTATAGTGGATTCAGACATTTCCAATATTTTTTCATATTCTTGAAAACTGGGGGAATTATCATTTACATCCATGATTTCCACGCCCACATGATGTATTTCCATAGGGTTCTCAGCTACCAATTTTAGGTTTTTGATACATGGATGTATTCTTTCGCACAGCTCCTCTCGGTCGATATTTCCGTGAACATACAGCGCGCCATTGTTCGGATTTACTTCAAACTGAGCATCTTCAGCTCCAGAAACAATACGAAACCGTCGTTTCTCCAGTGAACTGATATCCAGTCCCAGATCCTTTGCCACATTCCCAACAACACTTCCTACCTTTACTTCCTCTGGAACTGAATATTTTATTTGTGCTGATACCCGCTCCACACAGCTGAGCATCAGAGAAAAGCTGATAGCAACCCACCAACACTGCGTTCCTCGTCTTTGTCCTCCTGCCTCCATCGTTGTCGTTTAGATAATAAATACTGTATCCACTCAGAGGTGTTTACCGTAAAGGAAGTAGCCTAAATCAACACTTCTTCCCATATTCCCTTGTATTCATGGAAAAATCACGGTTACACTTGTTTCTGTCTGAGGTATCGTCTCCTCTCTGCCAACCAGAACAAAACCTCTGTGGAAGGGGCAGGGCCAGAACTAAAACATATTAGTTTGATGCAGATATGACACTGACACCTTGTGGACTGAACATCTTGTGACTCATTGTTAGAGCAAACATCTACATGTAATATACAAGTATGTTTCCAAATGTGTCCCAGTCACTATTAAAACAAGTCTAAAAATGTTTTCTTAAGAATTTTTTGTACCGTGATGGATTTAATTTGTCACATATTTCAGAGTCTCAGGAATAAAATTTCATGTATTTTTGCGTCATATGATGATCAGCTGATAGACGCGTACAGTATATCATAATGACTAATTGCAACAGGGAATTCTGATATTTGTCAGTATTACATTAATGCTGTGTAATGATGCAGGATTAGCCAAACGCACAAGTGATTCTGATAAAACTGCGCGCAGACTGGATGAAAAATAATCGAGGACACAGCACACGCGAGTTTCAGGCTTGTACTGCTAAGTTTCACGTTTCAGATGAATTAACAGGATCCCATTCGAGCAGTGGATAGGTATATTACTATTTCCACGACGCAGTAATATGTAACACAATTAGTGATTTCTAATAAGTGTGATAGAAAACATAGGATTGGCGCTAAATACAAAAAGGTCTGAAACGAAAAACAGATTTGAACTTGAAGACCACGAGTTTATGTCTGAAGGTCACCTGTCCATGGACAACGCTAATGAATATGCATGTGTTTTGCCACAGTTTCCCAATCTGAGTGGCGTGACCTTCTTTATTTAGTTACTTATCTTTTCTAAACTATTCTTTCCCTATGCATACGTGGATATCCCAGCAATTAGTGCAGTGTCAAAAGACTACAGAATATAATGGGCAGTCTTTCAAAATGATGGTGATAACAACTAAAATACTGTTTGAAAATAAATTGTGTAAAACAAAAAGAAGAGAGGAATGAAATAAAACGATTAAAAACCTTAAATACATTTCCATCTGTTTCAAAAGTTAATGATACATCGTAAAGGAAACTTCGTCTTGACAACCAAAATAACCTTGATTTAAAATCGCACAATGGACCTACCTCCTCAGAAGGACGTCTCCTGTCAGGGAGTACGAGAGTATTTGCGTGACTTCCAGGTACTATAGTAGATCCTATACTCATTCTGGGTCCAACTAGCATGTACCGCTTCTCTCCTGATCTGTACTGGATGCTGTGACACAGTGTCCCATCATAATTAGTCTCTGGCAGATATTTGGAAGTATAGTCTGTGGATTTGGAGCACTGCATTGCAATCAGCACTACGATGCTGACGAGAAAAAGTACAGAAACTGCGCCCAAAGTTATCATGAGGTAAAATATGACATTACTGTCCTCATCATCTTTTGCTGTACTTTTAACATCAGAAGCTGCAAAAGCCTCTTTGGGCTCCACAAGTTTGACAATCACAGTAGCTGTTGCTGAGAGAGAAACGTTGCCGTTGTCTTTGACCAGTATTACCAGTTTATGCTCAGCCTCGTCTGTCTCTGTGAATGAGCGAAGTGTTCTGATCTGTCCTGTATAGCGGTCCAAAGCAAAGAGACTGTGGTCAGTTACTTCCTGCAGTGAAAAGAGCAACCAGCCGTTATATCCTATATCAGCGTCATAGGCTCTGACTTTAGTCACCAAGTGTCCTGCGTTGACGTTTCGGGGAATCTCCTCCACACCTTGAGCAGAACCGTTGGAGCTGAGTGGGTACAGGATGACTGGAGCGTTGTCGTTCTGATCCAGGATGAAGACGTTGACTGTGACATTGTTGCTTAGTGACGGAGTTCCAGAATCTGAGGCAACAACTTGGAACTGGAAAGTTTTCAGCGTTTCAAAATCAAAACTTTTAAGGGCAGTGATTTGTCCATTTTCTGAATTAATATTTAAAAATGCTGCGTTTTTCTGTTGACTGCTTTCCTCTCTGATTATACGATAAGTTAAAGCCGCGTTTTCATTCAAATCTTTATCTGAGGCAGAAACTGAAAATATCGGCTTTCCAGGCTCGTTATTTTCTACCAGGTAAAGTTCAACTGGATTCTGTGCAAATTGTGGCGCATTATCATTCACGTCTGACACATCAATACTCAAAGTTCTGGATGTAGACAGAGGAGGCACGCCACAGTCTGTAGCTGTTATTGTGACGTTGTAATGGGAAACTGATTCTCGGTCTAATTTATGTTTAATAACTAAAGAGTACATGTTATCTTGAAATGACGGTTTTAAATCAAATGGCACATTGTCTGAAAGACTACATATTACTTTACCGTTTAAACCCGCGTCTTGGTCTGTAATACTGATCAAAGCCACCACAGTCCCAGGTTTGGAATTTTCTGATACAATCTTTGACAAAGATGTCACCTCTATCTCAGGTTTATTATCATTTACGTCAAGCACCTTGATAATCACCCTGCAGTCGGTACTCATCGGAGGTTGTCCTTTGTCTGTGGCGTGTACATCTAGTTTATAAACATCCACCGTCTCAAAGTCAATGTTTCCTTTTACTCGAATTTCACCAGTGTTTTTATCTAAGCTAAACAGTTCATAAATCTTTCGGTCAAGTTGACCACCGAAAACGTACTCTATTTCTCCGTTTGAACTTTCGTCCAAATCAGTTGCATTTACGGTAATTACACATGTATTCACCTCTACATTTTCGTGTATTGTTACTGAATACACTTCTTGACTAAATGTAGGGTTATTGTCATTTGAATCCAGGACTATGACTGTGACATTAAGAGTCCCTGATCTCGGTGGATTTCCTCCGTCAATTGCTGTCAGGATCAGTTTGTGTTTATTTTCCTTTTCTCGATCCAAAGCCTTTTGTAAAACTAAGAATGGTATCTTGTCCTCTCCCCTCTCTCGAATTTGTAAACTAAAATGATCGTTATTGATCAATTTGTACATCCGTACTGTATTAGTAACAACATCTGGATCATGTGCAGCTGGCAACTGAAATCGTTTACCTGGGAAAGTAGACTCTGAAATCTCCAGTATGCTTTCTTCCTCTTGAAAGCTGGGTGAATTATCATTTACGTCTATGATTTCCACTCCTACATAATGTACTTCCATGGGATTCTCAGCTACCATTTTTAGGTTTATGAGACAAGGAGAAATGCTTTTGCATAGCTCTTCTCTGTCAATGTTCTCTTGAACAGAGAGGACGCCATTTCTCGGATTTACTAGAAATTGATTATTTTCAGCCCCAGAGACAATACGAAACTGTCTTTCCTCTAGTGAACTGATGTCCAGTCCCAGATCTTTTGCCACATTCCCAACAACACTTCCTACCGTTACTTCCTCTAGAACTGAATATTTTATCTGAGCTGTAACCCGCTCCACACAGCTGAGCATCAGAGAAAAGCTGAGAGCAAACCACCAGCACTGCGTTCCTCGTCTTTGTCCTCCTGGCTCCATCGTTTCGCTTTATGTTTCCAATTATATACCCGCTTAAAAGTCCTTTGAGCAAAGGAAGTAGTTTAAATAACAAAATATCCAGTGCGAAATGTGTTGCAGATTCCAAACAAACCGATGTATTAATCACGGCTACACTTGTTTCTGTGGAAGGTACCGTCTCCTCTCTGTCGACCAGAACAAAAACTGTATAGAAGGGGCAGGGCCAGCACTAAAATATACCAGTGTGATGCTGATATGACACTGACACCTTGTGGACTGAACATATGAGTATATGTTGATAAACAAAACTACCACATAAACTGCAACATCAGCCCGTCTGCAAGTTGTCGCTTCGTGTCTAGAAAATTGTTCTAATTTTTGCTAGTAACGTATGTGTTTCAAAGTAATACATCCGAATAACAATTTACTTCTACGAATTAAAGGCAGCAAATTTTCAGTTTTTTTCAAAAGAGTATGTTGATCAGTTAACCCACTTCAAGGCTGTCATATCATCGTCCCTAATCGTAGTAGTCAACATCTTATTAGTATTAGTATATCCAAGTGTTGTATTTTTCTTTAGGTCAAAGCAATTTAGCTTCGTGTGCGATTATTTCTCTAAAAGAAAAAAGTGTGATTTTGACAAAATTGAATGATGATTGAGTGAAACGATGACAGGGTTTGAAGGCAATTAACAACATTTTTTCCAAGGAAAACAAATAAGAATCAACTACAAGGGACCTATGGATTTCTAATAAAAACAAACAAACAAACAAACTCATAGACGCCTAAATCAATATAGCTACTGAATCGTGTAATTTAATCCCTAAATAAACACGCGACATTTTTAGTAAAAAAAAACAAAAAAAACAAAAAACAACAACACAGAGAATCGAATTCTCATATTATGAACAAAACAAACTTAAATTTCAGCAGTTTAACCACTTGCCAGGACCATGGACAGTGCTAACAAATATGCTGCAATTCAGGTGTAATATTATCTTTAAATCAGGAACATTATATGTTTTACTTCTAAAGGGAACACGTCTGGTAAGACAGTTAAAACTTAAACATGGTCTTACCTCTTCAGAAGGACGTTTCCTATCAGGAAGCATTAGTGTATTTGCATGACTGCCCGGTACTATAGTAGATCCTATACTCATTCTGGGTCCAACGAGCATGTACCGCTTCTCCCCTGATCTGTACTGGATGCTGTGACACAGTGTCCCATCATAATTAGTCTCTGGCAGATATTTAGACGTATAGTCTGTGGATTTGGAGCACTGCATTGCAATCAGCACGATGATACTGACGAGAAAAAGCACAGAAACTGCGCCCAAAGTTATCATCAGGTAAAAGATCACATTACTGTCCTCATCATCTTTTGCTGCACCTTTAACATCAGAAGCTGCAAAAGCCTCTTTGGGCTCCACAAGTTTGACAATCACAGTAGCTGTTGCTGAGAGAGAAACGTTGCCGTTGTCTTTGACCAGTATGAGCAGTTTATGCTCAGCCTCGTCTGTCTCTGTGAATGAGCGAAGTGTTCTGATCTGTCCTGTATAGCGGTCCAAAGCAAAGAGACTGTGGTCAGTCACTTCCTGCAGTGAAAAGAGCAACCAGCCGTTATATCCTATATCAGCGTCATAGGCTCTGACTTTAGTCACCAAGTGTCCTGCGTTGACGTTTCGGGGAATCTCCTCCACACCTTGAGCAGAACCATTGGAGCTGAGTGGGTACAGGATGACTGGAGCGTTGTCGTTCTGATCCAGGATGAAGACGTTGACTGTGACGTTGTTGCTTAGTGATGGAGTTCCAGAATCTGAGGCAACAACTTGGAACTGGAAAGTTTTCATCGTTTCAAAGTCGAAACTTTTAAGGGCAGTGATTTGTCCATTTTCTGAATTAATATTTAAAAATGCTGCGTTTTTCTGTTGACTGCTTTCCTCTCTGATTATACGATACGTTAAAGCCGCGTTTTCATTCAAATCTTTATCTGAGGCAGAAACTGAAAATATCGGCTTTCCAGGCTCGTTATTCTCTACCAGGTAAAGTTCAACTGGATTCTGTGCAAATTGTGGCGCATTATCATTCACGTCTGACACATCAATACTTAAAGTTCTGGATGTAGACAGAGGAGGCACGCCACAGTCTGTAGCTGTTATTGTGACGTCGTAATGGGAAACTGATTCTCGGTCTAATTTATGTTTAATAACTAAAGAGTACATGTTATCTTGAAATGACGGTTTTAAATCGAATGGCACATTGTCTGAAAGACTACATATTACTTTACCGTTTAAACCCGCGTCTTGGTCTGTAATACTGATCAAAGCCACCACAGTCCCAGGTTTGGAATCTTCTGATACAATCTTTGACAAAGATGTCACCTCTATCTCAGGTTTATTATCATTTATGTCCAGCACCTTGATAATCACCCTGCAGTCGGTACTCATCGGAGGTTGTCCTTTGTCTGTGGCGTGGACGTCCAACTTGTATACCTCCATATTCTCAAAGTCAATTTCGCCCTTCACTCGAATTTCACCAGTGTCCTTATCTAGGCTAAATGTATCATACAATTTAGGGTCAAGTTCTTCACCAAAAAAATATTCAATTTCTCCGTTTGAACTCTCGTCCAAATCAGTCGCCTTTACGGTAGTTACACTTGTACCCGCATCTACATTTTCAGGTATCGTTACTGAATAAACTTCTTTACTAAATGCAGGATGGTTATCATTTGAATCCAGGACTATGACTGTGACATTAAGAGTCCCTGATCTCGGTGGATTTCCTCCGTCAGTTCCTGTCAGTATCAGTTTGTGTTCGTTCTCCTTTTCCCGATCCAGAGGCTTTTGTAAAACTAAGAATGGTATCTTATCTTCTCCCCTCTCTCTAATTTGCAAACTAAAGTGATCGTTATGGTTTAATTTGTACGTTCGTACTGTATTAGTAACAACATCTGGATCATGTGCAGTTGGCAACTGAAATCGTTTACCTTGGAGAGTTGATTCAGGAATTTCTAATATTTTTTCTTCATCAGGAAACCTTGGTGAATTATCGTTTACATCTATTATTTCCACTCCTACATAATGTATTTCCATGGGGTTTTCAGCTACCAGTTTTAGGTTTTTAATACATGGATGTATTTTTTCGCACAGCTCTTCTCGGTCGATATTTCCGTGAACATACAGAACGCCATTGTTCGGATTTACTTCAAAATGAGCATCTTCAGCTCCAGAAACAATACGAAACCGTCGTTCCTCTAATGAACTGATGTCCAGTCCCAGATCCTTTGCCACATTCCCAACAACACTTCCTACCTTTACTTCCTCTTGAATTGAATATTTTATCTGAGCTGAAACCCGCTCCACACAGCTGAGCATCAGATAAAAGCTGATAGCAAGCCACCAGCACTGCGTTCCTCGTCTTTGTCCTCTTGGCTCCATCGTTTTCGTTAAGATAACAAAATATGTATCCACTTAGAGGTCTTTACATCCAAGACCGTGGTCTAACATTAATTTTTCAAAACATAACATCCACTCTGAAATATACCCAATATTCCGAAGCTTCCCATGTATAAATCACGGCTACACTTGTGTCTGTGGATAGTGTCGTCTCCTTTCTGTCCACCACAACAAAACCTCTGTGGAAGGGGCAGGACCAGTGCTATAACACAAAAACTGGATGCTGATATTACACTGACACCGTGTGGATTCAAAAAAATTAAGACATTTTTACGTTTTGAAGATTTGTTTGTTTGTTTGTCGTTGTTGTTGTTTGTTTGTATATTAAGATAGTTGAGAATTGACGCAATAACAGGACCCGGAATGGGCTTAGGGCATTTGGGTCGTCTACTTAATCCAGCTGGAAACAGTATTACGGACTATTTTTAAAATATACCATCAAAAAATCAGCAATATCAGTGTGTTTGCAAATTGGATAGTTCCATTGTGCTTATTACGTATTTATATAGCTTTTCAAGTTGCAAAGACAGGGAAGTGTCACGATCAAAGCTTTCAGTTCACGTACCCTAATCATAATAGTGAATATTACCTTCCATAAATACAACGTTATTCAGGTATGCATCCCTCCTTTACTACAAAAATACTTAAATAAATAAAAATAACAAAATAAGATAAAATAGGATAAAAAAAATTTTTAAAAATTCAGAATAAAGACATTTCTTTCTTGCTTTTCTTTACGGAACCAGTACACTGCACTTAATGAGAACCAAACAAAATATGATTTCCTGTTATTTACCTGCACTACAAAACTTCAACACGGATATACAGAACACTGATTAAAATTATTTGCATTATATAGTAAAATGGACCGCATGTTTTATCTCCAAAGAGAGTGGTGTTTGCCAGGAGGGAATTTTGTTTTCATTCCCGAAACAGCTTTAAGTAAAAACGTGCTCTTACCTCTTCAGATGTTCTTCTCCTATCAGGAAGCACGAGAGTATTTGCATGACTGCCCGGTACTATAGTAGATCCTATACTCATTCTTGGTCCAACTAGCATGTACCGCTTCTCTCCTGATCTGTACTGGATGCTGTGACACAGTGTCCCATCATAATTAGTCTCTGGCAGATATTTAGAAGTATAGTCTGTGGATTTGGAGCACTGCATTGTAATCAGCACGACGATACTTATGAGAAAAAGTACAGAAACTGCGCCCAAAGTTATCATGAGGTAAAATATGACATTACTGTCCTCAACATCTTTTGCTGCACTTTTAACATCAGAAGCTGCAAAAGCCTCTTTGGGCTCCACAAGTTTGACAATCACAGTAGCTGTTGCTGAGAGAGAAACGTTGCCGTTGTCTTTGACCAGTATTACCAGTTTATGCTCAGCCTCGTCTGTCTCTGTGAATGAGCGAAGTGTTCTGATCTGTCCTGTATAGCGGTCCAAAGCAAAGAGACTGTGGTCAGTCACTTCTTGCAGTGAAAAGAGCAACCAGCCGTTATATCCTATATCAGCGTCATAGGCTCTGACTTTAGTCACCAAGTGTCCTGCGTTGACGTTTCGGGGAATCTCCTCCACACCTTGAGCAGAACCGTTGGAGCTGAGTGGATACAGGATGACTGGAGCGTTGTCGTTCTGATCCAGGATGAAGACGCTGACTGTGACGTTGCTGCTTAGTGGCGGAGTTCCCGAATCTGAGGCAACAACTTGGAACTGGAAAGTTTTCAGCGTTTCAAAGTCAAAACTTTTCAGCGCAGTGATTTGTCCATTATCCGAATTTACATTCAGGAAAGATGTAATAGCATCCTGTAGACCATCACCTCTCACGATTTTATATGTAATCGCTGCATTTTCATTCAAATCATCATCAACTGCGCTCACAGAAAATATTGGTGCGCCCGGGGTGTTGTTTTCTATCAAATACAACTCAAATGGATTCTGACTAAAAACTGGTGTGTTATCATTTACATCTGACACCTGAACACTCAGTGTTTTCACTGTTGAAAGCTGAGGTTCACCGCAATCAGTAGCTGTTATTGTGATATCATAGCGGGAAACAGTTTCTCTGTCTAAACGGCCCTTTGTAACGAGCGAGTACATGTTTTCCTCAAGTGATGGCGTCAGATCAAATGGAACATCCTGCGATACTTTACAAATAACCTTCCCATTAACGCCTGAATCTTTGTCGACAACGCTGATGAGAGCGATGACAGTGCCGGGCTTTGAATCCTCTGGGATTAAACTGGACAGTGATGTTACTTCAATGTCTGGTTTATTGTCGTTCACGTCCTTTATTTTAATCACAACTCTACTTTCGGCTTTCCAGGGTGGCTGACCTTTATCTGAAGCCTGCAAATCTAGCCTGTACAGCTCCGTTTCCTCAAAGTCTACTTTTCCCTTTACACGAATCTCACCGGTGATGCTGTCCAATTCAAAGGTGTCGTGCACTTTTTTCTTTTGTGTTTTTCCAAAGTTGTATTCAATTTCACTATTCAAACCTTCATCCTTATCTGTAGCGTTTAATTTTATAACTTGGGTCCCTTTTGGTGCATTTTCATCCAGTGACACAGTATATACATCTTTGCTGAACACAGGTCGGTTATCATTCGCGTCTAGCACGGTGATGGTTAAATTAAGGCTTCCTGATTTCGCTGGACTCCCCCCATCTACGGCTGTTAACAGTAAACGATGCTCCGCCTTTTGCTCTCTATCCAAAGACTTTTTTAGTACTAAAAAGGGCATCTTGTCCTCTTCACTGTCTCTGAGTTCAATATCAAATAAATCCGTGGGATTCAGTGTATATTTTCGAAGTGATTGTGCACCAAAATCAGGGTCTCGGGCAGCATGAATTTGGAAACGAGTACCTGGAGGCGTATTCTCTGCTATTTCCAGTCGCTGTTCGCTTTCTGGAAAAGTCGGCGAATGATCATTAATATCGGTTATTTCAACTCCAACATAATGTATTTCCAGTGGGCTTTCAACAACAATTTTCAGGTTTATCAAACAAACCTTGCTTCCATCACAGAGCTCTTCACGATCCATTTTTTTGCCAACATACAACACTCCATTGTTCTGATTTAACTGAAACAGATAGTGATTTGGACCCGAAACAATACGGAATTTCCTGCCAGTTAAGCTGCTGATCTCTAGTCCTAAATCCTTTGCAACATTTCCAACAGGGTATCCCACCTGAACTTCTTCTGGAACAGAGTATCTTAACTGCGCCAAAATTCTCTCCGCAAAGCACAGCAACACAATCCCGGCGATCCACCAGCAGTTCACGCGGTGTCTTTGTCCTCCTTCCCCCATCCCGAGGTAAATATATAAGGGCTTTCTCGGAGGCAAACTCAGTTATCCTATCGCTTATGGAGTCAGTCTCATTAGAACATTTTCACGATTCTCCAAAAGATGAAATTCTATTAACGAAGATTTACCGCTTTTGGTTTTATTTGATATCTAGCCTCCTCTGCACACTCCCTGTGTACACCTCCACCAGATAGGAACCACAGATGGGCAGGGCCTGTGCAGAATGAAGCGCACAACCATTCCCAATGACATACCGACACCAAGTGGTTACTATAGTATGATACGAAACGCTTTGGATGAAGCTGAAGCCTGCCTGTTACAGCTGGTCACCTTCATATCTGGTATTCTGTAAGTAACGCAACAATGTGATTCAAATAGTTTTTATTAAAAAGCAAATAGGATCAATAATAATCCCTTCAGTCGAGAACACTTATAGAGGACTCAGTCGCGCCTACTACATACTTTCTGAAAGGGATGTATTTAAGTCAGGGCAGACATTCATTTGTAATGGTGGTCACACGGATGTAACACAGTTGAAGAGGTGCTCATCACTTTTATATGTTCAAGTGCATAGTGTGGAGAATTTCATCAGGACTCGAGGCAATCGGATGTAAAACAAAGTATTTGTGAGGTTTTTTATTTGTAAATCGGTCAGATTTGACCCGAACACGACAGGAAGGTTAATAACGCTATTAGAAAGCTTTCTTCGTGTAATTAATTTAAAAACAAAACCTCTTCACTTACTTAAACTGATTAATGTTTGTCGGTAGCAAAAAGACAAGCAGTTGGACTTTATCAAGGAGAACAGAGTGACTTCGGAAGCATGAAAAGTTCATCCAGCTAACCAAAGCGATGTTTCTTAATATTTATATCTCAGTTACATATTGCAGATAGGAAAATTTGAACAAGACATGCTTTAAAAAATACATTGTGACAAGAGTTTCAGGGACAAAATTGCAGCAAAACATTTATAGGAGCGCAAGGATAAACAGGGTTGTGCAAAAGTTTGGTATTAAGGCCTTACCTCTTCAGTTGCACCTCTTCTGTCGGGAAGCACGAGAGTATTTGCATGACTCCCAGGTACTATAGTAGATCCTATACTCATTCTGGGTCCAACTAGCATGTACCGCTTCTCTCCTGATCTGTACTGGATGCTGTGACACAGTGTCCCATCATAATTAGTCTCTGGCAGATATTTAGAAGTATAGTCTGTGGATTTGGAGCACTGCATTGCAATCAGCACGATGATGCTGACGAGAAAAAGCACAGAAACTGCGCCCAAAGTTATTATGAGGTAAAAGATCACATTACTGTCCTCATCATCTTTTGCCGCACTTTTAATATCAGAAGCTGCAAAAGCCTCTTTTGGCTCCACAAGTTTGACAATCACAGTAGCTGTTGCTGAGAGAGAAACGTTGCCGTTGTCTTTGACCAGTATTACTAGTTTATGCTCAGCCTCGTCTGTCTCTGTGAATGAGCGAAGTGTTCTGATCTGTCCTGTATAGCGGTCCAAAGCAAAGAGACTGTGGTCAGTCACTTCTTGCAGTGAAAAGAGCAACCAGCCGTTATATCCTATATCAGCGTCATAGGCTCTGACTTTAGTCACCAAGTGTCCTGCGTTGACGTTTCGGGGAATCTCCTCCACACCTTGAGCAGAACCGTTGGAGCTGAGTGGATACAGGATGACTGGAGCGTTGTCGTTCTGGTCCAGCATGAAGACGTTGACTGTGACATTGTTGCTTAATGACGGAGTTCCAGAATCTGAGGCAACAACTTGGAACTGGAAAGTTTTCAGCGTTTCAAAGTCAAAACTTTTCAGCGCAGTGATTTGTCCATTATCCGAATTTACATTCAGGAAAGATGTAATAGCATCCTGTAGACCATCACCTCTCACGATTTTATATGTAATTGCTGCATTTTCATTCAAATCATCATCAACTGCGCTCACAGAAAATATTGGTGCGCCCGGGGTGTTGTTTTCTATCAAATACAACTCAAATGGATTCTGACTAAAAACTGGTGTGTTATCATTTACATCTGACACCTGAACACTCAGTGTTTTCACTGTTGAAAGCTGAGGTTCACCGCAATCAGTAGCTGTTATTGTGATATCATAGCGGGAAACAGTTTCTCTGTCTAAACGGCCCTTTGTAACGAGCGAGTACATGTTTTCCTCAAGTGATGGCGTCAGATCAAATGGAACATCCTGCGATACTTTACAAATAACCTTCCCATTAAAGCCTGAATCGTTGTCGACAACGCTGATGAGGGCGATGACTGTGCCGGGCTTTGAATCCTCTGGGATTAAACTGGACAGTGATGTTACTTCAATGTCTGGTTTATTGTCGTTCACGTCCTTTATTTTAATCACAACTCTACTTTCGACTGTCCAGGGTGGCTGACCTTTATCTGAAGCCTGCAAATCTAGCCTGTACAGCTCCGTTTCCTCAAAGTCTACTTTTCCCTTTACACGAATCTCACCGGTGATGCTGTCCAATTCAAAGGTGTCGTGCACTTTTTTCCTTTGTATTTTACCAAAGTTGTATTCAATGTTGCCATTGGAACCTTCATCCAAATCTGTAGCGTTTAATTTTACAACAAATGTTCCTATTGGTGCATTTTCATCCAGTGACACAGTATATACATCTTTGCTGAACACAGGTCGATTATCATTCGTGTCTAGCACGGTGATGGTTAAATTAAGGCTTCCTGATTTCGCTGGACTCCCCCCATCTACGGCTGTTAACAGTAAACGATGCTCAGCCTTTTGCTCTCTATCCAAAGACTTTTTTAGCACTAAAAAGGGCATCTTGTCCTCTTCACTGTCTCTGACTTCAATATCGAATAAATCCGTGTGACTCAGTATGTATTTTCGAACTGAATGAGCACCAAAATCAGGGTCTCGAGCGGCATGAATTTGGAAACGAGTACCTGGAGGCGTATTCTCTGCGATTTTCAGTCGCTGTTCGCTTTCTGGAAAAGTCGGTGAATTATCATTAATATCGGTTATTTCAACTCCAACATAATGTATTTCCAAGGGGCTTTCAACAACAATTTTCAGGTTTATCAAACAAACCTTGCTTCCATCACAGAGCTCTTCACGATCCATCTTTTTCCCAACATACAACACTCCATTGTTCTGATTTAACTGAAACAGATCTTGAGTTGGAACCGAAACAATACGGAATTTCCTGCCAGTTAAGCTGCTGATCTCTAGTCCTAAATCCTTTGCAACATTTCCAACAGGGTATCCCACCTGAACTTCTTCTGGAATGGAGTATCTTAACTGCGCCAAAATCCTCTCCGCAAAGCACAGCAACACAATCCCGGCGATCCACCAGCAGTTCACGCGGTGTCTTTGTCCTCCTTCCCCCATCCCGAGGTAAATATATAAGGGCTTTCTCGGAGGCAAACTCAGTGATCCCATCGCTTATGGAGTCAGTCGTATTAGAATATGTTCACGAAACTGTAAAAGGTGAAATTCCATTGACGAAAATTTACCGCTTTTGGTTTTATTTGATATCTAGCCTCCTTTGCACACTCCCTGTGTACACCTCCACCAGATAGGAACCACAGATGGGCAGGGCCTGTATAGAATGAAGCGCAACCATTCCCTATGCCATACCGACACCAAGTGGCCACTACATAATGGTACGAAACCAAAACAGTTCACCTGTTCCCTTTTCCCGCCACTTTACTTTTGACTTTTTGAAGTCTAACGCTTTGGAGGAAACTGAAGCCTGTCTGCTACAGCTGGTCGCCGTCATATCTAGTATTCTGTCAGAAACTCAAAACTGTGAGTCAAATGTCTTTTATTAGCAAGTAAATAGGATCAATAATAATGCCTTCAGTGGAAAATACTTAAAGGGCACGCAATCCCGCCCACTACAGACTTTCTGATAGTGTATAATTAAGTCAGGGCAGACAGGAAAGATATACTGTATATTCCAAAGAAGCAGAGCGTAAGAATGCTGACAGAAATGGACATCTAAACGTTATTTGAAAGACCGGTGAAGTGATTGTTGTCTTAAATGGTTCATTCCCCAGAATTAAACAATTTCAGCACATTGGACAGCGCAATTACGCTGACACAGTCAAAAGAGGAAATATTTATATCGATAACTGCATTTATCGTTTTTCTTTTTTTAATAACACTGTCTTCACTTACTTAAACTGATTAATGTTTGTCAGCAGCAAGCAAGACAAGCAGTGGGACTTTCTTGAAGAGAACAGATTGGCTTCGGAAGCATATAAATTTTTTACAGCTAACTTTAACCGATGTTCCATAATACATATATGTCAGTTACATAATTGGGACATTGGAACAAAAGTGAAACACATGCTTTAAAAGACCACATTGTAACAAGAGTTTCAGAGACAGCATTACAGCAAAAAATTTAGATGAACACAAGGATAAACGTGGTTGTGCATAAGATTGGTATTAAGGTCTTACCTCTTTAGTAGCACCTCTTCTGTCGGGAAGCACAAGTGTATTTGCATGGCTTCCTGGTACTATAGTAGATCCTATACTCATTCTGGGTCCAACGAGCATGTACCGCTTCTCTCCTGATCTGTACTGGATGCTGTGACACAGTGTCCCATCATAATTAGTCTCTGGCAGATATTTGGAAGTATAGTCTGTGGATTTTGAGCACTGCATTGCAATCAGCACAATAATGCTGACGAGAAAAAGTACAGAAACTGCGCCCAAAGTTATCATGAGGTAAAATATGACATTACTGTCCTCATCATCTTTTGCTGCACTTTTAACATCAGAAGCTGCAAAAGCCTCTTTGGGCTCCACAAGTTTGACAATCACAGTAGCTGTTGCTGAGAGAGAAACGTTGCCGTTGTCTTTGACCAGTATTACCAGTTTATGCTCAGCCTCGTCTGTCTCTGTGAATGAGCGAAGTGTTCTGATCTGTCCCGTATAGCGGTCCAAAGCAAAGAGACTGTGGTCAGTCACTTCCTGCAGTGAAAAGAGCAACCAGCCGTTATATCCTATATCAGCGTCATAGGCTCTGACTTTAGTCACCAAGTGTCCTGCGTTGACGTTTCGGGGAATCTCCTCCACACCTTGAGCAGAACCGTTGGAGCTGAGTGGATACAGGATGACTGGAGCGTTGTCGTTCTGATCCAGGATGAAGACGTTGACTGTGACATTGTTGCTTAATGACGGAGTTCCAGAATCTGAGGCAACAACTTGGAACTGGAAAGTTTTCAGCGTTTCAAAGTCAAAACTTTTTAGTGCTGAAACCGTTCCGTTTGCTTCGTTTATATTTAAAAACGTGGTTATAGTGAGCCCCGGGCTCATACGGACAAGTGAATATGTCACTGCCGCGTTTTCACCTCCATCCGCGTCAGTAGCACTGACTGAGAAAATGGACATTCCTGCCTTGTTATTTTCAAGTACATAAAAGGTATACGGGCTTTCAGTGAAAAGAGGCCTGTTATCGTTAACATCTTGCACCTCTACCTGTATTACCTTCGTTGATGACAAAGTTGGGCTTCCTAAATCCTTAGCTGTTACTGTAATGGTATACATATGCGTTGTTTCCTTATCCAGGTAATCTTTGGTAACCAAAGAGTATGACTGACCGTCAGGGGAGGGCTTCAAATCAAAAGGTAAATG